>NC_138217.1:2400000-3137500 GCF_964194415.1 Vipera berus
GAGGAGATTCAGGAGGGCAACACTCCACTCATGGGCCAGGCCGGCACTCCGGGGGCTTGAGGGAGAGGCGCCCCACCGGACCTCTGAGGCGGACGCCTCTTTGCCTCTCCATTTACCCCCAGGATCCATTTGTATTTTGCTTTTCCATTTGAAGACAGCTCAGCCGGACAGAAAAAGCGCCTAGCACCAGCTCTCCGGAGTGGCTCTGCAGGGGGCCTGTTTGAGGCCAGGGGCCGGATCGGGCTTCGGGAGGGTCTGCTGCCGCCTCCGTTTTATTGGTTGTGGGGCCTGCCCGTCGCCTGAGCAGGGCAGTGCAGGAATGGGGAGCTTTACTGAAAGTGTTTGTGCAAGCATCTGATCCTGCACACCCTTGGAAGTGGCCATGGCCAGACAGAAACCCCCTCCCTGCTCCCAGGGGCGGAGGTGGCCAGGCCGGTCTGAGCAGAGGGGAGAGGCTGGGGGGCAGCACCGAAGGCTTGGAAGGGCTTTGGGCAGGGCTGAAGTGGCGGGTTGGTGTCTTTTGTGCCAGCGAGGAAGCAACTCCAGGTAGGCTATTATTTTATTTTATTTTTTACCTTTTACCACTCGAGGGAGGGAACTGGGACTTGGATGCCAAAAGCCAAGGTTTCTTAAGAGTTCTGTTTATGCAGGTTTGGAGGTTTTTTAAAATCTTTTAAATGCCTTTGGATACAGTTTATTTCTAAGTGTTTTGAATACCTCATACCTAAAAATAAAACTATTTCAGGTTGTAAGTGTCTTGTTTGGTGGGATTCACCTCGCTGCACCTGGGGGCGCACGTACCGCCTCCCTTCTCTTTCCAGCTGCCTCCTGTCCAAGTCTCAGCCGCTCTCAGGTTGCCAATACTTAGGATTTGCTCTACCAACTGCCCAGTCCTCCCAAGAGTCTCTTCAGCAGATCTTCTGGAGTTCTGGCGGACTCCTTTATAGTCACCAAAGAAAGCCTCCACCCCAAGTTCCCTATTCAAGAGCAGGTCTGTTTATTCCCCTTTTTAATGTCCTATTAAAAGCAGCTTCCCTCAGTGGGCATTGCAAAGAAAAGCAAGTGAATTTGTGCAACAACACAAGCCCTGGCAGCACAACCACAAACTCAACAGTTGTCTTGCAGGAGTTTAGTGCTCTTGTTCTTTGCAATGCAAGTATTGTCAACCCGGAGTAGGATATGGACCAAACCCACCAAAACGCCCTTGGGGGTCAGCTCCGAACATGGCTTCAAGAAATAACTACTTTCATCTTCCTAGAACAAAGTTTATTACTTTTAAACAAAAAAAATCTGATGTGCGCTTACAACGGTTGGGTCACATCTCTTGAACACATGATCCAGGTTTCCTGCAGCTGGCCCGTTTATAGCACGTGTGTGTGTGTGTGTGTGTGTGTGCGCATGCGCACACCTTTTCAGAATGAAATGAAATCTGGTCTAAAACGTGGGCCTGGCAGAGTTGCCTAGACCTGCCATACCAGGGCCCGGCATTTTGAGTTCTTGCGCATGAAAAAGGGATGGAAGACCTTCCAGATACCACTGAACTACAATGCACAGCATTCCACAATCTCAGGATGTGCGGCCAGGCCTGCTGGGAGATGTTCAATATCCAGGGGTCTAAATGTTGCCTACCTTTCAGCAGCTCTTAATGCATTTTGCAGAGAGGGGAGAGATGCAACCAGCACAGCTTCCTCTCTGCATCTGGAAGAGGGAGGGGAAAGGTGGCCCCAGCCGGGTGTTTCTCTGAAAGGAGAGGGGCCTGAAATGGAGGACAGAGGTAGTGACTCTATAATGTGCCCAGGTTGATTGCTCCACTCCTGGTCAGCTACAAATTGTTTGGGAAGAGGAGCACTTCCACCAATCCCTTCCCTCAAATGGGGAAACTGCCCAGTGTGTGGTCCTGCAGCACCTGGGCCAATGGGGTAGACAAGATGAAATACCACGTAGTACATAAAGAGTTCCAGGTTGCCCTCCCCTTGCCTGGTCTAGCAGAACAGGGAGTCCCAGTGAAAGGCAACCCCAAGCTTTGTATCCTGGCTGGTCTCTGCTTTGTGAGCCCAACCAGGAGCCTTCACAAACTGTAGTGTATTGTGTTGGAAGGCAGGTCCACACCCTGAATCCTGAGAACCGTGTTTCCTAAGACAGAGCATCTCCACTGAGAAGTGAGTGGCGTGCAGAAGAGGCTGGTGCTTTCAGGAAGGGCCACAAGCTCACGGGAGGTGGCCGTAGTGGACAGAAGCACCGAGGCGGCGGAGGACTTCTTCCTGTGGTCACCAAAAGGATGGGACGGAGATTTTTCTGCTGCCTCCAGGAAAAATTCGTGGAAAGAAGATGCGCAGCGATGGCTGAGTGGTGGGACTAGGTCAGACTGCCAGAGTGCTTGTCCCGAATCAGGCCAAACTGCACGCTCACGCTGTGGTCCAGTTCCTCCAGCTCTGAAGGGAGAGGAATGCCCAGTTCTCCCAGGTACAAAGAAAGGGCTTCAAAAGAATCCTCCAGTTTGGAAAACGGGGGCCTAGGAGGGAACGCAGGAGAAGGAAAGGTAGCAATGGGGCCCTCCCAAAAGCAGCAGCCATTAGCAGACCTCCGAGCATCACCGCAAGCCTTTTTCCAAAACGGAGCTGGCCCTAAAACTCCATTCTCTGCCGAGGTAATGATCCCTCCTGCCCCAGCCTCTTAAGCTGTTGAGAAACACAGCAGAGGATCAGGCCCCGAACCTGAGTGGTCTGCTCTGCTGGGAATGCACGAGAGAACGAGGGGCACCTGGTGGGCCAGCCACATGCAGCAACGGGGCTGCCTTGCCTCCCCTCCCCTCTCCTAAATGGCTTGCTTTCAGCCCCCCCAAGGGAGTGGGGCAGAAAGGGACACCCCCATCCTCCCCCGAAGACTGACCTGCTCTCTGGCTCCAGCCTGCAGCAGATGGCTGCCAGAGGGAAGAAGGCCGAAGGACAGTCCACCGGGACAAACTTCTCCCAGAACAGCTTCACGTTGAGGCCAAAGTCCAGGGTGCGAGGGAGGCAGTCTGGGTCAGCGTACACTTGTCCTATGATCTGGAGCAGAGCAACTGCCCATCATTCCCCGCCCCCAGCACCTGAAGCAGGACGCCTGGCTCAGCTACCTGCTGCTTCTGTTGACTCAGGAAGGAGGCCTAAGCAGGAGGCAACTGCACGCCTCCAGGTACCCCAAGACCTGCGGGGAAGCAGCAGGCTCCCTCCCGACACCCCCTCTTGGCAACCTTCACTGGGTGCCACAGTATTTATTCCTGCTGGCTTGGCTTTTGCTAAGCAGATCGGTTGCCACAAGGGCCCTTCCTGACAGGCACCGTTCAGGCCAGGCAACTTCCCTACCGGAACTTAGTGGGAGAGGCAACCTTGAAAGATTTGAATTCCTAGGCCTGTTATTGTATCCGCCTTTCCCCAAAGTAAGAGAAAATTATATTGATGCATTTGCCAAAACGGGACTGATCCTCAAGCCCCCCCCAATCCCCTCAATGGGCTAAGCTTACCTCGCAGAGCACTATTCCAAAGGAGAAGATATCGACCTTCTCATCGTAACTCTGTCCTGCAAGAATCGAAAACAGCCAGAAGGGGAGGGCACGTCAGTCAAATAGAGAAAATACGGATGAAAACCAACGTGCGGGGGGGGGGGGGGTAGCCAGACACAGAAGGGGGCATGGAAGAAGAGGGGTGGGGGCAAGTATCCTGTTGGTGTCCAGCTGCCAAGGAGCCGCGTGAGCCTCCGCAGGGCATCCCCACTCAGCCTGTGAGGGGAGGAAGAGGAGAGAAAAAGCTTCCCCATCAGTATCAGGGTACCCCTTCTGGAAGTCGTGCTCCCCCAAAGAACATCAGGCCAGATGTGCTTCCCCCACCAAGCGGGGAGGGGTGGGAAATGAGAAGAAGGGAGGCAAGGCCAGTCAGCCTTTCAGGTGGTCCAGAGAAGAAGGACCCATATGAGCGCTAAAGTGACCTCCACTGTAAGACGACAGTAACACAATCTTGCAAGTGTGACAGCATGTCCCCCCTCCCTTACTCTTCCCTTCCAAGGAACGAGGGGGGGGTCCCTTCCAAGAAGCCTGCTGTGCCCCCAGTCCTTCCTTGGGCTGAGAGAACACTTGTCGGACGCCATCTGACTGTGGCTCTACCTCCTGTCTGGTATGCAGATCACTGCTGCATACCACTAGGCAGTCCTCGACTTATGACCGATTCCTTAGCAACTGTTTCATGTTAGGACAGACCGACCTTGGGGCTACTTATGACCTGGATTTGAAGTTCCAACAGTTCCCCCCCCCAGCCATGTGAGTGAACTTTGGGCACTCGGCAACCAGCTTACATTTACAGTTCTTTGCAGCATTCCACATTTACGTGCCTAAGTTTCACAAGAGTTTTGTCAAACACCAGTTTTTCAGCAAAACTGCACCCACAGCGAGCCACAGGTTCACTTAAGGACCACCACAATCTCAGGCTCCACTCCGGTCTTAGGGCAAGGACTACCTGCGCAGAGCCCATGATAGGACAGACCAACCGCTGCCAAATGCACACAACCAAGAGACCTCAGCCCGGCGGCTGGGCTCCCCAATGGCGAGTTTTGCAGGCTCCTCCGTGGCGCCAGGAGTAGGGGGGCTCCTACCATTTAGCATCTCGGGGGCCATCCAATACGGGTTCCCGACCACAGTGTAGCGCTTCCTCCGCTCGCTCTTGCGCAGCGTCCGCTTCTTGGCCAGGGGGGGCCTCTTCCTCTCCTCCACAATCAGCCGAGAGAGGCCAAAGTCAGCAACCACCACCGTGTTGTCCTGGGCCAAAGGAAGACGAAGCAAAACCCGCAAGAATTAGGAAGCCCTGCGGGGAAGGCCATTTGGGAGGGCAGACACCGCTGTGCCACGTTCTGGGGACCCATTTCGTACACGTGGCACCAGCACCGCCCAGGGGCACAAGAGCTCCCCCCGGCTCTTCCGGCCTTCACCAACTGCCAGCAGTTCTCGGGCTCTCAGGCGTGAAGGTTTTTCAACTCTATGGAAATTAGGTTTGTTTTATCCAAGTGCACATAAAACAATGAAAAATCTCCAGTTTAGGCCGCCTCCATTCATTGGTCCTCAAAGAATTTTACAAGTTTTGTTTGCCTTAAAAAAGCAAAATAAAAGGGGGATATAAATCTGGGACCCTGAAGTAGCAAAGGATGGTCTCGTTTTTCAGGGCTCTCCATACTTGGCAGCTTTAAGACTTGTAGACTTCAAGCCCCAGAATTCCTCCGTCAGCTGTACTGAGCTATGTTGGCAGAGGAATTCTGGGAGTTGAAGTCCACAAGGCTGAAAGTTGCCAAGGTCGGAGACCTCTGATTTATATCTTCCTTGAGTTGTTAAACCAACCAACGGGCTTTGATTCACATTCAACATTCTCAAGGAAAGTGACTGGGGGGGAGTTTGCGATTCTCCATTCAAAGTGGGACCCATGATCAAACTAGTTATCGTAATGATCGGACTGACTGGCATTCATGCTTCTCAAAGACTAAAGCACCCTATTAAAGAGTTTCTTCTTTTCTGGAGACAGGGATCCCCAAATTCATTATCAGTTATAAAACAATTCCTCAATGGTCAAGTGCTTATTTTGGGCTCAGCCCCAATCAAGAACTGGGTTGGCCATTCTTTGGTGCTTTTTGCTATTAACGGGAGAGGAGTTGTTGCTGCAACATTAATAATACTCTCCTGGGCGCCACTCTAATGGTTGGTGCATTGTTAGGTGAGTTTTCCAACGGTGAGACCTTTGTGCAACTCCAACCTGAGGCAGGTGCCTCCCGGGGAAAGAGGCAGGACCCCCAAAGACCCCCCAGCCCCCCAGGACCTCGGCAGCCGAGCAGGAAGCAGACCTGGCCAAGCACACTCCAAGCAATGCAAGTACTCACCAGTTTGATCAGGCAGTTGTGGGAGTTCAAATCTCGGTGAATGATGCGCATGGAGTGCAGGTAAGCCTGCAAGTGGGAGAAGCCAGAGGTGAAGACGAGGCGCCATCAGTCTCGGTGCTCAGCCTCAGCTGCTGTCCTGGGAGCCTTTGGTGCTGCCGCTGAGCAACCGAAGGGCTACTTGGGCCCCTGGAGACCTTCCCTGGGAGCGGCCGAGGCCTTCAGGCAAGTCAGAGGAGGGAGCAGCCCTACACCAAGAGGAGCCCCAAGGGCTGGGGGGAGAAGCCGTGGGTTGGACCTCACCTTCCTTATCAGATTGCAGTAGGGCTAAAATGCAGGCAGATATCATTCTTTGTGCTTTAAATTTCCAAAAAAGGCGCCACAAACAACCAACTCTTGTGTCACCCTCGCTTTGGGAAACCCATGACTCACTAAAACCTCAGATGCTCCCCCAGGAAATTCTGTGAGTCCACACCAGTTTCAGCAAACCTTCCAACTGCAGCTGAGTGGACTGAGCCCGCACTCTCTCCTCTGGGCAATTCACCCACTGCCCCTTCGCAAGGCCAGGAGGGGGTCCAGGAAGGGGGCTCACCATTCCAGAGGCAATTCCTTTGGCAAAGCTGACCTTCTGTTCCCAAGGAAATGGATCCTGCAAGGAAAAAAGGCTCCCTTCGTTAACGTGTCTCCCTTCGTTAACTGAAGAAATTTCTTAATGATAACCTGGCAGGTTGCAGAGCAAAACTGTATGTCCAGAGTCATTCCCCCCCCCAGGAATGTTTCTGGGCTCCAAACGAACCCTCAAATGAGTGTTTTAGAAAAACAAGATTACCTTGATGAAAAAACCCAGGAACCATTATGTAGGGAAAAAGGAGCTGGAACAGTGTTTTGTTTTGTTTTTTTTAATCCCATTTATATCCCGCCCTTCTCCGAAGACTCAGGGCGGCTTACAAGCTTAGCAATAGCCTTCATTCTATGTATATGCCTGCTTATTAGGGCTTTCACACACCCCCAAGCGGTATTATTACAAAGTCAGCTTATTGCCCCCAACAATCTGGGTCCTCATTTTACCTACCTGGGAAGGATGGAAGGCTGAGTCAACCTTGAGCCTGGTGGGACTCGAACCTGCACTAATTTGCAGGCAGCTGGTGTTACCTAAGGAGGCATCAGCCCACTGCTCCACCGAGGCTCTTTTAAAGTTGGAAAGCGCAAAACAACATTTGAAAGCAGTTCAGGCAGGTGTCTCCTCAATTCACTGGATTTTAAGGAGGTGCTGAAGCTCCAATCAGATTTGCAAGACTGATGGCAATCCCACCAGGTAGGCCAGCCAGGAAATCAACTCCTTGGAAACGGGCTTTTTATCAAAATGGGTTACAGTAACAGGACCTTGCCAGTGAACTAGAGAGAGGTCCACCTGAGCCACTTCTGGCTGTTGTGCTGTTGTTCTGGACTTCCAACGGGCCCCATCCAGCCCCTTTTGCCCAGGCAGCAGGTCCTGCCCCACCAAGGCCACCTTCCCTAGTCTCCCTAAGGGCACACCGAAGGCCCAGAGCAAATGGGCTGGTGAAGGGGGCAAGAGACTCAGTTTTCCTTTAGTAAGTGGGCATTTTGTGATTACTAATGCTGACAATGTCATCCGTTTTGTAAAAGGTCCAGGATTTGCCATCAAATTTCACACAGTCCAGAAGGGCTACCCTTGTTCTAAAATGCATGATTCGAAAGGGAGCAAAGCGATATCAGGTGTTGGTGGGCTTCACACACCATGCTAAGCCAAGATTTGTTGAAAAGGTCACCACTGCCCTGTTTAAGCCAGATACAAAAACCCTTTTTTCATGAGCCAGCCATGGGATGGGGTTGCATTTCGTGATGTTTTGGCTGCTTCTTTCACAAGGACCTTCTTTCCCCTGGCCCAGCCTACGGGGGCTGCAAGAGACGGCACCCACCGCATTCCGGAGGAAGTCCTTCAGAGTCCCCCCTTCAATGTACTCGGTGAGAAGATTCAGCTTCTTGTCCTTGTACAAGACCCCGATGAACTTCAGGACATTGGGATGCTCTAGGCTGCGCATCACTTTCACCTGCAAGAGAGAGAAATTCTCGAGCTTGGAATAAAGTGAAGTCTCTCCCTCAGGGACCCTGCTTTTACTACCAAAGTAACACCAAAATAACTGGTGTGCCAAAAAAAATAAATCAGCTGATGTCCAAGATCTAAGTCACTTTCCTCTGGTGGGGCCTTAAGCCACAAGGCTGCTGAAAGGAAGTGCAGCCCTTTCCAGAAACGGTGCTCACCTCGGTTAGGAAGGTCTTCTGTGTCTCTTCATCACAACGAATCAGTTCCTTCATCACCATCACCGTGCCGGTGGCTTTGTGAGTCACCTGATGAATAGAAGAGCGTTACATCCATTAAGAAGCCCAACTGGAGGAGAACAGGGGTTCTTCTAGCTTTGCCCAGTTGAATCACTTTTAATCCCCTGCAATTCTGCCGGGAGCCCTGGAGAAAAAGCCCGTCCACAGGCTGGTGAGGGGAAGGAAGGAAGCCAAGCTTGGAAGCTGAGGACGTTCTTCCCTCCCATCAACGGCTAAGCTGTGACCAAGGTTGCCTTCTGCTCCTCCAAGATTTGAAAGCGCTGCTGCCTGGTGGAGTCAAGATCTGCTGCTACGGCTGCAGGCAAAACAACAAGCAAGGGAGAGATTCAACGTGAACCTGGCCAAGAAAATCCGGGGTGGGCTGGCACTGGGGAGAGCTTCTTCCTTTCTGCTCTGCAACTGCAGGTTGCTCTGAGTGAGCAAAGAGGACTTTACGCTTTTCAAGCTGAAAATAAAACAGCTTCTACGCCTGCTTCCAGGAAGCCTTCGGCAGCAAGCACTGGCCTCTCTGTGTTGCACTGAAACTCCCCACCACGCTGGGCACAGGGAGGGAGGCCTAGGCTGCTCCTGGGCTCGTGTGGTGCACTGGAAGACTTTTAAATGCCTTGGTGGCCACAGAAAAAGAAATAATTTGCTTTCTGCTTAAAAACTCCCCTATCTACCATCCACACACGGGGGCACTTTTCACACTAGCCCTGGTGGCACTCATAACAGGAGCGTGGAAAAGAATTTATACCTCAAGCGTTATTGTTTCGCCTAAGAGCTCCTCTTTTTCTGTTGGGTTGCCTGGTGTGGCTCAGCTGGGAGGCCAAACCGGCCAGAAAGCTCCAGCTGGTTCTGGATCTGGAGCTGCAGAGTCAGCATTTGCCTTTTGAAAGCAGCCTTTGTAAAATGCCCTGACAATCTATGGAAGGGAAGCCTGGCTACTCCAGTTCTCTGCGCTCGTTTCCCTCCCTCTTTCCTGCGCCCAGAAGCCTGTGCAAGCCAAGTGCTTTCCAAATGAGCATTGTGCAGAAATAATTACGTTCAAAGAAGCCTTTGATTCAAGGACCTTTATGCACCAAGACACACCACAAATTTCATTAGCCAGAAGAATTTTCCTAGAACTTGGAGAGAAGTCTGTGACCTTTCATCCAGTAGCTTTTTGTCAATGTTATTTGCATCCACAGCGCCTGTTTGGCTATGCGCTTATTTATTTATGTTAAAAAATAGTCGTAACTCACGCTGGGAAAGTGTGCAGGAGAGCCTTTCCAAGGAACTCGAGCCACAGCGACATTTTTGGCCTAGGAAGTGTGAAGCTGGTGGAGAGCAAAAGCTTCTGCACTGCTTCAGAGACTGTCACAAGTTACAACAAAGTAGAAGAAGACTAAGGGACGCGGTGGCTCAGTGGGTTAGGACGCTGAGCTTGTCGATCAGAAGGTCGGCAGTTTGGCGGGTCGAATCCCGAGTGCCGTGTAGCAGAGTGAGCTCCTGTTACTCGTCCCAGCTTCTGCCAACCTAGCAGTTCGAAAGCATGTAAAAATGCAAGTAGAAAAATAGGGACCACTACGGTGGGAAGGTAACAGCGTTCCGTGTGCCTTTGGCGTCCAGTCATGCCGGCCACATGACCACGGAGACGTCCTCGGACAAGCGCTGGCTCTTCGGCTTTGAAACGGAGATGAGCACCGGCCCCTAGAGTCGGAAACGACTAGCACGCATGTGCGGGGGAACCTTTACCTTTACCTTTTTACCTAGAAGAAGACTGCTCAGACCACAAACACATTTAGCCAGTTCGGTTGTGCTTTCTTATCTGAAATCGAGCCTGGCAACTTGCAAGCCAGGCCCTTCCAGCACATCCCAGCAGCCTCGGAGTCAACAAGGCAGACAAGCAGCGACAGCCCAGGGAGGGCACCTCGGAGCAGGGTGCACCTTGTTGGGCTTTGTTTTCACCCCACAGCCCTACACAAACAAGAAGGGGGTTGCCTGAAGGATATGAACACCTAACGTAAGGTGTTTTTTATGACCTGTGGACTTCAATGCCCAGGATTCCTGAGTCAGCAGGGCCCTTTTATGGCTGGCTCAGGAATTCTGGGAGGTGAAGTCCAGAAATCATAAACGGGCCATGGTTCCCCCCAGCCCTGCTGTTAAGAGGACTAGTCTTAAAACAACTTATTCACTTCAGCACGAATTTCTTAAACTACGTATCACCAAATACAGAAGAAAAGAAAGTTCGGGAGAAAGTGAGACAATATGACTAGCCATCTGTTTATATTAAAAATATAAATTTCTCAGACTGTTGCGATTTGTAATCCTTTTTGGATTACAATTGTAAGTCTGGCATGTTTTGTGGCAGGTGACCATCTGTCTGAATTCTGGATAGTGGACTCAGTATTCTGAAGGCAGCAGAATAGAAGAGAAGGAACTGGAGAAGATAATAAAACACAAGGACCTGCAAACAGAAATAAAGCGACTGCAGCAAGAGGAAAGAAAGGCGGTATCAATAGGAACAGGCACTTTGGGTGCCATTACAAAAGGCAACTTAATGTGGAACAGCTTCCGTCCTGCAACGAGGCTTTTAAACCACCAAACTTCAACATCTGCCTCTCCCAGGTCCTTCGGAAGGACTTGATGGGGCAGACAAATTGCCAAATCCAGTCCGAACCTCTGGCTGACTGTGTGACAAACCATATATCTCCTAATACTACAACTCCTAACAAAGTGCCTAAAAGCTATTTCCAACAGCCCAGACAGTAAAATCCAAATGTAATTTCAACAAAAATAGAAGAGTTAAAGAGTTTTTTTGAGGGGCTTATAAAAAACATTGTATGTATCATTTGACTTTAACCCAAATTGCTTAATGGCAAAAATAGAGATGGTGCTCTGCCTATCAACACAAGCAAGCTGTTCTGTGCACAGCAAGTAACAGAAGAAGTGCTAGTATCTGCTAAACTTAATTTAAGCCAACTTCATTACCAACTGCAAAGGGACTGGCGGTAAAAGAACCACCTGGGTTCCCAGCTATAAAGGCAGAAAGAGGATTAACCATCTGGCTCTTCCAACAACCTTACTAAGGATGAGAATCTGTCTGGGATTCTTTGGAATTACCCCTATGTGAGTCTATGCAATGTGAGAATTCTCTCAAATAGAAATGAGGTTTTCTCCTGGATTTACACAAAACCTCTAATAGGGAATAGATAGAAAATGCCAATCAGCCTCCCCCCGCCCCCCACTTTTGCTGCAGACTGAAGAATCTGTGCTTGGTCCATTTGAGCCAGGATCAATACCCTCCTACAGCCAGATGTCAAAAGGCAAACAGAAGATGTATTTATTATCCAGGAGAGAAAATCTCAGACATGCAACGTTGCAGATTTGGGAGTCAGCAAAACCTTTGGCAACTCTAACAGGATCACAAAATAACTCTTGAGTCAATCCAGAATGGACTTTTAAAGTAAAAGGAAAGACAATTGCCAACTTGACTCACTCCCTGCTAATTAAAGAAAATACAAGATCTCAAAGAAAAAACATACTGACATGCACTGCCCCAGTTAACCTTTCTGTTTCCGAGCAGTCGCTACAGGCCTAGTAATTTGTGGAAGGTTACTGATCAGGATTTATTTTATTTATTTATTTTAATTCCATTTATATCCCGCCCTTCTCCGAAGACTCAGGGCGGCTTACAAGCTTAGCAGTAGCCTTCATTCTATGTATATGCCTGCTTATTAGGGCTTTCACACACACCCCAAGCGGCATTATTACAAAGTCAACTTAATTGCCCCCAACAATCTGGGTCCTCATTTTACCTACCTCGGAAGGATGGAAGGCTGAGTCAACCTTGAGCCTGGTGGGACGCGAACCTGCACTAATTGCAGGCAGCTGGTGTTACTTAAGGAGGCATTAGCCCACTGCTCCACCAAGGCTCAAGGAGACGGCTCCTTTCATTCCCTCCATCTCAACAAAGCCAGCCAGTAGTGTGAGAAGAGCCTTTGAAAGCCGAACCTCTCAGGTGAACACCGGTCTATGGAAGGGGAAGGTCCTTGGGGAAATTGGGACCCAAGTCATGATACCCCAAAGAACTGCTCCTAACGCCAGCAAGCGGATGGATGTTTTTGTCACACCCTGTGTTTAGGACCCACTCCAGACAAGGAAGACGAGTTTAATTAAACTCATCTCAAAATTCCTTACAAAGAACAGAGGACTCAACATGCATGAAAGTTCACCATGAAAGCCAGCTTGAACAAAGTATTTGTGATGAGACAATTAGGTATGACCTCTTTATTAAATCACCCTCATATTGTAGGTTTTATTGAAGACCCTCTGGGGAAATTATCAGTTGAAACCTTCTTATCTAAGAGTTTATTATAAAGACTCTGATTTACAGGCACAAGAGGTAGCAAGGGTAAATAAGCCACCATGCTTTGACACAGCTTCTCTAGAACTGGGGGCTGCTATATTTGGATTACAAGCTACAAGTGATAACATCTGTTTGCCTCAGGTTGACAACATAAATTTCACTTGTCATAGACTTCAGGGTGGAATGTTCTACAGCAGACCAATTAGCTGGGTGCAATTCATGTAAAGGAATACAATCAAAGAAATGACTGCAAATGCAAAGTGAGGCGAAGTTTATTCTTGGTTTGGGGCCTGATAGGATAACACAATGCCTGGGGGAACTGCTAACATTTTGGAAGGTAGACTCAAGATTCTTGTCAGACCTGAATGTTGGGCCCCATCCAACAAGAAAAGATTAAGTCCTCACTTAGGCAAGGAAAAACCAAATGCACAGGTATAGAATAAGCAGTTTCTTGCTCAACTGTAGTAACTGTGAGAGAGATCTGGGTGTCCTAGTGAATCACCACTTAAGTATGAGTCAGCAAAGTGCTGCAGCTGCCAAAAAACTATGCAGTCCTAGATTACATCAACAGTGGGAAATGATAGTACCACTCTATACTGCATGAGATGTCTAAGATTTCTGCTTATTTGAAAGATCATTCGCAGGAAAGATATATTTCAGTTTGGAGGAGATGGATAGATTATATTCAGAACAAATATGGGACTAAAAAGTTCCATTTAGCTTACGAGTAGATTTTAGTGGGATATTGTTATTGGTACTTTGATTGTAGTTATGTTAAAGGGGAGTTAAAGCACATTATGAATTTGGTTAATTGTATATTTGCATAATTTTTATTTAAAATATGATTATTATAACTATAATCCTGTATTTAGCTCTGGGAAGTGGGGGGGGGAAGTGGGCGGGTTTGGGGTGGGGGGGATTTGGGGATATATTGTAAAACTTTGTTTTTGTAAAACTTTTTAATAAAAAAAACAGTGGGAAATGATAGTACCACTCTATACTGCATTTGGTTACACTTGGAATTCTGCATCCAATTCTGATCATCATCATAGAAAAAAGATAAAGAGGCTCTAGAAAGAGTGCAAAGAAGAACAACAAAGGTGTTAAGCGGTCTAAATCCTATGAGGAACGGCTAAAAGAAGACTGAGGGGAGATCTGCTAACCCTCATCCAGTCCTTGAAGGGTTTTCACAGAGAACTAGAAGTCCTCAGCCAGCACGGGAGTTGAAGTCCACAAGTCTTAAAGTGGCCAGGTTTGGTTGTCAAACTGTCAGCCCGCGGGCCAGACGTGTCATCCGGAAGCCGCGCCCACCCCATTGCCGGCAATGGCAAAAGACTCCGATACGTTGCGCAACGTCACGTGACGCTGCGAGTTTGACATGTCTGGTCTAGAGGTTACCTCAGAGCCTCAAAGACAGGAGGAAGGCAGTCTTTGGTTAAGGGCATTTCCAGTCATCATCATCATCAAAAATAAATAATAGAGTTGGAAGGGACCTTGGAGGTCATCTAGTCCAACCTCTTGCTCAGGCTGGAAACCCTATATCATTTCGGACAAATGGCTGTCCAGTCTCTTCTTAAAATCTTCCAGTGTTGGAGCATTCACAACTTCTGGAGGCAGGTGGTTCCACTGGTTAATTGTTCTGTCAGGAAGTTTCTCCTTAGTTCTAGATTGCTTCTCTCCTTGATTGGTTTTCATCCGTTGCTTCTTGTCCTGCTTTCAGATCCTTTGAAAAATAGACTGACTCCCTCTTCTTTCTGGCAGCCCCTCAGATATTGGAAGACTGCTATCCTGCCCTCCCCCCCCCGTACTTCTCTTCATTAAACTGGACATACCCAATTCCAGCAACCGTTCTTCATGTTTTAGCCTCCAGCCTCCTAATCATCTTTGTTGCTCTTCTCTGCACTCTTTCTGGAGTCTCAACATCTTTTTTACATCGTGGTGACCAAAACTGGATGCATGTAGTCACCTTCTTTGCTTTGACTGAAGACACTGCACCCCCTTCTCCCCAGCAATGAGGCTCCTCCTTATTTATGACCCCCCACAGCGCTTCCCATCAATCATTCTCCTTTCAGACTTCCCTCCACATACTGAAAAGGTCCTGCCTCAACCACCATACAAGCCGCCCAACCTACAGGAAGTCCTTGACTTATGACCACAAGTGGAACTGCAATTTTGGTTGCTAAGCGATGCACCCATTCAGTGAGCCATCAAGTGACCAGACCCAATTTTGCAGGTATTTTTTTTACCATGGTCATTAAGCAAATCACCGGGATGTTAAGTGAATTGCGTGGTTGTTAAAGCAATCTGACTTTCAATCCCCCACCGATTGAATTTATTTGTCAGAAACTGGCTGGGTAGGTTGCAAATTGTGGTCATGTGACTGCACAATGCTGCAACCACAGTAAAATGCAAGTGCCTGAATTGCAATGGTATGTACAATGGCTGTGACTTTGAGGATGGGTCCCTTTTCACGGCCACTGAACTTTGTAACTTTGAATCATCATTAAACAAATGGTCACAGGTCAAGGACTACCTGTATTCTATGAATGAACCTTTATTGTCAAAGTACAACCATGTATATGTTGAGATTTCGATAAACATCAATTTGCCTACAGGGGGAACAGGTTGACAGACGATGCCATAGCTACCGCTTTATACTCTGTAGCAAGTCAGGATGCTTTTTGTTGATTATAGCTCGGCTTTCAACACCATTTTGCCGAGCACTCTCATCGAGAAGCTGACTGACTTGAAATTCTCCCCCTCCATCTGCGATTGGATTCAAGACTTTCTCGGGGACCGGTTTCAAACAGTGAGGGTCGGGTCTGCTTTGTCCACCCCCCTGAAGCTTTGCACCGGCTCACCACAGGGCTGCGTGCTTAGCCCCTACCTGCACTCTTTGTACACATATGACTGTGTATCATCCGACCCATCTACTGCAATAATTAAGTTCACAGATGATACTACCATGGTGGGTCTTATTACAGTGGGGATGAGACAGCATACAGGGCGGAGGTACAAAAACTATCCATATGGTGTCGTAACAACAACTTGCACCTGAACACCGGCAAGACGAAAGAGATGGTGCTAGACTTCCGGAGGAAAAAGGAGGAACCTGCCCCACTTTACATCGGGGAGGACTGTGTGGAGAGAGTTTCCTCCTTTAAATTTCTGGGAGTCTACCTCTGTGAAGATCTGACCTGGAAAGTTAATACAACCCAGGTGGCTAGAAAGGCCCAACAGAGGCTTCACTTTCTCAGGGTCTTGCAGAAGAACAGGGTAGAACAACGGCTAATGACCCTCTTTTATCGGTCTACTATAGAGAGCGTCCTCTCGTATGGTATTGTGGTTTGGTATGCTCATCTGACAGCCGCGGATAGGAAAGTATTACAGAGGGTGGTGAGCACAGCACAAGACATTGTGGGCTGTCCCCTGACACCACTGGATGTCATTGCCAGGGCTCGTTGCCTTGGAAGAGTGAGGAAAATTCTCAGGGATGACTCTCACCCTGGACGGTATCTCTTTACTCTCCTACCGTCGGGTAGGAGATATAGGAGTATAGCCAGCCGTACCAACAGGCTGAAGAACAGCTTTTATCCATGGGCTGTTAGGCTTTTGAACGGGAAATAATTTTATAAACTTTATTCATATTTGACTTGCGAGGCCGGTGTGTTGTGCAATTAGTTCAGATGGTGTAATAAGATGGAGGGTTTGTGTCACTGTAAGTTGGGGGTGGGGGCACGAAGGGAGGCTCAGCCAATCTCAATGTATACATGGTTGTACTTTGACAATAAAGGTTCATTCATTCCTTCATTGGCTGAGCCTCCCTCCATGCCCCCACCCCCAACTTACAGTGACACAAACCCTCCATCCTATTACACCATGTGAGCTAATTGCCCTCCAGATGCAGGGGCAGAACTCTGCTGATGCACAGGAAGAAGGGTGGAAGTGGCAAACTCTCTTATGTATTCAGTTCTACAATTCATCAAGTTCATGGTCACCTCCAAGGCTCCTGAGGATTGGAGGGGGGGGATGAAATTAACACGTGAAGCCTGGGTGTTGAGGAAGGGGGCAGGCAAGCTGGCTCTCTCACCTTGATTGCTTGGCCGAAGAAACCTTTGCCCAGCACCTCCCCGTGGATCAGGTCACAGGGGCGGAAGATCTGCTGGGAACCGCTGGTGGAGGAGCGAAGGGATTCCGATCGGCTGATGTCGCGGCTCAGGATGAGTGGTTCCTTGGGGGAGCTGGGCCCGGGGGACTTGGAGATGCTGTTGCTGCGCCTGGAATACAACACACATGCAGAAGGGGCTGCCTCTGGCAGGACTGCAGGTGCCATCAGTGCTCCCTTTCCTTTGAGGAAAGAGGCCAAGAGGAGCAACAGCGAGAACTGGCTCCATGCAGGGTCAGGCTGAACATTCATGAGCCAGACCAGGATCCAGGCTAGCAAACAATGCCCCCTCCTTTTAACCCTTTGCATATCTGTTAGTTTGCCCAATCCTGTCCCTAAATTGGCCTCTACAGGAGGAACAGATCCAATTATTTATTTGTCTAGCATATGATGAGAACACGACAAAGTAAACATATACACCCAATTAATCCAATTAACGCACTACTAAATATCTCCATCAGTCCCGAAAAAGTAGACTAGGAGGGGTCTTGCTCCTGAACGGCAATTTACTTTAGGGTTTTCTATTGTTCCCTTGTTCACATTAGCCAAACGTCAGAAAATCTGGTAGCACCTTTTCAGATTAACAAAATTTATTATTAAAAGGTATAAACTTTCATTTCATCATTGGGGTGAGGTGGAGGAAAGTGGGAGAATGGCTGGGCAGATTGCGTCTGAGACAGATTACAAGAACAGTTAACAGATATGAAGTGTTAAAAATCATTGTTTGTTGAAATAGATCGAAACTTATTGATGTTTGTGAATCCACTGGCCTCGTGGTCCATTGTGCTGACAAAGTTTCTGTTTCCAAAATAGCGGGCCTGTTCGTCCTATACAGAACCCAAAGGAGAACTGCCAGCAAACGATGGCATTAGAAGAGCACGTGATCTTGTGTGCATCCAGTCTTATTTGTGAGGTTGCCAAGGTCTGATATGCTGCTGGCGGTGTAAATTTTTATTTATTTATTTTAATTTTAATTCCATTTATATCCCGCCCTTCTCCGAAGACTCAGGGCGGCTTACAAGCTTAGCAGTAGCCTTCATTCTATGTATATATTAGGGCTTTCACACACACCCCAAGCGGCATTATTACAAAGTCAGCTTAATTGCCCCCAACAATCTGGGTCCTCATTTTACCTACCTCAGAAGGATGGAAGGTGACTCGAACCTGCACTAATTGCAGGCAGCTGGTGTTACTTAAGGAGGCATTAGCCCACTGCGCCACCAAGAGGCACGCTAGTGAGCTGGATTTATTGGAGGGTCTCCTGTTAGCCTCACTGTCCTGTGGTTTCTTGTTGCTCGTGAGAATCTGCTTCAGGCTGGGTGGTGGTCTTTATAGGTGCTGCCACTTAGGGCCTATGAAGCTACAGGGTTATTGTCGGGTATGGCTCTGGTGCAGCATTAATGGATTTGAGTGGCTTGGGCTGTGAGATGTAGGTGACCACCAACCAATAGTATTCTGTTAATCTGTTTAGTGGGATGTGCTGTATATGAGATAATATAAATGGAATTAAATGGAATTAAAATACACAAACTATATGCTTTGTGCACAGCCAACTGCTCTACCCAGCAAGGGTGTCCACCCTTAGCAACTTGGAGACTCGTGGACTTCAACTCAACCTGGCTGGCTGAGGAATTCTTGGAGTTGAAGTCCACAAGCTGTGGATTTCGTCTCCTGCATCCCTCTTCTGAGGGTTTTTTACAATAACCCAGTGGGGCAAGTTGAGCTGAAAGATTTTGAGTGGCCCAGAGTCCCCCATGGAGCTTGCGGGAGTGAAGGTGGACTGGAAGTTTCCTAGTCTTATTCCCGCACTTAACTCCAATAGCCCACCTATTCCTGCTGGGTATTCAGGTAATTTTGGCTTCCCCTGTTATGACTCAGGTCTCTGGCCTTCAGTCTGTTCTACCCAAAGAAATTTGAGCTGCATGGCAGTGGTTTGGATGCTGGCTGGGGAATTCTGGGAGTTTACACATTTAAAAGTTGCCGAGTTTGTATTGAACACGGGTTAATGCCCAGCTAGTACTGCATTAAGATTATCCTTTATTTTCTATGTGCTAATTAAGATCTTCATTGTCTTTGAAGTATACTATAAATGAGGTCCTAAGTATGTTTGATGCCTCTTGGGATCTCTGAGCAGTAGATTTATCACATATTATAACCAGTGGTGGGATTCAGTCGGTTCGCACCACTTCGGCAGAACTGGTAGCTAATTTTTCGTTGCCCAGGCCCAGAATGGACTTCCGGAAGTGGCATCCATACAGAGAACCGGTTACTCACATATTTGAATCTCACCACTGATTATAACCCTCTCCAAGTTTATAAGAAATCCCTTAAAGTTCAGGTTTGGGATTCAAACAGCATTTTTTTATTTCTTCTACCAACAACTGTTTTTACAGGTGACCATATACAAATAAAGTAACTGTTATATATTTTCCCTTTCCTAATGTTGATTTTAATTATACCTCGTGACTGATCTAACCCTCAAAGTAGGGAGGGGCGATTTTCCTGGTCAAACCCTCAGAGCACTAAAGCAGAGGCCCCCAACCTTTCGGGCACCAGGGACCGCTTTCGTGGAAAGAGGTTTTTCCGTGGATCGGAGAGTGCTCGGTTTTGTGTGCCGCCTGCATCCCACGGATGGGGCTTTGCCTGTCTGTTGCTGGCATGCTGTGGCCCGGTACCGGTCCACAGACCGGGGGTTGGGGACCCCTGGACTAAAGGGTAATGCTTGAGATGTTTGATCCCATTGTTCTCATCTGTTTTTCTTCCATTTGCCAGTAGGGTGCCAAGGCTGCAGGATGCTTGTGCTGATCTCACACATCAGGATCAGAGGGAGAAGCACCAGGCAGAGGCAGATGGTGGCAGAAGCAACGAGGAGGCATTCCAGAGTTGGAGAGCAGGCCAAGGGTTCAGGGACAGAACCTCTGAGCTTCCTATGTTACTCCTTGTAGCTCAGCGGCCACAGAGACGACCAGGACAAAGCTGCTGTGTCAGGAAACGCGTGCTTCAGGGGATGGTATCCAGCCTATTTCACTTATTTCTTACGCTTTATACAGGCAGGCCTCAACTTGCCACCATGTTCAGCCACCATTTGAAGTTACAAAGGCACTGAAAAAAGCGACTTATGACTGATCCGTTGCAGCATCCCCAAGGTCATGTGAGCAAACTTTGGGAGTCTGGCGACGGGCATGTACTTACAATGGCTGCAGCACCCTGGCATCACACAGCGGCCATTCGCCACCTTCCCGACCAGCTTCCAACAAGCAGTCAATGGTGGTAATCCAAGTTCACTTAACAGCCATGTGATTCACTTAACAACTGCAGTAACTCGCTTAACAACCGTGGCAAGGCTGTAAAATTGGGCACCACTCACTTAATAATCATCTTGCTTAGCAACGAAAATTCTGATCCCGATTGGGGTGGTAAGTCGAAGGCTGCCTGTCTATGGCTGGCTGGTAGTTTACAATAAAGGCGAGGAGCCACAGCAGGCTGAGCCGTGGTCAGCAGACGTGGACAGGGAAAGCGCCTGCCCTGCGGAGAGCCAGCGAAGGGCCTTGCAGGCACTACACAGTGGAGACGGTTCCAGCAACGTGTTCAGCCACCTGACCGAAGCCTGGGAAATGAACACCAGCAAGAAACTCGGACCCAGCCCATCCTGAGCCGCAGGAGGGAGAGAAGGGAAAACCCAGTCAGGCTTTCGAGATTCTCTTACTCGAACCCGGGTCAATTAAGCAGCATTCCAGCCAAACCGGCCCCGGTCAGTTCCCTGGCTTGCCCACCTCAAAGGACTGGTGTTACGGCCAGAGGGCAGCACTTGCTGGTGCTCCACTTCCCAGCTGGAGACGAGCAGGCCGTTCTGGAGTCCAGGTACGTTACCTGAGGGAGCGCCGCCGCAGGGTCCCTTCCAGATTCTCCTTGAGCGCCAAGGCAGAAATAGAAGGGGTGGAGGGTTTCTTATGGCCCCCGGACAGGCGGGAGTCCAGGCGCAACCGGTCCAAGCGCTGAGAGACCGGGTCATGCTCGATTAACAGCTGAAGGGTTTGGTCTGTCTTGTGAATCAGTTCTTTGACCTGAGAAGGAAAGAAGTCAGGGAATTGGGCCGTGCTGGGGAAAGGTTTCCAAAAGAACAGATGCACAGTCTTCCTCCATCAGCCTGGGATGTGGTGTGTGTGTATGTGGGGGGGTTTTAGCTGAAGGAGGCGTTTCTTTGCCTGCTCATTTTCTTAAGAAGCAACTGGGCTGAGTTCAATTAAAAGCGTGTCTTGGCTGTTTAAGCCACTTTTCCTGATCAGGGCTGCTTTGTTGATGTCATATAAATCTGCGATGAAAATCAAAATAACAGGTGCACGTTTTTCGACTGGCACTCAGGAAGACAAGAATATGAAACCCCTACTTTTGTTTTAAGGGACGCAGTGGCTCAGTGGGTTAGGACGCTGAGCTTGTCGATCTGAAGGTCGGCAGTTTGGCGGGTCGAATCCCGAGTGCCGCGTAACAGAGTGAGCGCCTGTTACTCGTCCCAGCTTCTGCCAACCTAGCAGTTCGAAAGCATGTAAAAATGCAAGTAGAAAAATAGGGACCATTACGGTGGGAAGGTAACAGCGTTCCGTGCGCCTTTGGCGTCTAGTCATGCCGGCCACATGACCACGGAGACGTCCTCGGACAAGCGCTGGCTCTTCGGCTTTGAAACGGAGATGAGCACCGGCCCCTAGAGTCGGAAACGACTAGCACGCATGTGTGGGGGAACCTTTACCTTTACCTTTACTTTTGTTTTAAAATACCACCTTAAAGAAGCAGCCAGGTCTTCTGACAACCCCCCCCCCCCAGGGCCCTTCAGCCAGCCTGCTCTTCTCTTCTCTCTCAGCTGCTCTTCACTTTTCAGAGAAACCCAACGTGTGCCCCAAGAGGCCTTGGGTTCCTCAAGTCAGGAAACAAGAAAGGAACGTACCTCTTCGATTTGTAGTGTGCGGACTGGGTTTCCGTTGATCTCCAAGATTTTGTCTCCTGGGTGAATGGCATTTTGGACGTCAGGGCTGATGTGCATCCGGTCGACTCTGAATGAAGAAAAAAACATTTGCCTCCTCCATGAGTCTCTATGAGGAACCTCATAGCAAAGGGGAGAGGAAAAAGTACAAGCTGGGGAGGACACCCCAGCAAGCGTTTCCTCCTAGGAACAAGTACAGGTAGTCCTCGTTTAATGACCTTTTGTTCAGTGACAGTAGCGATGAACGAATGGTAGTCAGGAGCAGCCCTCAGTTACGGCTGTCGCAGAGCTCCTGGGCACAAATGACCAGCATTTGGGTGCTTCTGTCTTTATGACCCCAGGCTGGGCTTCAAGGCCCCTCCACTACTTGCTTAGCTCTCTCCCTATCTTTGCCTTTCGGGACACCCCACACTCCATCACCACCTACCCCTGCCACCCCCAGCTGATTTTTGTTATCTTCTCCCTCCCTCCCTCCCACTGCTGCTGCTGGGAGGGCCAGCAGCTGCCTCAGCTGGAGCAGCTGGGACGGTGACGGTGAAAGGGACAGCCGGGGTTGGTGGCAATGGAGTGCAGGACAGCTCAGAGGGCAGAGGTGGGAGGAGAGATGGGGTTAGGGGGAAGTGAAGCGCATCCTGTGGTCTTAAATTGTTGTAAACCACCCAGATCAACCCCACAGCGAGATGGGGAGCAAATAAATGTGATAGCTGGATAGTTTGATCGCTAGTTTGATAGCTAGACAGACAGACAGATGTGGGTGAGCTACCAAGTACCCAAATTTTGATCACGTGACCAGTGGGGCAGTGCATAACTACCGTTCATTCAATGCCACTGAGACGTCAAATGGTCACCAAACCAAGGGTCACTAAAGGGAAGCCAAAGCCAAGCTAGGGATGCAAGATGCCTGTTTCTGCTTGCTCCAGAAGGGCTACGCTGTTGCAGGTCTTCTAAACAGGCATCTCAAAAAGCTGCGGGTGTCTGCCAGGAAGCCCCCCGTTTTACATTTGCCATCTTCACCTCCATTTCTGCAAGATGGAGCATCTGTGGCTTCTCCAAGTCCCACAGCTCCTTACTGTAGAACATACTTATTTGATTTATTGCATTCATTTCCCACTGCACTCAGTTCAACGTTGAGTGTCTCACTACTGAAAAGTCGCAGGAGTTTTTCTCTAGGTTTTTCTCACATTTCTCCAACAGTCCCAGTTTCCAGCAGTTAGGTCCTGCAAGGACTTCCAGCTGAGAAGGAAGCATGCTTGACTTCCAGAAAAGATCAATGAAGGAGGTGGAAGGAATGCAAAGCGGAACAGAGACTGTGGGCAGGTGGAGTTCATCCCATCCTACGAGCATTTATACAGAATCAGTTACACAGGTGGACAATCTCTCTGGGAAGTTTGCCGCACCCAAATTAAATCATATGCAAATGTTTTGGTCAGAAAACTAGAATGCAACTTCTTAATTCCAAAATTGTCACAAGAAATAAATGAGACCAACCAACAGAGGCACTGTAATTTTTATAATTTACATAATTAACCATGCCCTCTGCACTTCTGGATGATATAGAAAAAGATTTCTTGGTGTACATAGGCTGCTGTAATATGCTCCACCACATGCTTCTCTCTTTTTTCCTCTTTTGCAAAAATCAGAGTTGAAAGTGACCACAGAGACAAGCAAATCCAATTCCTCGATCAGCAGAGAAATCCCATTTTATTCCTCACCAAGAATTTCAGAATTCTTAATCAATCAATCAATCAAAAAAGAGATGGAAGGTACCTTCAAGGTCTTCTAGTCCAACCCCCAACTCAAGCAGGAGCCCCTATACCATTTTGGACAAGTGGCTGTCCAGTCTCTTCTTAAAAACCTCCAGTGATGGAGCACCCACAACATCTGAAGGCGCTCACTCTGTTACGTGGCACTCGGGATTCGACCCGCCAAACTGCCGAACTTCTGATCGACAAGCTCAGCGTCCTAACCCACTGAGCCACCGCGTCCCTCTTTATAAAGTGGTACTTATATTTTGTGTGATTTTTATTGTATACCTCTGTTTATACAAGGATTGCATTAGCTATTTTGGCTGCTGCTGTACACAGCTGGCTCACGTTTAAGTGACTGTCCTCTTTTGAGCCAGATTTTGCCTAATCTGTATTTGTACCTTTGGTTTTCCATGCCTAGGTATAAAGCCTTGCTTTTCTCCACATTAGATTTCAGGTTGTTGGACAGGGCCATTGTTCAAGTCTGTCAAGATCTTTTTGGATCCTGAGCTTGTCTTCTGGGCTATTGGCTATTCCAGCCAGCTTAGTGTCATCTGCAAATATGATGAGTTCCCCTTCTATTCCCTCATCTAAGTCAATTATGAAGATATTGAAGAGTACTGGGCCTAAGACATAACCTTGTGGTGCCCCACTGCTTATTTCTTTCCATGTAGATGTAGAACCATTAAGGACTACTCGTTGAGTATGGTTTGTCAGCCAGTTACAAATCTATCTGGTGGTGATGCTGTCTTTCCCACATTTTTCTACTTTACCAAGAAGTAGGTTGTAGTCTACTTTGTTGAATGCCTTGCTGAAGTCTAAGTATAGGTTGACTCAGGTTGAAGTCTAAGTCTAAGGTTGACTCAGCCTTCCATCCTTCCGAGGTAGGTAAAATGAGGACCCAGATTGTTGGGGGCAATAAGCTGACTTTGTAATAATGCCGCTTGGGGGGGGGCGAAAGCCCTAATAAGCAGGCATATACATAGAATGAAGGCTATTGCTAAGCACATTGGTTTGTGCTTCTTAGGTTGTAAGCCACCCTGAGTCTTCGGAGAAGGGCGGGATATAAATGGGATTAAGATAAACTAAAAAAATAAGTATACTATGTCCATTTTGCTGGTCTACTAATGTAGTCACTTTGTCAAAGAATACAGAAAGATTGGTTTCACATGATCTGATTTTAACAAACCCATGCTGGCTACTAGTTATAATTTTGTTTCTATATGTTCACTGATCTGTTTTGAGGTTAGGCTGACTGGTCTATAGTTTCCTGGGTCGGTTCCCCCCCCTTTTTTTTGAAGATGGGAACCATATCAGCTTTTTTCCAAACCTCTAGTATTTCACTGGTGTTCCAGGATCTTTGAAATTTATGGTAAAATGGTTCTGAGATAACATCTGCTAGTCCTTCAGAACACTGGGGGGTAATTCATTAGGTCCTGGTGATTTATATTCATCAATGTCAGTCAGGTGTTCTCTAACCACTTTCTTGCTTATTTTAATTTTTATTTCTAGTCTGTCTTTTACAGTTAAGTTTTTGTAGGTTGGGCTATAGTTTCTTTTTGTGTGAAGACTGGTGTAAAGAATGAATTAAGCAGTTCTGCTTTCTCTCTGCTGCCTGTTACTTCCTTGCCATCTTCTCTCTTTAGTGGACTGACTGTTTCCTTGCCTTTTTTTCCATGTTATTTATGTGTTAAAAGAAACTTTCACTTCTTCTAAGATTTTTTTCTAAAAGGTAGACGCTTCCTGCATGACATCTGCTGTATCAGAGTGATGCAAGACTGAAACTGGGATGAGGCAAAGATTATGCAGATGCAGGTTACATGTGAGACAGATCACAAGTGCCATATCAATTAATAATGGCAACGCGTTAAAATGCATTGCACTTTAGTCCTTTCGAGGGCTCCTTTCGGAAGAATTCGCAAACAGAACAATTTCAACACGATGCCTCCAATTTTCAAGACACAGAGAAAGACACTTTGGCCACTGGCATTAATGCCACTGAGAGAGAGACAGGAGGATCAAAAGGGACCACTTTCTCAATGGAGATCATTGCTCGAGGTGACAGGAACCATATCCATGCCAAAGCTTGAATGAAAACGCAAAGCCACACGACGATGACTTTAGATCTCTAAATACCAGGATGGGAGCAAAACCCCACGCATTTCATAGCTACAAGAGCTTCATACTCACTCCTTCACTTCAACAGTAGCAGCATAGGGTGAGCAGCCCCCTGCCACAGCCACAGCAAACCCCCTTTCGCCTTGGGTGGTGGCAGGGATGGATAGAAGCGTCAAAGTGTACGGCAGCTGTTCACACAGAGGCTCTGTTGACAGTCTTTCTAGCATTGGCGTCACCACGAACTGGTTATGACATTTGCCACTGAAAAAGGAGAACAGAATTCTGCTGTTAGTTGAGACCGGAGGACAGAAAAGGCCGTGTATGCTTCCCATGCCCAGGCTGTCAGCTAGGACGCAGCTCATCGAAACCCTTGACCTTCCCTACAGTGCTGCTGGTTGTGAAGACAAGGCCTATATTCAGACGGCTTTGCTTCCAACCTTCACTTTTTGGTATTCCCTCTTGCCCTCAGGGTTATCTCCCCACATAGGACCATGGTGGCTAGGGAGAAGGAAAGCATCAAGATTCCAAGGCTAGAGATCCAAAGGGCAGCTTGGCTGGCCAATGGGGAAACATGTGGTCCTTGTTCCACTTTCTTCCGAAGAAATTCCAAGACATCACGTGGACAGACATCCCCTCCCAGTCTTCCCCTTTAGTAGGCACTCGGAGATCTGGGTTGCACGACCACTTGAAGGCAGCTGGCCAACGGATTAACCACTGTCTCCTACAAATAGCACAGGTCTCCCGATTCCTGTTCCCAAATCCTAGGCCTTGGCAGGGCCTGTTCCACCCTCGCATGTGGATAAGAAAGAAGGTCTGAAGAGCAGAAAAGCGGAACCATCTCATCTCATGCAGCCTTTCCTTACCTGGTGCCGTGAAGACCCACTGACCCCACGTGCTCCTGATGCCCAGCCAGAGTGGTTGAGGACCAGAACGCACTCTCGGTCCCCCCCCCCTCTCTGGGGAGTGGAGTGGGGGAAAACACAAACATTTCCTGCCATTCAGGACAGAGCAGAAGGCCTGCCCTGTCCCATAGAGCCATCCAAGCCCATGAGGGAGCCGCTGCTCCTTACCAGTAAAGAGCTGAGTGCTGCACCAAAGCGTAGGTGTCGCCGTCTTCAATGATCACTTTGCACTGCATGCAGGCGAAGCACTCCGGGTGATACTTGTACTCCCCAGCCACCTGCCAAGGAGAGGGACGGGCAGGACGGTAAAGAAGGAAAACGAGCAGGCTCTAGAAATCCCAGGGATGTTTTTGCCTTTTTCCTGAATACAGAATTTTGTCCCAGTCTGAAATCCCAGCCGCAGAGAGTCTCAGGATCAGGGACTCCTTCTGCGCTCTTGCACAGAGACGCTTCCAGGGCAGAAGAGAGCGAGGAGCCAGCTGGCGACCGCTTGGTTCTCTCTGCTTCCACATGGTGGGGCTGGAAGGCAGCTGGCAAGGAGAGTCTGGGCTAAGGCGGAGGGGCCATCTCAGCTGACAGCAGGAAACGAGGAGCTAAGCCACGGGGTGTCTGCTGCTGCTTGGGAAACAGAGGCAGGGCTGGCAAGCCAGCACAAGAACCAAGGAAGGGTGGGGGATTCCAGGAAGGAAAACCTCAGGCACCCTTGGGGGGAATCACCTTGCCAGGCCCTGCTGGGTTTTAATCAGGCTTCTTGCTCACTAAATAGCCTCCTATGGACTGCTAGCATCTGGGAGGGAAACCGAGGTGCCCTATAGCCCCGTGCTTGGCAGCCTTTCTTGCTTGCCAGACTGTGTCTCCAGGAGGTGCCCTTGGGAAGACAGTAGGGAAGCTGCCCTCCATCCCAGGACCAAAGCAAAGATAGGAAACCCGGGGGGGGGGAGAGAACTTGGAGCTTCCCGCCTGCCCCCCCCCCCATCTTTCAACTGCCTAAAATTGTTGCACGTCTTCCAGTTACTTTGAAGAAAGAAACAATAAAGCCAGGAGATTTGTCTACCCAGCTAGAGCATCTACCGGCTGTATGTAGAGCGAGGAGGGCTTCCTCTGTATTGCAGCTTGCCTTCAAGCCACAAGGCCAGCGTGGAAGCCAACTCTGGTTTCCCCCCAGCCACCGCCAGGTTTCAGCCCTCAGCCAGTCTCCTCCGTGAATTCAGGCCCCTTGAGGTCTCCTGAGGTCTCTCACCACTTTTGAGACTGGAGACGCTTGTGACAGCCAAAGCCCCCAGATGAGATTAGCGTTATTTAAAAGTTTTCCCAAGCCTAGGAAAGCATAAGAAAACATACCCCCCACCATGCAGGCGACCTGGCTTTGCCATGCTCCCTGACATCATGTTTCTCTCCCCCCCCCAGAAGGGTCTTCCACCCCCAACCAAATAAGAAACCTGACTCCAGGACACTAAAAAGCCCAGAGAATCTTCTGGCTTTTAATGGGCGGGGTCAAGGCTGAGGAATGCTGGGAGGTGAAGTCTTAACGTTGCCAGGGTTGAGAAACACTAGCTTAAGGGATGAAATTAGTGTGTCCCTCCTTGACCCCCAAGTGTCCCTTCACCCAATCCTTGAAAGGGCCAAACGTCTGAAGCCGTACCTCATAAAATGAAGCAATTTGGGGTTTTAAAATTCAGTGCTGACACGGTTAGGGTTAGTGATTTACGGCTCTCAGAGAGAGCGCTAACAACCAGATGACTGCAAAGAAATACAATCCTTACACACACACAAACACCCCCTGTCAGAATCTATCCTTCACCATTCGGTGACAATCGATGACGTCTTCTTCTTCTTCCTCAAGGAAGCCAGAGTCCGCTTGCTTTTTGCAAAGGCACCTTGGAGACAACCGTGAGGACTGAGAATCTCAACAGACGCCTCTCCTGTTTTACCTGCTCCACCCTGAAGGACGGCACCCTGCTTGCTGGAAGGCGTGTGCTTATATGGCCCTTCAGGCAGGGAAGCCCAGCGATCCCTCTGTGGCGAAGAAAGGCAATTCGCCTCTCCCCGAGGGAAGCCCGGGATGCCAGCTGGCCACGGCCAGGGAGAGCACGGGGTGAGGCTTACCATGACGGGCCCCGTCATCAGCAGCGAGCAGCCATGGCAAGACTCCCCAAACTTCCGCCAGTAGTCCTTGGGGCAGTACAGCTTGGCATCCTTCTCGTAGTACCAGTTGGTGAGGAGGTCCTGGCATTCGGAGCAGCTGGCAGGGAAAAAGAAAGAGGGCCGGATGTTTTATTTGCCGGCTACCCAGTGGGCACCGTTTAATCAGCAAACGTAGAGAAATCACAGAGGAAATAATGGAGAGGGAAGAGCCAGCAACCGATAAAGAGCCATACGGCAGTGCGGCTCCGGCAGACCAGAAGCACTGCAGAACAGCTGACCGGCAAACAGTGGCTTCCAAAACTGTCACCGTAACCTGTCTTTTGATTCAAGGCATAGGGAAAAAACCCTTAACGGTGGTCATTAAGCTGCTGGACCTTCTAGGATTTAGTGACAAGAGGTTAATACCCCTGGGACCCAGGGATTATCTGTATTAGCTATTACCTGTGATGACAAAATGGTCAAGCTGGTCAAGCTGTCCTGAAATGACTAGAGCAGGGGTCCCCAAACCCTAGTCCATGGACCAGAACCAGGCCGCGCCATGCCAGCAACCGGGCCGCACAAACAAGCAAAGCCCCATCCGTGGGATGCAGGCAGCACACAAAACCACGCACTCTCTGGCCCATGGAAAACCTATCTCCATGGAAGCGGTCCCCGGTGCCCGAAAGGTTGGGGACCTCCGGACTAGAGGATTGCTAGGAGTTCATGACACCTAGCTGCTTCTGAACTGCTTCCTTGAGTCAGGTGAGAAGTAACTCTAACCTGGAGCTCTTCTAAAGAACCTCAAAACCCATCATCACATGTAGCCATCTGAGAACAGCAAGGCCACTCTGTGCGCTTTTCACCTCAAATGGAAGTTCACTATTGTGCGATATTGGAGAATGTTCTCAGCATCGCTGCTTCCGTCCGTCACAACTGGGACTCTACACAGTAGCAGCTCAAATGCGACAGTCAAGCTAGAATCTATTTTTAAAGGTATCTTGCTTTATTTCTGAGAAACCTCAACGGAAGATGAACTGCAAGAGGACAGAGTTATAATCTGTAGAAAAGGGAAGAAATTATAAATTTCTTTACAGCTTTTATGATTCTTCTATCTTTTCAGGTTCTTTCAGATCAGAACTATGACATCGTTATCGTTCCAAAACTATGGCAGTACAGTCTGAGAAATAGGCTAGTAACTTATGAGGATGGAGTGGACTATTTCAGCTACATTTGGTAAGTTTAAGGGCTCCAGCCTTGGGACGGTCCATTTTCGCCAGCCCTTCAAGTGCTCCGAGACAGCTACAAAGATGACCCTAGAGACGCGGCTTCCTGCTCATCAGAGGCCACGGTGTAGCCACGCCGAGGCTCACTCACCTCTAACCATCTGTGGTGATTGGCTACTCTGAAGATTAAGATTTAAGAGCACAAAGTTGTGGGCTGGTTAGCAGCCTGAAAGCCCAGCCCTGTCTTTTAAGTAACTTTTAAAGTCAGATTTTTAACTACTCTTGCTCTATTTTAAGATTTCTTATTTATAACATTTTATTTGCACATACAACCCATGATTCCTCTATGAGGGAGATGGGCAGTTTCAAAATATGATGGATGGATGGAGTGAGATAGATAGATAGATAGATAGATAGATAGATAGATAGATAGATAGATAGATAGATAGACAGACAGACACAATCCTATGTACTAAACTGATTTAATTAGTAATGTTGCTTGATTTTAATAGAGAAAGCCTGCGGCTATTTCCATCTCTTCAGCCTGGGAAAGAGACGATGAAGGAGAATCCAAAAAGAAAACTCAAGCTAGAGTTGACCAGAGGCAAAGTGAGGCGTCACAGAAACAGCCAAGGCTTCTTTCCATCTGCTGGGAACCGAAAAGCATCTTTTGGAAGATGGACCACGATGAAAGTAGCTTGGAGTCACAGTTGCACCTGAGCAGCAAGGAAAGAGGCTGGAAAACTCTAAGGTATCACTGAGCAAGAAAATTCCAAAGAACCCCAGAATGGAAACAAAAATTAAATTCTTGCAGTGACTCTGAACACTTTGTGATAAACGCTACTGGCACCTGATCCTTGGCGAGATTTCAAAACTCCCTCAAAACTCATTGGCTTTGCAGCAGAGACCTATTTGTCGCATGGGAGGATGTACCTCGGCTTGTAGCTACAGACTCTTGACACCTTCCCAAGAGGAAACATGCGATGACCACACGGTCTTCACTCACTAGGTGAGCTTTTGCACAGAGAGCTCCACCCACCCGACTTGTTCATTGTGCAACCGAACATGAAATCTGATCCCCATTGAAAGTCTGTCATTCCGAAACACTTTGCCTTTGTTTTTGGCTCTGGCTGGTCAAAGAACTGGGATGCGGATCCAGGTTTCAGGGCAAACAGAGAGAGGGGCCTTTAAAGTGGTCTTTGAAGTGAGTTCACCGTCACGGTTTCCCACGTACCTAACGAGTGAGTTTTGGAATTTCCACTGAGGGGAAAAAATATTATCCTGCCCCACACTAAATAGCTCCCACTGGCCTCTTTCTTTCAATTCCTCCTGGAGGATATAGCAAATTCACTCCATGAGGCATCACATTGTTCAGATCGCTTTAAATTTACCTGAGGTTTCCAAGGAATGTGTTTTGGAAATGGGCCTCAGGCCAGGTCACTATGCTCAGTGACAATTTTTATTTATTTTAAAACAAGGTTCTATTGTTGCATAAAAGAGAAAATCACTTCTGTCTAGAAGGTGTCATGAACTGATTCAAAATATGGTGCATTTTGCAAGCCACATAGAACTGACAAAACAGCACGTTAAGTTTCAAAGCCAGATTCGAAGTACTCTACCCCTAAAGAGAATCAGTGGATATTTTTGTGGTTGCTTACTAGCTGATTGATCAGCAGTTCCCTGTAAGTTCCTTATATTCAGCAGAGAAAGGCCACCTTTTGAGATAGGCAAAAACAGACAGAATTTGGAGAATAAGACTGAAAGGCTGCCATGTTGGAAAGATCATTAATAAATGGTTACCTCTTAGTCAACCAGTAAAACTGCTCACCACCGCTCCAGTACCAAAAATGCTCTGCACCATCTCAATTCACCTTTATCTTTTTTCCAGATTGTTAGAAGAACTTTGAAAGAAAGAGGGTTTCCCCCCAATTTTACCTTCTAACAATCTGGGGCTCGTGGGGAATACAAAGGGGGGCATTTATGGATACTAATATTCATAGACGCTACGTACCGCCGACCACTGATGTCTACCATCAGGCCAGGAATAACGGACCAGTGCTATATTCCAACCATATATTGAGTTCAATCAAGTATGGAGTTCACGTATAAAGTTTCAGCCGCCTCTTCAGGTAATAAATTATTACTTTCCACTTTGCCTTTGCTCTATGGACAGAAAATCCTATCTCAGAGCAAAACAGGCAAGGACTCCTGGAGGGGGGGGTGTCATCCTCCCATCACCCAGCTTCCAAGCGAAGCAGAAGGTAGACTGGTTGAAGGCAGGGCTTCTAGGTTCCCAAATGGTTGCCTCTCTTCGCAAACAAGGTCCACTAGGCAGACGAGGCAAATGGGAGGGCAGACTTACCAAAAGGGCTTCCTTGGAGTGACATAAGCCGAGGCAGACAAGTAGCTTCCCATCTCCAGAGCACTGGCCAAACCAGCTCAGCAGCAAATCTGTCCAACTGCGTCTACTCAGCCCTAGCAAGGGTGCACTTCGGCTCCTGCTCTTTCAGGTGTTAGCACGGGAATGCCAGACGCCAGGCCAGCAGGGGTTCCTCGGTGGAGTTGACCCAGCACTCATGGTCTCCTTCCCTGGAACTGACCAAAGGGCGCCTCAACTAGGGATCGTACAGGAGGACCATCGTACTTGCGGAGGGGCCACCCAAGGAAATCCAGACTGGCTGAGGCACCGAGTTTCCTCCCTTTGCAGTTCTCCGGGGAGGGTGGAAGAGGAGGAGCCTTTTCAGAAGAGAGGTGGATGGCTGAATGATCAGGAGATAGCAACTGATCTGCACTGGGTGGAACTGCAGCATGCTCTTGCACAAGGGAAAAGCTGCCTCCGGGAGAAAAGGTGCAGAATCAAGCCGCCTGGCAGAGATGACACCTAGCGTTATTTTCTTTTTAAAGTTGTTGAAAGTCTTTAAGAAAACAATAATAAAAGGCAATACAAACTAAACTCGGAAGACAAGAAAAACAGAGAGAGAATACAAAGTCTCAAAGAAAAGAGCAAAAAAATATGAGAGAGAGAAAGAAGTGGCTTTCAATCTTCACAATAAGCACAAATTTAGTAACTTTGTAGGTGCTTCTGATAAAAACACAGACAGACCCACTAGAGGTTACATGCGAGTCTCTCTCTTCCTTCCATAGCCTATCTCTTACTCATATCAAGGTAAAGGTAGAGGTTCCCCCGCACATGCGTGCTAGTCGTTTCTGACTCTGGGGGCCGGTGCTCATCTCTGTTTCAAAGCCGAAGAGCTAGCGCTTGTTCGAGGATGTCTCCGTGGTCATGTGGCTGGCATGACTAGACGCCAAAGGTGCACGGAACGCTGTTACCTTCCCACCGTAGTGGTCCCTATTTTTCTACTTGCATTTTTACGTGCTTTCGAACTGCTAGGTTGGCAGAAGCTGGGACGAGTAACAGGCGCTCACTCTGTTACGCAGCACTCGGGATTCGACCCCCCAAACTGCCGACCTTCTGATCGACAAGCTCAGCGTCCTAACCCACTGAGCCACCGCGTCCCTTCTTATTCATATTGTTAAGGAATTTGTTGTGCAGAGGTCTCCTTGTGCTACCAAAGAGTTGCACAGACAAGGAAGGGCACTGAGAGCAGTAAAAGTCACACACAGAAATACACTGAGTTCTAAAAGCAAAAAGTAGTTTACTTTGAGGTGGTGTAAAAACAAAAATGCACAGTCAAAAATAAACAGTCCAAGTCATACACAATAGCAACAGTCCAAGGAGTAATCCAAACTACAAAGTCTTCTTACCGGTCCAGAGGTCAATACACAGTTCAGGTTTACAACAGTAGTAAACCAACAGCAGAGCAAAAACAGTAATAGTAGAGATCAGTGAATTCAGAGAGAGAGAGAAGCTACTTTCCTAGCTTCCTCTTATGGCCATGAGAACACTTACACACCCATTGGCCAATTAACAACTTAAAGACATAGCATTATGGTTAATATATTTTCAACCCAACATTGTAGGCTAACACCATATGCCTAACATTCTCCCCTTTGGGTAGAATAATATATAACTCTTACAATCTTATGCACATTCTTTCACAATTAGCATTGTGTTTCACAGCACTTTGTACCTTCGTAAAATGGTTTGCAATATTTACATCAGATGAACAATACTCTAACTGTATTAATTTATCTTTGATACATTGTCTGACATTCAAATAACGAAGATCAGTATGTTTAGATCTTGTTCTTACTGCAGCACTATTAGCCATCTTTATCGCAGCTTGATTGTCCTCATACACAATAAATGGATCATTTACATTTAAACCCATATCTAACAATAATTGTTTGTACACTAGCAGTTCTGTACATAACACTGATAGACATGAAAATTCAGCCTCCATTGTAGACAAGCTTATGTGTTTCTGTCTAAGACTTCAACTCCCTGTTCATTGCAGCTTTCCATGATGCCTGTTCTTTTTCAGGATACATCCTGATCTCATCATAGTTAGATGGCTCTACACTAACTTGACATACTATACTAGCTTCATAGCGATCAGGTGGATGTCTGATACGCATTGAACGCCAAGGAATTACAGGGCTTTGAATTTCTGACTCCTTTCCTTCCTCTGATTCATCTTTTATCTCCCCTATCTCCTTTTTATCTTTTATATTTACAGGAGATGTATTATCATTACTAGTTACGTTATCAGAGGAGTCCTCAAACACTAGAGGATCAGTATTAACAGTTACTTGCTCTAACCTATCCCAACCAACGTGCTCAAGGAATTTTGCACTAGCACTGTTATATACATTAGTTGTGCCTCGTTCCCAGAAACGATAGGATCTATGGTTAGCTTCGTAACCTACGAAGTATAATTGCCTAGCCCTATGTTGGCCTTTACTCCTGAGTTGTGCAGGAATGTGGACCCAAGCTGGGGTGCCAAACGTGTGCAGGTAATCAAGGTTTGGTCTTCTACCATGCCATATTGTATATGGTATTTTACCAGTAGAAGTATTAACAACTATATTCAGAACATGGTTTGCACATTTTGCTGCCTCCCCCCACAGTCTATCTGTTAAGCCTGAATCTCTTAACATGGTTCTAATCATGGCTTGTAACGTTTGCCCACGTCTCTCAACAAAAGCATTATGTTGAGGCCTATATGGGGCTGAACGTTTATGCTCAATGCCAGCTGATTCTAGCATATCAACAAAACGCTTATTTGTAAATTCAGTACCATTATCAGTAATTATGCACTGAACCTTTCTCTTTGTTTTTCTCTCCACAAACTTCAGCCAGTTTGCAAATTGTTGGAAAGTGTCTGCCTTTGACTTAAGCAGATAACAAAAACCATATCTAGAGTAGTGGTCCAATATACTTAACATATAGCATGACCCTCCTAAACTTGGTTTCATGGGTCCAATTAAATCAGCAAACACAACTTCCAAAGGAACAGTTGTTTTGAAGCTGTTTATCCTGTGTGCAGGAGTTGCCTTACTCTTTTCCTGATTACAGGCATTGCAATTCAAATACTTACTACATGGCTTCAGTTTAACTCCCTCTACTAATTCCACTGTTTTACGTAGTGAGTTAAAGTTTACATGCCCTAACCGCCTATGCAATAAATGTATACATTCATCATGTGGCTTCTTGTTCTCACATATTGAGTTAGCTTTAACTGTACTAACCTGGTTACTTGTGAGAACGAATAAACCATTTTTCAAATTAGCAGTTACACAGGTTCCATTCCTCTCAATAGTGCATTGCTCCCCTCTGAATGTTACCACAAACCCAACCTTAACCAATTCCCTTACAGATAACAGGTTGAATCTTAGCTTAGGTATATATAACATAGGTAACTGTTCATCAATGCATGAACAATAGGAATTACCTTCACCAGAGGCCTTCATCCTCCAACCGTTTGCTAGTGAAACATATTGGTTGCTGTTTTTCATATTAACAAATCTCTTTTTCACTTTAGTAATGCATTGTGAAGCCCCACTATCAACAACCCACAATTCATTATTTCTGGATGTTGGTTCACCAGAAATAGCCAAACCAATGCCCTTCTTAGCCTTCCCACTGCTATTCACATTCTGTTTTTTACCCTTTCTACAGAATTTGGCTATATGCCCTCTAGCCCCACAAGAATAACATTTCTTGACGTTGTAAGCAGTGGTAAATTGCTGCTCCTCTTGTGGCTGTGTCTCTCTCAGCTGGTCTCTGTCACGCCTTCTTCTGGACTCTTCCAGCAGTCTCCCAGTAATGTTAGTCAATGTCAGTTCCTCTCTGGTCAGGACTTCCAAAGAAGAAACATACTCATCATAACTCTCATCCAAAGATGACAGAATAATGTAGACCTGATGCAACTCTGAAAAAATCAGCTCCTTTTCATGAAGCTCTTGAAAAGTTGCCTTCATGTAATTTAAATGGGTCAGCATATCTCCATTCTTCTGCAGACGAGCCCTAAACAGCTTACGTGTAAGGTGTATATGTGCACCCACACTGTCACGAACATAAAGCCTTCGCAAAACATCCCAACACCTAGCAGCAGACTCCTCACCACGAATATGGACAAGCTGCTGGTCATTCAGTGTTAGTCCAATAATGCAAAGAGCTTTCTCATTGCTACGTTTAAAGTTGTCTAACTTCTTTGCATCCTCTTCGTCATCTGGATCCCAAGCAGTAGTATCTAGTGGGTTATTTACAACAGCCCATAGTCCTTCCTTGCGCAAAAGCAAGCAGCATTTTGTGGACCAGGAAACATAGTTTGTCCCATCCAACCGGGTTATCCAGGAGATGCCTGACAACAGTTCCTGTGCCCATTTTACACCAAATACAAACTCAGCTAGGAATACTGTGTGTACTAACTCTCAGTACAGGCCTGGGCCCATAACCAGTGTTATGGAATTTGTTGTGCAGAGGTCTCCTTGTGCTACCAAAGAGTTGCACAGACAAGGAAGGGCACTGAGAGCAGTAAAAGTCACACACAGAAATACACTGAGTTCTAAAAGCAAAAAGTAGTTTACTTTGAGGTGGTGTAAAAACAAAAATGCACAGTCAAAAATAAACAGTCCAAGTCATACACAATAGCAACAGTCCAAGGAGTAATCCAAACTACAAAGTCTTCTTACCGGTCCAGAGGTCAATACACAGTTCAGGTTTACAACAGTAGTAAACCAACAGCAGAGCAAAAACAGTAATAGTAGAGATCAGTGAATTCAGAGAGAGAGAGAAGCTACTTTCCTAGCTTCCTCTTATGGCCATGAGAACACTTACACACCCATTGGCCAATTAACAACTTAAAGACATAGCATTATGGTTAATATATTTTCAACCCAACATTGTAGGCTAACACCATATGCCTAACACATATACAAACTCATAAATCACTACATTGCCGTTCTCATATCAGCAAAATGCCCAGAAGAGTTCTCAGAATTTTACAGTAACATGTCCTAGTTCAAGCTTGGCCAAACAAACCAACTTTCTACTCCTTTCTCTTGCTTTAGCAATCTTGATCTTTATTCAGGTGCTATCATAGAATTCAATCTCTCCTCAGTTTTTCTTTTTCCCAACTTAAAAAGCTTCTGGGATTTATCGGCCCTCTTTCATAAATCCAGAATATAATCATTTCCCAGGTCATTCTCCTGGCTTATCATTAATATTTCCACTAACTGCTATCCCTATCTTATAATTCCCCCATTTTTATTTTTTCAGTATTTCAACAATATTTCTTTATGTTCTCAACAGTATTTCTTTATATTTTGGCATCAGATGTGGTTTCCTTCATCTCTTTATCCTGTAGTTCTTCTGAGTTATTCTCTTTCGCATCTGTTATTTTTCCTTCAACATCTTTTGGGCAAATGGTTTGCGGCACGCTTAGCTGGTACTGGCTTCCCACATGCAGCTTTTCTGACTCTTGTTGCCTCAAGGGTGAAACGGTTGCTAGGAGGCAGACAGAGGAAACATAATCCTGCTAGCTCTCCTTGGGCATCTCAGTAGCATTTGACGCTATCAACCATCAGACCCTTCTGGAAAGTTAAGGAAGGGCTTCTTGGTGCACACTGAGGTTGCTTAACCCTTTGACAAAGTGAGTAAATTAGTAGACCAGCAAAATGCTGTGGACACAGTATACTTAAGACTTCAGCAAGGCATTCGACAAAGTAGACTACAACCTACTTCTTGGTAAAGTAGAAAAATGTGGGAAAGACAGCATCACCTCCTGATGGATTTGTCGCACTCGACAAGTCGTCCTTAACGGTACTACATCTACATGGAGGGAAGTAAGCAGTGGGGTACCACAAGGTTCCGTCTTAGGCCCGGGACTCTTTGACATCTTCATCAACGACTTAGATGAGGGAATAGAAGGGGAACTCATCAAATTTGCAAATGATACTAAGCTGGCAGGAATAGGAGAAACTTTCTAACTATGAGGACAATTAACCAGTGGAACAGCTTGCCTTCAGAGGCTGTGGGCGCTCCATCACTGGAGGTTTTTAAGAAGAGACTGGACAGTCACTTGTCTGAAATGGTATAAGATCTCCTGCTTGAGCAGGGGGCTGGACTAGAAGACCTCCAAAGTCCCTTCCAACTCCATTTTGATTGACTGATTGATTTGCAGCGCTGTGAGGTAACCGAGAGGGCTATGAAGTTAATGGCAAAGAAGACAGACTGCTGTAGCAGAAACAGCACCAAGTGGAAGAGCCTTCAGAAGTTGTGAGGGCTTCTTCACTCAAGGTTTTTAAGAGACTGGACAGCCACTTGTCTAAAATAATATAGTGACTCCTGCTTGAGCATGGGGCTGGACTAGAAGACCTCCACGGTCCCTTCCAGCTCTATTCTGATTGATTGAAGCACCAAGGAGCCCTCATTTCAACCCTGGGCTACAAATATTCCCCTTTAAAGTTAAGTAAGTTGGGGCCGTAGGAAATACTTTTGGATGGTTCCAATGTTATTTGAATGGTTAATTTCAGAAGGTGGCATTCGATGGGTTAACTTCTTTGTGTTCATACTTTGAGGAGAAAGTATTTGATAGATAGCTTATTTGCCCAATAACTGATGATAAGTCTATGGAAGGCTGAAGACCCCACTTCTTGAAAAACAATCTCCTAGAAGCACATAAAGTGCTCATGATTTGCCCTTCTTTTTGGAGCATCTGCAGGAGCCTTTATTATGAGAAGCCTTTATTATAATAGGTGGAAATTCCAGCTACAGCACTCCTGTGACAGGGATGCTATATTATTGCTTTGATGCTCCATGTGTTGGGAATTTCCGATCTTGACTATGGCAATGCATCATATTTGGAACCGGTTTTCAATTTTTAGTGACAGACCACTGCTGGGGTGGATGATTGCGGAGGTAGCCTATACTTCACATCGCCGGGCAGCTACGTGATTCATCAGTCCAAATTCATGCCTGGCCCAGTCACAGAGGCCAATCAGGAAATACCAACACAAATACACGGCCCTTCTTAACACAAGCTTCTCAACTGCTACCTCCAATTCTGGAAGAGAAATGCAGCCACCAGTGGCTACAAACAGTCTCATCTTCCAGAAATCAGCCTTCCTTTTTAAAAAGACATCCACACCCGTGGCCACGACAACATCTTTTGGAATGGATTTAGGAGATTATCTGTGTGGATACATGAATCGGGACTTATTGTTGCCCGGATTCTCCTGCTTTTCAGTATAATTAGGCAATTGTTCCATGTAGAACTCAGTCCTGGGATATAATTAAATACTGCATTTTTCACCCTGGACCGTACTGATTGTGCTATTCCAGAAGACAACTGGATCAGGCTGGCTTGCACATCCTCCCTGGATTTGGGTCCTGCTTCTCTTCTCATTCCACGTCTGAGATGGGAAGAAGTTTCTCTGCTGTGCAGCACCAATGCCACATATCAGCACCGCAGTGTGGGCTGGGTCAGACTTCTCTGTCTATGTTGTCACTGAGAACTTCTTCAAACTTCCTTAAGAAGAGACTGGACAGCCATTTGCCTGAAATGGTATAGGGTTTCCTGCCTGAGCAGGGGGTTGGACTAGATGACCTCCAAGGTCCCTTCCAACTACTTCTTCTTCTTCTTCTTCTTCTTCTTCTTCTTCTTCTTCTTCTTCTTCTTCTTCTTCTTCTTCTTCTTCTTCTTCTTCTTCTTCTTCTTCTTCTTCTTCTTCTTCTTCTTCTTCTTCTTATTATTATTATTATTATTATTATTATTATTATTATTATTATTATTATTATTAAAGGCAACACACAACCGAGAAAATAAATCCAGGTAGTCCTCAGCTTACAACTGTTTAGTGACCATCTGAAGTTACAGCAGCTCTGAAAAAAGTGGATTTATCACCAGTTTTCACATTTATGACCACTGCGGCATCCCCAAGGTTACGTGATCGAAACTCAGGGACTTCACAACTGTCACGTATTTATAACGGTCAGACTGTTCTGGGATCAGGTGATCTCCACTGGTGACCTTCCCAGCTGGCTTCTAACGAGTAAAAGCAATGAGGGAAGCTGGATTCACTTAACAATTTCAATGGCAACTTCACAACTGTGGCAAAAAAGGATCATAAAATGTGGCAAAACTCACTTAACAATAGCTTTGCTTAGCAAGGGAAATTTTGGGCTCCATTGTGCTTGTAGGTTAAGGACTGTCTGCAAAGAGGACTGCCAGCAGATCCCTTAGGGCAGGAGGAATAGCAGGATGGTCTTCAAATTCTCGCAGTGGCAACCCATCATTTTCTTTAACCCTGAAAGCAGGAAGGAATCTGGCACACACACACCACCTACCACCAGCTACACAACATCCAGTCTACTGTTTCCACTCTCAGGCAGATTTTCAACTGCGAACCTTACAGTCGAAACATCTGCTCAAATTTTGGCATTTCCAGTTCTTTCCTGTCCCGTTTCTACATTACTGAATGATGAAGAATTCTGAGGTCAAGAATGCCACGTTAAAGATTTATGGACCGACCCAACCATGAAAGCAAGATGGTGACTGTTAATCTTCAATTTGAAAAGGAGCTTTGCCATTCTCCTTGCACGGGAGTAACTTAAAAACATCAGATAAATATTGGGCACAAGCAGTAAAAAAAAAGAGCCACCCTTGCTTTAAAATACATCTAAGTCTTCAAAGTGCAGAAATTCATCGTCAGGCAAAGCCACCCCTCCTTCCAGTAAGAATGCAAAGGTACATTTTGTAGTATTCTAAAAGGAAATGGAAGCTTCGGCTTCCATTAGAGGAAGAATTAGAGGAATGTATGCTTTGGCAGGAACCCTCCAATAGCGGGGAGAGACAAAGTAGATATGAAATGGTGTGTTGACCAACTGGGTGTTATTTGCTACTCCCGAGCTCAAGAGCTGCAGCAAGACTATTGTCCTTTTGGTATTGATTCCGCTCTTTGGACAGTTGCCCAGCACAACTGGTTTCATTGTGCAAGCTTGCTATGGAAACTGGCCTTGCTGAGCTCCACAAAGCCTCACCGGGGAACAGCAGGGCGGCTGGCAACATTTGGGTCTCTTTTTAAGAAACCTACCTTGGTTTCCTCAATGAGGAAAAATTATAGGCCAGTCTTCAACTTCCCTTGGTTGGGAGAGATGACGGAGAAGGTGGTAGCAAACAGCTTCAAGTGTTTTGGAAGACCAGTTTACCTAGACGCATTTTAAGCAGCCTCCAAAGTCAGCTATGGGGTTGAAACAGCCTTGGTCAGCCTGACAGATAACCTTGACTAGTCCAGAGAGTATCATTGTTGAGTTTTTCTGCATCTCTCGAGAACTTTTGATACCAGATAGTATCTTCTGGATTTGGAAGGTGTCTTCTAGATTTGAGGACTAAGGGATTGGGGAACTGAAGTTCTGCCCTGTTCCATTCCTATCCTACGGGTAGAACTCAATGGGTGCTTGGTGACACAGTCAGTCCTCAAAATTGACATGAAGTCCCTCTGGGTTCCACTTTGTCACCGATATGAAACTGCCGAGTGAGATCATCTTGGTGTTATCAAGATGCCAACGACACTAACTTATTTTCCATGTTATTACCCCTCAAGTAATCTTCAACACCTACAGCAGAAGGGCTGTGCTTCCAATTCAAAAAGGAGTTTCAGTGTGTGTGGGAACACTGTAGCATTACCTGCATTTTCCCAATATTGTGTAGTAGCTGCACAGCCACATGTTCTGAGGAAAAAGATGAAACAACTTTACAGAGTTGCGCGGCAAGGGCTATTTGAGGGTCCCTGCCCCCTCTGAAGCATTTTTAAGAATCTGAAGAGTTTCGTGTCCCAAGAGAGGTTGATGGGAGGTAAGCAATTACAACTGAACCCAATCCCAGCAAAAGTGCTCATTGTGAAGATTGTGATTTGGGGGAGGGTGGGCGCTCTGATTCTGGGTGGGCTTATACTGCTTCTAGGAAGCAGAGCTACACCAGCCACCTCGCCTTTTCACCCGTTGAGACTACTACAACAGCCCTGCCTATTTCTCGAAGAAAAGAGCTGCAAAGCAGTGGCACATCAACTGGTGCTCTTTAGACTAACTTCTGCAAGACATTCTAGGAAAGGCAACCTTTGCAGATGCTTCACAAAATTCAGATATTTCAAAATGTGGCCAGACTGCTGACAGGGACGACGCAGAGAGGCAATATTATGCCCTGTTTTCAAACAGTTGTAATTTCCACCCACAGGTTTTCAGACATGTCAACTTCTGCTTATCATTTCAAAGCATCCATTTCTGTCCATCTTTCCTAAAACAACACTTTAACTTAAGATGATCAGGAGAACTTTGGGTGCATAATTTTTCTATTTTTCTGTGCAAATTAGTAGCTGTATGTGTTTAGCCTGTTATGCATATCTCACATTGTGCATGAGTCAATTTCTCTTCAGCGTTTTTTTATACAATTTTGACTAAACTTTGGAACCTTTTATTGCAACTGTATGGACCCTCTGGAATACTGGATTTTCTTTTGGAATCCCCTTTTAAAACTGCTATATCTCCATGACCTGAACAGTTTGGTATTTACGTTCTCCAACACAGGATGCTGGAGGACATAAATACCACCTACCGGTACATTAAAATGAGTTCTTACATTTTTTTTAAAAAAAGTTTGGTTTTCTTTATCTTTTGTCACATTGGCTGTTGCCCCGAGGGCAGGGACAAAAAGGGCTGATTCTGCTGGCAATCACCCTCAGGAAGTGGTGTTATGGATTTAATTAATTTCATTATTTTGTTTTCAGTGTCAGAAAAGCTACATTCATATCAATAGAAACATTATTTTTAAACCCTATTTTTGTCTTCAAAGGATTTTCAGGGCAGGGCTACACATAAAGGGGAGGGTAAAACTTTTCAGCCAACCCCCATCCCCAACAACTAGGGATTTTTTAAATCTCTGCCAGCCCTCCTCAGTGGGACACATCAGTCAGGCAAACTGGATTCCTCCCTCATGCCATAAAGCACCGGCTCTCAGCCCTCCCCTCCGGAGCTGCCTCGCCTTTTCCACCAGATTATTAAGGAACTTTGAAGCACAAAAGTACAAAGGGCCCCACCAAGCCCAACGCTCTTAAGGCATTCCATCTGGACACTCCTTTAAAGCCAAACGAAGCATTTAGGATATTCTTTTACACAGGAAACCTCTTGTGAAACCCAGGTCTGCTTCTGAATTAGAGTCTGGCAAGGAATCAACAAAAGTTATCCTTTCCAGCAGAAGATATTTTGCAGCACTGAAGGGAAAAATTTCACTGCTCAGCCACGATTACGGCAGTCCTGATAAAATGCCGCCCAGAAGAGAGATTCACACACCTGCATTTATTAAATTGGTCACAAAGTGACTCTGATTTAGTATACTTCACGTTTGAGCCATTTGGCTCTCTTAAGCTCCTCCACCAAGAGGAGCTATTGCTGTTGTAAACTGACCAGAGTCACTTAGGTAAGCCGACAGTGTAGAAATGTGAGATAGACAGAGACAGGCAGGCAGGCAGGCAGAGGGGCTGCCTAATCACAATCCCAAAGGTGCCGTTCAAAAGGCTTCTGGGATGAGAACTGGACTTCCTTGTTTTTTTCCGTAAAAATGTTTCGGTTTTCATCCAAGAAGCTTCTTCAGTGCTGGCCTGAAGCTCCTTGGATGAGATGCGAAACATTTTCAAGAAACCAAAAACAAAAACAAGAAAGTCCAATTGCCTTTTGAACACCATTTTTGGAGCAACCGGGACCTGGATGATTGAGAATCTCTGTCGACATTTGCCTAATCACAAATTTTTCAATGAAATGTTTGAATCAGCCTTCCGCAATGTGGATCCCTTCCAGGGGTGTGCACTTCGATTCCAGGACAACTGTGGTTGAGCATTTAACGTATTTACAAACATATCTACCAACCCCTTCAGAAGACATCCATCCATAATGAAAGATAAGGCTATGCCATGCTATTCTCCTTTTAAAGGCAACCTCCCTATTACAAAGGACCACAAAGGGTCTCTTCCAAAGACTTATGGACAGCAGAAAAGACTGCTTCTCTCTGCTTCCCACCATCTCTGGGGGAACTGGGTCCCTTCTCCAAGCAGTGCAACCAGATATGTAGACTTCAGCTCTCAGAACCAGCAGCCAGGTTGGCCATTCCTGAGAATTCTAGAAGCCCATGTATTTGGAGACCACCCAGCCTGGCAAGGGCTGGACTCTGAACTTGAATACAAAAGGAATTCAACGTGAGCACTTATGCAGTGGAAGAGGAAAAATAGTAGGGCATAATCATTTAAATGCTGGAGAAGACTCCTGCGAGTCCCTTGGACTAAAAGGCGATCAAACCGGTCAGTCCTAGAGGAGATCAACCCTGACTGCTCTTTAGAAGGCCAGATCCTGAAGTTGAAACTCAAATACTTTGGCCACCTAATGAGAAGGAAGGACTCACTGGAGAAGAGCCTAATGCTGGGAAAGATTGAGGGCAAGAGAAGAAGGGGACGAAAGAGAACGAAGTGGCTGGATGGAGTCACTGAAGCAGGAGGCGTGAGCCTAAATGGACTCCAGAAGATGGAAGAGGACAGGAAGGCCTGGAGGAACGTTGTCCGTGGGGTCGCGATGGGTCGGACACGACTGCAACTAACAACAACAAATCATTTAAACACAATTTAGTGCAATGAAATCCAATTTGGTATTTGCAAGGCAGCTTCAGGGCCCTGCTCGGCACAAAAAGGGTTGCACACCTTTGTGCTAGGCCGGGGCCTCCAAACTCGGCATTTTAAGACTTGTGGACTTCAACTCCCAGAATTCCCCAGCCACTTCAGAAGCACCCGATTTCATGCATCATGACACCCTCCCAAGACAGAACCAACCTGGAGCTTGGCTGGGCTTGGCAGCAGAGACCAGGAGCTAGGCGTCTTCCTTTTCATGCCCTTCCTGCCCTCGGGGCTGGGCCAAGGAGTGGGGAGGAAGGCGACATGCCTCTTCGGGACTGTCGCTGAGATTAAGCAGGTTGCGCCACTCCTGGGAGAGGGCTGGTCCCGAAGAAAGCCTGACACGGAGACCTGAGCCACATTCCTGGCAGGCCTCTGGTGACACATTAACTGCTGAGAAGGGGCCGCCCGCCTGGGAGGGAGCCTGCTGCCTGCAGCAGCCGTGGGGGAGGACAGAGAGGGAAGGAAGCCATCGAGGGGGCTCAAGAGAGGTGGGGGTCCAGCTTATGTCCAGGCCCAGGTCCAGATCCCAGACGGTGACACTCAGGAGTCGGACCACAAACAAACTCTCTCCCCCATCACGTGTCGCAAACACTTCTGCCTCACTTTCCGCTAGAAGAATAGAGATGTCTCTAGGAAGCACTTCTCATTTTTAAGGGACAAGTTTCAGTTTAAAGCCAGACATAGAAAGCTGACGGCAGAAGAAGATCTAGCGGTCCACCAAATCTGCCCTTAGAGTTTGTTTACATTTTTAATTATTTTTACATGTTATTAATTTTTCATTTTTAGTTTTTGTCAAATGATGGACACATGTTTATCCCAAGCACGTCTAAACTCAATTGCTGATGACTGAACCAGATCTTCTGCTGGAAGCTGTTTCCAAGCTTCCGCTCCTCCACGTGTGAAGTCAGACTTTCTCACATTCTCTCTGAACTTCCCTCCTGTCAGTGTGAGATTATGCTCCCACGTTCTTCACATCTGCTTAGTGGCCTGAGAGACAGAAATAGGGCCCTAACATTTTCCCCGGGGGAGGGGAAGGCTTGAAGGCAAAAGTGAAGGGCAGAGCCAAGCCCAGGGGCTCCGCCGGGCACATCCTTCATCAGGGCACAGCGAGTGCCCGCAGAGTGACGGGAGGCAAGCAGAGGGCAGCCCACCCAGAAGAACAAATCCTGGGGCATTACTGGTCCCTTGGCATGTTTGTAACCCACTTACATTGCCCAAGAGCAAAATGATGCTTCTAAAGCCCCTCTTTCCTCCCTCTGAGTGGAGAGAACGAACCTCTCTTCGGATCAGGCTAGGGACGGTCACCACGTCATACAGATCCCTGGTGGCACAGCGGTTAGAATGCAGGCTACTTCTGCTGACTGCCCGCTGCCTGCAGTTTGATTCTCACCGGCTCAAGGTTGACTCTGCCTTCGGTCCTTCCGAGGTGGGTAAAATGAGGACCCAGATGGTTGGGGCAAGAGGCTGACTCTGCAAACCACTTAGAGAGGGCTGTAAAACACTGTGAAGAGGTATATAAGTCTAATTGTTACTGCTATTGCTCGTTTCAACACCAGGCTGTGTTGATGGCCCTCCACCAGCTCTCAGTCAATTGGCAACTGTCCTGCTACTGGCTCCAGGCCAGATCCTGTTCCAGCCAGGCCCCATCCGGTGTGGAGTAATGGTGAACCTCCACCCAAGACTTAACATAAGGAGGGCTCAGGACTGCCTGCTGTGGACAAATCACGAGGTTACGGAGAAGGCTTCAGAGCTTCACAGGAGCAGCACAAGGATCCCAGCAATGGCCTCACACAATGGCTGTGCTGGGTTTCAACCTCAGGGGTGTCAAGAGTGAGAAAAATCTGGCCAAAAGGAGAAGCCAGGAGATTCCGTCCAAGGGCTGAGTGCTGCCTCGGGCTGAGCAAAGAGCCTGCCTGGAGGATGGCCAGTCGCCCAGCAGGCCAGGAAGTCGGCTAATCCGCAGGACGCCTGTCAGCAGCCTTCACATGGCTGGAACCGGCAGCCAGAGGTTCTCCACCCACAGCGGCCTCCTAAAAATTTGGCACAGAAGCAACCGGGGGCTTTGGGTTTCTGTTTTTTTTTTTTAAAGGAGGGCTTCTTGTGGAAGAAAAATGCAGGTAGAGTGACACATCGGTTCAACTGCAAATGTGAAATGTTGTGGTCCTGGCTCGGATAGCTGGCCAGAAAGCAAGTACTGGGGGGGGGGGGGTCCAACTGCAGGGCCCCAGCCTTGGGTGCAAGGTTTCTTTCTTTTTTAAAAAAATTCAGCTGAGGCTGGATACTGACCCTCCACAATACAGGTAGTCCTCGACTTACGACCACAATTGAACCCAGAATTTATGTTGTTTAAGTGAAAAATATATTGTGAGCTTTGCTCCATTCAGCAACTTTTCTTGCCACAGTTGTTAAGTGAATCTGGCTTCCCCACTGACTTTGCCTGTCCTGCAACCGTCATGTGAACCAGTTGCCAGGCATCCAAATGTAAACCCCACGGCCCTGGGGATGCTGCAACGGTTGTAAGTGGGGAAAATGGTCATAAGTCACTTTTCCCAGTGTCATCGTCATTCCGAATGGTCACTAAATGAACTATTGTAAGTCGAGGACTACCTGTAAACGGCTGGCAGAGTAAAATGCAAGCCATTTTCACAAAGGAGCACAGGCAGTGCAGGACTCAACCTCCCTCCCTCCCTCCAAGCGAGAGGGCAGAGCCGCCTTACACCCGGGAAGCAGTCCTGGCTGGGGCAGAGGGAGAGACTGTCTGGGGGAGGGATGAAGCCGCTTCCAGCTCCTCTGACAAGCCAAACAGATCAGCTCCTGGCAAACAGGCCACCCTCCACCTCAGCTGCCTGGAGTGCTGGGAAGCTTGCCTAGAGCTCCCTCCTCCAATCTTCCCCACGGCGCTGTCAGATAGGCAGGGCTGAGGATGACCGGCCCAAAGTCACCTGGGGGCTCCCCTGAATAGTTCTGGCCCCCTGCACTGCCCCCGGGTCACCTTCTTCCTCCTCCTGCCTTTTAATCTACCAGATGTTAGAGGCGACACACATCCTACTTAAAACAGCAACGGACAAAACCAGCAAAACATAACCGGATCTGAGTATCAGGAAGAAGCCATTTCCTGATGAAAAAAAAGCCTCTGTCAGGGATAGCCCTTCCCCAGAGCAGCAAAAGAGTTCCCCAAAGCATCCCAACCATTCACCTGGGAATTCCTTCCAAGCTCTCGTGCGCAGGTCGAAGAGTAAATCTCTAGCAAGGTCACTACTAGTGCCCTTTGAATTGTCCCTTTATAGCTACAGCACGAAACACAGGAGCGAAGATCATTTGTGGCTGCCATCTTAGGTTTGGGGGGACTGCGCCCTGCGGATACTCTCATTTCTACCGGTCCCAAACCCTTGAAGGCCAAAATGGCTTTCAGAGCCATCGCTTTGGGCACCAACGGGGGAACCCAGCTGGGCCAAGCAGAAGCCCTAAAGGCAGCGTCCAGTGAGCATCAGAGAGGAAGGCTACAACATGGCCATTGCTTGCTCGACTGACTCGGCCAGGCCCTTCTCTGCCCATTTGTCCTGCTTTGTAATTCAGACTCAGAAGAGGCCACCTCAGGGCAGGGCCCAGATGCAGGCAGGCATCCTGGCTACACCCGCTGCCTTCTGCTCAAAAGCACCCAGAGAAGGGAGCTCAGCAACTCTCTGCCTCAGAGGCTCTAGGACTTAGTTGCATGGGGATTTTTTTTCTTGGTATTTAATCAGGCTGTGCTTTGCATCTAACTTCAAAATGTTTTCCAGATACTGGAGCTTTGCTTGACAGGGAAGAGGGCCTGACCTTCAGATACCTGAGCCTTACCAAGCGCCACCCAGCTGTCTTTCTTCAAGACCAGACATGCCTATATATCTATTCTGTCAATCTTTCTTTACCAGGCTTCACTTCTATTTCCCCATTGTTCTTATTTCCCTTGTCTAAACTCAAGCCAGTTGGTCTGAATTCTTCTTACACATTGGTACCCAGAAAAAAAAAACATAGGACTCAAGATGGGACCAGACCGACTTCCGGTGGCTCCGCGGCGACGGAGGGAGCCTTCCCGGGCTGCCCGCGGCTCAGCTGTTGTTTTTTTCGCCCGAAACAGCGCCGATCAGCTGTTCGGGCGAATCCGAAGCCCCCTCCTCGGGAGAAGAGGAGGGGGCGAGCTCCCAGGTAGGGGTAGAGTTCTCCAGGGCCGCCTGAGCTTATGGCTTGGGCGGCTGAAGGATTGAACTCCCCCGTAGCCTGGGCTGCTCCCAGCTGGCCGTCGCCTCTGCTCCTGATTCTTGGAGCAGAGCCAGCCGTCTGCGACCACCCCTGCCTGAAGGAATGACTATGATTTAAAGGAGCAGGCAGAGCGATACAAGAGGAAATGGTAAAGAGGATTACTATGTTTTACTCTCCAGCTTGATGGACTTTTTTGGATTACAAATCTGAAGTGAAAGTGCGTCATATTTGGTAAAAGATGGCGGCTAAACCACCCCCTAAAACTCTTCGGAGTGCTGGAACTTCTCCTGTGCAACAATCATTATTGCAGGCGCTGCATCCTCCTGATGTATTGACATCAAAGGACTTACAAGATGCTCTTGAAAAACATACCCAGGTAATTTTGGAATCAATTAATATTAGATTTGCACAGATGGAGGAGAAATTGGAGAAATTGGAGGAGAGAATGGAGGAGAGGATGGAACAGAAGCTCAAAGCGATGAGGGTAGACATCTTGACTTCAGTGTGTAAAGTGGCTCGGTGTGTGGAAGAATTGGAGGAAAAGCTAGAAGACTTGACTCAAAAGAATGCTATATTAGAAGCAAAAGTATTGGAGAATGAAAATAAAATGGAAAAGGAACTGTGTCTTGCTGAATATTTCCAGATGCAGTTTGCCATTAGAATTAGAGGCTTAAAGGAGAATACTAAGGAAGATCTAAAGCAGCTGGTTTCTGAGGCTTTTGAAATAGTGTTGAAACAGCCAGCATCTGAAATAAAAGGAGGCATGGACAAAGTGTTTCGTGTGAATTCATGGATTGCCAGACAGAGGAAGTTGCCTAGAGATGTGGTGGTATATTTTGCAAAAAGGGAAACTAGAGATGAAGTTATACAAGCTGCTTATGATACTAAAGTTATGATTGCTAATCAAGAAGTTTTGGTCTTAAAAGAAATTCCTCCAAAGATTCTAAGGAGAAGGAAGGATTTTACATTTCTTGTGCAAGAGCTCAAGCAACGAGATATAAGGTTCAGATGGGAGATCCCAGTGGGGTTGATGGTGACGCACGAAGGTAAAAAGTACCGTTTGGTTACTGTGATGCAAGCGCGTGATTTCTACAATAATGTTTTAAATGTAATGCCATTAACACTTTTGGAAGCTGGAAAGGGATCTGGAGAAGGAGTGCATCAAGAGGCCGAAGATGGTCAGATAGAAGACAACGGTGTTGGAGGAGATCAAGATACAACCTCGTTGGATGAATCTATAAAACAGAGGGTGACGCGTGCTGCTGCAAAACGATCTAAGAAGAGAAAGTAGCAGGAATCGCAGAAGTCTTTGGAACTTTTACGATATAGTCAAGTAGTCAAGTAGGGGAGGGGGGAAAAGATTTGGGTGTAGACGCAATATATTTTTATATTTGGTGGTTTTGTGGAAAGGGTGAGCTTTTTTGGATTAAAGTTCAAGTTTTGTTTGCAATCTTTTTTTTTTTTTTTTTTTTTTGTTGTGTTTGGAATAATTATAGATGTGGTACTGGAAGAGGAACGGTCGATTACAGAAGAGTTGACTTTAAAGTTTTTTGATTTGGGATCCTTGGTTAATTTGGAAAATTATTTGTAAGAATGTTATATCATGGAATGGATAAAATGGATGGAGTTTATTTAGGATAAGTATAGGGTTGAGAAGGGTTTTTTTTTTTCTTTTTCCTTTTTTTTTGTCTTTAATATATGTTTAATACTATTAAGGTTTGTTCCATTCTATATAAGCTAGAGAGTGTCCTTTTCTTATTCTAGTTTTTTTATATATATATATTTAATATTGTTAAGGTTTGTTTTATCCTATATAAGCTAGAGAGTGATGGATTTTAGAATTTATAGTTGTTAGTATATGGTTGCTTAGGTTTGCTTTTTTTATATATATATACCTTGTATTCAGCTCTGGGAAGTAGGGGGGGGGAGGGGGGGAGGTAGGGGGGGGAGGAGGGAGGGGGGAGGAGGGGAGGTAGGGGGGGAGGAGGGAGGGGGAAGGGGGGTTTTTCAAGGGAAAATTGTATTTTAAAACTTTTCAATAAAAAAAAAAAAAAAAAAAAAGATGGGACCAGACCATCACAGCTTAAGGTCAGTCGACTTTAGTGATAAATAAATAATAAATCCTGTGATTTTTTTCTCCCACTTTGCAATGAAAACTTATCAAAACAGCAAGCACTAAATTTTCTCCAAACAGAACTGGTACTGAATTAGTGCAATTCAGATATATTGAATAAATTACAATAACACAGAGCAAGGACAAGGAACAGAAAAGTAAAACCAAAATCTCCATAAATGTCTAGATTATCTTTCATTTTTCCCGGAGAAAAAAAAGGGAGATAATAAAAATCCATTCTCCAGACTTCAGATGCCACAGACATAATTTGCTCTAGGCTTCGCCACCAAACAATAGCTCTTTTGTCTCCAAAGCTGTCTGGACAATGACATTTACACCATCAGCATACCATAATTACATAATTGACTTTGCCTCCATTTGTAATTATGCAATTGGCATTTTTACATCATTTGCCCCACTGAAAAAAGTTTTAAATTAACCCATGACATAAATAGCCAAGTATGAAACTATGCAAACTATCCGGACTTACGAAGATGACGTAACTTCAGATGTACCAGATATCTCCCTCTTTCAGCTGAGGTCTTGTTTTACTGGGGGAGGAGCCCAGACTACACTGGGAGGGAGGGTCTCAAGGAATGATAACCTGATGAGCTGGCTCCCTTTTTATAATTTGACCCCCCCCTATTAGCCCTTCCATGATATTATTAATTTTTGTGCTTTTTATAAGTTTTTAAAATAGTCTTTTAAGGTCTGTCACATGAGTCACGTAACATGAGATGGGCAGATAGACAGACATTGACAGATGCTGTAACATATCTAATGAGCTGCATGTTCTGAATTTCTATAGTCCAGTACAAGATTCCCAGCCTTGGGCTACCCAGAAGGGACAACGGGATCCCTTTGACCTACCGGAAACAGGAAATGTGCCAAGTTTCATTAAGAGTCTTGAAGAGGCGTTGACCAGTTGCAATGCTATTGCCGCATCCCAGGCACTTCCAGTCTTCTTCACCTTCATGGAACACAAAGAATGAACGCTTTAGCAGAGGCTCTTTCACTGGCAGATATATGGGAACAGGATATCAAGAAATTCCGGCTTTAGGAAAAACCCCAATACTGTATGTGGGGGCTCTTCTACAACCTCTTTCCTATACAATCAGCCAGATGCTTCTAGGTCTAGGAAGACCAAAAGCAGGAGATGAGAGCAAGAAGTCCATTTCTAACAACTAATATTCACCACAACCGGGTCTCCAAGGAGCACAACTGCATGGGCTAAATTATAGGCTAATCCTTGAATTTGAGGAACTTGGCCAAAGCCTATCCCTACCACTGCTGCATCACAAGGCAACCCAATGAAGAGATGTAAAACAGTTACTTAAACAATTGGGCAGCTAAAAAAGACTTTCTCCATGAATGAGGTGCTTCACAGGTTCTTCAGAAGCAGCAAATAGCCAAGAAGCTTCACTCATGACAATGACTTGGATTGTCTCTCCCCACACAACCTACTGGCAATCCCTTCAGTTGAAATCCCCATAGACTTTTGTGCCTAGTCAACTCTACTCTTTTCCTAGCAGCGGGGTGGGGTTTCAAATCCCCACGACAATTGGGAACGGCAGCAGGCGATTACACGGAAGGCCACATCAACATCTGGGAGTACACCTCCGCTGTCTCCAAGCGGTGGCGTGCTCCAACCCTCCAGTCAGGACCCGTTTATCCGGGAGTGAGGGGGATCAGGCCCCTGAGCTCAGGCTGGTGTACTTTAATGCCAGGTCCGTTGTGAATAAGGCTCCCTTCGTTCGGGATCTGATCGAGGAGGAATGTGCGGACCTGGCATGCATTACGGAAACCTGGTTGGGCGCAGAGGGAGGTGTCCCTCTGACTGAACTTTGCCCTCCAGGTTTCTGTGTGCTTCACCGGCCTCGGGCTCAGGGCAGGGGCGGTGGTTATACGGGAGACCTTATGTCCGCGGGAGGCCGTCGTTCAGATAGTCGGGTGTGAGTCACTCCTCCTGAGGTGCAGCCCTGGGGCTCAGTTGGGCCTGTTGCTAATGTACCAGACGCCCAGCTGCGTGGCAACGGCCCTGCCCGAGCTTCTCGACACCCTCTCAGGGTTGGCGGTTGAGTTTCCCAGACTTATAGTTCTGGGGGACTTTAACCTGCCTTCCCTGGCGGGGTCGTCAGAGTTGGCTCGGGAGTTCATGACCTCCATGATGGCCATGGACCTGACCCAAGTAATTCAGGGTCCGACTCATGGAGGGAGTCACACACTCGACCTTGTCTTCTTATCTGGACAGTGGTTTGATGATCTGGGAGGGGGTTCACCAACTATTGACCCCGTCATGGACCAATTATCTCCTGCGGTTAGTCTTCCGCTTTGCCACCCCTTGCTGCTGGGCTGCGGAGCCGACCAGGTGGTTCCGCCCCAGGCACCTAATGGATCTGGAACGGTTCCTGACGGCGCTTGGGTCTATACCTATCTCCCTCACTCACCGCCCGGCTGACACCTCAGTGGATGCCTGGGAAAGGGCGGCCACCGAGGTGCTCGACCGTGTTGTACCCTTGCGACCCCTGACCCGGCACAGATCCCGTTGGGCTCCATGGTTTTCTGTGGAGCTCTGGGAGATGAAGCGCTGGAGACAGGGTCTGGAAAGCTGTTGGAGATCCAGCCGGTCCGAATCCGATCAATTGTGGTTAAGAACCTCAACGAGGTCTTATCTTGCCGCGATGGAGGCAGCGAAGTCTAACTACTTCGCTGCCCTCATCGCTTCCGCAGATAATTGCCCAGCCGCCCTGTTTAGGGTCACTCGCTCCCTCCTTAATCAGGTGGTAAGGGAGGAGCCCTTGCAGGGGCGGGCCGAGGAGTTTAGTCAGCATCTGATGGATAAAATTGCTCAGATCCGGGCTGGTCTGGACTTCAACTGGGCAGAGTCGGACGGGGGGGAGACGAGCGGTCTTGGAAATATTATCTGGGATGAATTCGATCTTGTGACTCCGGAAGAGGTGGACAGGATCATGGGGAGGCTGAGTTCCACCATGTGTTTGTTGGACCAATGCCCCTCCTGGCTGGTGTATGCAGCTCGGGAGGGGACATGAGGCTGGATCCATGCAGTAATAACTGCTTCCTTGAGGGAGGGTAGCTTCCCTGCCGCCTTGAAGGAGGCGGTGGTGAGGCCCCTCCTCAAGAAGCCTGTCCTGGATCCAGCTGTTTTGAACAACTATTGTCCTGTCTCCAACCTTCACTTTGTAGCGAAGGTTGTTGAGAACGTGGTGGCACGTCAGCTCCCTCTGTTCCTGGAGGAAACTGACTATCTGGACCCGTACCAATCGGGCTTCAGGCCCAGGTACAGCACAGAGACAGCATTGGTCACGCTGGTGAATGATCTCTGGCGGTCTCGGGACAGGGGTTGTTCCTCTGTCCTAGTCCTGTTAGACCTCTCAGCGGCTTTCGATACCACAGGGGGTTGGGAGTGGGGGGCACTGTTCTACAGTGGTTCTCCTCCTACCTTCTGGGCCGCTCGCAGTCGGTGTTGGCAGGAGGGCAGAGGTCGGCCCCGAGGTCTCTCATTTGTGGAGTTTCTCAGGGGGTCGGTCTTCTCTCCCCTCTTGTTCAACATCTATATGAAGCCGCTGGGTGAGATCATACTGATGATACCCAGCTTCTTCTCTCCACCCCGAATCAACCCAGTGATGCCCTCGATGTGATGTCCCGTTGCCTGAAGGCGGTCCGGGTCTGGATGGGGAGAAACAGGCTTTGACTTAATCCCGCCAAGACTGAGTGGCTGTGCGTACTGGCATCTCAGATTAACCAGTCTATTCCATTGTTAACTATGGGGGGTGAGGTGTTACCCCCCATAGATAGGGCCCGCAACTTGGGCGTCTTCCTGGACTCACGGCTCAGTTTGGAAGATCATATAAGAGCCGTGGCCAGGGGGGCTTTTGCCCAGGTTCTCCTGGTGTGCCAGTTGCAGCCCTATCTGGACCGAGACGCCCTACGTACAGTCACTCATGCACTTGTGACCTCCCGGATAGACTACTGCAATGCTCTCTACATGGGGCTGCCCCTGAGGACCACTTGGAGGCTTCAGCTGGTGCAGAATGCAGCCGCGCGAGTTGTGATGGGGGTCTCCCGATACTCCCATGTAACGCCTCTTCTCCGCGAGCTGCATTGGCTTCCAGTTGCCCTCCGGGTGAGATTCAACGTGCTGGTGATGACCTATAGAGCCCTAAATGGCTTGGGTCTGGACTATCTTTGGGAGCACCTGCTGCCAGCATCAATTTCCCATCGTCCTGTGCGCTCCCACAGGGAGGGCCTCCTCAGGGTGCCAACGGTCAGGGAGTACCGGCTGGCGGCCCCCAAGGGGTGAGCATTCTCAGTGGGCGCGCCTGCCCTTTGGAATCAGCTGCCTGTGGAACTCCGGATGCCCCCCAACCTTCGCTCGTTTCACTGGGATGTAAAAACTTGGCTATTCAAGCTTGCCGGCCTGGACTGAGGGTTTGGGGTTAAGGTTTTAATTTTTAATTATTTGGGGGCTATTTAATGTAATTTTATTTTAACCTGTATATATTGTACTGTTTTAATTTGCCCTGTAAACGGCCCTGAGTCCCTCGGGAAAAGGGCGGTATATAAATCGAAATAAATAAATAAATACTCTTAAGAGCGTGGGGGTGGGGGAAATCACCTTTGGCCACAGTCTTGAACTACTTTAGCCCATGGTTAGCACCTGGAACTAAAAGCTCCCTACAGAACACAAGACTGCCAAAAGAAAATTATTGCTGATAAAACTGCTGATATCAAAGTTGTGATTCCCAAAGTGTCACGTTCCTGCACTGGCTGCATTCTTAGCCTACTCAGTTTTTATGGACACTATACCCATGGTGGTTTTCATGACTAGTAGCTGTTGGGCAATGTTGGACTTCAGAGTATTAAAGACCGTGGTCTAGAGAAGAGATTTCCTCCCTCTGAAGATGCCAGCCAAGGTTACCAGTGAAGCATCAGGAAATGTTTTTTTAAACCATGGTCACTAAACCCTGAAACGCAACAATTTATGGGAGCACCTGCTGCCGGCGTCAACTTCCCATCGCCCCGTGCGCTCCCACAGAGAGGGTCTCCTCAGGGTGCCGTCAGTCAGGGAGTGCTGGCTGGCGGACCCCAGGGGGAGAGCATTCTCTGTGGGCGTGCCTGCCGTCTGGAATCAGCTGCCTGTGGAGCTCCGGATGGCTCCCGACCTTTACTCTTTTCGCCGTGACCTGAAAACCTGGTTATTCGAGCTTGCCGGCCTGGACTGAGGGACTGGGGTTTTAAATTTCATAATTTATTTTGTTTGGGGCTAAATTTAATTTAATCAATTTTTAACTTTTGTATGTCATATTTTAATTGCCCTGCACACCGCCCTGAGTCCCTCAGGAGAAGGGCGGTATATAAATCTAATAAATAAATAAATAAACACAGGGCACTATTTGAGCTCAATAACATTGCCAAGAATATTGAAGTGAGGGACAAAAAGATTTTGAAAATGGACTTCTCTGCAGATGCCTCTCATTTGCTTGCAGCCAATAAATGGTTAATCTGCTGATCCGTGTCTACCAATTATTTCTCATCATGCCAGCTTGTTTTGCTGGTTCAGAAAAAAGCCTTCTGCTGGGCTCCCTCCAGGCCATCTCCTGCCATGCATGAGAGTGAACGGGAGGAAGAGCCGTGAGGCAGGCAGCCCCATGAAATCGTTTCTTATGCTGTGCAGTCATCAGACGAGCCCTGGCTGTGCCACAGGGAGCTGTGAGAACTCAGCCCGTGCACAATTTCAGAAGAAATTTCTGCAATACAATATTAAAAGCTCATTATCCATTAGGGCTGGATTATACAAGTATTAATTCAACTAAGGATTTTCCCTAGAGTTGTAATACTAGTGGACAATTTCTCAGAAAGGGAAATGCAAGCTTCCTTTAAGCTACAGACCAATTCATCATTGATACTACAGCTCTGCTGTTATGTAACACTGGAAAGCTGGCCTTGTGAAACAGAGTATTCTGACGAAAAACCAAATTGAATTCAGTGAATGAAGCTCCCACAATAGGCCTCTTTTTAATATTGCATACTTTGGCTTCATAAATGTGCAAGTTCATTTCTCTTTAGGTGATCTATTTTTGTGCAGCCCTTTATTTAGTCAACAGAAACTAATTGGAGAAAATTACTAGCTATAGAGGGCACGGTCTCCGATTTTGTTCCAATTTGTAACTGAATATCCCAAGGTGGCTTTTCTTCTGCAGGATTTAGGTTCAATAACATCTTGGTGGCTTGCAATCAAGATAATGATGCCATATCACTGCTTTAAGTCTCAGATTAGGAAGTTGGTTGCTTGGTTGCAAATGCATGTATAGATATAGTCAGTATAACAGAAACCTTACTGAGACACAGAACATCCTGGATCCATAATTAGAGAAGGGTTCACTGGAAGAGATTCCTCTTTATAGCAAGGAGGATATCAATCTAACACAGTGAAAGATCAATTCCTGTGCAGAATTGCTCAAGATGGCAATAGCCAGTCTTAGAGATAAATCAGATTTTGAGAGATACTATTGAATGTCTGCTCAAAAGGCAAAACAAGAAGCAACAGATAAAAAGTAATCAAGGAGAGAAGCAACCTAGAACTAAGGAGGAATTTCCTGACAGTTAGAACAATTAACCAGTGGAACCACCTGCCTCCAGAAGTGGTGAATGCTCCAACAGTGGAAGTTTTTAAGAGGAGACTGGCCAGCCACTTGTCTGAAATGGTATAGGGTTTCCTGCCTGAGCAGGGGGTTGGACTAGAAAATCTCCAGGGTCTCTTCCAACTCTATCATCATCATCATCATCATCATCATCATCATCATCATCATCATCATCATCACCATGCTGAAAGGAATCCTGAGATGGTAAAGATTGGGGAGACATACAAAGGAAAGGGTCTTACAATACTGTGTGAGTTACCTTCCATAGAGAGAGTAGATATTATATGCTGAAAACCTACTGAAGGAGGCTGAATTGGAAGATGAGTAGCTTTTAAAACTGGAGGAAGAACCATTAATAATCCATGCGATGCTAAAAAGGCAAATAAAACTACAAACCTCAGGAGCATGGTGGAAAACGGGGACTAAGGTTAAATAAAGAGAAGACCAAGCCTTAACGCCAACTATGAAAACACTGAAATGGCAGATTAGCTTCGTCTGGTAGGATCGGCTATCAAAGGAATCACCAATCAAGAAATACGTCACAGTCTAGTACTTAGTACAATGAAGGCCTCAGGAAAAATCCCAGGATATATCTACGCTTACAAAGATCAGAATCATGCAGCCAGTGGTTTGTGAGATTTCATGGAGGTGAAAGGATCTCTGGAGAAACAGCCACAGATCATTTTGAATTTTCGCTTTGGACAAGACTTCTGAGAATGCCACGGATATCCAAGAAAACAAACAATGGGTCACAGAACAAATCAATCTAGAGATTTTACTCAGGGTGCATACGAATAGAGCCTCTTCTGGGACAAGAATGCTGGGACTCGTAGCTCTTGCCGAAGCAGCGGTTGGAGGCTTCGGCCATGTTACTGCCTTACAAGGCGGCCTCTGGTAGCCTACGCTCCCTTCCCCCAAAGTGAGAAAGCTCAGTTGCAACCACTGAATCTTCTTCAGTAGCTGGATTTTGCTCCTTGGGCCAGAGTTCCAAGGGCAGGTGCAGCTTCAGGTCATTGGGCCACAGAGAAGGCTCAGGGGGATGCAAGCCTGGGGGAGGGGGGTGAGCACTGGGGTGCTTAGTTGGGGTGAATGGCTGCCTTGACCAAGAGCAGGAGAATAAGGGGTAGGGGAGATTTGAGGAAAGCAGGAAGACATCAAGATCATGGGAGGTGTGGTGGGATCCCACGAGTGGGTCACTTGTGAGAACACTGGGCATGCTGATTAAGCGCAATCTCAATGTCCAACCCAAAGGGTAGCCTTCACAGGGTGGTCCTTTCCCTGTAATTATTAATATTTCTTTCTTCCTTTAGTTACATTCTCTACTTTCTGTTCTCTCCTCCTTAAGTATGAGACTAATGCTATGTGATATGACCGAAATATTTAAAATGTGTATGAATACCTGAACATACATTTTGACATAACTCCACAGATGCAAATGTAAATTTTCAGAATATATTCCTTCTTGCTTCCCTGGAAAGAAATCTGATAGTTGAAAGAGAAGGAATTCAAATGAATGCATCTCCAAGAGATGCTCATCTTGGAGCTGAAACCAGTCAGAAAAGATGACTCAGCTGCTGACTTCCCAAAGCCTGCCCCCAAATCAGTAAAAAATCTGCCTTCCCTAAGTTAAACCCGTTAGCCAATGTCCTGCCCAAAGAGCTTGTCCATCTTGTAACACCATTGTAAGTACTCCAAGAAAGCATTTGTTGGTCAATTGAGAGCAATAAGTAAGATTTCATGGCAGGAAAAGCAGGGAAGGGAGCTCAAAATGAGCAGGCATTCCCCAGCTGCTCTGGTAACATCATCTGTTCCCATGGATTAGCCGACCTGAAAAATTGTTGCTGGACTTGCTACATCTTCGACATTATCTGCAATATCCCTAATCCATGATCATGGATGAATTCATGAGTCAATGATATGACTGGGACACAGTAGTCAATTGTTAACATCACAACTCTTCTCTCGACACAATAATCTGCCCTGTGCTCTGCAAAGAACAAATGTTATTCAGGGTTTTTCTTTCCCTACAGACCCAAAGCTTGTCCTTCACATATGAACTTTTCTGCATGAATTAATTCTAGGTTCCACCAATATAGAAATGTCTTCTTTCCTTGGTGTACCTTAGGGAGAGTTGTTTCCTCCATCAGCTATCATTTGCTCTCTAACTGTACAGAGTTTTTATTTGGCCAAATGAATCTTGGCTCATTGTTCCAATCCTGGTATTATTTTTGCTCACAAACTACTATAAAGTTGCATTTGCGGCAAGATACATACCAGACTGTACTCAGGAAGGAAAAGAAACATGGCATAAGTATTAGAGATCATGTGTCATGTTCCCTGATTGTTATTTCAGTTTCTTAAGGTATACCCGGAGACAGATATTTATTTCTTCTTGCTTCCTTCTCAGCTTTGAAAATCAGCTGAACACATACTTTTGAACCTCTCCTGCCCAAACCCTTTTAAGCTTTTTTATTCACTCACTTTGGTGAGCTCATTTCTTGGAAACGGGCTATTTTATATTCCCCCTGCAGTCTTTCCAGCGGCCTCTGCTTCCTTAGCAGGAAGCAGTCATTTAATCACCCACAGTGGGCAATCAAATGGGCTCCAAGGTATCCCCTTCCCAATCATATCCAGACGAGGGCTTTCCCCCAGTAGTAGAACACGCAGTCCTTGTTTGTTACTCTTATGCACTCCTTCTGTCGAACTACTAAATTCTGTTAGTACTCCCACTTTGCTGGCTAAGTCACATTCCTGGAGGGTTCACAGACCACAAAACCTCAAACAGAACAAAATACCAAGATGTTAGAAAGGGGCTAGAATAAATTAGACTTCCAGCCTCTAAATTCTCTAAAGAAATCTGAGGCAAAAGCCCACCCTCTACAGCTGTAAAAATGATCACCTGGGTTCAGAGGCACCCAACGGTGAAGAAGCCAGATCAGGTGAAATCCAATTACTACGTCATGGTTCTGACAGATGAAACTCTTCAAAAGAAAGGCATTGTTTACCTTAAAGGATCTTTTATTCCAGTAGCATAATATCGGCACTTACATAATCAAAGCCAAAAACTGAATTCCTGTCCCCTGGGCACCTAGTATCAAAGCACAATTCCCTCCTCCAATTAACAGTCATAAATCACATTCCCCAATTAGCTTGAAGCGCGGGCTTCCTCTCCAGCTCTCCAGCCCGCCAATTCTTTATCAGCTCTGATTTCAACAACCTTGATTCTCAGGCTAGGTTCAGTGTTGTTAAGTCTAGCTGGACTCTCATTCACACACACCCCTCCCCAGCATCATCTAACTCTGAAAGAGAAAGGAAGAAAATGGCTACATTTCCATCTGTTGTCAATGCAAAAACATCCAATGTCAGCAGCGTTGACCTACCGAGCATGAAAACATTTCAGAGTTTCAATCAACACTGGGCTACTTTCCAAAGAACTCTGAACAATCATGAGCAACACAGAGGCCACATAATCTTTTTTGTTTTTAACCTAAGAGCGAGATCATTTTGTCTACTGTTTAAGAACCCAACCATTTCGCCTGAGCTACGCTAGGAAGCGGAGATTTTTAAACACGTGTGGACTTTAACCCCCAAGATTCCCCTGCCGGGCCTTACGGTCGCCCAGGTGGAGAAAGCAGCCTTCGCGGGGCCAGCATGCCTTGAGCCGAGCCTCCAACCCCCCCCGGGCTCCCACCACCGCCTGCAGGAGGCCGCTGGTTCTAACGTTGGGAAATCCTCCCCGCCTCGCCCCTCTGGCGAGAGGCTCCCGGGCGGGGTCCCAAGGCGCCCTCCGAGGCCCCCGCCGGAGAGAAGCGGCTTCCTGCCCCCTCGCCGGCCAGGCTGGCTTCCCTTCCCCCTTGCAGCCGAGAGCCCCAATCCAGCCAGGGGCGTCCCGAGCCGGGGCCCGGATCCCACCTGAGGACGCGGCGCCGGGGAAACCGCGCCCCCCACCCCGACCCCTGGCGCCGCGCCAGCCGGCTCCCCCGCCGCCGCCGCCGCCTCCTTACCCGCCGGCGCGGCCCCCCCGCCGTCCATGGCCTCCGAGCGCCGCCTCAGCCGCCCCGCGCGCGCGTGACGTCACCGCCAGGGCCAAGGAGGGACCCTCGCCCCCCCCCCCAGCCCACGCCGCGCGCCAGCACAGCGGACACCGCGAGCGACGCCGCACCTGGACCTCCGGGCGCGCCCCGCCCCTGCCCGCGCGCGGCCAAGGATTGGTCTCAGGCCGGTCCCGCCCCGCTTCCACGCCCACCGCTTCCGACCAATGGGCCCGCGGAATGGGCCCTGGCCGCCCGCCTCCTCCGTTTCAACTTCTTTCTGCGCCGTTCTGTCCCCGCCCCTCGTTCAGACGGGGAGCCAATCGGCGCCTGCCGTTCCCCCCCCCCCGCACGTGGCTGCGATGCGACCGAGGGTAATTCGCGAGCGAGCGCGGAAGCTCCGGGCGGCGGCGGGAGGCTTGAGTTCCCACGATGCGGGTTCAGGCGCCGCCGGCTGCAGGGCTCTGCGAGCCTCGGTTGGCTTTCCCCGAAGGGAGTGTCCAGCCCGAGGCTCGCTCCAGTGGCGGAGATTCTTCGGGCGAAGCCACGGGACGCCGGGTGCGACTCGCGTTTGCCAGAGACGCTGTCGTGGGAACACGCTCGACAGCTGCCCGGAGCTTGCGAGAGAGGGAGGCAGCGGGGCTGCTGAGCAGCTCTCGCGCCTTCGCGAAGCCCGCAAACCCAAGTTCGTGCCCAGCCACGAATCAGCGACGAAGCGGCTTCTTTCGCCTCCGCCGCCCAAGAATGAAGCAATGTGAAGCGGGCAACGGTCGCTGCGACGGCCCTGCTTGGCTGGCGGAAAGCAAGGGGCGAGGGGACGGACCCGGACGCTTCAGCTCTGACGGCGTGGCAGCGCCGCGGAACCTGGACGATCCAGTCGGGGGGCGTACCTGGTTCTGCGCTCCAGCCGCCTGGCTGGTCAGGTTCGGCTGGAGGTCCGAGGTGAATGGCAATGGGAAGCCCGGGCGTCCACCCGATGATCAGGGAGTCAAGCCACGGAATGAGGCTCCACTTTCATGGTGGCAGCACCTCTCCAATTTGGAGGAAATTAACTCTACACACAGCAGTAAGATAATGTAAAAAGGTGTTTATTCTGACTTTCACAACAGTGAAAATTAGTGAACAGCAGTGTTGCACAGTGGTAACATACTTTTGCTAACCACAAACGAGGAGGAATCTGAATAGATGGTGTGGAGGAAAAAAGGGATACAAAGTGTGGGCAGGGAGACCAGAGGAAGTCGGGGTGGGTCTGCTTATCAAGCAACCATGACTGGAGGGGCCAGTGGCTCTCTGAAGCCCAGAATCAGCTGCTGCAGTTCAGCCAAAAGGTTTTTCAGATGCCACCAATTCTGTTCCCCCCAAAGGCAGACAAGGCGGGAATAACCCCACCACCAAAGACAGTGGACCTTGGCCAGCACAATCAATCCAACAGTCAATGCCTGACATTTCAACACTATCCCACTATCCCAGCCATTTGACCATTTGTATAAGACTGATTTTAGAAAGACAGCTTTTCCAGTTTCTAGGAAAGGGAGAGTTATTTATATTAAAATGCAACTGAACGCTTTTTTGCTGACAGTAGGTGGCGCTGATCTCCATTCAAGGGATGGAGTCTTCTTGTTAACAAGTCTGATTTTGCTGATAAGAGAGAGCACATCCCTTTGTCAAGCTAGGTCTGCCTCCTGTACTGAAAGCCCAAGAGCCAGGACAGAATTTGGGCCACAAGAAAATTCACATTTGGTATCTTACTTCGGTGAAAGGAAATGGTGGTGACATGCATCTTGCTCTTGAGATTGCCAACCTCACCCCCCACATCACTCTTACAGAAAAATAAAACCTCAACATCAGTGGAGTTTGACTAGCAAGTCTCCGGTAACATCCAGAAGATCAAAAGAATTGCAAAATAAGTCCTTGAGAGGCACCCTTACAAGAATATTGGCAGTCATTCAAGTGAGAGGTTTGCATCCTGTGGGCCCACAACATTTTTAAAGCGTGATTCCTCTTCCACCCCTTCTGTAAAGAGTTCTCCAAATGCACCCAGTACCATCCTGTGAGATGCTGTGTAGCTAAAGCCCATGATTACCCTTCAAAAAATCACGTCTTTGGTAATTTGAAAAAGCTCACACACCAATGGCCCCTTGGCCACATGCAAACTGTTTAAGCAGAATTCCTTGTTCTTGTAAAAAATGTACAGGTGTGTTCCCATTTGTGTAATAATCATTACTGTGAGTTGGGGAGACCTCAAATACTCAGTGAATTACCCCTGTAAGAGACTGTCCTATACTCCTCCCAGTTAACCGATCCCAAATATGGAAAAAATGTACATTTCGAGGAGGAGATGCATCTAAATAAGAACAGCTGAAATTATGTCTACCTAAATTAAAAGTTGATAGCTGCTACAAACCCTTTAAAACACTGCTTTTATCAGCAAGGAAGTGTGCTGCATGACAGCCAGCAGCCCCTCCAAAACCCTGAGATGAGATTCCCTCTCACCCCCCCACCCCCCACCCCCGCCCAATTCCAGTAAATTTAGATATGCTACTGTTTTAGGTTAAAAAGTCTTTTATCCTTTCATTTTTGTGATTGCTGGAAAAACAAAGATGGTCTTTTATCACTTGGGTATGTAACAGCAGGAATGGGACACAATCCTCTTCAGCCAGATGTCTTATTTATAGAAGATATTACCTGGAGTCAGTTGGCTTTTGAGCAAGATGTACAGCTGGGTTCTGAAGTCCACTGCTCTCCTTCCTCTCCCTGCTCGAGACATAAGATAGTGGGGCATGTGGCAAGAGGCTCTGTTGCCAGCCACCATTTCCAATTCCCTTTGGAGCAGCATCTCTTCCAGATATTTGGCACAAGATTCAAACACTCCGCACTGAGATACAGAGCTCAAAGCTAGGGTTGCAGTTCCAGCCAGATCCTGGCTGTGTGAGATACAGCTGAGCTTCAGAGAACTTCCCAAAATATTAACACCATAGTTCTGGAAAAATAAGAGAGACTCCGTCTCACACAAAGACACCAGTGGCTTTCAGGAACCCATCATTAGCTGCAGAATTGGACACCGAGAGGGAGACAAGCAGCAGTCTGTGGCCGGTTCAGAGCTCCGCAAGGTATGGAGCAAAGTTAAGCTATCAGGAGCCAGAACATGATGACCAGGGCCACGAACAGGAAGAGGCGAGAGAGAAACTGCTCGTCCACATACTGAGGAGTCCCTGGGACAGCTAAGGAAAGAAAAAAACAAGGCACAATTATCACCTTTCTGTCAGAATTTACAAATGGAATGTTATCTTTTTTCCAGACTTGGCGCTCTAAGTGTGGAATCAGACTCTAAAGCTTTTTTTATTAGAAAGCTTCCCAGAATCTTTAAAATGGACAGTCCCCAAAACTGTCTTGTCTTCTTTGAAACAGATGCACTTCGGCAGGACCAGGCTTTTGTGCATTAGCTGTTCAGGAAGGTCGTAAAAACAACCAGTGGAACAGCCTGCCTCCAGAAGGTGTGGGTGCTCCAACACCGGAGGTTTCTAAAGAGAGAATGGACAGCCATTTCTCCAGAATGGTACAGCGTCTCCAGCTTGGACAGGAGGTTGGAGTAGAGGACCTCCAACGTTCCTTCCATCTCTATTTTGTATTCTTCAGGTTTTGCAAAGATCTCCCAAAGGGGATGTCCCCATTCTGCAGAGCTTGCTGGGACTCGTCAGATGGTGACTCTGAAGAAGGTCACATACAACAGAGATGCTCACTGGGCAAAACGAGTAGATGAGCATTGATTCAGGGATCAATAGTTAAGCAAAACAGATCAGAATGCAACGTCAGCGCAATGATGATTGGCCAGGCTAATTTTATTTAATTCCGTACCTGGAGGGGGCCGGCCATCATTTATATTGAAGGCTGTAGCAAATATGCCAAAGGGAAACGCTCCAATTCCAAATGACATTTGGAAGCCTCCATCACCAAAGCCAAAACCCTGGAAACCCTAAAAACAAAAATTGATCAACTTGCATAGAGAGATGTCCTAGTTCACAAACTAAAACCTGACTGGCTGCAGCCTCTTTCAGCAGATTAGAGGGACTTCCAACGGTGCACTGTGAGAACGTGATGAGCTGAAAGCAGCACCCCCAGACCAGACTACTTTATGGACCTGGCTCCGTTTCCCTCCCAACAGAAGGGAATAAATATAGCTCAGTGATGAACTGTGGAGTTCTTGCTGCTCTTCAAGCTTGGGGGTTTGCTTGTAGACATTTCATTGCCCAACTAGGGAACATCATCAGTGCTTCTTTGGCCTTGCCTCCTTCCAGCCAGGCGGCCATTTTTTTCTGCCATCCTTCTACTCCACTGTAGCCTTGCAGAGATGAGATTTTATGCAGACAGATTGTCTCTGGATAAAGAACCTCCACAGAAATACAGTGACAGGAGAATCGTTCAAGGCTTTGTAGGAGGAGAGCTGTGCTATTGCACGGTAGCAAAACATTAGGAGTGTGTAATCCCTTTTTCAACCAACATACGGTATTTTATTAAATTTTGTTTCATTAAATGGGTTCTTCAGAAAAGGTGCTGCACACTCCTGATGCTTGAGCTGCAGCTCATGAAAGTTTATGCCTTTAACAGAATTAGTTAGCTGTGAAAGGTGCTACCAGACTTCTGATTTTCACGGCTTTGTTAGTTTATTCCCCGTATGATCTTTTGGGTGCAAGAGTGTAGCGTGTTTCCAACTTAAATTTAGCAAGTTGGCAGACTGCTAGCTCGCCCAGTATTTTAAGAGATGAGCAAGATAGTTCTTGGCTGGTCACAGGTCACGAAACCTGCCTGAGCAACCTGAGCCTATCCCCATGGCAAAAAGAGTCCGAGGATGAGAGATCACCTCCAGGCTGGGCAAGGCAGCCTGTGCACTTTGCCACGAGAGCTCCAGGCAGAAGCCATGCCAAAAAGCCTCCACCTTCAGCACCTGATTCAATAAGGCACTGGCTCTCCGGGGAGTAGAAGAACAAAGTGCTCCTTAATCACCCCCAGCAGAGCTGCTGGTTTGATGAAAAGAGAGCCGAGAGCAGCCTCTGGAGGCTCCTGCCGACTTGCATGGAAACAGGCAACTCTTTCATCAGGTACTCTTCCCCAACTTGGGGCTACGAAAAGTTAAAATGGCCCATTTTCTCCAGAGTCTGCTATTTGTAAAATCAGCATTCACAGTCTCTTTGGACACAACTTGCTGCACCTCCTGCAATTGCAGGGTAACTTGATACCCACCATATTTCAAGGCTGGGTTTCCAACCTTGGCAACCTTAAAACTTGTAGACTCCCAGAATTCTGAAATCCCTGTCTAAAAGTCTCTGCATAAATCAGCTGTGTCCTACCTCAGCAGCTTTAAGATTTATGGACTCCCAACTCCCAGAACTGCTTTGCTGCCTGGGGAATTCTGGGCGTTAGAGTCCAGAAGTCTTAAATTTGCCAGAACTGGACACCCTTGTTTTAAGGGCAGTTGCACGGCAGCTGGAAGTTTGCAAAATCAACACCAAAGCATTATTTCTACTGGCGGTTTCACTCTCTCTACAGAAATGGTCATCCAAGATTGGTCTGGTTTAATTTGGCTTACAAAGACCTGCAGGACAAGCCTGAAGGGCTCCAGACTAGCAGCATTTTTCCCCTCCATAATTCCGAGAAGCCTCTCCCAAATTCTCTGTTACTCACCCCTCTATTTTCTGGCTCAGGTCTCTGGCCTTGAGGTCGAGGCGGCGTTTTCTCCCTGCAAGATACAATTCATTATGGGGCTCAATGAGGGCATTTAGCAGTCGACTTGGGGCCTGAATGGGGAACTATCACACTGAAGGTGGCTGATCGACTAATAGCAACATGTCTGGTCGGACACGCCAGATCACCCTCTCGCTGTTCCAGAAACACCCGGAGTAGGGAATGGCAACCTGTCCAGGCAGGTAATTTGTTGAATAATGGCCCAAACATTACAACATTCTGCACACCTTGCAGAAGAACATGCAAATGTTCCTCAAGAGAGTTGCAGACCTGGCTGCCACAGAGCCAGTCACAGGCAGACAGCCACGTCCTGAAAAGGCTCTTCCTGGAGGTGTACAGAAACCCAGCAAAGTTCACTGCAGGGATGCAGAAGCAGCTTCCAAGCATACTGGAGCATCTGCCAGGAGACCCCTCCATGTTTCAACAGACCCCGGTCATGAGAACCCTACACAGGCTAGTATGAGCTACGTAGGAGTAGTGTCTAGAAAAAAGCCATTAATTTAATTTAATTTAATTTAATAATTTTATTTATTACTGACTGTCTTCTGAAAGAATCCCAATAAAGTCCTAAAAAGAGAAAAATCCTCCTGGATACCAGTTTTTTTCAGTTATTATTTCTAAGTTCCAAAGAAGGCTTCCACTATTCAGTAATGCAGCCGCCTATGGCAGACTTGGACTACGACCTGTAAAGCTTACGTAATGCTAAATTTGTCCATCCTTAAGATTCCTTCTTGTCTAGCCTACCAAGATAGGGAGAGGATGGGAGGAGAAATCCCCAAAATCAATCTTTGCTTGTTGATTTTTGGCCTGTGAGCCTCCTGGGTAGACACACCAAAATGAAGATCTGGAACACTATTTCCCAACTCCAGCTGCATCATGTGAAGCTGCACAGGACACCCCCCCCCCAAGAATGCTGTGGCCGGGGACGGGCAGCACACAGAGCAACCTATTACCAGTAACCAACATTTGAATGGTGAGATTCTTACAGGTAAGGAAAAAAAGGTTGCCGAAACCTGAAGACTAAACCTGAGTCAAGAGACGGCAGACAGGTTTTCTTCCCTGAATTCCACTTGAGTAGACCTTGAAAGCAAAAGACTGTTCCCAGGAAAGATCTGGGGTCTTACCTGGGGTCCTGTTGTCCGGTGCTGCCCCTTCCATAAAGTGGTATAACTTTATCACGGCTGATTCCTGCTTTGCATACAGGACACACCTGTCTGTTTGGCCTGGTCTCCAGCCACTGAAAGGCAGAAGAGAGGAACGGCATCTGGTGAAAACCTGGACTACAGCAGAAGAATGCCTTGCGCCTCCCAGGCCTCAGGGTAGGGAGTCTGTGGAACTCTGGCGTGGTTGCTAGTTGCGTGGCCTGTCTGGACACCTGGGTTCTTTTCCTTGACTTTTCTATTTTAAGCATAATCACTTAGGGGCCATCCAGTCATTTTGGAATTCAGGACCTTCTAAATTTACTAAATAAAAAAATAAAAATAAAACATGGAGTTCTGCAAAGATGCCAAGATATTGGCTTGACAGGTAATCCTTGTTTAGTGAGCACAATTAGGACTGGCAACATGGTCCTTAAGCAAGACTGCCCTTTATGATGTTACTTCAGGTTTCCTCTGCTTTATAGCATCAGATACAATTTCAAACAGCTTGTTGTTGTTGTTGTTAGTTGCGAAGTCGTGTCTGACCCATCGCGACCCTATGGACAATGTTCCTCCAGGCCTTCCTGTCCTCTACCATCTTCTGGAGTCCATTTAAGCTCATGCCTACTGCTTCAGCTGGGTGAGCCCAAATGGCTGAGAAAAGGGCAAATCTTACAGCCCTTTTTTTCCTCACTCCCCCATTCTTTGGAAGGCTCATCCCGGTGCTGGGATACGTAGCAAGAAGAGAATTGATGGAGAGGAAGGGATTACAAGAGACTAAGTCAGCACACAATAGAAACGCACATGGAAAGGAATGCACTGGTGTTCAGGAGGCAAACAAAAGCCTTTAGTGTGAAACTGAGGAGGATCTTGTCAATTTCAGGCTGCAGCTGCAGGTCAGAGAGCTGACCTTATTAACTTGCTGCACTGCAGAGAAAAGCAGCTCAAGAAGAGAGCGCTGCTTTAGACAATCTCGGGGGGTGGGGGGAAGGAAAAAAAGGGTCATGCGTAGGACAATGGGTGTTACCTGACTGTAATGGTGAACAGGGACCGAGATCATAAATATGGGCTTTGGTCACAAAGTTACTTTTACATTGCAACTGAATGGCCACTTGCAGGGCCCAAAGTGTCCAGCTCTTTCCCCTCCCACAGAGCTCCCAGCACTGTAAAATAATCCTGGACAGAGGCTTGGCACTTCCACAATTTTACACTGTTGGGATTATGGAGATGATTCGTCCTCAAGCCTTTCACGCGTTCAATGGGAGATGGGTCAGCACCTTTTCCCACATTTCAAATTGAATATCAAGAGACACCAACAATCTCAATGTCTGTCAGGCCCAGCCCAGGAACGACATAGAACAAATCCAGGCAAAGTTCAGTTTTTGTTCATGCCAAATAGACAGAATCTTGCCAGACTAAATCTTTGCTCTCTCGCACCCGAGTATCCTGGGAGATTACTACCGTGTTTCCCCTGAAAGTAAGACCTACCCCCAAAATAAGCCCTAGCTTGATTTTTTGGGGGGTGGGGTGGGGGGGTGGATGGGCCTAATATAAGACTTACCCCGAAAATAAGCCCTAGCACCCGCTTACCGTTGCAGCCTGCCTCTCCTCACTGGCCCACGTCTTCTGCAGCGTCTCCAGCCCTGCATTTCAGAGTCAGAGGCCTTTCCGGAAAGGCCTCTGCAGCCAAGAACCAAACTACGGATTCACTCCATACCTTGTTTCTCAGCTGCAGAAGCCTTCCGGAAAGGCCTGATGGAGAAATGCAGGCTGGAGCTCCATTCTCAGCTGGAGAATGAAGCTGCTCCTTCGGCTGCAGAAGAAGTGGGCTGGCTGGCTGGGCGGGGCTGTTGGTGCTGGAGGGGAGTGGAAAAGACACACACACCACACGCCTGAAAATAAGACCGGGTCTTATTTTGGGGGAAACACGGTAAGAGCGGCTATTCTTCCTCGCCTCCTATCCATCTCCGAGCTCTTTTCTTACCTCCCTCCTTCCTGCGAAACTGCTGCTTCACTGTAGTCCATCACACCCCCTCCCCCTCCATAGGCACACTCCACCACAGTATCTCACCTATCTTACCTGAAAGTTCACAAGATCCTTACGTGAGAGCATCAAAATCTCATCAAAGATCCAATGTTTCAAAACACTGTGTTATCTGCCGGGGTTGGGAAATGTGACTTAAGCCCACCATATATTCTAAAAGGAGTCCCCTAAAACCATCTAATCTGCCATCTGAGGTATTAATCTAACCTGCCTCACAGAGTGACAGAAAGGATAGCCAGAATGGATCTTGAATGCTCGCTGTGACTAAACCGTGGGTCTCATTGCCACTCATCCCTTTCCTACCAAGCCCCCAAACAGAAGATTGCCAACAATTGCACGGTTAACACTAATTACCAAACAGAATTGCCTTGGGGAGGACGCACAATCCATTTAGAAATGGAGAGGCATATTGCACCTTCTCAAAGTCCCTTGGGAAACCAAGAAGGTGGACTGGGTAATAACCAAAGCTGATGAAAGACAAAGCAAAGCAGAATCAGACTTACCTGGTGTAAACAAGGCCAACTGCAGGGATTCCCAAAGTGATTTGTTCATAAAGTAGAACGTCCACAGAGGTAGCAGTGGGGAGAAAGATCGACACACACACAAATTAGATGTGTACAATCAGAAACCTGGAAGCCAGCTCTCAGACAATACAGATTCGATTCTCAGACAATACTACAGTATTTCAAAAGGCAGCAGCAAAAGCGGATTTTCCTGCTTTTTTAATAGCTGGTCTTTACATGTATACCATCACGTGAAGTCACGCAACGTATCGGGACGGTTTTGCCATTGCTGGCAATGGGGTGGGTGCAGCTTCTGGATGACACGTCCGGCCCATGGGCCGGCAGTTTGACACCCCTGATGTACACAAACCAACGTAGAGATTTCTTGAGCTAAGGGACTCTAAAATGGAACTCCCCTTACTCAGAAAGCATGAATTGAATTCCGCATAGTTGAATTCTGAATTAACTAAATTCTGTGGAATAAAGAAAAGAACGTGACTGAAGAACAAGTCCCATCCCCAGGAAATGCAGCGCGAGACACAGCCTGAATAACAAAATGACAGCAGACACAGAAAAAGAGGACAGGATTTCTTGCTCTGCCAAGTCTCAAAAGACAGTTGGTCTCAAATCTTGAATCATCAGCTGGGCAGATTCTTGGATGCATTCTCACATTACCTACAGCTGTTCCACTTATGTCACTTAAGATATTTCCACCCCTGTTAACTGCAGGTCCTACTTATGGAAATCCAGGATTAGTTAAGATAGGATGTTTTTATACTTATGTGAAATGTTATACCCTGGCCTGGTGGAAACTGCACATATTAAAAATGCCCTCCAGGAACTCCTGTTTTGTAACCCAGAGTTTGGCCCATTGTCTTCTTCACATTTTCATAACTGTGGCTGAAGCTCAGGGCCATTATACCGAGAGAAAACCAAAAAAGTCTAGATTTCGTGGCTGGATTTGCAGCTGGGCTACAAGACAAGATGGTTCATTCCATCTGCTTTAAATTCAACAAGTTTTATTTTAGAAAAGATAAGAGACAAATGTAAACTGTAATATTAATTCAGAGTGAATAAATGCAATCACAATTGTATGGATGCTGTCAAAAGCCTCTTGGCTGCAACTAAGCAACATCTGAAATTCAGGTTCCCAACAAAGCTATTTCTGAGGATGTGACAAAAAATGCCAAGAATCTAAATCTGATAAATAAAAATAAAATAAATAATGGAGGATTACCTACCCCATTATTGTCAACGCTGTCCCAATTTCATAGTTAATTTACCTACAGTTTAACCCTGGTTGCATGAACAGTAATTAGCTGTGCTTACACATGGTTTACAAACAGCTAGATTTGCACAATAGGCTGAGCCAAAGTCAATCAAGCCACATTATGCTATGGCATAGTATAAAAATCCAGCCAGTAATTAACAGCTTATTAGGGGCACAGGATGGCAGCTCACAGCTCACTGAGGAAATGCAGGTTTTGCAAACAGAAAGCCACCATTTGCCCAGAGCCTTAGAGAACTAGATGATGATGAATGTGATGAGTTGAGGGGCTCCTAGAAGCAAAGCAGCACCTCTAGCCATGGACGGGCAAGTTCATCATCTGCACATGTCTGTGCCTTCCCCCACATCCTCACATTTCAGCCCAAGCTCTCTCTACAGCAACTGACAAAGCAGCAAAAGTTGCTGGTCTTTGTTCAAGGGTTCTTGAACAGGATGGTTTCCCAGGAACTGTATAGCATCCAACCCTTAAAACAATTCCAAGATGAAAAGGTGGGCTAGGATGGAGATACAATTCCACTGGTTCTATGGACACGGCAAATGGGCTACATCCAGAACCACAGCTGGGATTAATACCAGAAATCGTTTCTCTTTCCTTAGCCCATTCCTTTCACAGCTCCACCCTTGATGCATTCTCAAGGATTGAATGGTGTCATCAGCCCTATGGGAAGCAAGTCGACTGCTTGGGGTGTCCGTCCCTGGCCACTTTAAGGCTTGTGGACTTCAACTCCCAGAATTCCCCATGCTAGCTGGGGAATTCTAGGAGATGAAGTCTACAAGGCTTAAAGTGGGCAAGGTTAGATGTCCCTGATGTAGAATCAATAATGAGCTTAAGACTTGAGCTTTACAATTCTCACCTGCCTGGTAAGGATGATATGGGGGAGGAAGAAGCAAGCGTGAGGCAGAAGCAAGTATTTGCTGCTGAAAACTGGGGTGATACTGACCAGAAGAGGTGGCCACACAGACTGATCACAGCATCCTTGGCGGTGTCCAAACAGATGTTGCATTCAAATGTGCTGTCCTGACCGGTACTGTCTCCGTTGCTGCTGTTCCCACTGGTCCCACCCGCACTGGAGCTTTCTGTGGAAGCTGAAGCTGCAGGTCCTTTGCTGGCCATTTTTGGCTTCCAGTTAGGAAGTCGGTGGGAAGCTGAATCCTGGCAAAGCAAATAGTAATAATAAGTAAGAGTAAGAACCAGAACTGGGGAAAAAAAATCAAATGATTCAAAGTGCAGTTTTTGTGCAAAGAAATAGAAAAAAACAGTAGATCGTGTACTTGGCTGGCGTAAGAAGATTGCACAAACTGGTCATAAGCAACAACATGACGTAGTCGCCAAAATGATTCCATTGGAGCACCAGTAATGAAAAAATGGTGGGAACTAGTAGTTGAAAAAGTAGTAAAAAATGAGCAGAATGAAATATTGTGAGATTTCCAAATTCAAGCTGATAAAATCTTAGCTCATAACAGTTCAGAGTTAACTATATTTGAAAACAAGTGTGGATAATTGATGGGGCAATACCACAGGAAAGTAGAATAAAAGACAAAGGACTGGAGAAGATCACAATATATCAAGATCTGAAAATAGAAAATGGAAATTGAAAGATTGTGGCACAAACCAGCTGTGGTGATTTCAGTGATTATTGGCACACTGTGGTACCATAGCCAAAACTCTTGGACGGCACTTAGAAAATCTGTGCACTGACAAAATTTCCATCTGTCAATTGCAAAACGCCACACTCCCTGGATCCACAGATGTACTATGCCAATTCATTGTAACATCCTAGATTCTTGGGAAGAACTCGATGTGTACAAAGGCCAACATCAGTGAATGAAATAGCAGCTGTCGCTTCAGCTTGTTGTGAACAGACTATAAGATTAATATTATTAATGGACATGGCAGTAACCTGGAAACAGCAGAATAAAGGAGAAAGGACTGGGGGGGGGGAAACCAACAAAATACAAAGATCCGCAAATAGAAGAACCACCGTGGCAAAATAAAGCAAAGATAGTAAGTGATAAGTGCCTTGGGTGCAATCCCAAAACATCTGGAGCATCACCTCTATGGAGATTCTCAGTCATCCAGGCCATGGTTGTCCCAAAGGTGCTTTTTCAAGCACCTTTACAGAAAAAGAACAGAACAATAAACGAAGCAACGTCGTCATTTCATACGTTTCAGGAATATCTGAAAAGCTCAGAAGGATCTTCAGCCAACACAACATATGTGCGCATTTAAACCCAAGAATACACCAAAGCAGAAGCTTGTCCACCCCATGGATAAAACACCCAGACACAAACTGAGCAACGTGGTACATGCAGTACAATGCAGTGAGCCATGTGCAGCTCTGCACATTGGGGAAACAAAACAACCACTTCATAAACACAGAGCACAACACAGAAGAACAAACCCATCAGGACAAGAGTCAGCAGTCCATCTGCATTTAAAAGACAAAGGCCGCTCTTTCGAAGACAGGAAAGTCCATGTTTTGGACAGAGAAGATTGTTGATTTGAAAGAGGGGTCAAAGAGGCATCTGTGTCAAAACTGAAGAGCCCTCAACAGAGGGGGAGGGATACATCATCATCTATCTCCAGTTTACAACACAGCCCTTTCTGCACTTCCAAGTAGGCTTCACACCATTTGCACTACTCAGGTGACCTTGAGGACACAGACAAATCCCCGAGTGGCTTCAACTACTCTCTAAAAGAATGCAAATGACCAGCTGTCTGCAAGGATTATACACCCAGAGGTTATACTTGTGCAATAAGAGCACTGCTGACAGATCTTGTGACTTTAGAACAGGCAAGAGAAATCCTGACAGATTAAGAAACAATCAAGTCTTAATGTGAGAAGGTTGACTCAGCCTTCCATCCTTCCGAGGTAGGTAAAATGAGGACCCAGATTGCAATAAGCTGACTTTGTAATGATGCCGCTTGGGGGGGGGGGGGCAAAAGCCCTAATAAGCAGGCATATACATAGAATGAAGGCTATTGCTAAGCACATTGGTTTGTGCTTCTTAGATTGTAAGCCGCCCTGAGTCTTCGGAGAAGGGCGGGATATAAATGGGATAAAAAAAATAAGAATCTTGTGTATGCTTTTTATTCAAGGTAATTTCTGCCACAACACTGAACACAGCAGTTTCTAAATGCTCATTAAATTTCGTTGTATGCATCAAGAGTCCCTGCATTATATAAATATATAATAAAAATTACATATCCGTCTGCTGCCCTTTCCAGAGAGCCCAGCAGAGCTTATCTGTGACAGAACACAGCTGAAATACAGATTTAACAAAGCAGCGTGAAAAAGAGATAAATTCTCTAAAATGCCTAGCATTCAATAAGATATGCACAAATCTTTAGAGAAAGAGTCAGGTAAACAACTTGTTAGGCAGGGACCCCAGTCAACAGCTGCAAGAAGGAGGGCGGCAGGAGATCAGGAAGGAGCCCAGATCATCAGATCATTAGGGGTGACTCTTGGAGTGCTGGAGGAACAACCCAAATTCCACCATCCTGAACAGTTCGCATAGGTAGGAGCCAACGCCAGTTAAACTGATAGGTTCCCAAAGATCTGTCTCCCGGCAGACTGGGAAAGTTATGGTGGCTCTCCCTTCTGTATTCCCTGCTTGCCCCGAGGGTAGATAGAAGGAAACCAAAGAGGGCTCCTGCCTTCTAAAACGGCCTGGCCTGGACTCGCACTGGAGTGTCATGAAGCCAGTCTCCATTTTGAAATGCTCTGGCCTGAAGGAGTTTCAGGATGCTAAACCTGAGCAGCCGGAACACACTCGGCTCCAGGGACGGAACAGAATTGCAAGCGGTACTAGCTGTAGCTCAGGAAATCTTTTGATTTTCTACTAGACAAACATCTGCATTGGGTTTCCCCCCCCACACACACCTTTTCTGTTTTAATTCAGCAAGGGAAAACAGCAGAGATGGAATATCAGTTGTACAAAAGGAAGCTTGGCTGGCTCAGGAATTCTGGGAGTTGAAGTCCAAGAGTCATAAAAGAGCCGAGGTTGCCTACCCCTGACCTAAGATGAATGTTAGAATGTTGGAATGATTATAAATTCTTACAGAGTTATGCTGCAACACAGCCGTCAGGTCTTAACATTTTTCTAGCAGGAAACAGATCTTTAAATAGGAGAAAATAGACTAAATTGAGAAGGACGTGGCACTAAATTATAGGCTACCCTTCTTTGTATTTTTCTGGATTGAGGAAATTCCTCATAGGGATTTCTACAGTGACAGATGCATTTGACAGATCTGAGTTCCATACAGAAGGACTGAAAGAAGATGAAAGCCAAGATTTTTCTAATAACTGTTTCTGAAGTTGTTACACTTAGAAACACTGCATTCTCAAGAATGCCCTCAATACAGACTTAGTATAACTTTAAGGACCCTTCACTTAATTAATTAACCTTAGTTAATTAATACTTTTTTTTTAACTTTTCCAGGCCAATATCCATATATCTTACTCTGGCAAGCCACCCCAGTGTGTTACAAGTGATCAGGTACAAAGGCTTTGTTACACAATGATCCCAGGGCAGGGGCTTAAGATAAAGGCAAATACAGGTAGTCCTCAAGTTACAACAATTGAACCCAACATTTTGGCTGCTAAGTAAGCCATTTGCTAAGTGAGTTTTGCCTCATTTTACTGTCTTTCTTGCCTCATTTTGCCTCATTTTACTATCTTTCTTGCGATTCTTGTTAAGTGAATCGCTGCAGTTGTTAAATGAATCTGGACTCCACACTGACTTTGCTTGTCAGAAGATCACAAAAGGTGATCGCATGACCCCAGGACACTGCAACTCTCTTAAATGTGAGCCAGGTGTCAAGCTCCTGAATTCTGATCACATGACCATGGGGATGCTGCAAGGGACATAACAGTGAAAAACAGTCATAAGTCAAATTTTTCACTGCCACTTCGAACAGTCACTAAATGTACTGTTGTAAGTCGAGGACTACCTGTATCAAGAAATCAGGTGAGGCCTCGGAGCACTTTTCCCAAGCAGCCCATCTAACTAAAAAGCAGAAAATTTGATCGAGCTGCATCTCCCTTCATCATTTCCAAACGGCAGCTGACTGATAACAGAACGCCAACGTCTTACGCGCTCAATGCCTCTAATGAAGTTGCAGCTCACCAAGCATCTGCCTTTTAATAAAATGTGAAAGTACAAAAAATGCTCAAGAACACACAGGAACACATCCCTCGGTAAGTGAGATGGGCAGCATATAAATTATATAAATAAACAAAGCACCTCATGAGAAAGCCAAAATGCTGCTAAAGGGTTTTTTTTTAAAAAAAAAAATACTGCTTAAATCTACTGCTTCCTCTGTCTACAGAGGAAAGCTGCATTTCAGAAACTAGATTCATATTATGTTTCTCAATTCAACAGCATGACAATGTAAAGGATCGCTGGGACAGAGCTACAGTTGGATTGTTCACCCACTCACTAATAGGAAACGTGAGCTGGGTTTAGGCTGTCGTAAGACAGGTTGGTTTTACTCTTCTGATGCGTAGATTGCATTAGGCAATCCTGCTTGGTACAAGAATTATTGCAAGATATATTTAGTTTTCACTTCGAGAACACAAATGTACTCCCAGTCTGGCTTACGACAATACATCAAAACCTAGTCAAAGAAGGGCGTCCTCAGACTTTGCTACATCACCTGAAACAAGGCTGCTGCTCAAATCTTAGTTAGGTGACATCCAAATTAAATCTACAACCTTTTAAAGTCATAAAATACTTGGGGATATGGAGTACTTCCTTCATCTTGTCTTAATATATTCAAATAAATACAGTAATAACAATAATCCCTCCTCTGACCTGACTCACCTGAATCAGTCTCTGCTCACCTCCTATGCAAATATTTCCAAGAAAAAGAAAAATAGCAAAGAAGACATCTGTATCTTCTCTCAGCTCTGATAAAAATGTTCACGCACAGCCACAAGGAATCCAGGGAGACTTCACGCCCACAGCATCCAGAGAAGATCTCTATTTCAACAGATTTTTTTTCATTCAATTACATCATGCAACAGGGTGCCCTCAAAGGATATCACAATCTGCTAGCAAGCATCTAACAGACCCAGCTTTGAGCTCTTTAATTTATTTATTTATTTATTTATTTTTATTACATTTATATCCCGCCCTTCTCCGAAGACTCAGGGCGGCTTACAAGCTTGACGTCACAAGTGTGCAATTTGAATGAAAAAAGGCAATGCTGTAGGCAAACATTAGCAACAACTTTCATGACATCTTGAGCTTCTTCTCCACAGAAAAATATTCTCTAACCTTAGATATGGGAGATATTTTTTTAAAAAAATTACATATTTAATTTAAATGTTTTGTCTCTGTGATCGAAGCTCCCAATGTGAAATTTCTACACCTATGTTACTGTTATTTGACTCTGGTACATTAATTATTGCAAGCCATTCAAAGTCCCTCAGCTGAGATGCGCAGCTATAGAAACTGAATAAATAAATAAATTATAGCCCTTCAAGCAATGAGTATTAAAATCATTTTCTACGCAACCCTATGATATATATTTGGAAATAAATTTCATTTGTTCATTGGAGCTTAGTTTTTTAAAACAAACAAGAGGAGGCAAGTGGCATTATTCTTTAAATGTAATCTTTACATTAGCAGTAATTGATGTACAGTAATTCGATGACTTACTTATTTACCAGCAGCAAAACATTGTATTAGGTCAGGGGTGTCAAACTCAATTTCATTGAGGGCCACATCAGCATTGTGGTTGCCCTGGGGGGCGGGGGGGGGGTATGGCCAGGGTGGGCGTGGCCTACTGGGTGGGCGTGGCTGGAGTGCATATGGCCTACTGGGTGGGCATGGCCAGCTCTACATCATTCGCATCAAGGGTGCCTATGGGGGCCTGGGCAGGAGTGGGACAGATCTGAGGGTCTCTGGCAGAAGGAGGGTCTCTGGGCCAGGGCCAAGGCAGTGGGGGCCGTTCCCTCACTGTTTCCAGGATGGCTTCGCGGGCCACATGAAACCACTTCACGGGCTGGATCCGGCCCCCGGGTTTGACATGTCTGTAGTAGGCGAACCCTGTACAACTCACTAGAAGCCAGCTAACTTTCAGAATAAGACTGGAAAAATCTTAGAATGGCACACAAGCACCTAAAAATTTTATTCTGGAAATATATAGTGCTCAAATATTTAGGCACCACCTGACTCTGGGTAGTTTCCAAAAAAGGAAAGCAAAAAACAATGATTTACATGAACAGCAACTGGATTTTTAAAGTGAATCCTAGAAATTCAAATATCCTACTTTGTCATAAATTGTACTATATTCTAAAAAAATCCTAATACGTTCACTTGCAAAATTATTCTAAATGTTAACCTGGAAAATTAAGCAGTAATGAGACTGTTTACTGTTTATTAAATTTGTATACCGCCCTTCTCCCGAAGGACTCAGGGGGGTTAACAGGGCATATATAAATAACAATACAAAAATTAAAAAGAAATTAAACCAATGCCCAATTAAAAGTTACAATAACAATAAAAGAGACCCATTAAAAAACCCTACCATTCCCCATCAGGCCAGACCAGCTAATTCAAATAAGTGAGACAATGCCTATAAACCACTTCCCACCAAAACACGCGAAGCCTGTCTGACCCGGAACTGATGCCCATGGACATGCCCGTGCACGGCCATCCGTCAAGACAAACAGTCCGAAACAGATCCAGAAAATTCCCTTCCAAAGCCACATCTTGAGTCAGGGAAGAGCACATCGGCCGTGAGACAACCCCAGGAGTCCCAGAAGGTTAGAAAAGGGACTTTCACCAGCTCTCAGCAGGATTTAGGCTTGTGGCTGATGGAATGAAACGTTCCCTTGCTTGAACAGTAAGACATATAGTGAGGATATAAGGTACTTTATCATATTGCATGTTATATTATCATCTCCTTCCTAACATTTTTGAGACGTTGTGCGGGTGCTCCATCACCGGAGGTTTTTAAGAAGAAATTGGGGAACCGTTTGTCTGAAATGACAGAGGGTCTCCTGCTCGAGCAGGGGGCCGGACTAGATGACCTCCACGGTCCCTTCCAGCTCTATTCCGAAATATATTTTCCCCAACAGGGGCAGCGTTGGTCCTCTTTCCCGGATCCACCGGCTGCTGACCCACTGACTGCCACGGGAACGGATCAAGCGGCTTCTCCCTGCCCGAAGCCGCCCACCGTCTCCTCCTCGTCGTAGGTCAGAGGAATAAAGCAAAGATCATAAGCTGCGTCCCGCGCATGCGCCGTCTTCCCACCGACTCCTTCCCCGACTCCAGCCATCGACCCCAACCCTCTTCTGGGGGCGCCCTTGCCCCACCCCGCCCCCAAAGACCCCCCCCCTTCCCGGGCCCTTCCCAGCAGAGGACCCCCCCCACAGGGCCGGCCTGGGTGGGGGGAGGGGAGAGGCGGCTTCTTTCTGCCCGGAGGCTCCCCCTCAAGCGCCCCGCTCTCCCGCCCCTCCCGGAGCCCCCCACCCCGACTCCGGACCCCCCCGGCCCGCCCGGTCCCCCGCTCACCGGAAGGGGCCGCAGCCGCCGCTCTTCCCGGACGGCGCAGGTTTCTCCCCTCCCCCGGCCGGAAGCGAGGCCTGCATGGGAAGCGCCTCCCCCTGCGCCGCCGCGGTGGATCCGTCCGCGCGGCCTGGAGGCGGCCCACGGGGCGGCGGGCTTTCCCGACCCAGATCCCGCGGGAGCCTGGCGCCCGCCCTCTCAGCGGCCCCCGGACTACAACTCCCAGAGCGCTCTGCGGCCGGCGCGGCTTGGGGATGGCGGCGCGCGGGCCCGAGGCGAGCGACGGCGACAGCGAGGAAGACGCGGCGGCCTGGCGGCGCCTGCGGGAGGCGGCCTGGGATCCGGCGCTCGGTCGCGCGGCCGCCCTGGCTGCAGGCGGTAGGGCTTCCTGGCCCGCGAGGGCCGAGCGGCCGGGGCTCCTCGGCGGCCTCCGGGAGGGCGCGCCGATCCGTCCGGCGGCTGGTGGCGACGGCGCCCCGGTTGCCCAGGGAGCTCAGTGCCCTGGCCGGCCCCGAAAGGCAGCCCGAGCCTTTCCGGCGCCGCCGCCTTCGCGCCTGCGGAATTAGCCGCCGCCGCCGCGGCGGGGCTTCGGTTGCTGCCAGGATGGTCCTCGACCCCGGCCGCTTTAAGACTGGCGGACTTCGACTGCCGGAATTCCTCAGCCAGCTGGGAGCTGAAGTCCGCCAGTCTTAAAGCGGCCGAGGTTCAGGAGCCCTGGGAGTCTCTGGTGTGTGTGTATCATAAAATATACCTATGTTTTTATATACGTACACAGGTACGCACACAGACGTGCAGATAATCCTCGACTTAACAACAGTTCGTTTTACAACGGTGCTGGAAAAAGACAGGACCGTTTTTCGCACCTAACGACCCTTGCGGCATCCCTGTGGTCAGGAGTCACACACTTGGAAACTGGTTCATATTTATGATGGTTGCTGCATCCTGGGCTAATGGGATCCTCTTTTGTGACCTTCTGACAAGCAAAGTCAATGGGGAAGCCAGATTCACTTAACAGCCGTGTTATGAAGTGAACAGCAGTGACTCACTTAACTGTGGCAAGAAAGGAACCAAAATGGGGCACAACTCATTTTAACTGTCTTGCTTAGTAAGGGAAATTTTGGGCTTTATCGTCATAAATCATCAACTACCTGTATGTATGTGTATGTACAGTTCTGTGTAATATACCGTAAAATATATGTGTTACGAACAGTCATGTAAGAAGGGGCACTCAAAACCCATCACCTCTCTGTGACAGAGCTGGTGCAAAGGACTTAGCCCAGGGATAGGCAACCTTGGCTCTTTTATGACTCGTGGACTTCAACTCCCAGAATTCCTGGGAGCATGGCTGGCTCAGGAATTCTGGGAGTTGAAGTCCACGAGTCATAAAAGAGCCAAGGTTGCCTACCCCTGACTTAACCGGGCTCTCTGGGAGGTACTTCCCACCACTCACTTCATGAAAGTGGATCAATTAACAGCACGAGGAGAGCTGTGTCACATGAGCAGATCTTTGTGAAACAAGTCTAATGCAAGCAAATGTAGCTTCAGAGGGATTTAAAAACGGGAGTTGCCTCCCAAACGGAAAAAATTCCTTTGTAGAGCTTGTAGCCTCACCCGGCACCAACAGGCCTTGGCTGTCTTCGTGTTGTATGATCTGACATTTAGGCCTCAGGAAAAGATCTTGAGAACAAAGAATTCAGCATTAAATTGTGGAAAGAAACTGGGGTCAGAGTTCTCCAGACTAAACACCAACAGCCACCACCAATCTTCTATTCTATTCAGTTGGGACAGTCTGTTGTTAAGTGATGTGATTGTAAAGGGCGACATCAAATGACTGCACCAACTTACAACATCAGTTCCAGCTCTGGTTGTTAATTGTCTGCAGTCGTTAGTTAAGCATGACATTTTGTGAACCACAACTTGTGACTTCCTGCCAGCTTTCCATTGTCTTTGCTTGTCAGAACCTGGCAGTAAAGGTTGCAAGGGTGGTCCTGTGACTGCACAGATGCTGTGACAGTCACAATTTCTAGAAGCAATTATAAGCCTTCTTTTTCAGGGCTGCTGTGATACCTGTACAGTATCCAGGACTAGAATCCACATACCAATAGCAATCTGATCAGCACAGGACAGGTGAGAAATTTGTTAAGTGAGTTTTGCCCCATTTTACAACCTTTCTTGCCACAAGAAAGTAAAAAGGTAAATGTTCCCCCGCACATGCATGCTAGTCGTTTCTGACTCTAGGGGCCGGTGCTCATCTCCGTTTCAAAGCCGAAGAGCCAGCGCTTGTCCGAGGACATCTCCGTGGTCATGTGGCCGGCATGACTAGACGCCAAAGGCGCACGGAACGCTGTTACCTTCCCACCGTCATGGTCCCTATTTTTCTACTTGCATTTTTACGTGCTTTCAAACTGCTAGGTTGGCAGAAGCTGGGACGAGTAACGTGCTCACTCTGCTACGCGGCACTCGGGATTCGACCCGCCAAACTGCCGACCTTCTGATCAACAAGCTCAGCATCCTAACCCACTGAGCCACCGCATCCCTATAGTAGCAAAGTAGCAAGAAGTGAATCACTGAAGTTGTTACATTAGCAACACAGTTGCTAAGTGAATCTGGTTTCCCAGTTGGCCTTGCTTGTCAGAAGGTCACAAAAGGGGATCACGTGACACACACACACACACACACACACACACACACACACACACCCATAAATACGAACCGGTTGTCAAGCATCTGAATGTAAATCATGTGACCCTGGGGACGCTGCAAAGGGACGTAATTGTGAAAAATGGACATGAGACACTTTTTTCAGTGCTGTTGTAACTTCAAATGATCACTGAACTGTTGTAAGTGGAAGACGACCTGTTATTTGTCTTTTTTGCTTCACTATCACACTGTTGGCTTATATTCAGCTCGTGATCCATCAAGACATCCAGATCCCCTTGCATGTGTCTGGTTCATCTATCCTGTACTTTATATATATACACCTTTTTTCTTATTTAGATATAGGAGCTTGCTTTTTGTCTCTGTTTGCATTCATCCTGCTGGGTTTTGCTCAAGGTAGCCCTGGTAAATTGATAGCCATTTCCCCAGTTCCTTGTCAAAGCCATTGTTGGGGGCAATAAGCTGACTTTGTAATAATGCCGCTGGGGGGGGGGCGAAAGCCCTAATAAGCAGGCATATACGTAGAATGAAGGCTATTGCTAAGCACATTGATTTGTGCTTTAGATTGTAAGCCACCCTGAGTCTTCGGAGAAGGGCGGGATATAAATGGGATTAAAAATAAATAAAAAATAAATTTATCAGACAGAGCCTTCCCCATCCGCCCCTGGATGCTTCCTTCCAGCAAAACACACAGCCACGAAACGTTCTTCGGTTGCGGTGCTTCAGCCAGCTGTGTATCTGTCTAGGGGTGGCATCCTTTCACGGAACTGTTTTGCTCTGCTGGGCTCTGAAGGGAGACTTTGTCAAGGGCTTTGATGAAGTTCAAAGCGGGGGTGTGCACTGCATCCCTGTGGTCAATTAAGCTAGTCTTTCTGTCAAATTCTGAATGGGCCTTTTTCTGCCATCTATATTTTTTAGTCACAACTGTTTTGAATTCGCATTGAAGGTTTTGGGGGTTTTTTTAATTTGGATTTTTGTTTTCAGAGAATTCTTTGAAAAAGAACCAGCAAGCGGGGGAATCCAGCATCAGGTAATTAAACTTTCCCCAATTGCATCTACTGGACATAAATACGATTCTTAAACAGTGGCACCTCGTCCCTTCATGGAGGGTCACAACTTCCCTCCGCAAGTAAGAGAAACATATGTTTCTGGATGAGGAAGGCTGAGGAGCGTAGGCTGAAATCCTTGACTCCTGACATGCTAGCTTTCCAAAGGCAAGAATCAAAATGTTCAGCCGTTGCTTTGCTGTAATCCCCTCCAAAAAGGAGGATGGGGGAGAGAGCACAGCGCCTGAAGAGACATAGGGCTGCTCTTGGTGCAGGCAGGACTTACTCAGGAGGAGGCTGCTGCTTCAATTGGGGATCATTTCCTGCAAGCCTCATTTAGATATGAGAGACCTACTACACTGAAAGCAGGTGAATCCCATACCAGGCCGTAAGAAGCAAACACGGTATGGTGTTTCTTCTCCCACAGCTTTCCAGGGACATCTGCTGAGGAGCATGGACTTCAGCTCCCAGCACCCTAGCCAGCAAAATCATTTCAGAGCGTGCTGGAAGCCGTAGTTCATACGAATGATATGCCCTGGGTGACGTGAACTGCACTTGCCAGCATTCTCAGGCATCGCCAAATACATTGAAATGATTCTGTTCAAGGTGAACGACCTGAATGGCAAGTGATTGATTGAAGTCTTCCAGAGATTACTCCTATGGCGAAGGGAATCTCAGAGAATAACTGAATCTTCATTCTCCTGAAACAGAAAGAAGATCTGCCACCATGAGCAGGATGGAAATGAACTGCAGACCACACCAGAATTTCGAGCACACATTGCAAAGAAACTGGACGCAATCTTGGACAAGTAGGCATAAGCATTTTATTAACTTTTTCCCTTTGGTATGGCCTGGTGGGCACTTTTCCTAGAGAATTCTGAATAGCAAAAGCACTAAGATTTATATACCGCTTCACAGTGCTTTGCATCCCTCTTTGAGTGGTTTACCAAGTCAGCATGTTGCCCCCAACAGTCTGAGTCCTCATTTTACTGAAGGATGGAAGACTGAATCAACCTTGAGCCGGTGAGAATCAAACTACTGGCAGTTGGCAGAATTAGCCTGCAATACTGCATTCATACCACAGCGCCACCATGGCTCCTGAATTGTGCATTTTACATTCCCACCATAAGGGCTTTACCTCTTAGTTGGAGATACGCAGTACCAGTATGTTTGGCTTGCAAAGCAACTTCTAGATTAGAGATCCTGATTTGCATAGAATCGTGTGAACATACTTGGGGTAAAACTCCACTGTGTGCTTCTAGACCAGGGGTAGGCAACCTCGGCTCTTTTATGACTCATGGACTTCAACTCCCAGAACTCCCAGCTATGCTGACTCAGGAATTCTGGGAGTTGAAGTCCATGAGTCATAAAAGAGCCGAGGTTGCCTACCCCTGTTCTGGCCTAACTGTGCCAACCTGGTTGGTCCTTGGCAGGAAATGCTTCACATTAAAACCAAAGCTGGTAGTCTGACTTATACATTCTTTTGAACCAGCATGTTCCTTGAAAATCTTGATGGGTAGCAGAGGTCAATATATAAATTGTGTGTGTGTGTGTGTGTGTGTGTGTGTGTGTGTGTGTGTGTGTAAAAACGTACAATTATATGAATGTTTAAAATAAATATCTGGATTAATGATGAGAGTGGCATTTGGGAGATGGTGACGTGGCATATAAGAGGAGAGAATGGCAGACACCTTGAAGGAACAACTGAAAGAAAAGAAATAGTCCTTGTTTAGTAACTGCCTTGCTTAGTGACTGTTCGCAGTTATGATGGTGATGAAGCGGTAACTTTCCATCCCATCCTTGCAGTTACGTCTTTGCAGGTTGTAGGAAAGCTGAAGTGAAACCATCAGCACAGTTGCAGTTTCTCTTAGCGGCCACTTTGTCTAATGACTTGAGTTCTGGGTCCCCATTGTTGTCACTATACGAGGACTCCCTGTAGATATAACACAGGTCTGTGAAGCTGAGAGAAAATAACAAGATATGGCAAATCTGAAAGAAAGGGATGGTCTTGCAGACTAGAGCTGATGGCGTGAAGGCGGAGCTTTCCTTATGGACAGGAAGGCTGAAATGCAGGCCAGAAAGCAGGCCCCAAGTTGGGATGGTTGCAGAGGGAAGTAGGGGTCCTCAGCCTGGAGGTGTTTGCATGTTACCCCTGAGTGACGGGATAATGGAAGAAGATGAATTTGTGGGCAAAATATGCAACATTCTGAATCAATGTAATCAAGGGGGGGGAAATTTTGTATGCGACTCTGGGCAGTTTAATATTCAGTTAAGTGGCCTGAATGGATGTGTCGAAACAAGAGATTATTAACCCGACTTTCCTTCTTTGAAACTCTAACCAAGTGACAACTGATTTCAAAATAACTGTCAGTCTTGGTGAAAAGGTCCATTACTTCTCCCATTAGCTGGGCCAAAGTCCTAGATTTCTACATGCCTTTCTCTCTCGGTATGGGAGGAGGGGGAAACATCCCTGGATGCCCCTGACTTTGCTCCTTTCCTGTTTCCACCTGCATTCCTGCTCTGGGAAAAATGGGACTTGACCGGTGCTTCCCGGAAGCCATTTGGACAGACTCCGTTCTGCTGGCCTGGCCCCATATCTCTGGTTTTTCTCTTCTGGGAACTCGGGCCAGCTGGGAGCGTTAATGGTCAGCAAGCACCTGGTTACAGATTCAAGCCTGCATTTGCAGGAGGGGCTGCGAGAAAACTCACCGCTAGCCTTTTTTTGGCACCAGCTGAACGGCAGCCGTGGCTTCCTCCTCTCTGCCTCCATTGCGCTGATCCTGCTTTTCCTTTCAGTGTGATCACCCTCTCGAGGTGCCCGTTGCGACTCCAGCGACGTGAGAACGGAGCCTCCCCGGAAGAAGACAGTGGTGAGCCGCTAGCCTAGAGAAAATCCCTCGGAGTAAACTTGTCCTGCTCCTACTGTGTCAGGAGCTCTAGCCTAGAGCAGGGAAGCTGTGCTGGCTGGGGGATTCTGGGAGTTGAAGTTCCCGGGTCTTAAAATTGCCAGAGTTGGAGACTCCTGCTCCAGAGGGATGCTTGAGCCACACAGGATTGCCGGGGGGCTGAGGGGTTCTCCCCCTTTCAAAGGGTGCTTCTTTAGACCCCAGAGATTGACGCTTGCAGTCTGGGCTGTAGGAGGCTCGGCTACAGGGGAGCCCTCTTCAGGCAGCAGCAGCTTTTCACTCTAAAAAGCAGCCATAGGGCTGCCCGGCCTAGACTGAGCAGCCAACTCACACAGCACCTTCCCTCTTTTTCCTCCTGAAATGGCGCAGGCTTTCGCCTCTTTTCCTCCTCCGTTCCGGGAGACTGTGGGGAGCCAGAATCTGCTCCCCGGAAACGGCCTGCCTTGCAGCGTTCCAGCTCCAGGTGAGGAATGGAAATGGGAGGGAGGGGGGAAGAGGCGATGGCTGCTGCAATGTACTGACGCCTTCTGGCTTGCAAATGGGCCTCAGTCGGTTTTTGAGGCTGGCTCAGGCAGCCTGCTAGCTGAAGAGTACCTTGCCCTCCTGGCTTCATTTTAGTTTGTTTGTTTGTTTATATCTCATGCAACTCAAGGTGGCAGATATACCGTATATACTTGAGTATAAGCCGACTCGATTATAAGCCGAGACCCCTAATTTTACCCCAAAAAACTGGAAAAAGTTGGTGACTCGAGTATAAGCCGAGGCTGGGAAATGCAGCAGCTCACAGTAAATTTCAAAAATAAAAATACAGGTAGATAACAATAAAATTGCTTTAATTGAGGCATGTGGAAAAGAGGGTCAACAAAAACAATATATTATCAGTATATTCAACAAAAACAATATATTATCAGTATATTCAACAAAAACAATATATTATCAGTATATTCAACAAAAACAATATATTATCAGTATATTCAACAAAAACAATATATAATATTAAAGTATTAACAATAACTTTAAATGTACAAAAACCTTAACTCAATAAGCAACCAAGCTAAAACACAAGCATCAAAATCCTTCAAAACTGGATTCCTCCTCCTCATCTGTATCTGCAAACAGAGCTGCAGCTGTAGCTGGTGTGAGGTTATCATCATATACATTGTCACAGAGTTCGCTGTCATCACTATCACAGTTGTCCTCCTCATGCAAAGCAGTGTCTTCACTGCCATCCATAGCATTACTTATGCCACATTTCCTGAAGGCGTGCTTCACCATGTCCTCTGGAATCTCTTCCCATGCATCACGAACCCACTTTGCTATCAGTTCTATGTCAGGCTTCATCATATTTCCACCTTTTGTTAGTCGGGCTTGACCAGATGACATCCATTCGCACCACATCTTTCGCACACGGTCTTTGAAAGGTTTATTTAAACACACATCTAAGGGCTGTAATACAGATGTAAGCCCACCTGGAATAACGGCTAAAGTAACTTGAGAAGACTTTGCCAATCTTTTTATGTCATCAGATGTGTGGGCTCTGAACATATCCCAAACTAGCAATGATGGTTTTTTCTTTAAGGCTGCACCTGGTCGTCCATTCCAAACTTCTTCCAGCCACTTTTTTGTTCCATCTTCATCCATCCAGCCTTTAACATGTGGGCGCACTGTAATTCGTGGTGGGAATTTGACCTTTTTAGGCAAGGTCTTTCTTTTAAAAATAATGACAGGCCGCAGCTTAGTTCCATTAGCCAAACATGACAGAACAACTGTAAAATGGTTTTTCTCATTACCTGTGGTTCTGAGTAAAACAGTTTTGTCTCCCAAACTTGCCACGGTTCTGTTGCTTGGAAGATCAAAGGTCATAGGTGTTTCATCCATATTCCCAATATCTCCCAGGTCATAGTTATGGATCTTTCTTTGTTTTATGATGAATGAATGGAATGACATCACTTTTTCATCAAGGTCTTTTGGCAACTTCTGTGAAATCTTTGTTCTTTGCCGCAAACATAGGCCATACCTATTCATGAAGCCAGTACACCATCCTGCTGACGCAACAAAATTTTCAATGCCTGGTACTTTTAATTTGTCATCTTTAGCCATTTGAAGGGCACGTAAGCGAATTCCCATGCGTGTTACGCAGTAACCATTTTGACGACACTCCATAACCCATTCATGCAATTCAGTCTCTAGAGCCACATATGGAGTTGTTAAACCACGTCGAGCTTTTTTTGCCTTTGGAATCTTTTCCAACTCAGCTTTCATTTTCCGCCACTCCCTCACTTGTTTTTCATCAACACCAAATTCCCTACCTGCAATACTGTTATTGCTTTTTTCTGCTCTTAACACAACCTTTAGTTTGAAAGCAGCTTCGTATGACCTGCGTCTTTGTTTTGGTGCAGGAATACTAGAAGTACTGGGCTCCATTGGTGCAGGAGTACTAGAAGTACTGGGCTCCATTGGTGCAGGAGTACTAGAAGTACTGGGCTCCATTTCTAACAGGAATGGGGTGGTCTGCTAGGGAGGCGGCAGTCAAGCGTTGTTTCCCTCCTCAGTCAAGCTTGTTTCCCTCCTCGTGCGTGCGTGTGTGTGGGGGAGGGGCTTGTTTCCCTCCTCAGTAAAGCTTGTTTCCCTCGTGCGTGTGTGTGTGGGGGAGGGGCTTGTTTCCCTCCTCAGTCAAGCTTGTTTCCCTCCTCGTGCGTGTGTGTGTGTGTGGGGGGGGGGGAGGGAGGGGCTTGTTTCCCTCCTCAGTCAAGCTTGTTTCCCTCCGTCTCTCTCTGTGTGTGTGTGTGTGTGTGTGTGTGTGTGTGTAAAGCCTTGTTTCCACGTGGGCCCCGGGCTGCGCCCCCGGTGACTCTGCTCCCTCCCCTCCCCTCCCCTCCGGGCCGGGCTTCTCGCCGGCGGGCTGGCTGGCTGGTGCTGGTCCCCGGGCGAGGAAGCAAGCAAGCGGGCGAGCGGCAGCGGCATTTTTGGGGCGGCACGGGTGAGCGATGTGGGGGGAAAGCACGGGTGAGCGACTCCGTTGTTCGCCCGCCGAACAGCTGATAGGCGCGGGCGTGGCCGGGCTGTCCCCAGAGGTAAACTTCGTGACCCACCCAGCCCATGCATAAAACAGAAATGAAAAGTCTTAAAAAAGTTTTGTGCGGTTAAATAAACAGCATTTGCATATTGTTTCTCCACGGAGCACCGACAAAATTCGCTCGAATTAAGGAACGCCGGTAAAAGAACAAGTCTGTGAAAGCGGGCGAGAATTCATTTCTTTTAAACCGGCTGCAAGTACCAGGAGCCAAAGGCAGCCTCTCCGAAAGCCTCACACTGAAAGCGGGCGAGAATTCATTTCTTTTAAACCGGCTGCAAGTACCAGGAGCCAAAGGCAGCCTCTCCGAAAGCCTCACACTGAAAGCGGGCGAGAATTCATTTCTTTTAAACCGGCGAACGAGAAAGAAAGAACGGCAGCGGCGGCGTTCCTCGGTGTGGGCGTGCCTGCGTCTTTGGGTGTGAGGCTTTCGGAGAGGCTGCCTTTGGCTCTTGGTACTTGCACCGGTGTAAAAGAACAAGTCTGTGAAAGCGGGCGAGAATTCATTTCTTTTAAACCGGCTGCAAGTACCAGGAGCCAAAGGCAGCCTCTCCGAAAGCCTCACACTGAAAGCGGGCGAGAATTCATTTCTTTTAAACCGGCTGCAAGTACCAGGAGCCAAAGGCAGCCTCTCCGAAAGCCTCACACTGAAAGCGGGCGAGAATTCATTTCTTTTAAACCGGCGAACGAGAAAGAAAGAACGGCAGCGGCGGCGTTCCTCGGTGTGGGCGTGCCTGCGCCTTTGGGTGTGAGGCTTTCGGAGAGGCTGCCTTTGGCTCTTGGTACTTGCACCGGTGTAAAAGAACAAGTCTGTGAAAGCGGGCGAGAATTCATTTCTTTTAAACCGGCTGCAAGTACCAGGAGCCAAAGGCAGCCTCTCCGAAAGCCTCACACTGAAAGCGGGCGAGAATTCATTTCTTTTAAACCGGCTGCAAGTACCAGGAGCCAAAGGCAGCCTCTCCGAAAGCCTCACACTGAAAGCGGGCGAGAATTCATTTCTTTTAAACCGGCGAACGAGAAAGAAAGAACGGCAGCGGCGGCGTTCCTCGGTGTGGGCGTGCCTGCGTCTTTGGGTGTGAGGCTTTCGGAGAGGCTGCCTTTGGCTCTTGGTACTTGCACCGGTGTAAAAGAACAAGTCTGTGAAAGCGGGCGAGAATTCATTTCTTTTAAACCGGCTGCAAGTACCAGGAGCCAAAGGCAGCCTCTCCGAAAGCCTCACACCCAAAGACGCAGGCACGCCCACACCGAGGAACGCCGCCGCGGCCGTTCTTTCTTTCTCGTTCGCCGGTTTAAAAGAAATGAATTCTCGCCCGCTTTCAGTGTGAGGCTTTCGGAGAGGCTGCCTTTGGCTCCTGGTACTTGCAGCCGGTTTAAAAGAAATGAATTCTCGCCCGCTTTCACAGACTTGTTCTTTTACACCGGTGCAAGTACCAAGAGCCAAAGGCAGCCTCTCCGAAAGCCTCACACCCAAAGACGCAGGCACGCCCACACCGAGGAACGCCGCCGCTGCCGTTCTTTCTTTCTCGTTCGCCGGTTTAAAAGAAATGAATTCTCGCCCGCTTTCAGTGTGAGGCTTTCGGAGAGGCTGCCTTTGGCTCCTGGTACTTGCAGCCGGTTTAAAAGAAATGAATTCTCGCCCGCTTTCAGTGTGAGGCTTTCGGAGAGGCTGCCTTTGGCTCCTGGTACTTGCAGCCGGTTTAAAAGAAATGAATTCTCGCCCGCTTTCACAGACTTGTTCTTTTACACCGGTGCAAGTACCAAGAGCCAAAGGCAGCCTCTCCGAAAGCCTCACACCCAAAGACGCAGGCACGCCCACACCGAGGAACGCCGCCGCTGCCGTTCTTTCTTTCTCGTTCGCCGGTTTAAAAGAAATGAATTCTCGCCCGCTTTCAGTGTGAGGCTTTCGGAGAGGCTGCCTTTGGCTCCTGGTACTTGCAGCCGGTTTAAAAGAAATGAATTCTCGCCCGCTTTCAGTGTGAGGCTTTCGGAGAGGCTGCCTTTGGCTCCTGGTACTTGCAGCCGGTTTAAAAGAAATGAATTCTCGCCCGCTTTCACAGACTTGTTCTTTTACCGGCGTTCCTTAATTCGAGCGAATTTTGTCGGTGCTCCGTGGAGAAACAATATGCAAATGCTGTTTATTTAACCGCACAAAACTTTTTTAAGACTTTTCATTTCTGTTTTATGCATGGGCTGGGTGGGTCACGAAGTTTACCTCTGGGGACAGCCCGGCCACGCCCGCGCCTATCAGCTGTTCGGCGGGCGAACGCCGAACGCCGGTGGAAGGCGCCCGGCTCTGGGGACAGCCCGGCGCCCGTCAGCTGTTCGGCGGGCGAACGCCGGACCCGCGGCCCGTGCGGAGCCCAGCCCTCCCTTCTCTCAGCAGCCTGTTCCGAACGAAGGGACAGTTCTTTTTTTTGTTGACTGGAGTATAAGCCGAAGTGGAGTTTTCAGCCCAAAAAAGTGGGCTGAAAAATTCGGCTTATACTCAAGTATATACGGTACTAATACTCCTTCCTCCTCCAGTTTTCCACACAACCACCACCTCTGTGAGGTGCGTTGGGCTGAGAGAGAATGACTGGCTTTCATGCAGGACTAGAAGTCGCTGTCTTCTGGGTGATCGGCCGAAAGTTCTCCAGGCGGCCTTCGTGCCTAAGAAGGGATTCTCTGCTGATAATTGGCCCAAAGTCGCCCCGCCGGTTTTTGTGCCTAAGATAGAGCTAGAACTCACTGTCTCCTGGTTTCTAGCCTGGTGCCTTAACCACTAAACCAAACTGATTCATATGCTGTGTCAAGCAATAATCTTTAACTGAATGGAGATAGCCTTGGTCATTTTGAAGCCATGGCTTAGAGGCTGATGTGAACCAAGGCACTAGATTTTAACTGATGCCAGTCTGATGTTACCTTTGCTTAGCACAGCATGGGAGGATTGTGTCCACCCAGGATAACAAGCACATTTTAGCCAAGCTTATTGTGCAAACTCAGCGCATGAGTTTGGATGTTGTACAAAGAATATTGGTTGAATAACCTGATTAAAGATGTCAGCATGACTCACTCATAAAGGAATGAAACAGCTGGTCTTCCAGCTGTTAATATGGTTTAATTAATATACCCCCCCTCCCCGTGTATATCTGGATCTTTCACAATAGTGTACTTTTTCAATTGTAAGCCATTAATAAATATATACAGAGGGACGCGGTGGCTCAGTGGGTTAGGACGCTGAGCTTGTCAATCAGAAGGTTGGCAGTTTGGCGGGTCGAATCCCGAGTGCCGCGTAACAGAGTGAGTGCCTGTTACTCGTCCCTGCTCCTGCCAACCTAGCAGTTCGAAAGCACGTAAAAATGCAAGTAGAAAAATAGGGACCGCTACGGTGGGAAGGTAACAGCGTTCTGTGCGCCTTTGGCATCTAGTCTTGCCGGCCACATGACCATGGAGACGTCCTCGGACAAGCGCTGGCTCTTCAGCTTTGAAACGGAGATGAGCACCGGCCCCTAGAGTCGGAAACGACTAGCACGCATGTGCGGGGGAACCTTTACTTTTAACTTTAATAAATTTATATAGGTTAGCCGAGCACAGGAGAAAACGTAATTCTGTTTTTTTCTCCAGCATTGCTTGTGATTCTTCCAGTGGCCTGGAAAGTGACCCAGAGTGGCAGAGGTGCCAAGAAGCTGCGGTGACGGCAGCAGACATTCTGAAGCAAAGTGGCTTGCCACCACCAGTGGCCCAGGACTCTGGCCATACAAGAGAGGCCGGATGGAAAAAAGTCAAGAAGAAGAAGAAGAAGAAAAAAGGGAAAAGAGAGGCGGGTGGCCAGCCAGAGGCCACCGAAGCAGCAAATAATAGCCAGAACAAGGACCCCTCGTGTCCCAGCAGTCCAGAGGCCGTCAGTTGGATGGAGACGGGGAAGAGGAAGAGGAAGAGGAGGAAATCAGCAGCAGGAACAGAATGACCATCCCTCTAACGCAGGGGTGTCAAACTTGCAACGTCATGTGACGTGTCGTGACGTATTGCGCCTTTTTTTCCGTTGCCGGCAGTGGGGTGGGTGCGGTTTCACCATGACACATGTGGCCCGTGGGCAGGCAGTTTGACGCCCCTGCTCTCATACCTATGTGCCAGGGGGAGTTACTTACAGAGAGCGGGGGGGGGGGCTGTTTTGGCTGTGCACCCTGGGAAAATGAAGGGACTTTCTCAGTGATGGAAAACAGCTGCTCCAACCACTGTTCTCCGGGCAGCTGGTGGGGCTGGGATGGATCAGGAGGGCTGTTGGGGCTCCTGGGTAGCATTACAAATTGGGAGGAAGAGCGGGCTGGCATCCTTTGCGTCCCATCAAAGTGGACGCCCCTGATGGCTGCTTTCTCAGGCGAGCCCCAGCAGCTCTTGCAGCTGCAGGATGTGGGGGGCCAGTGTTGACAACTTTTGTGGGTCCCCTGGAGAGCAGCCACAGCATCTTCTCTGTTTCCTCACCTCGTCCGTCTGAGGAATAACATGAGTCTCTTTTACAGATATGGTTCCATTTTCTATGAGATGGTTATTTTGTGAATAGCCAATATACATGACAATATTTTAGGTACAGCATCTCCCCTGTTCGATTGACCAAAAGTTAAATATATTTACAAAACAGAGCTGACGAGGTTCTTGATTCTGCAAGTCAAATCTCCAGAGTGCTCTGGGGCCCAAGAGCAGCACCTGGAGCATAAAATATCCAAATGGATGCTTCATTTCCATTCTGTAACAAAACCCCAAATTATGAGTTCTGATGGGAGTGTTTTGCCCCCCCCAGCTCATCTTCTGCGGAAGAGGCCGCAACTGTATAATGATCAGCTGGCAATGTAATCATGATCCACAGTTGACGCAGCAGCAAATCTAAGGGCTTGATTACAGCCATGAGGCTCTCCCGCTGCAGCATTTGTGCAGGCTCCACAAATAAGTTCAGAATGTGAAAGCTCTGTTGTGGGTTTGCCTGCCTTTACCCTTCATCGAAGCCTGCTGCAGACTGTCCACGGAAAGCGATGAATGAGGCAACTTTTGAAGGAGGCACCTCTGCTTCTGACTGCCCTGTCTATGCTAATTAAAGACCAAATTCAGTTACCTAGGAAGCAGAGATGAGCAGCAAAAGAGCCACCGTCTTCCCATGTACGGTTTCCAGGATCACAGGACAGGATCCGAATATAGGTTGTTTTATCTTTTACTACTTTAAACTTAAAGGTTAAGAAAGCAATGTGTGGGGGGAAAAATCCCTTCCCCCTCTCCTCGCAGGGGGAAGCAAATTCGAGAAGCTTTTGGCAGGGAAAGTAGACAATTAGGAAAACAAGAAGGCAATTCTCACCCAGTTTTCAAGTGCTTTGTTGTGCTTTTGGCTTCGGCAGGAAGCAGAAGCTTTCCTTAACCGCTGCTAAATATCCAAACTGCGGATAGAATAGCAGGAGAAAAACATTCTCTTGTAGGTTTAATCCTCTTCTCAGTTTACATTTATGCCAGCCACAAGATTCAAAAGCTCAGTAAATAGTATTTGGGCCTCAAATAAGTGCAGTGTGGATGCACAGACTAGACTTAGGCCTAGTTAATTTCTGATTTTCCTTTTCCCTCTGGTTTTTTTCCTCCTAGCTTCTTCCATGTGAACAATTTGTGGTTCTCCTAGCAACAGAAAGATCTTGGCTTTGCCTGTTTTGTGTGGAGACGCTGATCTCCAGTGAGGCCAAGTATAAGATCCCCTAACATTCACTACGAAGGAAGTTTGAATTGTGCATTTTGAGAAGTGGCCTAATTGGCTGTCTTAGTTGTTGCGGGTGATGGCAGATACAGGTAACCTTCGGATCTGCCTCTGGCCACTGGTCAGGTGTCTCCAGTGTCTGTTTCCCACATGAGCAATCAGTAGGAGATACAGGAGTATAGCCAGCCGTACCAACAGGCTGAAGAACAGCTTTTATCCATGGGCTGTTAGGCTCTTGAATGGGAAATAATTTTATAAACTTTATGTATGATTGACTTGCAAGGCAATTAGCTCACATGGTGTAATAAGACAGAGGGTTTGTTGTCACTGAGTTGGGGGTGGGGGCACGAAGGGAGGCTCAGCCAATCTCAATGTATACATGGTTGTACTTTGACAATAAAGGTTCATTCATTCACAGCTACTGTTTTGTGCTTCAAAAATAATCCCTCTGTGAAAAGAAATGCCCGTTTCTGCAACTGGTTCAAATTATGCCCAGTCAGAGGCTGTGTTACATAACTAACCTAGCACCTGGGGGAGTGGGGGGGTTCTGAATCCCAGAAGGGAGGGTTGAGGCAGATCAGATGCAGATGGAGAAAAGCTAATGGAAGGCAGGTGGTCTCAAATTCTTTGACTGGGGGTAGCAGCAAGAGTCCCTTTGTTTCTAAGCAATTTATAGAAACGATGTTCATCCTCTTTGAGGATTTATTGTTATTTTTACTAACATCACAAGGACAAGTTACTTGGTTTGCTCATCTCTAAAATGGGAGATGAGTCTCTTACATCAGGGGTAACTCCCAGTTCGTGGGCCAGTACTGGGCCACGGCATGCCAGCAACCGGTCCGCACAAACAAGCAAAGCCCCATCCACGGAATGGAGGTGGCACAAAACCACGCAGCCTCCGGTCGGCAAAACAACCCTCTCCATGGAACCAGTCCCTGGTGCCCAAAAGGTTGGGGACCTCTGTCGTACATGCCAATACCTTCTGCATTTAAACTGAAGGCCCATGTTTTACTTAGGCTCTTACCTCTATTATGTCTTTTAATTTAAATTTGAAAACAGTATTCTGTTTATGGGGGCTTAGAGGTGGGGTGCAGCTGTTGTGCTCGATTGCTGCCAGAGCAGATTGCTAGGGCCTTGCACTAATGCGCAAGCATGGATGGAGGGTTTGTTGTCACTGTGAGTTGCGGGGGGCGGGCATGAAGGGAGGCTCAGCCAATCTCAATATATACATGGTTGTACTTTGACAATAAAGGTTCATTCATTCATTGTCGTATCGCCTGCCTGGTTCAGACCTTTGGCAACGGGACCGCTCTCCTTGCCGTTTCCACCTGGGGCCGACCCTGAGGGGCAGCTTGTGGGCCAAGGACCAGCCAGGAGCTCGCTGCAACCAGAGCCATCTTGAGTCTGGCTGGAGAGCAAGTTCCCCAAGGCTCACTGCCCCGGGTGTGCACCTGTTCTGCATCCTTCATGGAGGAGGAGTGCTCCCTTTTTTCGCTCCTTGCTCCAATTCTGCTTTGTCTTTCCTCCAAGACTTGCTGTGGGAGCCCATCGGAAGAGCCGAAGGAGCCTCCATGTTCTACTCGCCCATCACTCCTCCCTCTGCAGCCAGATCAAAGAAGGTGGCCCACTGCAGACTCTTCCTCTCTGCTTTCTCTAGCTTTTCTCAGCAGCGCAAAAGCTCCATCTCTGCCGCCTCCTTGCTTGGTGCACATTTTTGCTTGGAGTTCTGAAATTTCAGTGTGTGTGTGTGGGGGGGAAAACAGGCATATAAATCCTGGCAGAGGAAGCAGCTGGGGGGCCCAGACTGGCCTTCCCTCCCAGGAGCGGCTGCAGGAGAGGGCCTCCGAGCTTCAGGCAAGGGCTGCTGAAGGTCCAAGTGGCCAGCCGGGTTATTGTGTGGAGGAAGCCATTTGGGTGGAGATGAAGGTCTCGATCACGCCGTGGGTGGAGGGCAGCAAGTGGCCGTTGGTGGAATCGGAGCTCTGGTAAAGCACCAAACTGCCAGAGGAGACTGGGGGCGAGAATGGGGGTAAGGGGGAGCGGAAAAAGCACGTGAACTCGGTGCACAAGGAGCTTTTCACTCCTGCACAATCCAGAGGGGCTGATAACTCCCTACCCCCAAAGCATCCAAGTCACATTTAATTGGCTAATTAAAAAACACAGATTATTTTTTAAGACCCCTGTGAAGGACAGCATGTTTTATTCCTAGCAGAGTTGATGGCTGACTGTTGGTGGCATCAGAAAAGCTGAACCTCCCATTCTGGCAGGTGACGGTGACTCTTCGGAGAAGATGCTCCCCAAGGAACGAGGGAGGGTCCCCATCGCCATCATTCGTCCCAGGCAGCTGAAGGCAAAGCTTGCCCATTTTCATTTGTTCTAGTGCTGTGGGGAGCACTCCGAAGGGAGGGGGCTGCCAGCAACCCGGGGTGGGGATGCCTTATCTCCGCAGACCTTCTCCAGCTGTCTGCGTATATTTATTTGCACACTCGGTCAAGACCAGGACGGAGTGGCCGTGTGTACACACACAGATGGCTGGGGGTCCGCATGGTTAGCCACAATTTATTTTCCAAGACTAAAGACAACCAAATGTAGCATTTCTCTGGAGGCAGCTGCTGGGCCTTTGTGCTGTATGACTGCACTTTAAGGTGTGAAATTCCACTGAGAAGGGATCAGAAACAGAGTTTTGAAAATATTTTGGCGCTCGGGCACCCTTTCACCACCTATGAAATAGAAATTGCTGACACAGGTAGTCCTCGGGTTATGACCATAACGAAGCTGTCCATTATGGCCATACATCATAATGGTCATAAAATGGGTCAACCCAATTTTATAACTTTTTTGCAGGGGTCATTAAACGAACCCTACGGTCCTAAGTGCAAATGGCTTTGAATAAAATGTCCTGGGATCCACTAAGGGATGGAACGTCTCCTAGCAGAAGCTGCCACTTACCCGAGGGGCTGGAGGTCAGGCGGGGGCCCGACTGAAGGTGCGCCTGGATGGAGCCTTCCTGGTTCTGCAGGAGGACCGAAGGTTGGCTGGTTGGGATCCCAGATTCCGTGGGAGTCTCTGCGTCTGACGTGAAGATCTGGGGGGGGGGGGAAACAACGCAACGGCAGTGACAAAGCTTGCCCAAGCTACTCGCAAGGTGCAGCAGAGTAGAAGAAATTTTTGATAAACCGCAAAATTGTTTTAGTCAAGCTTAGCTTAGAAACTAACATAGATCCCAAACATTCAGAAGAAATGCTTTGAATCTTGCAGGGTGACAGCCCCTCTGCTGTTCAGGATCCAGAGGTGCACCGTCTTTGGTCCCAGCGACTGCAACTCATGCCCTGTAGCAGGTTATATTTCTCTAGGTTATGGACTTCTTCCTGCCCCCTTTTAACCCCTCCTGCTCCTCAGATTTCCACACAGCTGTTTGTCGAGAAAGACCGAACCAAAGCTTTTCATTATTGACCAGCATCTGGGCAACTGTTAAATTTATTCTTACCCGGTTCCTTTATTTTCAACATGCCAAACAGGCCTTTTTTGTCCTTCTCGTCCTTCACTAAAGCTCATCTTATTTGGAGCATTCACTTTCCTCTCTCTAAAGTTGGAGGCTTCCTGGCTCAGCTCTTCCGTGAGAATTGCCGGCCTCTCCATTTCCCGAAAGTCTTTTTTCTCTTCAGATCTTCACTCGGGCTTTTTCTGGGGCTGTCTTCTTGTTTTCTATTTCCTTCACTTGATTTATTTGTAACGGCACTTTCAAAATCTCCTCCGCTAGGAGCAGCTGTCCATCCCGAAGTCCTCTTCCCATTTCTCTCTCCTGCTACGTGTCCTATTTATCATTGTTCTATTTTGAACAACGTTCAAATTCATTAAAGTCCAAGAAGCACATTTGCCTATGCTCAGATATATTTGTTAAAATCAGGAACCAGCATTAAACGGTCCATTTCCATTCATTTTTCTGCTGCTTCCATTGCCTCAGCTAAACTTATCGCTTGGCATGCAGTCCAGGAAAGCTGCCTTGCTGGACTTCCCCGGGAGCGAGTGGTCAGCAAGAGAAGCCTGGGGTGTCTTGGAAGGGCAAAGAGGTGCTGGAGCTCCCATTAATGGCCTTTGGTGCCTCTGCAATTCGCAAGATGCTTTTAGCATCTACAATTTGCTTTTAGAAATCCCACCTTGGTTGGCCAGGAAATTGTTGGCCCCAACTTTGCAGGCAAGCTCCACTTAACATTTCCTGCTTCTTCATCCAGCAACTTCCTCTTCTTTAAAGCAGCCGGGTTTTCTGCCTCCCCCCTCCCTCAGCTTGGGGGGGGGGGAGTAGCACCTGCTTTAAAGAATTGCATTCAGATTAACTAGTTGACTGCAGCCTGAATGAATAATCAGGAGGAGCTTTGCTTCCACTTGCAAAGGCCTCTGAATCCTTTTGAAAGCGTGCACAGATCTTAAAATAGCATTCCACCTAAAAAGCAAATTAAACTTCACAATACCATAAAATCAGTAAAAAAAAGAGGCAATTTTGCCACCTTGGCCTTTGATCTTAAAACTTGAGAGGAGAAGATCAAAGGGACAAAGCTGGCCATAAAGCTAGGAAAGAGGAAGCTCTGAAACCTTTTAAAGACAGGAAGTAACCAGGTGGCATTAGTGAGGAGGTTCCGTTTTCTCTTGTCTTCCATCTAGCAATATCTCAGCTTTTTATGGCCAAGGAAAACCTGCCTTGGGCAAATTTCCTGGGTTCACACAAGCCATTTAAGCAAGAGTAGGCCACCTTTTCTTGGCTGCTGAGTGCAGAGTGGCTTGACAGTCAGATGGGCAGCATAGACATTGAATACACGAATAAAATACAACTTGCTCCCCTTGCCAACCAAAGAATAGTAGGATACTTTGCAGGAACAAAGCAATCTGGCCAGATAAAGCAGGACCAATGTGGGGGAGGGGAGGATGTTTAACCGTAAGTGTGGGAAGAAGAGAGCAGGGTCTGTGTGGAGGGAAAATGCTTCCATTTCTGCTTCATCCCCTAAGAAAACCCTCCAGAAATGACCAGAAATTCTGCCATTTGAAACTTGGGATGCAAATTTTTGCAGGAACAAGAGATTTAATTTCAGGTTGTTAAACTCACACTTGTGTTTGGCTAGCAGTGTGATCGTTTTTGCAAACCACTAGTTTCTTATAAAAGGGGGTGTTTGCAGCTCAGGGTTGAACTGTTAGAACTCTGGTGCTTTCTCAGCTTGTTTTCTCACTGATGTTTTGTTACCCAACTAGGTAACTTTATCAGTGCTAAAAGAGAATGGGGTTTGCTCTCGGTTCACATACTGGTTTCTTCTTTAGCAGAAGAAACCGTAGAATTAGTTCCCCCCCCCCCGGAGATACCTGCCTCTTGGGCAGGGGTCTTCAAACCTGGCCCTTTTATGACTAGTGGACTTCAACTCCCAGAATTCCTCAGCTAGGCACGAGTACCTGGCTGAGGAATTCTGTGAGCTGAAGTCCACAAGTCATGAAAGGGCCGAGTATGAGGACCCCTGCTCTTGGGCCTGGGTTGCAGAAGCAGACTCCGTGTGATTCGGCTCAGCTTGTTCTCTGTTGCCGCTTGGGCCACCTGGGTGTTGGCCCCTTGGGATCCCTTCAGCTGTGCTTCCCCACAGTGCCCCCTCACCTGTTTTGATGGCGTCAGGCTGGCCAAGGTACTGAGGTTCGCCGTGTCTGTGATCACCATGGTCTGGGGTAGAAGGCTGGTATGCGCATATTGGGTCACCTCTGGCTTGTGGCTATAGAGAGCTGGGAATAACGGAGGCACCGTGAGCAACGGAGGCCTTGAGGGACGGGCTGGAAGGCCCCCCTTCCCGTCGGCTCCAAGGGGCAGGAAGGGTGCCTGGCATGGAGCCTTCCCGGGACGGCCATCCTCCCTTCCGAACCTACCGTGAGGAGCCTGGATCTGGGCCATGGTGGCCATGAAGGGGCTCTGGTTGAGGTGACCCTGGACCTGCTGCATGATTGGCTGCTGATAGGATGGGTGCAGCTGCTGGGAGAACTGGACCGGCTGGAGGGTGGTGAGGCTGCTGCCCACGTTGTTGATCACAGGGACGCTCTGCGCTTGGGTGGAAGCAAGACCTGGGAGACAGGAGAGCGTTGCTCAGGCTGGGCAGCAGCACCCGGGCGCCTGGCGGTCAAGCCCCCAGAGACGCCTCCTTAGACCCAAACCCACAGCCCTCATGCATAGTGCCACACAATCGGGGGGCTTTGTCATCATGCTAACATAAGCTAACCAATGTGCTTGGTTTTGTCCTAGCAGATTCTTTTGCACAAAATGGGATGACTAGCTTATTGACTACATGATGGCTTGTTCAACCAACCATGAAGATTGGCTTAGTGTAGTTTGAGAGTCTAGCCATGGAGCTGAAACACATGGCTTTTCATAGAGTGCCATGCTCTTGATTGATAAACCATGGTTTATAGGATTCTGTTATGCACATGGACATACTCAAACGCTGGTTAAAATGAATCGTGGCTTAATGGAATGTAAAAGACACCCACTTATGCAAACCTATTATTAACCTGGGGCACAAATCTCAATGCGGCACCTTTGACTATTTCACTGGTTCCTTTGGATAAAGGCTGAGCTCAGTGGTCCTCTGGCCATAATATTTTCCACCCAAAAATATCCTCTCGGCTGGAAGGCCTCAAGCTATGGGCAGCCCCTGTCAGTAAGAAGGACATGCCCAGCTGGGTAGCAGAGGACCTGGCTCCTGGAGAAGGAGCTGCCCTGCACCCCCCCCCAGGGACCAGCTCCTTTCATGCTGCCTCTGCTGAGCCCCCTCTCCACAGCTAAGGCTCCTCACTTACCAATGACTAAGGTGGAGGCGCCCGTGTTGGTGAATGTTGGTGCAAGCGAAGGTGTGTCTCCAGGGCCAATGGCCATGACCCCCGGGAGGGAGGCCATGATGAGGTTCTGCGTCTGATGACTCAGAGCGTGTGGGTTGTGGTCCAGGCTGTGCAGCGCTGTCAGGGTACTGACGGGGGGGAGCGAGCCCCCTGGAGCAGAGATCTGTGGGACAGGAAGGAAGCCAGAAGGTCTCAGGGCCCTTTGGAGCCCAGCAGGTGTCTGGGGGCCACAGTAGTGCCCGGAGAGCTCAGTGGTCAGAGTCAATGGTCTCTGCCATCCTTTGTTTGATCCGGCTGGCCCTTCTCCTCTCACGCTAGAGTCAACACCCGGCTTGGACATAACTGTGCTGGGTGATCAGAGCATAGAGGTAACACTCCTTTAATAATCTGCCCTTTGTAAATGGCACATCCCAGGAGGGGAGCCCTCAAGATGCGGCCACAAAGGATGGCAGAAACTGCAAGGGTCCTTCTCCTTGGCTTAGGACCCTCCCCTTGGCTTCCTGGCTATCAAGCTAAGCCCAAGAATGATGTGGGAAAAGAATAACAGAATAATGGAAGGGAGGTCTTCTAGTCCAACCCCCTGCTCAAGCAGGAGATCTTATAGATAGGTAGGTAGGTAGGTAGGTAGATAGATAGATAGATATAGAGATAGATATAGATAGATAGATAGATGGATGGATGGATGGATACATAGATAGATAGATAGATAGATAGATGGATGGATATAGAGGTTGCTCCTCTCCTTGATAAGTTTGCATCCATTGAACAATCCAGCCAGAGTTCAGTTTTTTTATTTGCTCATACCCAATAGACAGACTCTTGCCAGACTAAACCTTGATACTCTCACTGGAGCAGATGGACCTGGGAGATTCTAGGGAGTGGCTATCCTGACTCTCTTCCTCTTCAGCTCCGGGCTGGGCTGCCTCTTGTCTTCCCCCTCACCTTCCCTGGAGCTGCTGCTTCACTGCAGTCCATCCTCCCAGCTTTCCTCCCTGGGGGGGGGCAGCCTCTCTCCCACTGGCCGGCTCTGAGAATCCAGCCAGGGTCTCGGGCACCTTTCACTCACCAGCTTGGTGTCTGGTCCTGAGCTGGACCCGGTGGAGCAGAGGCTGGTGGGGGAGGCTTGGTGCAGGATGGTCTGGGTGGTTGCGATGGGATTGTGCTGGCTGCTGTTGGAAGAACTGGCCTCGCTGACTGGCTGCTGGCCATACCTCATGCCCACCTCCGAGAAGGCGAGTCCTTGTTGCTGCTGCTGCTGCTGCTGGAGAGGAGAAGGTTCTGAAAGGAGAACAGCAACAAGAAAGCCTCATCCAACAGGTGCATTGGTGAGCATGGCCGGGGACGAAACCCCTCTGCCCAGAAGGCGAACTGGGGAGGGGGCTTCCTGCCACTTGCTTTTGCCCCCAGGATAGCGCTTTGGCATGCTGGCTGACCTGTGTCTTCTTGCTCCGCCAGAGCAAACGGTATTCGGAAACTAAGCACCAGGGTGCTCAATATGTTTCATTTTTTATATGGGAAGTATATAAATAAAATTATTATTATTATTATTAATTCCCTTAGGGCAGCGGCCCACAACTTCTGGCTCCACGGACCGGCAGCGGTGGCGGTGGGGGGAGGGGATGGTTTCACGTGTGCAACCTAATCCTGTGCCTGCACAAATTGAGCTTTGCTCTCTTGCCCGCTGCCTGCGTGGTCCAGTTCCCAACATGCCATGGACCGGTAGCAGGCCACAGACTGGGCAGTTGGGGACCTGTCTTAGGAGACCTTCACCTCCTTCTCCCCTCCCCACAGAGCTTGGCAGAACTCAAGGCTACAAAGCGGATGCTCCAAGGTAGCAAAGCTCCAGGATCTTCCCGCTTCGCTAAGAAACGGAACTTTACACGTGAATATATAGGGACTCCTTGGCTTACAGCCAGCCATTCGTTTAGTTACTGAGGAAAGTGGAAAAACTGAACTACTCGCATTTGTAACCATCACAGTATCCCAGTGGTAACACGGGTGATAGAAAAGTGATAAAAATTCAGACACTTATATTTATCAATACTCAACTAGGGGGATAATATATGTGCATTACTTTAATTCACATGTTTTGGTCTTGTTTAGTTTTTGCTTTGTTGTTTTCTTTTTTGTTGTTGACTTTGGAAATAAAATAAAAATTTATCAAAACAATTTCAGACACTTAGCAACCGGCATGCATTTATGACCGTTGCAGCATCCCAAGACCACGTGCTGGCTGTTTGCAACCTTCCCGGCTAGTTTCCAACGGGCAAAGTCAACGGGGGAAGCCAGATTCGCTTAGCAACCACAAGATCATTATAGTAATTTAAGGGGGGGGGGTTGTCCCTGGCCAAGCATGGCAAAAAGAAGATTGTAAAGTCAGGTGTGATTCATTGAACATTGCTTAGCGATGGGAATTTTGGTCCCAGTTGTGATAATAAGGCAAGGGCTACACATACATTGATATAGATACATACCCACATATGTATATATTATACCCACTTCTTAAAGAGTTGGAAGGGACCTTGGAGATCTAGTCCAACCCCTGTTCAGGTATTCCAGACAACTCCCTATACCATTTCAGACAAATGGTTGTCCAGTCTCTTCTTAAAAACTTCCAGTGTTGGAGAATTCACAACTTCTGGAGGCAGGTGGTTCCACTGGTTAATTGTTCTAACTGTCAGGAAATTTCTCCTTAGTTCTAGGTTGCTTCTCTCCCTGATTAAATTTCCATCCATGGCTTCCTGTCCTGCCTTCAGGGGCTTTGGAGAAGAGGTGGACCCCCCCCTTCCTCTTTGGGGCAGCCCCTCAAATACTGGAATGCCGCTATCATGTCACCCCCTAGTCTTTCTTTTTATTAAATTAGACTTACCCAATTCCAGCAACCATTCTACCCATGTTCTTCATATGTCCCTGACCCTGAACATCTCCCTCTGCCTTGCCACCCCCCACCTGGCACTCACCGTGGACTTTGCCTGGGGACAGAGGAGTCGCTGGCTGGAGAGAGGACGGGCCATGAGAGCCCAAGGTGGGCATGGAGCTGGGCTGGGAGCCGTTGTAGCTGTCCATGGCAAGCTTGTGCCTGAAGGCTTCCTCTTTACGGCGGTTGGCAAACCAGTTGTAAACCCTCACCTCAGTCACCAGGTTGGAGCCCAGCCCCTGGGCCTGGGATGGAGAGACGCCGCGCTGAAGGCACTCTGCCCTGCCAAGGAAGGGTACAGTTGGTCAGGTCGGGGGCAACCACGGGGCCTCCCCAACCGGACATGTTCCCCATATGGCCAAACACAATTCCTGGATCAGCAAGTGACTGGGAATTTGCTCAACCTTCTCAGCCTTGGCCCCTTAAAGATTGTGGTTGTGGAACTGTGAGAATTGAAATCCACACATCTTCAAGTAGCCACGGTTGAGAAATAATGATGAAGTTTAGGAAAGCTAAAGGGACCTCCAAGAATATGTGGTGGTTATCTCTTGATAACTTGGTTGGTATCTCATGCAACCTTGGTGTGCTCAAGGCAGAAGGATCACAGTTCACAGCAGGCGAAGCACACCCCAGGCTGTAACAATTGGCTTCCTTCAACAGAGGTTCCTCACTTGTGCTAAACCATAAATTACGAGTAATCAGCTGCAATGGCTGGATTTACATAGCACATTAAACCAAACCCAGAAAACAGTTTTATGCTCAGTTGATAAGTGAAGCAGGTTCAAGACATATGGTGCCTCACTTTAGCAAACTATTCAAACGAGTCCTCAAAAGGAATATACATCATGGTGACCACCATCCCAAAAGATGGTTTATTCAGCCCAATGTGCAACTGCAGATGAGTATTGTGCGCCAGAACAGGTGCTGATGAACCTCCAAATGCTCAGGTAGGAGCCCAGCATATTTCGCAAGATTCGGGTCTTCAGAACAGACAAATTGTCATTGAAATGTTTCTCCAAAGTTAGGAAGAGAGCCAGTTTGATCCAGTGGTTAAGACACCAGGCTAGAAAGTAGGAAACCATGAATTCAAATCTTGCCTTAGCCATGAAAGCTGACTGGGTGACCTTGAGCCATTCACCGGGCGACTGGGAGTTCTAGTCCTGCCTGAAGTATAAAGGCCAGCTGGGTGACTTTGGGCCAGTCCCTGTCAGTCCAATCCACTTCACAGGGTTGTTATTGTGAGGAAAATTGGAAGAGGAAGGTGTATTGGATATGTTCATCCCCTTGAGTTATTTGTAAAAATAATAAAAGCAGGATATAAAAAAAACAAATAAAAGCAAATAAGTTTGAAGGGTTTTGCCACGAATAGCCCAGGGAAGCTCTTGTGTATTTATTCTGCACTGTGCTAATTGTAATCTAACTGCGATGGTGCTGAATCTCCCAGTGTCCTCCTTTTCTTTTTTGCCTCAAGCTCAGGTTTGGATGGTTGTTTAGGGTGAATTTGGAGCAGAAGAGAGACGGGAGCGTGAAGGAGCGTTCGCTCCCTTTTCGTGGGGCAGATTGCCTTGCTCGACTGAGGGGAATCAATGGCACTTCAACCCTCCCTCCCTCCCAGCTGGTATCTAGACTGCTGGACGGAGGAGGAATTCACTTGCTGACCACAAAGGGAAAGACTCCATCTTGTGGGGCGATTGGCTGGCAGGGCCTTTCCAGTGGTGGCCTATGGGAGGCTCCCAAGGTCTTCTCCCGGGACCGGTGGCCGCAGGACAGGCACAAGGCCGTGTCCGTCTCCCCAGTACCTGTTGCATTCCTCCACCAGCGCCTCCCTCTCTTCCTTGCTCGGATTCTTCTGCCTCTCGTAGGCTTGGAAGAGGATCTGCTGTGAGGCCGGGCCCCACTTGAAGCGGTTCCTCCGGCCCTTCTTGGCCGGCAGCTCCTCTCCCATCGGGTCCTCCCCCATGAGACTCTGGCCAGCGTGAGTGAATTCTGGAAAGGCAAAAAGAGGGTTGGGCTCCTCAGGGACCCTGCGAAGGGAGGGATGGGGGAGGATTGGAGCACAAAGGATGGTCGGGAGAGAAGAGAGCAGAAGCGGCTCCTTTGCCAGATTTCTTGAGCCGGAGAGTTGAGATCTTATTTTCCAGTTGCTTCTATTCCCAGCTAGCTTCCCCCCATCTGCTCCCTCCAAGACCAAAGGCTATTGCTGGCTGGGACTAATTTGCTCATGATTATTTATTTATTAAGCACGTTTCTATAGCCGCCCAGCTCAACAGAGAGACTCCAGGCAGTGCACAATATTAATTATTCAGGATTTAAAATTCACAATTTCACCCCAATAATAAATTGGGAATAATGGGAGCTGATGGAGCCCTGATTTAGATCCCGCCTCTATAATCCATCAACTTGCGGTGTGTGAGCGATGCTAGGCAATTTTACGCACATGACAGTGAGGACATAACAAATGCTTATGGAGTCCCCGTATTAGCTCTTTTAAAAAATTAATTACATGTATATGTACAATTTGATTAAATCAAATTAAACCTAAGTGTGGTGGGTTTGCTGCCTATTCCTCTGTCTTGACCCCATCATCTTTTTGTGGGGTACAGACTTCTGGAGTGACATTTGCAGATCCCCCCCCCAAGTTTGCAAGGATCAGGATTTCAGACCCAGAGGATGGCATGTTACTGCATTTCCACAAGAAACATTTTCTGCCCATCTTGCAATCCAGGAGGGGGCAATAATAATACACTCCCCACCCATTAGCAGATGTGGCTAACATCTGGCCATTTCCTGCTGAAATGAGAAGCTAACAGAAAAGAGCCCTTGAGCCTCAGAACTGGCTCAGAGCATCTCATGGCCCTGAAGCAGGAGCCTCCCCTAGGCCCACCCAGCCCTCTGCCCACAGCAGCCCTCAGCCCCAGAAGGAGGAAGACTTGCCCAGATCCCGGGTGGGGTCTGCCTAGGGCACCGTCTCTCACCTCTGAGCTAGGAAACTTTGCTCAGAGGAGGAATGCCCCCAACCTGGGCATCTTGAGGCAGAGATACCTCCCAGAGTCCCAGCTGCCCCTGGTCTACACGGAGGGGTCTTGGGAAGAGACCTGCTGCCGGTTTGCTGTACTTACGCTGGGCCACCTCTCGCTGCTTGCGAACGTACCAGGTGTACAGGGCAGCTCTCTTCTGGGTCTTCATGGGGGTGCCCTTGTTGAGGTGCTGGGAGAGGTGGGACTGGTTCAAGCCCGTGGTGTCCACCACCTCCCGTTGAGGGATGTTGTGCTGCTGGAGGTAGGACTTCACCATCTTTGCCACCCTCCAGGGATCCTCCCTGGAAGAGACCAAAAGCGGATGCCTCAGAGAAGGGTCCTTGTCCCCCTCTGAATCTTGAGACACAATTTATTTATTTAAGACAATGTACACGGCCACCCAACTCACTCTTGGTGACTCCGAGCAGCTTACAAGGATAAACAATCCAGAATTGTTGGATTCACCTAATGTGTTGCCTCCAAATGAGTAAATCTTAGAGATAACAGTAGGTTCTCTAATTCCTGGAACGTGTGAAGACACCAGCTGCATGCTCACAGCTCTTTTTTAGCCCAGTGATGTCAAATTAGGCCAGACTAGGAAGCCACCACCAAGCAGGCTAAGACTACTTTTATTCTGACATTACAGTAAGAGAATCCTGCAAGTCTGAAGCCCCTTCTTTCAATCCTCCCTCCCGTTATCTTCAAGAGCAGGGCTTTTCAACAAGTGGTACGGGTACCACCTGTGGTACATTGGCACCTGGCAGGTGGTACACGACCATCCTAGAAAAGTAGCGGGGGAGGGGAATGAGCTGAACCGGTGGCAGCACCGCACAAGCCTAAGTGAGAGATGGCTGGAGCTAGGCGACTGGTGGTACTCGGATGTTGGCATATCCTAAAAGTGGTACAATGGGTGAAAAGATTGAAAAGCCCTGTTCAAGAGAACCAAGGAGGGTCTTGTCTGAGACCTTTTGCATGTTTCTGTTCCGGCCCAGATTTCTTTTCTCTGACCATTGTTTTGTTGACAACTCTTCCTCCTGTTCCTCAAGGTCAGGAGTCTCCAAGCTTGGCAACTTTAAGACTTGTGACTTTAACTGGCCACGCTGGCTCAGGAATTCTGGGAGCTGAAGTCCACAGGTCGTCAAGTTGCTCTGGTTGCCAACCCCTAGCTAGCAGTCAAGGACACAGCTAGAAACCGGGAGATGGGCGTCCTAGTCCTGCCTTAGCCAGTTGGGTGACTCTGTGCCAGACCCTCAGCCCAAGACATCAGGCTCAGATGACAGGCCAGTCAATCCTCTCCTTACTCAACTAATGGATCAATACTTGACTGGTCAGACAAACAAACAAAAGGCACTTGTGGGAAAAACACTAAGGAGGAAAAAAAACAAGCTTAGAGAAATAGCAGGCAGAATCCCATGGAGAAAATTTCTCAGATAAAGGGAGCGCAAGAGAAGCTCTCAAAACCAAGATGCCGACCAACCAGGGAGGAACTAGCAGGCAGCTCAGGAACCAGCCAAGGTGCCAAAGGGCCAAAGGGACAAGGAGACGGGTGTAAATCCCAAGGAGGCCTGTCAGGCAGCAGCTGATGCGGGAAGTCGGAGCAGAGCTCAGAAGGGAAAGCCACAAAAGCGCCTTTGGGCTCAAAGGTGGTGAAACCCGGAGGAGGGAGGGGTGGGCAGCTGCTAAGGGGGGAGGGCAAGGTGGGCAGGGGGCACAATTCCTATGTGGCTTCCGGCTTCTCCTCTGGGGGGGAATTGCATTCAAAGGGCTCAAAGTAGGATGGCGGACAAAAGGAGGGAGTGGTAAAGAAAAGGCAGGGCTGCCCCACTGCCGCAAATGGCCTTAGGGCTGCAAAATCAGACCATTCAGGAGGCACAAAGGGACCGGGTTTTGTGTGTGTGTGTGTCTGTGTGTGTGTGTGTGTGTGTGTGTGTGTGTGTGTGTGTGTGTGTGTGTGTCTTGGAGGACTTTTTGGTGGCCTCTGAGGAAGCATGGAAGACAGAGCCTCAGAGGTTCAGAGAAGGCGAAAGCTGCCCCACTTTCAAAAGGGGGGGGGAGAACAGAGAGCAAAGCACCATCCAGCTCCACGTGATTCCTGGCCCAAACTCTGGAACCGATGACTAAGCAGTAGGTTTGATCCGCGAGTAAAGCAGGGAGGGGCAGGAATCCTTCCTAGATTTTCTACTGTTGGAAGGAAAGTCTTCATCCTGGTTCCATCCAAGCTGGGAATAAACATGGCAACTGCTTTGGGAAGAAGGTTGTAGTTTATTGAAGAGGAGAACCAGACCGAAAGATGGTTCCAGCAGAAAAGAAGGGCTGACCACATGTAGGGAGTAGGTTCCTATACCCTCTGGATCCTTTTGTTTGGAGTTGCTTCCTGTTCCTGTTTGAGGCTATTTCCTGTGTCGTGAACTTTGGACATGAGTCTGAGTGTGCCTTTCTGGTATTCTGATGGTGATGGGTTAATCCTACTATGTCCAAAGGTCATGTCCTGCTTCCCTGGGGCTGGGGTAGGTGGATTTTGGGTGTCTTTGTCTTCTTAATGTTCTAGCTCCAACCTTCCTGATGGCTTACATTTGCATGTCTACAGAACTGGTTTTCTGCTTGCGGGGAGGAGACCTGAGACTATGAAGAAAACTGGGCGTGCTTTCCTGGTTCTTCAATATCTTTTTAGGAAATATATTTTTCTGCCCTTTTAATAGTTCCTTCTCTGCGGAGCTGACTTCCCACACTACTACTCAATATATTTATATGTGACTTGGAAGAAAGATTAGAAAATACAGTTGTTGCATTTGCAAACAGCACAACAAAGATGTGGAAAAACTCAAGTCTTTAGATCAGTCCCAAAGCACCTTTGGGACAACCATGACCTGGATGACTGAGAATCTCCATAGACATTTAGCTATGTTTAGATCAGTGTTTCTCAACCTCAGCAACTTTAAAATGGGTGGACTTCAACTCCCAGAATCCCCCAGCCAGCAGAGATGAAGTCCATCCGTCTTAGGGTCGGTAAGGTTGAGAAACATTGGTTTAGATGACAATATGAAGATTCAAGAGGATTTTGAGGGGTACAAAGGGACTCATCTCCTCAGCAGCAATTAAAAGCCCCTGAAAGGCATCACATAGGGGGAATTTACAGTTTCTTTGAATTGTGTTGTTTATTCTGGCACAGCCGTACAACCTGTTTTTAAAAGAAGTAAAGAGAGAGTGAGACTTTTAGATGCACAAAGATGGGGCGGGGGAGGGGAACTGAAAAAGCTACAGCAAAGGCAAGGATCGTGAACATGGCGGAATTTGAGAAAGAGTGAAATTGACCTCTTTGATCAGGGATAAGACAAGCGGAACGTTTGTGAAAACTGGATATCCCTGATGGCCTTTTTGTTGAAAATGGAAAAAAATGAAGTGGTTTTTTATAGTTTTGCTGTTTAAAAAGGGTTGAATGTGGGAGGAAGAGAGCCACGTTGTAACTTTAAAGAGAGAAGAGATGTAATCATTTTTTGTGTAAAGAATATTGGAAGTCTTTTTCCTCACTATTTTTTCTACTTACTCTTTTCTCTGTTCCATCTTTTTTCTTAATTTTACACTATATAATTTCAGATTTATGTGAACATATACATATGAGAAATAAAGAGACAAATGAATTTAAGGTGGCCACAATGGCTTATTTTGCTCTGGGAAAAATGTCCAATATTTCAGTGACTCATAGCGCAATTGAAGAAAATTGGAAATAGGTTTGAGTGAAAAGGGAACACATAACATTTGGCCATCTGTCCCCAGAATGATTTCAGTTCCTTTGGTAGAACCAGAAATGTGGGGTTCTTGGGGGTAACCATTTCCTGGAGCAACCGCTTCCTCTCCGATGTCTTGAAGGGAGGCTGAAAGGAGCGCTCAGACCAGGCCCAGTCTGGGCCTTCTGATGTGGGGCAGAGTTGGGGCGCCAAGGTGGTCCTTAGAAAAGCATGAGGAAACCTAGACATTCAGAAGGTCACCCTAATCTCCCTGGCCGGGGCAGGAGGAGGAGGCTTTGGTGGCCTCTCCCTGCAGGAAGCTTCTGGGGGGTGGGACAGCTGAGGACGGGTCCCTGGGCCCCCTTCTGCCCATGGGCTTCAGTTCCTGACCTCCGATCTCTGGCTGTCCTGCTTTTCTCCATGGGGATCACCCCTGGGGTTCAAGTTCCTCTCTTGCTCGGTCCTGAGGTTATTCCTCGCCTCCCTTTTGTTACCTGAACAATAAGTAACCCAGGTAGTTAGTTATCAACTCAAAGGGAACAAGAGCCTGGTTGATAATTTATAGCAGCATCTCAAATTTAAATGGAAAGTAAATATCAAGTTGTTCGCATTAAAAGAAAGCCCAGTCCTCAGAACAGGGAATTCAACTTTCAGGGTGGGGGGATGACTCCATGTTCCTCCTTCTCTCTTTTTCATTCTCCACGTCCAGATGTCCCCCGTCCTCCAGCCCTGCCTCCCCCAGTGCTGAGCCAAGCCAGTCTTGGGCGGCCCTGGTCTAGCCTAGGTCAGCCAGGACCTTGGATTCTTGGGAAACCTCCCTGAGACTCCCTGCCGAGGACCGAGCGGGGGGCCAGATCGCCACGCGTGCCAAGGATGCTGCCATCCCTGCCGTCCTTTGACCCTGGACCACACTTCTCTCTTGCCTTTGTGGGGACAGACAGGAGAAAAGGTAAGACTGGTGCGCAGTGATGCGTTTTATTCTTCTGGATGGATTTGGCCCTTCCTGGCTTAGGCTGGATTCTGCGCTCTCTGAGGCAACACCAAGAGATGTTGCAATTTTCAGACGTGGGCCCAAATGTCTGCGAGGAAGAAGCGAGGGACCCGACTTTCCTTTCACACAACGTGCGTCTAGTGGCCTAAAATGGGTTTTCTTATTTTTGGAATGGAATTCCACTTCCCACCTAGCCTTCCTTCTCTTGCTTGGAATTTTCTTTCAGGAAGTAGCAGCTTCCACAGTGAAGGGCTTGATGCTCAACCCAGGCCCTCTGCCTATCAGTCGAACATTTGTGGGCAGCTACAGCAGCCCTGGGAGCAAGGGAAGGGCTCTCTCTCTCTCTCTCTCTCTCTCTCTCTCTCTCCCTCCCTCCCTCCCTCCCTCCCTCTCTCTCTCTCTCTCTCTCTCTCTCTCTCTTGGCTGGAAGAGTTTCTGTGCAGCTGTGCAAGGGCCACCTCATCTTCTACGCCTTTGCAGTCCCCAGTATTTTTCCTAAGGCCAAAGTCCAAAGTGCTTCCACAATTATCAAGAGACCATGTTTACTCTCTCCTCCCTTACAAGATAAAGAGCACAATGTGTTCCCAGAAGGGCAATAAAAAGGCCTGGATGTAGTCCAAAAACGGCCCTGGAGCAAGACAAGGCAAATCTATCCTGCCATCAGAGGCAAAAGGGTGGGCAGACTTTTGGGGTGCAGCTTCTGTTGACTGCAGTGGTGTCTTCCCTGCTCCTCCTCCATCCCTCTCCAGGCCTGTTATTTCAAGGTCTCTTCCCCTCATCCCCAAAGTGGCCGTAACCACCTTACTAGCCAAGGAAGGCAAACAGAATTAAGATTTGGTTCCTGGGTAAAAAAAGCACCCGGGAATGTAGACTTCCACTTTCCAGAGAACTGGAAAAATCTTCCTGTAAGAAGTCATTTGCGGTCCTCAGGGCTTTTTTTGACATAGAACGCTCAGAACGGAGATCTGGCACCTTTTTTGGATGGAACCTTGTAGGGTAGGCAAGGCAGGTTGTATAACATATGTGAGTTCCTGCACCTTTTTCTTTTACAAAAAAAGCACTGGCGGTCCTGAAAAGGATAGTAGGAGTGGTTTATGAAGCCACCTTGAGATGGTCGGGGAAGAGGAGAGGAGCAAGGGAAACTTCTTCTTTCAGTTCTTTTAGGCAGAAACTCCCTTGGTTGAGAACAGGCACCAAGAAAGAGTACTATTGCCAGAGGCAGCTGCACAGATGTGTAAACTAGTGAAAATCAGTGCAATCAGCTGCTCTAAAACAGGGGTGTCCAATCTTGGCAACTTGTGGGCTTGTGGATTTCAATTTCCCAGCATGCTGACTGGGGAATTCTGGGAGTTGAAGTCCACAAGTCTTCAAGTTGCCAAAGTTGGACACCGCTGCTCTCAAGAATTTTGAAAAGGGGCTCTTAAATACACATTTAAGAGTCGACTCCCCTCCGCCCCGTGCGTTCCCACAGAGAGGGCCTCCTCAGGGTGCCTCCGGTCAGAGAATGTCGGCTGGTGGCCCCCAGGGGGAGGGCCTTCTCTGTGGGCGCTCCGGCTTTGTGGAACCAGCTGCCGGTTGAGCTCCGGATGGCACCGGATCTCCGCTCCTTCCGGCGCGGGTTAAAGACCCATTTATTTGAACAAGCTGGCCTGGCCTGATGGGGAATCACTTAGGGTTTTAATATTTATATATATATTTTATTGTTTTTATTGTGGGCAATAATTTAATTCTTTTTTAACTTTTGTACTTTTGTAGTTTTAAGATATGCCCTGTTCACCGCCCTGAGTCCTTCGGGAGAAGGGCGGTATAAAAATTTAATAAATAATAAAATAATAATAATTAACAAGTCCATTTTTAACTCATCAGAGCAGATTAGATTTGCATCAGATTCCTGGCATGCCACATTTTCAGTCACCTGACAAGAGAGTGGAAAAGGTCAAGTTCATCCTTGCAGGATGGAATTTATTTTATTCTATGATTTTCTAAACATCCAAATGAGTATCTAATCTATGGAGAGGGGGGTCCTAACCCTAACCTAACTGAAGAGCCACTGATGTATTGCCATAAAATGTATGCTACTCTAAATAGAATAGTGTTTTGCAAAATTAGGGATATCAAGTCTATTAATGCTTTGGGTGTTGCACAAGGGTCTTGTCGTTTTTACTATTATTTCTAGGAGAGGTGGATGCAAAATATTGGCTAGGCCAGGGGTAGGCAACCTCGGCTCTTTTATGACTCATGGACTTCAACTCCCAGAATTCCTCAGTCAGCTGACTGAGGAATTCTGGGAGTTGAAGTCCATGAGTCATAAAAGAGCTGAGGTTGGCTACCCCTGGGCTAGGCCATGAGCCAAATGCAAAATGGTGGCTTGGGGCCAAAGTGGCTGGATTTGGCGGGATACAGGGTATCCACAGGGTGTAGTCAAAGTAGCAAAGATGGTGGCTTGGATAGCATGATAGAAACTGTTTTTGTGCTGTTGCATATAAAGACCAGCGGAGACTCAGTGATTCCATTATGGCTGCCATCTTGATTTTCCTGACTGTACCCTGTGGACCCACCTTGTGGGTTACAGATCAAGCGGTTAATCAGGGGAGCCTTGGAGCTGATTCATATTGTGGGTTCATTTCATCTTGCCCTGGAAGCTACATGCACACAGTTAAAGGGTCTGCAAAAGAGACGGCTGATGGGAAATGTGATAGCAGTCTTCGAATTTGTGTTATTCTCTGTTGCCCACAAGTCTGAAATTTTGGAAAAATAGATTCAGGTTAAATGTGAAAAGCTATTTCCTAATACTGGGCTTCTCTCTTGATTGAGCACTGAAGAAATCTTCTCTTCATTGGAGGTTTTCAAGGGGTTGGATTAAATCAGGGGTGTTCAACCTTGGCAACTTTTGAGACTTGTGGATTTCAATTTCCAGAATTCCTCAGGTAGCCATGCTGGCTGGGGAATTCTCAGAACTGAAGTCCACATGTCTTAAAGTTGCCAAGTTTGGAGAGCCCTGGACTAAAGGACCACTAATGTCTCTTCTAGCTCTGGGATCCTTTGAAAACAGATTCCTTGGTTGGTGCTGAATTTCAGCAGCCCAGCCTCAGGGGCTCTGGGGCGGAAGAACTTAGCTGAAGGGCTCAGCTGACCCTCAGGCCACTAGCTGTCTATCCCTCATTTAACATGAGGAGTCCTCCAGGTAATTGTGGCTCTTTAAACAAACCTGGATGCAGCAAGCTATGGTTTACTATTAGATGTGACTTCATTTACAGTTTCATATTCCTGGCTAATTCCTCCCAACCCTCTACCCAAGACTAAAATGCAGGCGATGAATCGTGATTTGGATTCTGGGAAAACTATAACAGATATCCCAGAATGGAAAGTATGTGAAGGAAAAAGTGGTTTTTCCTGTAACTAAGTGGCCAGATGGTTTATAATAAGGAAATGCCCACCCTAGGAAGAATCCCGAGAGTAGAAGAACCACAGGCTGGCTTGAAGAGGTTGTAGGAAAAGAGCCCCCTTAGCCTCTGGTAGCCCCAAATAATGCCTTTTAAGGCTCATCGGTTTTACAATGAGGCATTTTGTGGCTCCTAACAAAATAGTGGTTCTTAACCATGGCATAGCTGGCTGGGGAATTCTGGGAGTTGAAGTCCATATACTTAAGGTTGCCAAGGTTGAGAAGCGATTTAAAAGGTGTTTCCAGACACTTTCTGACCTATGTTCTAGGTGGCCCATCCAGAACTTCTGGAGTGTCATAATTCTGGAGCTTTTTCTGAAAAGGAGGGAGAGAGATGGTTGCTATGGCCTGGAGGAGGCTATGGACAGCCTCATCTTCTCTGCAGAGAACAAAAGCAGTTGGAGATGATGGGCTCTGACAGGTTTCCCACCTTTAAAGGGAGGTCCCTGAGGTTGGCTGCTGCACTCCATGTCCCAACTTATCATGGATCTGACTTGATTATGGGGAAACCCGATGAAGTCAATCACTATGGTTTTCTAATAAAGCCACAGAGCCATCTTGTATGGCTTTATGATAACCCAGCTAAATCCTAGATGAGTTAATTCTGTAAATGTACGTGAGATGTTCTGAATTCTGAAATAATGCCGGATCAGAGGGCCAATATTGTAGCTGAGGCATATTTCTGCAAAACTGGCTAGAATGTTCTCCTTGGGGATTGGGCACCTAGTTCATGTGAACCTCCAGTTTAGTTCTGTCTGTCTGTCTGACTGTATGTCTGTCTGTCTGTCTATCTATCTATCATATATATCATCTATATTTATCTATCTATCATCTATCTATCTATCATCTATCTACCTATCTATCATCTATCTATCTACCTCTATCTATCTATCTATCTATCTATCTATCTATCTATCTATCTATCTATCTATCTATCTATCTATTTATCATTTATCTATCTTAATCATCTATCATCTATCTATCATCTATCTATCTATCTATCTATCTATCTATCTATCTATCTATCTTATATATCATCTATATCTATTTATCTGTCATATATATCATCTATCTATCTATCTATCTATCTATCTATTTATCATTTATCTATCTTAATCATCTATCATCTATCTATCTATCTATCTATCTATCTATCTATCTATCTATCTATCTATTTATCTATCTATCTATCCATCCGTCCATCCGTCCATCCATCTATCTGTCTATCCGTCTATCCGTCTATCCATCTATCCATCTATCCATCTATCTATCTATCTATCTATCTATCTATCTATCTATCTATCTATCTATCTATCTATCTATCTATCTATCTATCTATCTATCTATCTATCTATCTATTTATCTATCTATCTATCCATCCGTCCATCCGTCCATCCATCTATCCATCTATCCATCTATCCATCTATCCATCTATCCACCTATCTATCTATCTATCTATCTATCTATCTATCTATCTATCTATCTATCTATCTATCTATCTATCATATGGCATAGAGTTTACAGATAATATAGTAAAAATATATAAAAGAAGCACATAATATTATGGTACATGAATGAAGGAAATATGTACATAAGTACTTAAGTTCTTTTATGACCACAATGGAACCCAAAATTTTTGTCGCTAAGTGAGACAGTTGTTAAGTGAGTTTTGCCCTATTTTACAACCTTTCTTGCCACAGTTGTTAAGTGAACCACTGCAAGGGTTAAGTAAGCAACATGGTTGTTAAGTGAACCTGCCTTTGCTTGTCGCAAAAGGTGCTCACTTGACCCCAGACAATGCATGAGCCAGTTGACAAGCATCCAAATTCCGATCACATGACCACAGGGATGTTGCAATCGTCGTAAGTGTGAAAAATGATAATAAGCCACTTTTTTCAGTGCTGTTGTAACTTTGAAAGGTCTCTAAACAAATGGTTGTAAGTCAAGGACTTTCCAAAATCAATGTTGTAAGATGTGAGGAATTCAAGAGTTAGTTATAGGTTATGTTTTAAAATACGTTGGCTCATGAGAATAGAATAAGTATTCCTATATGTTAACATCTAGTCTAGTGCTGACCCCAGCCAGAGACCCCCACGCCCTTCCCCTCCCCTTCTGCTCTGTAGGTTTCCCAGGACCCTTTGCAGGACAGGTGTTCTCCGGCTTCTGCTCTGTCCTCTAAGAAGAGACACCTGATAAATCATCAGAAGTTAATGATCAAAAGGCTTATCTGAGCCTTTTCGTTTATAAATGTATAAGACAAAAGAGAAATAATAAAGCCACTGGATAATTAGTAACCAGTCCAGTCCTGAAACGTTGGAAAGCAAGCTGACCCTAGATCTCCACGCAGAGTCAGGGCGAGTTGGGGGACGAGAAGAAGGGGTCATCCGAAGGGCAGGTAGCTTGGAAGCTGGACCCCAGAAGGGGAACTGGCGAAGGGAGAGGAGTGGGGAAGGTCTTCCTAGCTGCAAGAGAGGACGAGGAGGGAGAGGAGGAAGCCCAGAAGCCCGTCTGCTTCGCCCCACAGGTAAGGGTCCCTCTAGGGCACGCTTTTCTTTTGCTCCCTCAGTCTCTAGGGCAGAAGAGCTTCTAGAGCCCTGCAGTGTCTATCCCGCCTTCCTTCTGGAAGAGGGGCCTCTGCATCTGCACTCATGTGGAAAGAGAGGGCTGTTCCCAACAGACTTGGATGGGCTCAGGTGGGCTTCACATTTTCCAGTGGAGCCTTTCATTAATGGCATAGCCGGAGACTCCTCACTTTTTGTCCAGACAGACCTACGACCCACCCTTTAGCCACGTCTTCAACCCTTTAGAGAAGAATAAAAAAATCAGCAGAAAACAGAGTCAGAAAACAGCCCCTGCATTAAGATCCAGGCAAATGAAAGCAGCGTAAGTGGGGAAGAGGCATTGATGTGGTCGGGGGGTCTTCCACCCTGTACAGAAACTGTCAGGAGTCGTGACTGTGGGGGAGCAGTCACAGTGCTAATGTCGGGCAGCAAAATGTGTTCCCCAAAATGCATTGCCTAAGAATAGGGGGGGGGCTTCATACAAAGACTTGAATTAATCGTGTAGAATTATTCCCACTCCAACAATTCAACTACCAGCTTTTAAGCCGGCTAGGAGCAGAATAACATCATTTGTAAGTTGTGTGTTTGTGCAACTCGCTTCACCTTGTGCCAGGGGTTGCAATTAGTACTTCATGAACACAGTTCTTCATAGCACCCAACCTTCATAAACAGTTTGCTCCCCGTTTAGCTCAATGGGGTTCCTGCATGCAGTTCCCTCTGAGCAAAATTTGAAATCGCCCCCCACCCAAAAAAAAAAAACAGAATGTGGAAGGTTTTTTCTGCTCTGACCGAGAAAGGATTTTTTCCCAGATGTGCTGGAAATGTCCATGGTCCCTCCACCCTCTTTCGGGATTTTATGGAATGGTAGAAGTTGGATCTCATTGTCGGCCTTGGGATAAACCTCTGAAGTTCAGGTTAGTTGGGATCCCTAAACTACCTGGGGTCCTCTTTCTCTCACCTGGCCCCTCTCCATACACTTTGGACTGCACCTTCCATCATCCCCAGCCAGTGCCTCCTTCAGAGGGATCCTTTTGGGGTAAGGGGTCCCCAAGTGAAGGAGGAAGAAGACAGAGCCATGGACGAAGGGAGAGAGAAGGGCGGGAAGAAGGCAGAGAGGCTCTTACTGTAATAATCTCTCCACCACGGCTTTCTGGTGAGCAGCTTCTTCAGGACTCAGGTTTTCCAATTCCTTCATGATTGGAGGAGTGAAGTCTTCCCCATCATCCGAAATCTCCTCCTCTGACATCCTGGACTCCCCCATTCCATTGGGGAGAAGCGGGATCTCACCGCAAGGCTCCCCCTTCTCCATTTGGAGGGCTCTGCCAGGCTGATGGCTCTCCCTGCGGTGCAGATCGGACTCTGCCAGAGCCTTGATCAGGGTCTCCTTGCTTAGCCCTGATTCCAGCAGGGCTCCCAGCAGCTCCACCTGAAGATGGGTCAGTTTGGAGACCATGGTCCCGATGGTCCTCCTCGTCTGGAACCCACACGTTCAATGCCCTTTGCCTTTTTGGGGCTACATCATGCTTCCAAAGTCAGCCGTCCAGCCGTCAGCAGAGTAGAAATGGCCGCAGATCTTCTCTTGGCAAACCCCCCCCCCCAATTTCCCCAAGACCAAAAAAAAGGAAAAAGCTGCCTTAGGCCCCCCACCACTGTCCTGAGGCAGTCCTGATAAAGGGACCCTCGCCTCTCTGTTTACATTGGAGCAATGCAAATTCTCCAAGGTTCATATTTATCTGTGTGCTTAGGCAAGTAGCTGAACTTTGGACTTCGGCATTGCGACAGCAGTTCACAAAGTGCGTTAGGAGGGAGGGAGGGAGGGCGAAAATGGGGGAGAGGAAGAGAGAGGAGGAAGGCTGGCGGAGAGAAGGCCCAGGGACCCGCAAGGACCTCCCAGCAAGACCTTCTTCCATCTGTGGGAAAAGGCGCTTCCAGTCAAGGCGAGAAGTTGAGGGACCTCATCTAAGAAGCTCTATGGAATCCCAAAGGTGCTTTTTCACGAGGCAACTGGACTTTCTTGTTTTTCTTTGAAGCTTCTTGGATGAGAAGCGAAACGTCTTCAAAGAAAAACAAAAACAAGGAAGTTCAGTTGCCTCGTGAAAAAGCACCTTTGGGATAACTATGACCTGGATGACTGAGAATCTCCATAACTTCTATGGAAGCTTGATATCTCAGATGGGCCCTCCAGAGCCCCTCTCCTCTAGGTTAAGGGAGAGCCATCTCCAGCATGGCTCCGTTGCAGGACAGGCATTGGGACGAAGCACAACAAGGAGTATGTCCCATACTCTGCTGCCTGCTTGGTGTGACTTTCTTGATTGCCTCCTCATGGGACCTTCTCCTTTGAGCTGAAGGCTGCTTTGCAGAACTTGCTGGTCTTTTTCCTTCTTTAGCAACCAGACTTCAGCAGGAACATCCGTTTCCTCTTTGGGGGAAGGCAAAGAAACAGTTTTAACCCCACACACAGTGGTGGGATTCAGCCGGTTCGCACCACGGCATCCACACAGAGAACCGGTTGTTCACATATTTGAATCCCACCACTGCCCACACATAAGGGATGAGGGTAAAAGGACTGCAGCCAACAGAACATTGGACCATGCTTCATTCCAGTTCTGTCATGGGTCATAGAAAAATCATGTTCTCTCCATTCCAGGTCTGCGAAAAACGGAGCCGGGGTTGAGCTACCTTTTTTCTCACAAAATGTGGCAGATGGAACTGCATAATTGTGCTCTTATTGTCCTCAAAGATAGCCTAGAGGTGCAACAACAATAACAACAAACACATTACATAGTCCTAAGGCACCTTGAGAGCTAGTAAGAAGACATGTTCGATTTGTTTTAGTTCAAAATATTAGTTTTACAGGTTGATTATTAACTTGTGAACTAATAGCATTGGCTGGAATTGTGTAATAATTGTGTTTTTCTTTTGATCTAGTTTCTCTTACTAAGCATCTATACAATGACTTCAGAATGAATGTTATGATTACGATTGTTAACAATTAATTGTGCAACGATCAATTGCCAGGAGGCATTTGGCTAAAAGGGATATTTTACTGATAAGCCTCCCTTCGCCTACTAAAGAAAAGAAAAAAGAAAACAATGAATAAAAGTTATTTTATTTACAAGGTAGTCCTTGACTTATGTCTGTAACAGAGCCTGACAAGAATAATAGAATAACAGAGTTGGAAGGGATCTTGGAGGTCTTCTAGTCCAGCCCCCCGCTCAAGCAGAGGACCCTATGTCATTTCTGACAAATGGCTGTCCACTCTCCTCCTAAAGACCTCCGGTGATGGAGCACCCAAAACTTCTGAGGAGAAGCTGTTCCACTGTTGTCACCATCAGGAAATTTCTCTTTAGTTCCAGGTTGCTTCTCTCCTTAGCTTCCCTCACTGTTTCTTGTCTTGCCTTTGGGTGCTTTGAAAAATAAGCCGACTCCCTCTTTGTGGCAGCCCCTCGGATACTGGAACACTAGTATCATGTCCCCTCCTAGTCCTTATAACTCACGATGGCTGCAAATATGATTCGACCTATTTTTAAAAACCTTTTTTGCAGCGGTCATAAAAGGAACCCCATGGCTGTAAAACAAACCCATTGTTCCCTTTTGCTGAAAACCAGAAATAACTGCCTGCTTTCAGCAAAAACATTGTAAAATGTGATTGTGGGATCGTGGGACACCCCAAACCGTTGTAAATGCAGGCTGGTGGCCGAGCTCCAGTTATGCAGTCACATCACGGGGGGGGGGGGAGGAGGAGGAGGGCCCACCATTGGAATTTCAGAGTTGGGTCTTAAGTAGCTTTTTGAAGAGGGAGGGTCTGTCGTAATGTCAAACAGTCTCTAAGCAACCAGTCATAAGGATGATTTTCATATTATCAGAATTCTCACATATTTTAGGCTCTATTCGGGTGTCCCAGGACTAACCAAAACCTCCAGAGAATCCACCCACTCAGGCTAGTTATAATGCCCACCAGGAAGCTTATATGGGGCAGGGAGTAAATTTTGGGTGGAGGGCGTGGCCAAGACTGCCTCCTGATTGGTGCAGGGAGAAGGGGAGTGGCTAATAGGTCTATATAAAGGTCTGCTGGCCATGAGCTCCAGATTAATGTCATACTTGAGAGCTGATTCTTGGGGTTCGCTAGAGAGAAGTTTTAAGAGAGAATTCAATATTGGGTTAGGCCAAGGATGTCCAACCTTGGCAACATTAAGATTTGTGGACTTCAACTCCCAGAATTCCCCAGCCAAGCAAAGCTGGCTAGAGAATCCTGGGAGTTGAAGTCCACAAGTCTTAAAGTTGCTAAGGTTGGACACCTCTGATTTAGTGAGTTTTAGACAGGGATTATGGAATGGCAGATATTTTTGAGTTTGAAACCTCATGATGGAAACAGCCAACAAGAACTGAATTTGGGAGCCACCTGCTGTTTCCCTGTTGCAGAAAACCACATTCTCCCTTTCTTCATAAAGTGAAAATACGATATCCCTAAAATCTATGGTGGGAAATCAGCCCCCCCAAGAGAAGGAAATATTAAAAGGGCAGAATATTATATTTCCTCAAAGGATCTTAAAGAGGCAGAAAAGCATGCCCAGTTTTTTCTTAATAGCCCCAAATCTCCCTTCCCCAAGCAGAAACCAGCTCTGTAGAAATGCAGATGTAATAATCCATTCAGGAAGGTTGGAGCCCTCCAGGCAGAACCTTAGGAAGACGAAGACACCTAAAATCTACATACCCCACCCAAACTCTAAGACAGGACACAATAGGATTCACCCACAGATGCCAAAGGGGCACACTCAGACTTAGGTCAAAATACGTGACACAGGAAATACAAAGCCTCAAACAGGAACAGGAAACAACCTCAAGAGCCCGAGATGGTATAAAACCCCACTTCCTACATGTGCTCTGTCTCTTTTCTTCCAGAGCCATCTTCCTGTCCGGCTCTCCTCTTTAATAAACTGCAACCTTCTTTCTAAAGCAGTCGCCATGTTGTTTATTCCCGCCTTGGACTGGACCCTGATGAAGACTTTTCCTTCAACACTACTAATATAAAAGTCAAAAAGGGAGGAATGGGACCAAAAAGATGACTATGTGAGCATGAGGCTGCCTGGGACAAGTTTTGCTGTCTGCCTTGAGCCCAATATTTCTGATGCTAAGCAAGGCAACTGTTAAGTGAGTCATGGCTCATTTTACAACCTTTTTTGCCACTGTTGTTAAATGAATCTCTGCAGTTGTTAAGTGAATCATGCCTTCCTTAAGTGAATCCAGCTTTCCCCATTGACTTTGCTTGTCTGAAGTCAGGTGGGAAGGTTCTAGATGGTGATCCCATGACCCCAGGATAATACAACCGTCATAAATGCATGCCAGTTGCCAAGCATCCAGATTTTGATCACGTGACCATGGGGATGCAGCAGTGGTTTTAAGTGTGAAAAATGGTCAGAAGTCATTTTTTTCACTGCTGTTATAATTTTAAAGAGTCACTAAATGAATGGTTATAACTTGAGAACTTACAGCAGTGTTCCAATATTTGAGGGGCTGCAACAAAGCAGAAGGGGTCAACCTGTTCTTCAAAGCACCTGAAGGCAGGACATCAAGCAATGGATGGTTAATCGTCCTCACTGTTAGGAAGTTTCTCCTTAGCTCCAGGTTGCTTCTCTCCTTGATTAGTTTCCATCCATTTTTTCTTGTCCTGCCTTCAGGTGCTCTGGAAAATAGCCTGACTCCCTCCTCTTTGTGACAACCTTTCAAATACTGAAACACTGCTATCATGTCTCCCTTAGTCCTTCTTTTCTCTAGACCCAAATCCTGCAACCATTCTTCATATGGTTTTGTCTCTAGGCCTTTAATCTTCTTAGTTGCTCTTCTCTGCACTTTTTCCAAAGCCTCAACAGCATTTTTGTAATATGGTGACCAAAACTGGATGCAGTATTCCAGATGTGGCCTCACTAAGCTTTTATAAAGCGGTACTAATATTTCATATGATTTTGATTCTATGTCTCTCTTTATGGAAACTAATCAAGGAGAGAAGCAACCTGGAATTAAGGAGAAGTTTCCTGACAGTGTGAACTACTGACCAATAGAACGGCTTGCCTTCAGAAGTTGTGGGTGCTCCATCACTGGGGGTCTTTAAGAAGAGATCGGACAGCCATTTGTCCAGAATGGTATATGTCTCCTGTTTGAGCAGGGCGTTGGAGTAGAAGGCCTCCAAAATCCCTTCCAGCTCTATTATTCTGACTACCTGTAATGATCATTCATCTTATACAGTGATACACCTCCACCTTAGTGGGCACAGCCGTGATTGGATGGAGGAGTTAAGCCATTCTATCTTGTAATTGACACCTTAGCATTTTGAAGTCCTGTGGGTTTGTGAGACCAGGCTAATTAGAAAAATGGCAGTCCCTTGTGCCACTGAACCGTTCCAAAAAGGCTGCACACCCATTTGCACCACTCAGGTAACCCTGAGGTCACAGGTAAACCTCCAGGTGGTCTCAACAACTCTCCAAAAGAAGGCAAATGACCAGCAGTCTGCAAGGAGTATAAATCCTTTCACGCCCCACCATCCAGTCAGAGCTGAAGAAGCTTCTTGGTTGAGAAGCGAAACGTCTTCAAAGAAAAACAAGTCCAGTTGCCTCTTGAAGCATCTTTGAATTTGAAATATCTCCAAAACAGGTGGTATTAACGCATTGTTAATACTTTCTCTTTAAGGTTTATAAAATATCATACTGCGGTATCATCATCAGAGAATAGACTTTAATTCAGATGTCAGATTATGTTTTGCAAGAGCACTGACTATTAGTATTTTAAGATATTGGATTTTCATATAGAGAGGTTATTGTATTATCTGTATATGAAAAAGGTCACTTTTATTTTTATTTGATTTTTTGTTACTTTTTAATCTGCCTGTTATTTCTATCATCTCTATCTTTATATTTTAATGTTTATGAAATATAATAAAGATATTTGTAAAAAAAAAGATGGAACTCATTTTAAATGAATTAACATGGATGTGGCATGATTTTGTAGTTAAAGAGTGCAATCTAGCACAAACATCTTTTAACTCAACGTGAGATTGGGCCAAAGGCTGGGTTACTCTGACAGGTAGCCTAATTCCAGTGGGAGCAATTTATTACCAGGCAGAAGCCTTGGTGAGCTGCAGCGGAAAATCCAGGAGGAATCTGGACGCAGCTTTTCCTATGAACCACTTGAGGCACAAGGAGATCTGGGATGCTGGCAGCAGATTCCAGGTGTGGCTGGGATTTTCCACTTTCCCTCCTAAGTCAGACAAGTGGCTTTGGGAAGCCTTCCCTTCCCTTCCCTTCCCTTCCCTTCCCTTCCCTTCCCTTCCCTTCCCTTCCCTTCCCTTTCTCTGTCTCTCTCTCTCTCCTTCTCTTTTTCTCTTTGTTAAAAAAATGATGGCTTTCCTCCCAGATCTGTTTCTTGATCAAAACATCTGAGAACAGGATCAATTGTGATGGGGGGGGAGGGGACAAAATTTTTTGGAGGTAGCAAATGTCACTTTACAGACAATAAGAGAATCCTTTCCTCTGCCCTCTGTCTAGATCAGTGTTTCTCAACCTTGGCAACTTTAAGATGTGCAGATTTCAACTCCCAGAGTTTGCATCATTATTGATCTGGTGGAAAACTAAAGTTTCCCTTTTCTCTCAGGCATTTCTCTTTTAATCTTTGTCATAGTTTAGATTTAGAAATATTACATGTCTGTACTGGACTGAACAAGTGATTTCTTCTTCATTGTGTTTATTCTCTTTGAAGCTAATACGACCCTATTGGTTCTGTTGCTATCTATGAGACCCATTGGGCAAAATAACCAAGCATTTGCCTATTTATTTTAGGTAGAATCTACTGCTCTGAAAAAAAGGTAGAATGTTTTTTCCCCAATAAGCGCAGCCATTAGGCTGCACAAGAGTTGCACAAGGTTCTCCCATGACCAAGGAGCCTTTTTTGACCTGGGAGGGGGGAAGAGGCTTGGGGGGAGCTATCCTTTCTTGTCCTTATTGAATGCAGAGAAGCTGCCTGCTCCCCACCTCCCAAGTGGAGACAGGACCAGCTCCAAAACTGAACACGAGGCCCCACCTACGCCCAGACGCAGATGGAGGAAAGATGCTGTCTCCATCCCTTCCCAGGACTGACACGAAATCTTGCCAGAGATCGGAGATCCCTCCTTACCTCCTCAGACTCAGGCAACATGTGGAATCCTGCAATCCTCTCCCCTCACTTCGTGGGCCCTTCGGGCAAGCACCAAGCACTGGGTGGTCCCTGCCAACTCTTGGTCCTTTTTCTCAGCAGCCAGACCCATTTCTAACCCAAAGAACCCAATTCCCCCCTCCCATTCCCATCTCCCACTCTCGACAGGTTCCCGGGAGACTCTATTAGACTACTTGAGAGTAAGTGGTTGGAAGACTGCAGCCTAAAGCCACCATATCATTATGATGTACATACATTACAGAACTTCTCAGCTCTCCTGGGAAAGTTGCTAAAAAGGTTAATGATGTAATTACTGTTATCATAAGCATAATGAGTGGAATCGCCTCATTTACTTAAATGCTGCCAAGCTATTTGCTCCTTGCTGGACGCCTCCCCAAAGGATAGCATCTCTGCTAATCCTCCTGGCAAATTTATTCCTTTCTTTCATGCTAAAGCTGTGGAGGACTGGAAGACAAGTTGGAAGCCCCAGGTTCAGTTCTCTGCTATAGAGTTCCCGTGGGTGTGTGCAAAATGCTCAGGATTGCAAAATGTAACTAGCAAGACATTAAGACTTCCTCTGTCACTCTGACCCAGTATTTCTCAGCCTTGGCAACTTCAGAATTCCCCAGTCAGTATGGCTGCTGGGGAATTCTGGGAGCTGATGTTCCCCCATCTTAAAGCTGCTAAGGTTGAGAACCCCCTCCCCAACCCTTCTTAAACTAAGCAGCAGGATTCTACATAACAAGAAGCCACAACATGTGCTAGTCCAGTGGTGGCGAAGCTATGGCATGCGTGCCAGAGGAGGCACTCAGAGCCCTCTCTGTGGGCATGCTCGCCATGCCCCGGAGATGGCAACTGTCCCTCTTCAAGCAGCCCGCTAACTCGCTGAGGCCAGATGCATCCTGGCACGGCTGGTTTCCCTCCCCCCCCCCGTCCCTCCTGGCCTCTCATGCTCTCCTTTTCCTGGGCACGACCCACTGCATCGCCTCCTCAGCTGTTGGTTGGCCATCCAGCTCAGAGGCGGCTTCTTTGAACTGCTGGCGGCGGGCTGCAGAGTCCCAGAGTGCACTGGTCGAGGAGCCAGTAGGCTGTGGCTGCTGGACACCATTGGCCCCCATGCGCTCGCTGGCCTCTGTGTATGGGGGCCGATGGTGTCAGGCAGCAGTGGCCCCAGCCCTTGCCTTACCACATCGCAATGGTACCCCCGCTCTGCCTCGCCTCACCCTGCAGGACTAGCCTCCTGCTTCCTGCCAGAGACCCCCTGGTTCTCCTCCATCCCTGCCCACCCCCCACAGGCGTCCCTCCCCATGAGCAACAGAGGTGAGCACGCCCACCTTGGCCACACCCACCCAATCTGCCATGACCACCTCAGCCATGCTCACTCAGTAGGCCACGCCCAACTGACAACCGGCGATAAATAAGTGGGTTTTGGGTTGCAGTTTGGACACTCGGTCTCTAAAAGGTTCGCCATCACTGTGCTAGTCTCTGCTCACTGGGGTTCATAACTGCCATATATGGCGTAGCAGACTATATGTGAAAACCCTAATAAGCAGGCATATACATAGAATGAAGGCTACTGCTAAGCTTGTAAGCCGCCCTGAGTCTTCGGAGAAGGGCGGGATATAAATGGAATTAAAATAAAATAAAAAATAAATAAATATGAATCTTTGGAGCTTGTTTCACAGAACATATTTCGAACAATAGTTTTAGTGCTGGCAAACCCAACCACTTGAATACAGGTAGTTCTCAACTTGCAGCCATTCACTTAACTGTCTTGCTTAGCAACAGAAATTTTGGATTTAACTGTGGTCATAACTCAATACCTGTAAGATACAGGATTTTTTCCCCCATTAAGATTAAAGATTGTTTTGTTAATTGTGTAAGCATAAAATAAACGAAATTTATTTAAAAACAACCAGAGCTACTGGATTCTGAACTCGATTTTCTTTCATTCCTCAGTTCAGCTTAACTAATGACAACTGAAGACTTTAATTCTTCAGAGTAAACATGAAGGCCCTTGATCCATGCTACATGTTCTCACAGGCTGTAGTGAATGTCTGGATGGGACCCTGAGGAGGCCGGCGTTCTGTGCCAGACACAAGCCTGTTTTCACCTGCCTAGGGCTGTACTTCTCTGGATGTATTTGGGGGCTGTTGAGGTACATATTCAGCTGGTCAAAGAGATAACATCATGGGTGCCATGGCATAAGGGTGGTAGTTGATAGCAAAATAGGGAATAATTTTTCCCAGTCTTTCTCAGAAATGTTAATTCTATCTGTTGTCTTATAGATGTCTAAATTCTAAGCATGACAGCAAATTAGATCTTTTTACAGTGTGCAATTTAAAATAAATGTTAGGGATTTTTTTTAACCAAAGGGGTAAACCCACTTCCCACCTTCCATTTGCTGCAATTTTTTCCTTTTCCTTTTCTATTTTTTTTTAAATCTTGCTGCTTTCACAATTATAATCTTGTGTTGTAAGACAAAAAAATATTCTATTAAATATTTCAGATACTTTCTTATACTCTTCCCAGAGTATGTGCTACATACAGATAGTAGAATCTTCAATCTGGTAAGATTTTGTCTATAGACACGAAATAATGAAGAACTCAGCTTGGAAGAATCGGCATGTGTCATTCTTGGCTTTGGGCCTGACAGAAAATCCCTTGGAAGCTGCAGCTGGCTGCGTCTTGATTTGTCCATGGAACACAACTGCTTTGAGAGCTGTAATACTTACCTGTTCGCTTCTGGGAACAATTCATGGTGTTGGTTGTCACCTTTAAAGTGGGCTTGTGCTACGCGATTGAAGAAGCGAGTTTATCCAGGGTCCCTCTCTTAAAGAATGCTAGCTACAATGTGTTAAGGCAGTCTTTTTTTAATCACTGCCCCATTCTCTGAAATAGCCTTATTGGCATTTAGGAACGCAAACAAAATCTGGCTAGGACTTTGAAGGGAATAGATTTAGAATGTAGAAGATAGAATAACATAGTTGGAAGGGATCTTCGAGGTCTTCTAGTCTTAGCCCCTGCTCAAGCAGCAGATCCTACATCATTTCAGACAAGTGGCTGTCCAGTGTCTTCTTGAAATTCTGCAGAGATGGAGCACTCTCAACTTCTGAAGGCAAGCCATAAAAAAGGTAAAGGTAAAGGTTCCCCCGCACATGCGTGCTAGTTGTTTCCGACTCTAGGGGCCGGTGCTCATCTTCGTTTCAAAGCCGAAGAGTCAGCGCTTGTCCGAGGACGTCTCCGTGGTCATGTGGCCGGCATGACTAGACGCCAAAGGCGCACAGAACGCTGTTACCTTCCCACCAGAGTGGTCCCTATTTTTCTACTTGCATTTTTTACGTGCTTTCGAACTGCTAGGTTGGCAGAAGCTGGGACGAGTAACAGGCGCTCACTCTGTTACGCGGCACTCGGGATTCGACCCGCCAAACTGCCGACATTCTGATCGACAAGCTCAGCGTCCTAACCCACTGAGCCACTGCGTCATATTACTGGTTAATTGTTCAGATCTCTTCACAAACAGCAACAACTAAGCAAAGCTGTGTTTATACACTGGTGAGTTCAAGGGTGAATTGTGCCATTAGAAGATGCTTTAGAAGTCATTTAATCTAAGCAGGCTGGTCTAGGATTCACTGAAATGTTTGGCAAATTTATTAATTTACACAGCCGCCAGTCTTGTAAACATGACTTTTGGGGGCTAATAAACTTAAAACCACACAACAAATAAGATCAAAACCATGTCTTAAAACCAGCAGTCTCTGCTTGAAGATGCCCCGCAAAGTAGATTTCACCACTTTGTGCAGCTTGAACCCTCAAGAAGTTCTGCCTGATGTCTAGTTTGAACCTACTTTCCTAGATTAGATACCACTTAGGCTGGGGCTGCCCTTGTGTGGCAGAATTCCATGGCCAGAATTTCTGACTTAAATGCTTTTTGTGTGATGCACTATGCACAGATCTGCACTTCTATTCTTTGACCAAACAGGCTGAACTACCAGGGATTAATATACTGAGTTTTAAACGCTATGGATTGGAAGGTATCAATACCAGTTGATGCAGCCTGGGATTGGATTTATTTCCTGGGATCACACTTTTGATTCACATTCCCTTTGACATGTACAGCTGACCGTAGGGTTCCATGCCTTTATTTTTTATGCAAATGCAGAATTTTGCATTTGCTCCTGTTGGAATTCATCCTGCTGGTTTGCAATCTTCCAGCATCCCAAGAACCTCTGAATCTTAAATTTATTTTCTATTTGTCTCTATTTTGTACTGGTCATTGACGAAATAAGATTACTTGTAGCTTAAACTAGACAGTGTCTTCTAATACAGGGGTCCTCAACATTGGCAACTTTAAGACTTGTGGACTTCAACTTCCAGAATTCCCTGTATTACATACTACTCAGGCTGGGGCTGCCCTTGTGGCAGAATTCCATAGCCAGAATTGTAGTCCACAAGTCTTAAAGTTCCCAAGGTTGAGGACCCGTTGTAATAAACCAAAGATGACTTCAAAGGAAAATATTTGGTTAGATAAATCGTATTTCCTAACTCCTCCTCCAAGTCATTTATTAATATGTTACATTGCAGACCTACAACAGATCCGTGGCATGCCGCTTGACACTTCCTTCCAGCCTGATACAGAGCCATTGATGTTAGGCAAATAATTTATTAAATTTATATGCTGTCCAACTCTCAACGACTTTATAAATGGTTTACCAACGGTTAAAAACATTTAATCAAGAAAACATTTTTCAAAAATGCCATGAGCCATTGCCTACTTCCTGGGGCTAAGGGAGAGTGACTGGCCCAAGATCTCCCAGCTGGCTCTGTGCTTAAAGGAGTGCTAGAACTTGCTGTTTCCTAGTTCCTAGCCTGCTGCCTTAACCATTGCGCTCTCCACACTGGCTGCCCCTTAGGCGGAGTCGGAGCACTCCAGCAACGTTTTGCCACAGAGCAAATCCGGGGAGAGCCACCTTAGCGCAGCGGTGAAGGCATCGAACTAGAGACTGGGAGGCTGCGAGTTCTAGTGTTCCCTGAGGCGCAAAGCCAGCTGGGAGATCTTGGGCCAGTCACTCCCCCTTAGCCCCGGGAAGTAGGCAATGGCTCTTCCTCAGCTTCCCGGCCGGGCTCCAAGCGGCCAACAGCCATCTGGGCGGCCTCTGCAGGTCGGCGTTTCTCCACCTCCTCGGCCCCCTTCAGGTGAGTGGACTTCAACTCCCAGAATGCCCCGGCCAGCAGGGAGAGAAACGCGGCCTGGTTTCGTTTGGACACAGGAAGGACGATGCCAGAGGGATTCTGCTGTCCGGAAAGCGAGAGATATCGGCGTCCGCTGCTCCCGGCGCGGAAGCCCACGCTCCCCTCCGGCGCTCCCGGCAAAGAATCCTGGCCAGCGCTGGAAGTCGCCAAGCCGACTCCGCGAGGGGCGCAGGCGCGGCCGGGTGGGCGGGGCCTCCTCGCTCGTCCCTTTCTCCGCCGACGCGCTGCGCCGAGGCACGTGAGCCTGTTTGGGCCACGTGACGCGCCGCCGCCGGCTCGCGCAGGCTGCGTGCGTGCGTGCGTGCGTAGGCGACGCGCCTCCGGCCCGCCGAGCCCCGCCCCCTCGGCGCGAGAGCGAGCAAGCCAGCGGCCTCCCCTCCGCCGCTCTCCCGGCCCGCTCCGCTCCCGCCGCCGCCGCCGCCCGCCCGCTCGGTTATGAGGCGCGCCCGCCGGCGCTGGGGCGCGGCTGGGTCTGTGCGGCGCGGCCGCCGCTGAGGCATCGCCGCCTCCGCCTGGGCGGGGACCGTCTTCCCAGCCGCCGCCGCCGCCGCCATCGCCGCCAGGATGGGCCGGGAGCCGCAGCCGGGCCGCCGCTGAGCGCGAGAGGCGGAGGGAGCCGAGCGCGGGAGGACGAGAGCAGGAGGGAGCACGGCCGGCGCCATGGCGGAGCAGACCTACTCCTGGTGAGCCTCCCCTGCTCGGGCGCCGCGCTCCGGGTGCCGGGAGCTTTTGTCCCCCCCGGGGGAAGCGGGGCCGAGCGAGACCCCCCCCGGCGCTGGGCCGGGCCTCGAGCGGTCGCGGCGCGGGGCCGGTTCGTGGCCGAGTGGGGGGCGCGGAGTCGGGGCGGGGGGGGGGGCGGCGCGCGAATGTGTGAACGCGTGTGCGCGCGTCAGGTTGCCAGACAGGCTCGGGTCAAGCCGCCGATCTCTCCGGGCTCGGAGCAGCCCGGCATCCATCCCACCTGCAGGGCGCAGCGGCTGAGGCGGCGGCCGCCTCTTTGTGAGCTCATCCCTTTCGCCCCTTTCACGGCCGCCTCCCGGAGAAGAGAGGGGCGGAGAAGCCCCTTTCCGACGGGGGGAAGCGGGGCCGAGAGGAGAAGAGCAGGCGGGGTTGCCCCAGTGCAGGGGTCGGCAACCTTGGCTCTTTTATGACTCGCGGACTTCAACTCCCAGAATTCCCGAGCCAGCTATGCTGGCTCGGGAATTCTGGGAGTTGAAGTCCGCGAGTCATAAAAGAGCCAAGGTTGCCGACCCCTGCCCCAGTGGCTTCCTGACGGTCGGGCTGATGCGGGCTCCCAGCAAGTGGCCCGCTCGTGGGAATAAAAGGGGGCTCCAGCTTTGCGCGCGTCTCACAATGGCCGTTGGCCTGATATCTCCCTGACATGGCAATTCTGAGGAGAGGCAGCACCGTCCTTTCGGTTAATGCCTTCTGAGGCACGCGATTCATACCACATTAAGCCATAATGTAGCTTAATTTTATTCTTTATTTACTAAATGTACAGACTACTGTAGTCCAAGAAATTCCCAGCAGTTTAGAATATTCCTGTTAAAAGATCAAAACTGGATAAATGGTACAACTGGTGTAACAGTAGGTATGTATTTTGATCATTGGATGCTGCAAACCCAAGCATTGTACTTTGTAAATGAGTGCAATGTGTGAAAACAGCTAAGATCTAGTGGGTGTCACTTGTAAGTGAATGGACATAATATTACACCATGTTTTTAAGCGTGATTGGGAATTTAGTATTCATAAGATTCCCACATAAAGCAGTAAATGGACACTTGGATGGCTTTTGTGTTAAGTGGTGCTCTTTCATATTCCTTTGGTGATCTTTTTGTAAGGTTGGGACCAGTTGGTTAGAGCCATCCATTTTGGTCTAGTGGTTAAGGCTAGAAACATGGAGATTGGGAGTTGTAGTCCCGCCTTAGGCATGGAAGTCAATTGAGTGACTTGGGGCCAGTTACTCTTAGCCCAACTCGCATCACAGAGATGTTGTGGGGACAATAGGTGGAGGAAAGATTGTTAGGTATGTTTGCTGCTTTGAGTTACTTAGAAAAGCAATAAAGACAGGATAAAAATAAATAAATTTGGCTGATGTCACATGGCTGAAAATTAATGGAATGTAGATTTAATTCCAAAGCTGGATGCTTGTGAGGCAGTGATACATAAATTGAGGTGACTAAATACTTAGAATAGAGGAGGATATTTGTAGCTCAGGGTTGAAACGAGGGATCCTTAGGGCTGTCTGAGCTTAATTCTTGCAGGAGTTTCATTACCAACTAGCTAACATCATCATCATCAAACGATGCAAGAAAACAACCAAGCTCAGAGAGCACCAAGGTCCCCTTTATTTGTTCTTCTATTCAATTGTATCTGATTCTTGTCTCTGTGGTTTTCTTAGCATGTTTTTCAGAAGTGTTTTGCCATTGCCTCCTTCCTAGGGCTGAAAGAAGGTGACTGGTCAAAGGTCACCCAGGTGACTTTGTGTCCAAGGCAGGACTAGGAATTATGGTCTCCTGGTTTCTTGCCTGATGCTTTCACCAGTTCCCCAAACTGGCTGTCAATCGATAAATTAAAAAAAAATTTAGTCACAACAATATCCACTTGGAAGTTCTTAAAGAATTAGTCTGTCAGAAATATATCTGTTTAAAGTTGTCATCGATTCCTGAAAACTAGAAAATTATTAACTCCAGGTTTTAAAAGGATGTAGGGAGGAGGCAGGATTGACTGGCCTTTCTAAGTAAATGATAAAAAGCATTATTAAAGAGACAATAATTAAATATACATACAGAAGAACAAACTTGTTCTAAAGAACCAACATGGCTTCTGCAAAGAGATCAGCAAGCATCTGGGCTGGTTATATTCAACAAACTGTATATTTGATATTTCAAAAAACTTTTGTTGGACTCCCTCATCCAAAGCTCTTATAAAATCTGAAAACCCTACAATAAAAGAGCAGGTCCTGCCCTAGATGTTCAAAATGGACACAAATGAATGCTCAGACAGTTAATTTTAATTTATTTGGACTTAAAATTGAGTAGTGAATTGGCCAGTTTGCAAGTGGTATCAGTTGTAACATCACAAAAAGACTCTGGGAACTTCAAAAGGATCTCTCCAAAGTGGGTGAATAATTGAAAGTTGTGATTTGCAATTGCAAAAAATATCTGGCACATTTTTTCTTAAAAATTTCACATGTACGTTGATGAGATCCGAGCTGGTGACAGGGAAGAGATTCTTGGATAACTCAAGGTAATTATCAGCTAGAGTATGGATACTGTGAAAAAGTTAAGTTCCAACCAATAGATTCTTAAAGGAACCAAAAATGAACTAGCACTATAGTATAAGTGGACCACACTTGAAATATTATGTGCAGTCCTGGTTGCCATAATACCTGAAAAATGGGATATTGTGTCACGGGAAACGACACAACAAAGGCGTCCAAAATGATTAAGGGACTATAAAATTATTAAAATTATAGAAGATGTGAGCATACATTTTTTCTTCCCCTCGCAGTATTAAAGCCTAGGTTTTTTTATTAAAGTTAAATATAGGGAAATTCAACAATATTTAAAAGAAGGATTTGTTTACATAATCCATGGTAAAAGTATAGAAGCTGTTATATTCTGATGTAATGGCTTGTGGTCAGTTTAGGTGGTTGGACCTCTACATCACAGAGAATCGATTATTAATGACACTATTCTATGTTCTGTTTCCATAAACCATGGCTAGCTGGTCTTAAATACCAGATTGACCACTGTGTAATCCAGAATGCGGAATTAGATGATCGTCAGCCTGGTCTAGTGGTCGCTTTAATTTTTGTATCAGTGTGCTTAGGACTACAATCTGAATTTTATAATGATATGCTTGATCGAAGAGGTAAGAATTCCCAAGCATAATATAGAACTAATGTGGTAGTTTGGGTAGAGAAAATGGGGTTCAAATTGCTCTTTTAATTAGAAATTGCATTTGGAGGCTGTGGGCATATCGCAGTGTTCAGGTTCAGATTTTAAGTGTTCACAATGTTGTTTCTCTCATTTCCTTGTAGAATCTTGTTGCTTCTGGTTTGTTTTTTTATTGTATCCAAATTAGAAAAATGCTTGCTTCCAAATCAGAAAATGTGGACTTCGTCGTTTTGATTCTAGATTGCCAAAAAACCTGTAACTCTTGTAGAAAACATCTAAATAGACTTTTGTTTGTGCTTGCTTAGTGTGGACGTTTCATTGTTGAAACACTGCATTTTGGTACATTGTTTTACAATTGCGTTGTACTTCAAAATTATTATTTGACTGAAAATGACCACAAAAGCAGATTCAAACAGGAGCAGCTGAATGTCATCAACTTACTCTCAGTATTGAGCTGTAATACAGGTAATCCTTGTCTTGTGATGAAATTGGGCCCAAAATTTCTGTTTCTAAGCAAGACAGTTGTTAAGTGACTTTTGCCCCATTTTGCAACCTTTCTTGCCACACTTGTTTAGTGAATCACTGCAGTTGTTTAGTAACACAGTTATAAAATAAATCTGGCTTTCCCATTGGTTTTGATTGTCAGATCACCAAGGGATACTGCAACCGTCATAAATATGAGTTGTCAAACCTTTGAATTTTGATCACATGACCATGGGTTTCTGCAGTGGTCATGAATGTGAACAAATGGCCATAAGTCACTTTTCTCAGTGCTGTTGTAACTTCTAACAGTCACTAAATGAACCGTTGTAAGTCGAGGACTGTACTTCAGGCAAAACATTTATTTATTTACTTCCAGTCTGTATCTCCCAGTCGGGGATTCTGGGCAAATTATTGAGTACAGATATGAAAGAATACAAAACATTTTATAAAAACTAAACGCCTCCCCCAAATGTTTTTGTAAACGAATGTAAAAGGCTGAGTGGAATAGGACCAGTGTGGGAGGGGGCTGGGAGTTGAGATTTCCGAAGGGCGGGGGCCACAACAGGAAAGGCCTGCACTCTGGTACTTCTCCACCAAACTCCGTTGGGAGGGTGAGTCGTAGTGGGTCTTCTGAAGTTCACATCCGGCTAAGGAGGTGCTGAATCTATCCCGGTTCTTTATGATCTATAAGTAATAATGGCATTTTGACTTGGACCCCAAATTCTACTGATGGCCAGTACAGTGATTTTAGGAAAGAGCTTACCCTACAGTTAACTCGGCAGTGGGTCCCCTTTTGGATCAGCTGCCAGTCAGGGCTGCCTTATGTAGTGTACATTAAGCAATCAGCTGGATGGTGACAGAAGGTTCCTGTTGTTAAGGCCTCCTGGCCCAGTTGGGTCACAGCTGACACACCTGAGGAATCTGGGCAAAAGACCCCTTTAACAGGGCTCCCAAGAGCGCTCCCAAATTGCAAACCAGTTCTTTCGGAGGGAGCATGTCTCCATTCAGACAGACTAGTGGAGCCGATATTTCTGGACACTGATTGAGATACAGCAACTCAGCCTTGAGTTAATGCCTTACTTAAAACATCAAAGCTTTCCTCGAAACTTTTATTGGCACATTATTATAGATAAGGCTTATGTGTAACTACTGTTCAGTGCCCAGTTGGAATCATATTTCTTTTCTTCTTTTCTAAATTACTAAGGGTTATGTTCCAGGGAGCATCTTGTGTTCCAGGTATATTAAACAGGGAGGCAGCATTGACTAAAGTTGAAATGGACGTGTGAACATGCATTGTAGCACATTGGCTGAAAAAACTCATAGATTTTGATGAGTTCTTTCCCTAGTCCATCCTTGGTCACATCAATTCATCCCATTAGATCTGGCAGAGAAGACCTCTGCCTACATTTGGTGGGTCCCAGGGGCACCTGCCTCCTGGAACATGCTTCCCCTCAAAACTAGATTAGTTCCATCCCTTTTGCCATTTCAGAAATCCCTCAAGACCTGGTTATGTTCCCAGGGAACCAGAGACATACTTACATGGCTCCGTTGTTGAGAAGGCCGTTCGTATCTTCTCTCCGCCCAGGATTTGTCTATATTTTTTATAATGCAGATCTTTATATTTTTACATCTGTTGGTTTACTTCATTGTTCTATGCTGCTCAGAGTCAGTTTTGGTGAGATGAGTGGCTATACGTGTTTGATAAATAAATAAATGAATATTGAGGACAGTTGAGAATCAGGACAGAGTGAGACAGTTTTGCAGGTACTCCTCGAGTTATGATTGTAAAGAAGTGTGCCTATCATGGTCATACGTGTGAGGGTCATAATGACCTTTTTTGGTCATAACAATGATTGTGGCAGTCATTAAGCAAACACCAACCACCTCAGTTGTTAAGTGAATCCATGGTTCTCTATGGGCAGTTTCACCATAAACCAGAGGTAAATCCGGTTTTCAGCAAAATTGTCATAAAACGTGGTGGGTGACGTGACTGTGGGATACTCCAGACAGTCCTAATTTGTGGCCTGGATGTCAAGGCTTGAAGTGCAGAACATGACTTGAGGGAGAGCAACCTGAAAAATTCCCTGAGGGTGGGCTCCAGCATGATTCTGAAAGCTCGGAAGAGTAAATCTCTGGTCCCGGTGACAGGCCCAAATTCAATTTTGCCTCATTATTTGCCTTCATTCAGGAGAGCAACCATTGGAATCCAGATGGTAAGTATCCCCCAGGCAAGTCAGTCATAACTTTGAATGGTTGCTACGTGACTGGTCTTACATAACTCAAGGAGTACCTGTATAAAACTCAAAAATCTCAGTTTTTCTAGGAGGACAGCCTTTGTTGTTGTTAGCTGCGAAGTCATGTCCGACCCATTGCGACCCTATGGACAACGTTCCTCCAGGCCTTCCTGTCCTCCACCATCTTCTGGAGTTCATTTAGGCTCACGCCTCCTGCTTCAGGGACTCCATCCAGCCACCTCATTCTCTGTCGTCCCCTTCTTCTATTGCCCTCAATCTTTCCCACCATTAGGCTCTTCTCCAGTGAGTCCTTCCTTCTCATTAGGTGGCCAAAGTCTTTGAGTTTCAACTTCAGGATCTGGCCTTCTAAAGAGCAGTCAGAGTTGATCTCCTCTAGGACTGACCGGTTTGATCACCTTGCAGTCCAAGGGACTCGCAGGAGTCTTCTCCAGCACCATAGCTCAAAGGCCTCAATTCTTTGGCGCTCGGCCTTTCTTATGGTCCAACTTTCACTGCCATACATTGCAACTGGGAAGACCATAGCCTTGACTATACGCACTTTTGTTGACAGGGTGATGTCTCTGCTTTTTAGTGTGCTGTCTAGATTTGCCATGGCTTTCCTCCCCAGGAGCAAGCGTCTTTAAGCCAAGAAATTAAAAGGACAGCCTTATGACTATGCAGTTAGTGCAAATACAGGTTCCATTCAGTGACCGCCTTATTTATTTATTTATTTATTTATTTATTTATTTATTTATTTATTTATTTATTTAATAATATTTCTATACCGCCCTTCTCCCGAAGGACTCAGGGCGGTGAACAGGGCAAGAATAAAAATACAGAATTACAAAAATTAAAAAAGGATTAAATACATGCCCACTAAAAACAGTCAATACAATATTAAAATCCCGATAAAACAACAGTAAAAAACCCCACCAATCCCCCATCAGGCCAGGCCGGCTTGTTCGAATAAGAATGTTTTTAGATCGCGGCGAAAGGAGCGAAGATCGGGCGCCATCCGGAGCTCAACCAGTAACTGATTCCATAGCTCCGGGGCGCCCACAGAGAAGGATCTCCCCCTGGGGGCCACCAATCGACATTCTCTGATCGGTGGCACCCTGAGGAGGCCCTCTCTGTGGGAACGCACAGGGCGAAGGGAGGTTGATGCCGGCAGCAGGTGTTCCCTAAGGTACTCCGGACCCCTGCCATGTAGGGCTTTAAACACCATTACTAGTACCTTGAATCTCACCCGGAAGACAACTGGTAACCAATGCAGCTCACGGAGCAGAGGTGTAACATGGGAGTATTGGGAGACTCCCAACACAACTCTCGCGGCTGCATTCTGTACCAGTTGGAGCCTCCGGGTGGTCCTCAAGGGCAGCCCCATGTAGAGAGCGTTGCAGTAGTCCAGACGAGAGGTCACGAGCGCGTGAGTGACCGTGCATAAGTCATCCCGGCCTAGATAGGGCCGCAACTGGCGCACCAGGCGAACCTGGGCGAAAGCCCCCCTAGTCACAGCCACTATGTGATCTTCCAAGGTGAGCCGTGAATCTAGGAGGACTCCCAAGTTGCGAGCCCTATCTACGGGGGGTAATAGTTCACCCCCCATAGAGAGAGATGGAATATCCGAATTGACCCGGGATGAAGGTATGCAAAGCCACTCAGTCTTGTCGGGGTTGAGTTGAAGTCTGTTCCTCCCCATCCAGACCCGAACCGCCTCCAGGCAACGGGACATCACGTTGAGGGCATCACTGGGGTGGTTTGGGGTCGAAAGAAAAAGCTGGGTATCATCAGCGTATGATACCCAACGCTGATGATACCCAACTCCAAAACCACGAATGATCTCACCCAGCGGTTTCATATAGATGTTGAACGGGAGAGGCGAGAGGACCGACCCCTGACGAACTCCACAAACGAGAGACCTCGAGGTCGACCTCTGCCCTCCTGTCAACACCGACTGCGAACGTCCCTGGAGATAGGAGGAGAACCACTGTAAAACCGTGCCTTCCACTCCCAATCCCCTGAGACGCCGCAGCAAGATACCATGGTCGATGGTATCGAAAGCCGCTGAGAGGTCTAATAGGACTAGAACAGAGGAATGTCCCCTGTCCCGAGCCCTCCAGAGATCATTCACCAGCGCGACCAATGCCGTCTCCGTGCTGTACCCGGGCCTGAAACCCGATTGGTACGGGTCTAGATAATCCGCTTCATCCAGGACCAGAGGGAGCTGATGCGCCACCACACTCTCAACAACCTTCGCAAGAAAGCGAAGGTTGGAGACCGGATGAAAGTTGTTCAACACCGCTCGGTCCGAGGCAGGCTTCTTGAGGAGAGGCCTCACCACCGCCTCTTTCAAGATGGCGGGGAAGCTACCCTCACTCAAAGAAGCCGATATAACTGCCTGGAACCAGCTTCGTGTCCTCTCCCGGGCTGCATAGACCAGCCAGGAAGGGCACGGGTCCAATAAACATGTGGTGGAGCTCAGCCTCCCCATAATCCTGTCCACTTCCTCCGGAGTCACAGAATCAAGCTCCTCCCAGGTAATATCGACAAGGCCGCCCGTGTCCTGATCGTCAGACTCTGCCCAGTCAGAGTCCAGACCGGTCCAAATCTGAGCGATTTTGTCCGACAGATGTTGGTTAAACTCCTCGGCACGACCCTGCAAGGGTTCCTCTCTCACCTCTTGATTAAGGAGGGAGCGAGTCACCCTAAACAGGGCGGCCGGGCAATTATCTGCGGACGTGATAAGGGTAGCAAAGTGATTAGACCTCGCCACCCTTATCGCAGCGAGATAAGACCTAATATAGGCAATTAAGGTGGGGATGAAAAAGTAACTTGATCACCAATCTTCGCTTTTTCAGCCAGAGACGAGGAAGCTGAAATCCAAGCAGGGTTTTTAATCCCTGAGCTGAGAGGCAGTGTGATAAGGTAAGGGGCGCGGGGTCTCTTGGGGGTGGGGAGGCCCACAGGCTGCTTGCATCTCTCCACTTAGGGGCTAAAACCCTCAATTTAGCCCCTAAAACCCTTAGGGGCTAAATTTTGGCAGGGAGGATTTTCAGCTCCTGAATGGGGAGACACTCGTGTGAGGCTGTCTCCTCCATTCCCCTGAGGCACCTCGTGCTCCTTGCTTGGCACTCCATTCTCTTAACAACCGGTGAGATTTTTTTAACAACTGCAACTGGGAGTGCTGTCATTGAGAGAATCAGTTGTGTGACATCTCACTATAAGACCGCTTCACTCAACAACGGAGATTCCCGTCCCAATTATGGTCATGCCAAGGATCACCTATATGTCTCCAGCTTCCAAAGAGCACTAATTTCAGCCTGCTTTAACATGCCTCCCACAACAGTTTTGGAGGGCTATAAAAATATAACTCAAGTAAAATAAAAATATTAAAAAGTTACCAATGAATTAAGACTATGTCCACGTGGAAAAGGGATTATTGCAACTATAGCTGTGCTCCTGTTACGCTCTCAACCATGGCAACTTTAAGATATGTGGACTTCAAGTCCTGGAAATATTGTACTATGCCTGGGGTCTCCAAACTTGTCCACTTTTAAGACTTGTGGACCTCAACTCCCAGAATTCTTTAGCCAGCATGCAATTCTGGGAGTTGAAGTCCACAAGTCTTAAAACTGGACAAGTTTGGAGACCCCTGTACTATATCAGGGCTTTTCAACCTTTTCACCCATTGTACCACTTTTAGGATAAGGCAATATCTGAGTACCACCAGTCACCCAGCAAGGTGTAAAACACTTGACCCAAAAAAGGGGAAAAATGATAAAGTTCAGGTAATCCTCGACTTACAACAATTCGCTTAGTGACTGAAGCTGCAACGGCACTGAAAAAAGTGACTTATGACCATTTTTCGCACTTATGACTTGCAGCATCCCCAGGGTCATGTGATTTACATTCGGATGCTTGACAACTGATTCATACTTATGACGTTCATAGTGTCCCAGGGTCATGTGATCAATGGCCAGGGGAGTGTGGCCAGCTCATTACTCAGGTTGCGGGGTGCCTTTTGGGGGGAATCCATGCGTCTCTGGAGGAGGGGGATGGGATTGGGGTGGGTGCCTTCCTTCCTTCCCTTTCTCCCATTGTCCCTTCCTTCTTTCCTTCCCTGTACCTTCCTTCCCTCCCTCCCTCCCTTCCATTGTCCTGCACTACACCGCCCAGACACCAGCCTGGTTTTGGAAGGCAGTAGCGCATTCTCACTACACGGACTGGCCGGTGAGGTGAACCGGCGACATCTTGGCCCTGCCTGTGTGTGTGCAGAGGCAGAGGAGAGCACATGCACCTCAGCCTCTGCGCGCGCACAGGCAGGGCCAAGATGTCGCCAGTTCACCTCACTGGCTGCTCTGTGTGGTGAGGAGAATGCGCTGTTGCCTGCCAAAACCAGGCTCTGTGTGGGCAGCTACAGCTGGGCTGCCCTCAGAAGCCGCTCGGCGCTCAGAAGCTGCCCGCACTCAGAAGCTGCTTTGCGCTCAGAAGCCACCCGCGCTCAGAAGCCGCGCTCTGGGCGCAGAAGCATGGCTCAACTGTAGCTGCACATGCCGATCCTGGGCTCCTACCCAGCTCACTTGCTTGCAGAAAACATGCTGCTTCCTAAGTGAAGCCCCAGGATCAGCGGGCTACAGCTGATACAGCCGAAGCGTGGATCAGCCGTAGCTTGCTGATCCTGGGGCTTCACTTAGCAAGCAGCATGCTTTCTGCAAGTGAGCTGGGCAGGAGTCGTTCGCTTGCCAGCCCTTCTCCCCAAAACGTGCCACTTGCTCACTCGCTCTTCCTCGCTCGCTGTTCCTCCGAAAGCAGGCCGGTTTGCCCCTTTTATACCTTTTCTTCTCTCTGCCCTCTTCCTCCTCCTCTTCTCTTCGGGTGCACCGGAAGCTCCAATTAGTATGTCGCAACGTGGCAGATCCTGGGGATTCAGGCAAGCTCTGCGGCTCCAGCTGATCTCCTCCAGGTCTGTGCGGCTCCGTTTTAACTGGTTCCCTCCCCCACTCCAATTAGCTAGGGCTCGCGTACCACCAGCCAGGTGCTCACGTACCACTGGTGGTACGCGTACCACCGGTTGAAAAGCCCTGTACTATACCCTCTGTGAGTATTCTAAGGACAGCCTTATAACTCCTTTCCTGATAACACACCTCAGGAATTCTGATCATCTTTATGTGTGATTACTAGTAGGAGATGAGTATGATTTAGTTTCCTTGTATGTAATCAAATTGTGTTATATGGCCTGTAAAATTAGCACACTGTCCACCAATCAATCTGCTGTCAATTGTTTTGTATTTGTATTTTGTATTTTTCTTATTTTTAAAGTGTTTTGTTTTAAACTCTGCTTTGTAATAAATTCTATCTTATTGCAGAGATCGGGGAATGGAATGGGATGGAAATGGCCTTGAAGGGAATATTCAGAAGCCATTACAGAAACCACAAGGGCAGAATTGAGGAGTTAGCGTTAGGAAGCGGCTCTGATTGGTTCCTCCCTGACTCAGTTAAGTGTAAGAAGGACAGAAATTCTGTTACTGTAGCCTGTCTCAATATAGTATATTCTAGAACTGGGGTCCCCAACTCCTGGGCCGCAGCCCACTACTGGGCTGCGTGAGCAGCGGTCGCTTGCACACGAAGCTCAATTTGTGCGAGCAGTGCACATGCGCCACTGTGTGCGCAAATGGAGTTGTGCAAAAAAGTGAAGGCGCTTTAGTTTATAACATACCCCACAAGATGCACACAAAATACATGCTCCTGATTTTGTGCCTGTACTGCGAGCACCCCATGAGGGAGATTATGCTGAGCGGCTGAGTCCTAAGGTCCACCGGAGAGCTGCTGTGCGAGCTTGAATCTGGTTCTCGTAGTTGGGGTCCAACTTTGGAACATCTCACAGGCATGAATAGAATACTGTAAGTATTGTATTTCTCACATTTGACTTGTATCACATTCATTACATTGCTGCTTAATGCCTTTGCCTGCAAACGTCCCTGGTGATGCCATTGGGTGTTTGCCAAGCACTCTGCCTCACCTGAGTGTAAGATTCCTAGTGGAAAGTAGTACACTGCAAAGCAAAACCTAAGCTTAACGCATCATGTCAGGCTCCAAGAATTCCTCTGGGCCTGTAGCAGCTGCAAATAAAAAGGATAAGCTGCCTAGAGTTTTGTTTGGGAGTGTGCCCACCTGCCCAGAAAAACAGCGGCTGGAGAAGGAGAGAAGCTATAGACATTGGTGAGGAGCAACTTCAATAGCTTGCTCTTGATTAAATGGCAGTTTTGTGGCTGGCAGTGATTGATTACATCAGGGCTCTTCAAACTTGGCCCTTTTATGACTTGTGGACTTCAACTCCCAGAATTCCTCAGCCAGGCACGTTTAAAGACCCCTGGCTTACATCATCTGTGCAAGTTCTTATAAATTCTTGCCTCCCCGAACCATTTTTTATAATGGGCAAAATTAAATAAGATGCTTCGAAAATTCCAGATCTGCCCACTAGCCTGTAAAGGTTGGGGACTCCTGGAGTTGGTGATTAGATGCATTGTTGCTTCACTTTCCCTAAATGCACTTTAATTATACTTACTTTGCCATCAAAACAAATTTATAGTTGGCAGTCGCCATAGTAATCCCAATTTACATGTCATCAAGCTGTTAAAAGTCTGTTACTGCAAAAAAAAAAACCCGCACCTTAAAAGTTACTCATGTATTTAGATCTTAAGCATTTACTTCATCCGATGGGAAATTTGGGTTGATGAAGGAGGAAAAAACAAACAACCACAATAGGCAAAATAGTTTGTTAGGTTACTTTTCAATTTAACATACTTAGAGAGAGGACTTTGTGGATTATTGTATCTTTAGGTAAGCCAGTATATTAAACTGCAGAATGTCTCACAGCTTGAAACATTTGGCTTCCAGATTATTGTTTCAGGCATTTGTGGGCAGAGATGTTTCCTTCAGTCCTCCTCCTCCTCCTCCTCCTCCTCCTCCTCCTCCCTCTTATGGAAGGAACTCATTGGATTTGTCCTTGCAAAAAATCACCATCAGTTGAAGTAGATACTAAAAGTTTGACATGTATGGTATGTATGGGTGTATTTCATTTATTAAATAAATTTATATAGCCACCCAACTTGCACATAGTGACTGTTGAAATACGTAAGCAATTTTTTAAAGATCTTCTGGGAAACTAACTGGCTTATGTTTCATACTAGAATCTTCAGAGGTAGCATGCAGAGACTTGCCATCTTCTTTTTTGAGATTTAAATCACCATCAGTATTTGCAGAAGTGGGAACTTGTATGTAAATTTGCCATGTTCTAATCTAAGCCAATTTGGGATTTCACTTTTAATTTTTTATCCATAACAAGGTTTAGTAAGCCAGAATTGCTTGTTTTCCTACGTAATGCTGATCCATAGACTCTGTCTGCAAATCTCACTGAACTGAGTTTAAACATCATGCTAAGCTAAAACAAGACAATCCACGTTCCCACCTAGTATATGTATGAACTTATAAATCATTCGTTCTCAGGGTGGAAGTAGTCTTATGTCTTACATGGAGGAACATTTTCTGTGTGGCCAGTAATGAGCCATATTGTTGCAATCCATTGTTCCAGGACTGTATACCGTAGTTTGCTTTCTGTTCTGTCTCACATGAGATTAGCTATGTGCAAAAGCCTAATTGTAGCTTTAAATTAATCACAGTTCCTTGAGTTTGGAATGTTACTGAGATGTATTTAATTTTAAAATTAGAAGCAGATGCTTCCAGTTTACATGAGATATAAAAGAATGAGAGCATTTGGGATTGTTGCTATATATTGTTTTATTCCTTTATTATGAAAGACCAAGAGTTCAACACCTCAAAATATTCCAGCCTAATAAGGGCTTTTTTCTGTATTATGAGTTATAAATAGAACGTGGTTTCAAAGCCTAGCTGTTTTGAAGAGCGTTATTCCAACAGCCTTGATAATAGGAAATATCTTAAAAATTGAACTGTTTTGAGCTTGAAATAAATAGATAGTCCTTGATTTGTGACTGGACGTTAATGGCCGCTTGCAAGCATTTTATGGCTGGCTGTCATAAAACATCGTCCCCCCAGGTCACATGATCACATTTGGGTTGGCAACCTGTTAGCATTGACGACTGATTGTCAAGTGCCATTCAATCGTACCTTTGCCATTTGCAGTCTTCTCTGCTAGCTTCCCCAGAAAGTCAGTGGGGAAGTTTGCAAGCTGAGCTCTGTTCCCCCGGCAAGGGATATCCTCCCGCCTGCTGGAGGAATGGACCTAAAATCTGACAAAAACACTAGTGAACCCCAACATTCTGGAAGCCTGAGGATGTTGGTGCTTGCTATTGGTTCTCCCTTCAGAGAGGTGGAGACAATGGTATTCGCTAAAATGCTTAGCAAATGCTTGCGTTCTGAGCCATCCAGAGTGATGGTTTTCATGGCTGTTCTCCCCAACATGCTCACTCCAGCCCAGGAGGCCCGGGCCCTCTCTCTGGTACTTCGCTTAATCACCCACGTGATTGCTTAGGGGTGCAACTGAAAGAGCTGGGATTGTGGTCATTGAGCGCAGTGGTCACACGGTTTCTCACTTAGCACCCGCTTTGCTCAGTGACCGAGATTCTGGACCCAGGGGTGGTCATAAGTGGAAGACTGCCTGTACTCAAAAAAATATTTTTCACGAGACTTTGTTCCGATGGAGCATATTGAAGGAGCCTGCATTATTTCAGGCTTGAAATAAATCAGACTTGTTATTTTTATGTACCAGTAATGAATTCCTAATGTTTAAACCAAGTTTTATGTATGATACATACATACTTTATATAGACGTGTTGATAACTGACTTAAATGTTTAATTGTGATGGGTTTATATTTGGCTGTGCTGTTCAGCTTCTTTTCTTGAGAGTTTAAAAGCTGCCCAATAATCTGCTTACAGCATAGGCTGGCTTTGTGATGGTGTAGTTGCTAAAGTAAATGAAGAATGGATTAGCCTGACACAGTTGGATTCTGTCTCTGTGTGCTTGTATATATCTCCAGGCATATTAAACGTTTTATTATGTTTAAATGTGCCTGAGAAGAATTTGGATGTCGCTTTTACTTGTGTTTCCTGAATTGATCAGGAAATCAATGTTCCTCGAGTTCAATATTGATTTTTTTTAATATAGCTATTGTTTTGAAGTTTTTTTATTGCAATCATGTCCATTATATTTTTATTAAATTGTGCTGCATTTCAACATGCCATGAGGGAGATGTGCTCGGTGAGAAGGTGTTCTAAACATCCAATTAGTAGTAGTAATAATATTAGCTGCTGTTAGTGTTTGTATGTCACAAGGGGGGCAGTAGAGCTGGTCTCCATTTACAGCATATCCAGCAGAAGAGTGAGAAGCTTATGTAGGAACCATAACCGCTGCTATGTTTTTGTATGTTTCTGAGGAGCAAAGGAACGATTGGCAAGCTCTCCTTTCACCTAAAATGCAAAAAATGTCCTTCAGAAACCATATGAAACAATGGGATAAGTTCATTGTACACATGGATTATTCAGAACACTAGATGTAGCTGAAATTGCTGAAACAGCTCTTTAGTGTCTAAAATCAGATTATGGCAACATGGCTCCCAAATACAAATAAGATAGTTCTGTACTTGCTTCCTTTGCAGTTCCCCTTTTTGAAAATTTAACACGATCAACACTGCAGCTATAAGTAATGTGGCACCCTCTGAAATGAAAAACACAACTTTGTTTGCACAGTGATTTTTAACCCTTTTTGTAATGCTGGAACATAGGTAGCATAGGAGCTTTTTCATTATAGATATTTATCTTCTGTATCAAGAGAAACACAGGAGGAGAATAAAGGAAAACCATATCAGTACTCCCAAGGATATCTTTCCCAGTTTTACTGACAGAACTGCATTAATCTCCTGGAGAATTGCATATTTACACGTTGCTGTGGGACTTACTACACAGTAATGCAGAGCCTCATGTTTGCTTGCACAGTGTCTGTAGTTGTCGGTTCGTGAACTTCTGTATTCATAAGAGAGATTGAATATAAGACAATCAAAATAGAGCTGGAAGGGATCTTGGAGGTCTTCTAGTCGTCCAACCCTCTGCTTAAGCAGGAGATCCTATATCCTTTCAGACAGGTGGCAGTCCAGTCTTCTCTTAAAAACCTCCAGTGATGAAGCGCATACAACTTCTGAAGACAAACTGTGCCGCTGGTTAATTGTCCTCATTGTTAGGAAGTTTCTCTCCTTGATCAGTTTGCATCCCTTGCTCCTTATCCTGCCTTCTGGTGCTTTGGAGAATAACGTGACTGCCTCTTCTTTATGGCAGCCTCTCGTATACTGGAATACTGGTATCATGTCATTCCTAGTCCTTCTTTTCTCTAGACTGGTCAAACCCAATTCCTGCAACCGTTCTTCATATGTTTTTGTCTCCAGGCCTTTAATCATCTTAGTTGCTCTTTTTTGTACTTTTCCCCAAAGTCTCACCATATGTAACATGGTGACCAAAACTGGATGCAGTATTCCAGGTGTGGTCTTATTAAGAATTTATAAAGCAGTGTTAATACTTCATGCGGTTTTGATTCTATGCCTCTATTTATACAACCAAGGATTGTATTAGCTTTTTTGGCTGCTGCCACTCATTACTGGCTCATGTTTAAGTGATTGTCCACTAGGACTCCAAGGTCCCTCTCGTAGTTACTGTTTTTGAGCCAGGTTTCGCCTAATCTCTATTTGTACCTTTGGTTTTTCTTGCCTAAGTATAAAATCTTGCTTTTCTCCACATTAAATTTCATGTCGTTGGTTAGGGCCCGTTGTTCAAGTCTGTCAAGGTCTTTTTGGATCCTGACTTTGTCTTCTGGGGTGTTGGCTGTTCCTGCCAGCTTAGTGCCATCTGCAAATTTGATGAGTTCCCCTTCAATTCCCTCATCTAAGTCACTTATGAAGATATTGAAGAATACTGGGACTAAGATGGAGCCTTGTGGTACCCCACTGCTCCCTTTCTCCCTATAGATGTAGTACCATTAAGGACTACTCATTGAGTACAGTTTGTCAGCCAGTTACAAATCCATCTGGTGGTGATGCTGTCCATCTCACATTTTTCTAGCTTACCAAGAAGTAGGTTGTGGTCTACTTCGTTGAATGCTTTACTGAAATCTTAAGTATATTATGTCCACAGCATTTTGCTGGTCTACTAATTTAGTCACTTAGTCAAAGAATAAAGTAATATTGATTTGGCATGATTTGTTTTTAACAAATCCATGCTGACTTCTAGTTATAAATTTGTTTCTAGATGTTCACATATCTGTTTTTTATTATTTTTTCCAATATCTTCCCAGGTATTGATGTTAGGGTGATTGGTCTGTAGTTTACTGGGTCTGTTTTTTTCCCCTTTTTTGAGGGTGGGAACCACATCAGCTCTTTTCCAGTCCTCAGGTACTTCCCAGGTGCTCCAGGATTTATGAAAGATGTGGTGCAGTGGTCCTGAGATAACATCTGCCAGATCCTTCAGAACTCTGGGATGTAATCTGTTGGGTCCCGGTGAATTATATTCATCAAGGCCGGATAGGTGTTCTCTTACCATTTTCTTGCTTATTTTATTTTTTTATTTCTAGTCGTGTCTTTTGCAGTTATGTTTTTGGTCGGTTGGGTTATAGTATTTTTGTGTGTGATGCAAAGTTAAGCAGTTCTGCTTTCTCTCTACTGCCTGTTGTGGACCAACTGTTTCCTTGACTTTTTTCTTGTTATATGTTGAAAGAAGCTTTTTTAATATTCTCTTTTGACTTTTGTTGCAAGTCTTTGTTCATTCTGAGCCTATGCTTTCCTGACTTCATCTTTGCTATCCGCTTTAGTTATGTGTCCCTCTTTCCATTTTTTGTACTTGTCCTTTTTGTCTTTCAGTTCATCAGAGAGATCTTTGTGCAACCACGCTGGTTTCTTGGATTTCTTATTTTTATTTTTCAGTGGTATTGTGTTAGACTAGGCTTTTATGATCCTATTTTTCAGTGTTCCCCATGCTTCTTCCCCTTTAGGATTTTTATATATGAAATTTTGCTTAGGCTTTCTCTGAGTTTGTTAAAATCAGCTCTTTTAAAATTTAAGACACTGGTTGGATTATATTCTATTGCTTGTGTTTGCATTATATTGATTTCCAATATGGCATGGTCACTCTCGTCCAAAATTCCAGCAACCTCAACTCCCTCTATCATTTCTCTATTGATAGGAATTAGGTCCAGTATAGCTTTTCCTCTAGTTCCCTCCTCTACCTTTTGGATGACCAAGTTGTCAGCTAAGTTGGTTAAGAATCTGTTCGATCTCCCACTTGTTGCAGAGTTTGTCTCCTAGTTGATATCAGACTAGTTAAAGTCTCCCATTGTACTGTGGTGTATTTCCTACATACATTTGTTAACTGATTAGCAAAGAGTTCATCTATTTCTTCTGCTTGGTTGGCTGGCCTATTGTATACGCCTATAGCAATGTCATTTTCCCCTTTTTATATTGACCCATATGGATTCTAGGAGATTTTCATCCTTGGTTTTGTGTATTTCTGTAGAGATGTAGTGATCTTTTATATATAATGCAATGCCACCTCCTCTTTCGTTAGGTCTGTTTCTTTTGAATAGTTTGTATCCTCCCATCAGTATATTCCAGTCACGAGTTTCATCCCACCAAGTTTCAGTAATAGTAACTATATCATATCTGCCTTCATGTATTATTTATTTATTTATTTATTGATGGGATTTATATCCCGCCCTATCTCCCGAAGGACTCAGGGCGGCTAACAACAAAACATATAATAAGTACAGCAAATTAAGATAAAAATAAAATTAAAATAATCTGTGCAATAAATTAAAATTAAAAACTAAAAATAAATTAAAAATTGTAAATATAATTAATTAAAATGCCTGTCAGTCCAGGTCAGCCTGGTGGAAAAAGGAGTGTTTTGAGGCCGCGGCAAAAGGATTGGAGATTTTGGGCCATCTGAAGCTCAGGGGGGAGCTGATTCCATAGGGCTGGCGCTCCCACAGAGAAGGCCCTCCCCCTGGGGGTCACCAGCCGACATTGCCTAGCTGATGGTACCCTGAGGAGGCCTTCCCTGTGTGAGCGTACTGGGCGATGGGAATTTGTTCCCGGCAGCAGATGGTCCTGCAAGTATCCCGGGCCTAAGCCATGTAGGGCTTTAAAGGTAAGTACCAGCACCTTAAATCTCACCCGGAGGGCAACCGGTAGCCAATGCAGGAGGGGTGTAATATGGGAGTATCGGGGTGCTCCCATCACAACCCGTGCAGCTGCACTCTGCACCAGCTGAAGCCTCCGGGTGGTCTTCAAGGGCAGCCCCATGTAGAGAGCATTACAGTAGTCTATACGGGAGGTAACGAGTGCGTGGGTGACTGTACGTAGGGCATCTCGGTCCAGAAAGGGGCGCAATTGGTATATTAGGCGAATCTGGGCAAATGCCCCCCTAGCCACGACTCCAATATGATCTTCAAAATTGAGTCGTGAATCTAGGAGGACGCCCAGATTGCGTGCTCTATCAATGGGAGGTAACATCTCTCCTCCTATAGTCAGAGAAGGAACCTCTTGGACTAAACGAGATGACGGTATGTGGAGCCACTCAGTCTTGGCCGGGTTGAGTCGAAGCCTGTTTTTTCCCATCCAAATCTGTACCGCTTCCAGGCAATGGGACATCACATCGAGGGCATCACTGGGTTGGTTCGGGGTGGAGATGAATAGCTGGGTATCATCAGCATATTGATGATATTTCACCCTGAAGCCACGGATGATCTCTCCCATGTGTATAGGCATTTGAGTCCTTTATGGATCTCGGGTATGTTTCTTGTATCTCCCACTTTGTAACTGGGATTTCCATCCTTTCCATCACTCTGTTTCATTATGTTTTCCTTTTTTATTTGTTCTTTCTCTTTACTCCCCACCTCCTTATGTGGTTATCTAGTGGTTTTTGCTTGAAACCAGGCTCTAAAGGTCCCTCCCTTATTTTTAATTTAAAGCCCTTTTGATAAGATGAGCCAGTCATTTTTCCGAATATATTCTTTCCACTTCTTGTGAGGTGCAGTCCATCCCTTGCCAGTAGCCCTTCATGTAGGTAATGTAGACCATGGTTTAGGAAGCCGAAGTTCTGTTGACGACACCAGTTTTTAAGCCAGTGGTTTATTTCTAAATTCCTTTGCTCCCTCCTGTTGGCCTTTTGTTGGAAGTATAGATAAACTTGTGCTCCTACTTCTTTAACTTTCTTCCCTGGCTTGATTGTTAAAAGCTGGTTGCAGCCTCATTTAAGAAGCAGCTCTAACCCACGTTCCCTTTGCTGGAAACAACATCTTGTTTCTGGCTCTTGCATGGCATCCCTATTTGTGTAACAAACCCTGAACTGCTAGCTCAGGAGTTGCCTAGATTGAGAACCCCTGTTCTGACCCATAGATGACTGGCAGACAACTCTGACCCAGCTCTCGGAACATTCATTTGATTCTGGACTATTTTTTGTTGTGCTTCTGTTTGAAAGCAATTCATTCAGGCAAGCACCTAAGACTCTGAGTTGGTTTGCGTCCTATAAACTCTTGACTTTGAACAAGCAAAAATAGCATACCAACTGAGTCCATAATTGAAAGAAGCATTGGAACAATTCAATTCAAACAATTGAACTGAAGCAGGACTCCTTTAAAAGCCTCTGCAGTGGTTGTGAGCAAGATGGCTAATCCCGTTGTCTCCTGGCACTCAAGTCCACAGAAGACTGAGGCCCTGTGGTTTCCTCAGGAGGAGGAGCAGCTACCCAGAGCGGTTATCTACTGCTCGCTCGCTCTGACCTGGAGAGATTCCCCAAAACTGGCCTACTTACGGTACTGGGTCTTTGGACTTTGCCTCAGTTGTCGGCTCTGCTTTCCCAGAGACATCGAATCTAGTTCACCGGTGCCGTCTCTCTGGATGTCTGTAATATATTCATGATCATTGAGGTTTAAAATGAATACAATAAATAAAATTTTAACATCATAGAAATAGCATCAGATTATTATCCTCAGCCTATTTATTTTGTGAAAGAAAATAATACTATTTAGAGAATCTGTTGGGAGAACAAACTTGATGCTCTTCCATCAAAATGATTAACGTGTATATCTTTTGAGAGAAATACACATTTTTAAAGATATTTTAATATTCCAAAGCCATGTTCTTCTCTTATTATTTATGTCAAATTTCTTTCCTCGTTTTACTTGAAAATATGAACTTGTCAGTATCAAATCCAGATTATCCCAGAAAATTCTGATTTTTAAAGACGTGTTCCAAAATGAGGACAGGTACAGAATCTCTTCAATTGCTTATGAACAAATTATTGGAAAAAATGTGCCAAGTTTTAGGGCAAAAATTGTGGCTTGACTGAAATGATTCTTCTCATGTCTCTTACAATACTTTGCTTTCCTTTAAAAAAACAATTTGTTCTTTAATAAAAAGTACGTATTATAATGAAACACATTATGTGTGCAGAATGCAAGTCCATTCTGTGTTAGCATTTAGGAGAAAATGTATTTATCATGATTTGTATTACTGTTTGTGCAACATCCTTGGTTACCTCCAGTCTGGGGTATACAATTTGTCCTGGCCTTCCAGTTTTGCAACCATTGTAAATTGTGAGTGCTTTCTCACTTAATTTGCAAAAACTGGCTATTAACAATGAATCACGCACAGGATTCCTGGCAGCAAACTGGATCCAAAGGGGAAGCTGGTGAGTGAAGCAGAGATCCAGATTCCCAGAGATAGACTTTGCATTGTAGTCAAGTATTGTGTGACAACACAGAGATTGTGGCCAAAACCACGTACTGTACTATAAAGACGAACAATTTCAGTAGTCAGACTCACCATGAACCAAGGCGCATGAGAGCAAGCTCTAGATGGGAGGTTTTTCCAGCACCTAATTGCAGTTGGGCAAGGCCTTAAATCTTTGTCTAGCCACATCTGATGCCCTCCTCTTTTTCCTAATTATTACGCAGCCTGGCATTTTCACACACACTCCATTTCTTCTGACTAGTAATATTTCAGTGGATTACGTGATCTGATAGCTAATTTAAGGTCTGATCTAGTGGCAGGGCTCCCTTGCTCTCGAAAGCAAACTTTTGAGCTAGCAGTCTTCAACTTATGACCACAACTGAGCCCAAAATTTCTGTTGTTAAGTGAGCCCTTGGTTAAGTCAGATTTTCCCCATTTTGACCTTTCTTGCCACTGTTGTTAAGTGAGTCCCTGCAGTTGGTAAGTTTGTTAAGTGAATCTGGCTTCACCCTGGACTTTGCTTGTCAGAAGGTTGCAGAAGGGGATCGCGTGTCCTGGGGAAACAGCAACGGTCATAAGTAGGAGCCCGCTGCCAAAGAGACTGAATTTTGGTCACGTGACCACGCAAAGGCCGTAACGGTGAAAAGTGGTCATAAGTCACATTTTTCAGTGCTGTTGTAACTTTAAACGGTCACTGAACAAAAAGTCGAGGACTGCCTGTAATTCCTTTCTTTCCCTTGTTCAAAAAGGAACTATTAGCCGAGTCAGGGGTGAAGTGGGATCGTTGAATCTGCTGGCATTTGTATTTATGCCTTCATGAAACGCCCAGGTACTATTTCTGGGGAGACTAGCTACGCTAATTCTGTGGTTAATAGGTAGGGATCGCCTTCTTGGCAGCTGTTTTTTGAGCAGGCCGTGACATTTTCTCACGATTCCAAGTATTCATCTGCTGACAATGCCCTTTGTTGGGCAAATGCCATGGTTTCAAGCGAGTGGCCAAGTATTAAAATAAAATTTCATTGAAATACTTTGCTGTTTGTGCTAAAAGGTAGAAGATCTCCCACAGAAAGCCAATTAATTGGGAATGAGGCATATTTTGTGAAACTGACTGACTGGGGAGGAGCGGAACAGTCCTTTCACGCGACACGTGCATGTTATCAGTGCCACAACAGGGCTCAAGGGTTTTTAAACCACTGCTGCAGTTTGCATAAAAAAACGGGGAGGAAAGAGTTTATGTAAAACCCCAGTCTCCCAGTGCAGTAGACCTTGACTTACAACCATTCAGTTGACCGCTATGACAGTGCTGAGAAAAAAAGGCTTATGACCTGACCTCCCCGTTACGACTGTTGCCCCGTTTCTGCGGTCATGTGATCACCTTTCAGGCACTTGCGGAGTAACGTTTCTTTACACGATTGCAGCGTCCCGAGGTCAGATGATTATTTATTTATTTAATTGTTTGTTTATATTTATTTTTAAATTTATTGGCTGCCCACCTTACCACAGGGTAACTCTAGACGACTTACATTTACCGTTTGAGACTTTCCCAGTCATCTTCTGACAAGCAAGGTCAAGGGGGCAAGCTGGATTTGCTTAATGACCATGGTGATTCACTTAGTGACTATGTCATTAAGGTTGTAAAATTGGGCTCAGTCGCATGATGATTCATTTAATGACCAGATCACTTAATAATGGAAGTTCCAGCCCCAATTGTGGAGGGTGAATAGAGAGCTGCTGGTAAAGTGTATATTAAAAGAGATGAAGGATCTAAGGGAGAGGAAAGTCTTTGCATTTTACTGTGGGAAATAAGAATTTTAGGACAAGGTCAGATCCAATCAAAGAATTAAGCCAGGATTGAATGGCAGAATGGAACATTAAATCTTTAGAATATAAAATTTTAGTACTTGGAGAAGATAGCTGATAAAAAAAACAGTAAAAGAAACAGTGAATCAGAAGCCAGCAAGGCAGGTGTCCAGAGCTCATTGCTTTCCCTGCTCATGGAACGCATTCATACCTCTGCATATCTAAAAACTAATCATGATCTCTCAGGTTTACCTCTTCAGCTCTTTGTCCAGGCAGTAAGTAGCCTAGAGCAGGGCTCCCCAACCCCCGGTCCGTGGACTGGCACCAGTGCGCAGCATGCCAGCAAGCAGGCCGCGTAAACAAGCCAAGCTCCATCCTCGGGATGCAGGAACCACACCGTCTCTGGTCTGCGGGAAAACCTTTCCCCATGGCACCGGTCCCTGGTGCCCAAAAGGTTGGGGGCCTCTGGCCTAGAGAAGCGAAGCTTAGCTAATGCCAAAGCCAATTGGGGGAGGAAGAAGATGGGTTTTTAAAAGGAGGCAGGGAGAGCCGGTGGTGTGTAGCAGTCAACACACCCGGCTAGAAACAGGGGGATGGTGAGTCTCAGTCCTACCTTAGGCGTGAGGGCTAGCTGGGTGACCGTGGCCAGTCCTTCTCTCGGCCTCAGGAAGGAGGAAGGGTGAGTCCCTTTGGAGGCCTTGCCAAGAAAACTGCAGGGACTGGTCCAGGCTATGGTCAGGAGTCGAGACTTGGAGGGACCAAAAAAGGGGGGAGCCCCCCCTCTATTCTCTCCTTGTTTTTTCTCTTCCATGGGAGGAAAGGGTCCATCTTTTGCAAGCTGGCTTAGGGCCAGGTAAGCAGAAGCCCTAAAGCCAGGAATCTCTGGAGAGTCAGGAAAAATAATACAGCTGCTGTATTTAAGGACAAGTAGAAGCGCGGTGGCTCAGTGGGTTAAGACGCTGAGCTTGTCGATCAGAAGGTCGGCAGCTTGGCGGGTCGAATCCCGAGTGCCGCGTAACAGAGTGAGCGCCTGCTACTCGTCCCAATTTCTGCCAACCTAGCAGTTCAAAAGCACGTAAAAATGCAAGTAGAAAAATAGGGACCACTACGGTGGGAAGGGAACAGCGTTCCGTGCGGCTTTGGCGTCTAGTCATGCCGGCCACATGACCACGGAGACGTCCTCGAACAAGCGCTGGCTCTACGGCTTTGAAAGGGAGATGAGCACCGGCCCCTAGAGTTGAAAACAACTAGCACGCCTGTGCGGGGGAACCTTTACCTTTACCTTAGAAGCTGGGTGCAGGTCGGCATTTTGATTGTTGGGGGGGGGAATGGTTTCAGCTGTTGCCCTTTTGTTCTGCCTGGGGGGGGTTTGCAGGTGAGCAGGGCCTGCCTCTTCCTGGCCAAAGGAGAAAGAAAGAACAGAAAAAACCGCGTAGGTGTTTTTGTTATTTTCTTGGTATGTGTAATAAAGACTTGAATTGTACTGAGTCGGCACTTTCCTTCTGACTTTCTCGCATCTTCCTCTGCTCAGCTGAGTTACAAAGTAGGAGATAAAAAGGGGAGGAAGCAGCTGCTTCACTTCTTTCTGAATGATTTGGCTTCAGAGAAGACTCCTCCGGGGTTGTTGAAGATCAGGAAAGATGATGGGGGTGAGATCTAGAGTTAGGTGCCCCCTCATGGGACCCTAAGGTAAAAAGGTAAAGTTTCCCCCGCACATGCGTGCTAGTCGTTTCCGACTCTAGGGGCCGGTGCTCATCTCCGTTTCAAAGCCGAAGAGCCAGCGCTTGTCCGAGGACGTCTCCGTGGTCATGTGGCCGGCATGACTGGACGCCAAAGGCGCACGGAACGCTGTTACCTTCCCACCGTAGTGGTCCCTATTTTTCTACTTGCATTTTTACGTGCTTTCGAACTGCTAGGTTGGCAGAAGCTGGGACGAGTAACAGGCGCTCACTCTGTTACACGGCACTCGGGATTCGACCCACCAAACTGCCGACCTTCTGATCGACAGGCTCAGCGTCCTAACCCACTGAGCCACCGCGTCCCTCATGGGACCCTATTACATCCCAAATATTTGCATTTGCCCCGTTACAACTCCCACTCAAAACACTGGCATAGAATAATGTTGTTGGCAAGAAAAAGTTTATAACACCCAATTTTCCATGCTTTGAAATGGAGATCTCCGAACAGGCAACTTTAAGACTTGTGGACTTCAAGTCCCAAGATTCTCCAGCCAGTGCATGCTGGCTGGGGAATTCTGGGGATTGAAGTCCACAGGTCTTAAAAGTGGCCACGTTTGGAGAACCCTGCTTTAAAAAATGCAATGCGTAGAAGTACAAAACAATGTAAAGATATCGTGTTTACATGGAGTTTGTTTATTTAGTGTATGAGAACATGACAAGAGTTTATTTAATAGAACATTTCATTTAAAACTAAGGAAATCAATCATATGATAGGAGAATTGATAAAAGAAAGTTGGGAGATACTAAAGCAAATTACCAAACTAGGTAACCTCATCATTGCTATTAAGGGATGATCTCATTTTATATATTAGTGCCCTGTTAGGGTGGGAGGTTCCTTGATTCAGTATTGTTCCATCCATCCCAACATCCACAGTTACAGGATTGCAATCTAGATGAATGGCAACCTGTTCATGCTTATTTATTTATGTAATTTAGCAGATGGGAAAAATGTTAAAAAGCGCATCACAATTTCATTCTCAACGAGTAAACGTGAAACTATTCTATTTACAAATTCAAATAGTCAATACACAATGGAGTTGTGATCAAAAAATATCTCTGGAGTTTCCCTGATATGCACTCGGAGGGCACACTCTGTCTGCTTTGGACTTTTGACCAGTTGCCCAGCACACGCTAATCACCATTCTCCAACCTTCCCCACTGGCTTGCTCAGAAAGTCAACAGGGAAGCTGGCAGGGAAGGTCACAAGTCCCTGGGTAGGTCTCCCCAACTTGCACACCCTTCCCCAACAGGGCCTTCTGTGCTGGTGCCATTCTAGCCATCCATTCACACATCCTGATCCCCCATGCACCTGAGCCTCCTCTGAACACTCCCAACCTACCTGGTGCTTCTTGTTCACCCCCTTGTACCCTCCCCAACCTGTGCCTCTTGCGCACTTACCTGCACTGTCTGCAACCTATACGGTGCTCCTTGCACATGCTGGTAAACCCCTGTGCCTTCACCACCACCCTCTTGCTTCCTTCCCCAACTGATGTCAGCCATGCACCTGCCAGGGGGCCTGGGACTTGTGACTTCCTGCTGGCTTCCCCATGGCTTCCTGCTGGCTTCCCCATGGCTTGCCCAATGACTGGAATTCAGTTAATGACAGCCATTGGGATTGCAGTGATGCCTATCGTTAAGTGATGTGGTCAGTCTTTATGACCGCATCACTTAGCAATGGAAATTCTGGTCCCAGTTGCCATTGTAAGTCAAGGACTACCTATATTTATTTATGAGCCAGTTTGGTCTAGTGGTGAAGGCACCAGCTAGAAAGCGGAGACCATGAGTTCAAGTCCCACCTTAGCCATGAAAGCCAACTTGGGTGACTTTGGGCCAGTCACTCTCTCAGCCCAGCCAATCTCAGAGGGTGGTGGTTGTGAGGAAAATAACAGGAGAAACATATATTAGATACGTTTGCTGCCTTGAATTATTTGTAAAAATAATGACGGATACAAATAATAACAACTATAATAACAATAAATATTATATGGTGTTCTACTCCAAATCACTTATATAGGGTTGCTGAAGTGTGAAATTAAATCATAGGATTTTAAAGGTTGTCAAGTCCAGCCTCCTGTTTAAAGCAGGAATTTACTAAGATAATTAATTGTCTTCGGGCTGGCAGTAGGTGGGTTGTTTTTTTTTAAGGAAATGAAGCTTATGGTCACCAGTCATGAGTCATTTTGGTCTAGTGGTTAAAGGTCTCAGGCTAGAAAATGAGAGATTGTGACCCTAGTCCTGCACAAGCACAAAGCTAACTGGGTGACAATGGGCAGGTCCCCTTTCTCAGCCATTGGAAGCAACCAGGGGCAAAAGGCTTTGGAAAACCTTGCCCAGAAAACTCTGTGGACATGGAGGCAAGACTAAAGGTGCGGTTGGGTGCATGCACACAAACAAAACTACTTATTTGTAACTTAAAAGAACACAGTTTTCCTTGCTTCCTTGTTTGTAAAAATGTGCTATCATTTTATTAATATCTGGTGCATTGCATTTAGTGCTGTTTATATTTGATGATGGGTAAATAGATTATTGACATCACTAACTTCAGAGTTTATGAACCAAGCACATATTTTAATTTTGCTTTTCATTGATGTAGCAATCAGAATTAAGTTTACTTAATTTTTGTGCATTTATTCATTTGCTGTGATTATTATAAAGTGTTTTTTAAATCACAACTGTCCCTGATTATGAAACTATGCCTCCATGTTGTGATTCCTCAAACTACCAGGAGCTTGGACTCAAGTCCTTTACTTACTGATAAGAATCAGTTAAACAGACTTTTTCAAATAAAGCTATGAAACCATTTCATGTTTCTCATCTCCTCAAAAAGAGAAAGGCTTGGCATATTTGAAACATTTTTATGGATTATTTAATTGTAGAGGAATACAGTGATGAACTTAGCCTGGAAATGACAAATAGGAGGCAAGTCGTTCCACTGATTAATTGTTCTCACCATTAGGAAAGTTCTCCTTAATGGCAGGTTGCTCTTCTCCTTAGTTAGTTTCCATCTGTTGCTTCTTGTCCTGCCTTCAGGTGCTTTGGAGAATAGGTGGGACTCCCCTCTTCTTTGTGGCAGCCCCTCAAATACTGCTACCATGTCAACCCTGGTCCTCCTTTTCACTAGACTAACAGGAAGCTTTGAGAAACCCAGGACCACCTTGATTTTCTTTGGCATAAGAGGGAGGGAAGGAGAGACACTGCCAGCTATTCTATTATAGCCTATATCAGGGGTCTTCAAACGTGGCCCTTTTGTGACTTCAACTTCAACTCCCAGAATTCCTCAGCCAGGCATGCTGGCTGTGGAATTCTGGGAGTTGAAGTCCACAAGTCCTAAAAGGGCCACATTTGAAGACTGCTGGCCTATATCAATAAAATACAACTTCAGTTCTCTTTGTGGTGTTATGTTTCCTGATATGGTTTACCTTGAAAAGCTAATCAACATCTAGCAGCACTATTTACAAAGATACTGAAAGGGCCATGAATGAATGCGTTGCATCTTACTGTATTTCAGGAATGGTTGGCAAATGTGGTAAACTACACAGTAGAGGGTATTTTAAGCCTTGCTGGAATATTTCATAGTAATGCATTAAGATCAAACAGACATTTTGAAATGCCAGCCAATTAATGGTACAGAGATAAATTGATAAAAAGAGTAATTGATATCCAGGAACAGCTTCTTTAAACACCGCAAACCAATCTTTCTGCAGTTGAACAAATCCATGATGATGAATGCTGCATACCTACCTCTGCAAGAAGACTTGTTAATTGATTAAATGCCATCCAATCTGGGTCAGTTCTTAGTGACCGCATGATAGACTCTCTCCAGGGTGATCTGTCTGCAGTTTGGTCTTCAAGGTTTCTCAGCTGGATGTCCATTGACAACACAATTTAATCTGTCCAACTTGATCATTCTTTTCTTCATATTTTCCTAGCAACTTAACAAGGAAGCTGCGCCTTCATGTAATAGGTCTAAAATATAATGATTTAAATCTGGTCATTTCTGCCTCCAATGAAAGTTCTGTGTCGATTCATTCTGTGATGGACATGTTAATTTTCCTGGCTGCTTTAAATGTCTTTTCCAGCATCGGAGTCTGAATGCATCAATTCTCTCTCTCTCTCTCATGCCCAGCTTCCCCATAGTGTGGCATGGGAAAGATCGTTGTTTAAACCACCGTTCTCCAAACCTGAGAGAAGTATCTAAGTAGCTTAATAACATTAATTTCATATTTTGTTTCCCTTGACAGAAGTATCTAAGTAGCTTAATAACATTAATTTCATATTTAGTTACACCTGTTGATTTTTTATCTCGTATTTATTGACTATTCAGGCAAAAAAACCTTTATCAACTCTTCTCAAGCAGCTTAAAACTGTTGACGTAGAGAAATTTAGAAACCACTTAATGTGCTCTGAGAATTGACAGGATGACGGAGTTCAGTGGCTAAAACATTTGAAGGGTGATGGTAAATGTGGAAAATGTGTCAAGAGATAACTTTGCAACTGTGCCACAATGACAAATGAAAACCTATTGTGTTCAAGGTGGAAATGTACACTTTCAGCAGAAGCTGATGCTCTTTATCCACAATTGTGGAGCAAACTTTCATTAAAGGTACCGGTTTTACAACTTTGTATCTAGTTGAATCAGGTTCCAGAGCAATCAGTAGTTTTTTTAACAAAAGAAACTATTTTGGACGTATATTTTTTTTAAATAAACAATATATTTATGGGAATAATGAAAAAATGTTAATGTGAAAATCTATTGGATAGCCTCTAAAGAGGACCTCTTTAAATTAAATCACACTTAAAATGATTTACAAAACTGAAATGTAACAGGTGAATGACATTAACAATTTATAAAGAGGTATAAAAACCAGAAATGTTATATGGGTGGGTGATAAAATCTATTGCAAGAATATTGAAAAACTGGCTGCTGACTGAAAAAGGTTGAATATTAGTGCGCTAAAGCATCCAGGCAGGCATCGCCTGTTGATGGGAGTCGGGTGGCATATAAATTTAATACATTGCAGGTAGTCCCCGACTTACGACCACAGCTGAGCCCAAAATGTCCGTTGCAAAGCAAGGCATCTGTTTTCCCCATTTTACCATCTTTTTTGCCACATTTGTTTAGCGAATCACTGCAGTTCTTAAGTGAATCTGGCTTCCCCATTGACTTTGCTCATGGGGAGTTGGCTGGGAAGGTTAAAGATGGTGGTCACATGACCCCAGGACAGCGCAACTGCCGTAAATACAATAAATGCCAATTGCCAGGGCCCAGATTTTGATCACACGATCAAGGGGATGCTTCAGTGATTGTTAAGTGTGAGAAACAGCTACAAGTAATTTTTTCCAGTGCTGTTTATAACTTTGAATGGTCACTAAATGAATGGTTGTAAGTCCAGGAATACCTGCATAATTTTATTACAGCCTCTCTTGTATTCAGCTGGGATTCCGTTAATTTTAATACCGTTCCTGTTTTGCTCTTCCTTTGGTAAGGTGGCATATGGTAGCCTTTTAGATAACTGTACTGTAGACCAGGGCTTTGTACCACTTTTAGGATATGGCAATATTCGAGTACCACCTAGCAAGGTGTCAAAAACTTGATGACACCCCCTCCCAAAAAAACCTGTTCAAGGTTGCAATTGCACCGAAATGACTTAATGACTATTTTTCACACTTACGACCATTTCAGCATGCCCAGGGTCATGTGATTTATATTTGTATGCTTGGCAACTCATTCATATTTACGATGGTCCAAGGGTCATGTGACCCCCTTTTGCAACCTTTTGACAAGCAAAGTCAATGGCAGGGCTGATGGTGGCTAAGGTGGGACTTCCCTTCCTCCTTCCCTGCCTCCCTCTTTCTCATTCCCATCTCCTTCTAAAGCAGACATGTCAAACTCGTGACATCATGTGATGTCGGGAGAGTTTTGCCATTGCCGGCAATGGGATGGGTGTGGCTTCCGGATGACATGTCCGGCCCGTGGGCCGGCAGTTTGACACCCCTGTTCTAAAGGAAGAATTTGAAACCCCCCCCATATTTTCTCTCTTCCATATATTTATCAAACAAGGAAAAGCCTCTAGAGACAGGAAGACAAGCCGCTGAGGGAACTAGCTTAAAAAGGCGCATTCCCCTTTAAGAATTAGCTACTGGCTAGAAAGGAAAGTTAAGGAGCTGGCAGCTGGCACTTAAGAAAGAAAAAAAATGTAGTAAGTACTGGCTGCTGGCTAAGGCAGGCTCCCCAAATGGCTCCATTCATAACTAAAGGAATGCTACGGGCAAAATCCATTCAGGAGAAAAATACTTCAAAATCCCTTGCAGCAAAACGTACAGCTAACAATATTTATTTATTTATTTATTTAATTAAATTTTTATACCGCCCTATTCCCGAAGGACTCAGGGCGGTTTACAGGGCAACATAAAATATGATATAAAAATAGTATAAATTAAAATAGATTAAATTACATAAGCCCAACAATTAAAACAATATTAAAAGCTAAAACCCCTTCAGTCCAGGCCTGATAGATCAAAAAACCAAGTTTTCAGATCCCGGCGAAATGTACGCAGATCGGGGGCGGTCCGAAGCTCCACCGGTAAATCATTCCAAAGGGCAGGCACGCCCACAGAGAATGCCCTCCCCCTGGGGATCACCCGCCGGCACTCCTTAACCGTCGGCACCCTGAGAAGGCCCTCCCTGTGGGAGCGCACAGGACGATGGGAAGTTGATGCCGGCAGCAGGTGTTCCCTTAGATAACAGAGCAATAGAAGCTAACACGAGCCATCAGCCAAATAGAAATTGCCAAACACTCCTTAAGAACACAAAGCCCACATTGCACAAATCCCAGAACTTCAAAGTCACAAAAGCACATAAGAATCCTTCCACTCTCCATCTCCCTCTCTCCCTGCAGTTAAATTTTGCATTGTGTTCAAGCGTGTGGGATATGATCCAGTTCCCCTAGCTTGGCCATTGATAAGCAACACTTCCATTGCATTGTCTGTTACTTGTAAATGCGTTTTATTAGGGGACCCTCGGAACTACCTTACAGCATGCTGAAGAAGCATTTATAAACCGGCTTTGGGTGCAGTGATACAAACCGGTCGCAAATCCATGTGACCGTGATTCTCCATAGGAGACTTTGGTCTGGCATTGCGTCTGTACCAATCCCTTGCACGTTTGTTATAGAAAGATACAGATTTAGGCTCGCATGTTTTTTTGTTGAAAAACACGGGCTGGTTCCCGGCTCACGGACGTATCACTGATAGTGTGTTCTGGTATTCCATCTGGCGCAGCTGCTACCGGTCAGTAGTTTCTCAGGCCGCCACTGTTCATTTTGAATCGTGTGTTTGCTCTTCTCCAGTCTTCTGGCACCTCACCAAATCTCCAAGACTTTTCAGAAATGGTTCTTCCATCATTTCTGGTAGCTTCTTCAACGTCCTGGGATGTATAGTTTGTCTGGTCCAGGATACCAACCTGTTGAGGGTAAAAATTCACCTTGCTACTTGAATCAGTTCTGAGTTGGATTCCCTTCCTTTGTACGAGGAAGTTGGAAAGAGCTCTCCTTTTCCGAGAGAAGAGAAATGCAAGGAAAGTACTGTGCCTTGTCCACTCCCAATTGCCACTTCCTCACCTTTTCTGCCGACAGATCAGCAGCTTCCTTGGCTCTTACGCCCCTTGCTTCTTATGTTTATATTTCTATTGTAATTGTTGTTATCTTCAGCTCATTTTAAATTTTAGCTTCCCAACTTCATCCCTACAGCATCAACTCTCAGTTTGGCTTCTTGGGCCTGTCACTTGCTGCTTGTTGTGCCTGAAAACGCCAATGTGGGCCTGCTGCTTGGTGGCCCTTGTCTCTGGCAGCTAAAATGTTTGTCTTTCAGGGCGTCTCTAATAGTATATTATCGACTGAACCGCTCCAGATATTAATTAATGCTGTAATGCTTGTAAGAAGTGATTATACTTTAAAAGAGGCACTTGAGTGATTGCGTGAAGAGCTCTGTGATCTGGAATGAGATCAGTTCATCTGTGTTTTGCTACTTGCACTTGAAATATCCTGGGTTGATTTGGGAAATGATTATACTACCCCTTAAAAGTGCAAACTTGTTTTTTAGAAGTTGCTCCAAGGGATTGCTACTTGATCGGTTTGACTTTTTATGCAGCTTTGTTATCTTCTAACATTTGATGTTATGTTTTTCAGTTGAATTGTACAATTTATACGCTATGTTAAAAGTGGAAAAAATTTCTGAAGTGCGTTCTGTTTTATACTCAAAAAAACTGGCCTTTTAAAAGGGGTTTGTAGACTTTTCATATCCACTGTATTATGTTGCTTTTTGACAATCCTAAAACTATACTTAATAAAAATATGATTGTGGAATTAAACAGAAATTATTGTTCATTGGAGCAACCATGTTATGTTTAGGTTTCTTCACTGGCTGCCTGTCCCTATTCCTGCCGGGTTCTGGGAGCCAATGCTGACAAGACGTAGTGAAGGCCTTGTCATCTGCCAAATAGTAAACTTGTTGACTGAGTTAAAGTCACTTAGTAGATGATGCTTTTGCTTCTGGTGCTCCTGCTCCTTAAGATGAAACTAATGGAGCCAAAAAAGGAATGTTTTTGGCTGCTAAATTATTTCACTAAAATCTTGAGTTTCTGCTTTGTTATCTTTCAGGTAATGAGTAGATGTGTGTGTTTTTTCCAATCGTTTAAGTGCAATAATGTTTCTGTGCTTTGTTGTGTGCTGTCTGTTGTTTTGGTATAAACCAGCTTAGAGTTAATTGATGGGCAATATACACATTTCTAAAGTAATAGCTTTTCTGAGATACAGTTGACTGAGATTTCTCCTTACCCAGAGAAGTAGATTGAGCATCTTTTTTACACCTTCATTTTTTCTAGTAGAAAGAAAGCTTTTAGCAGGATTTTAATCTGTTCGTGGTTTTAAAAATTGTTTCAAATTGCCACCTCATTATTTTAACTGTTTTTCAGCTTCTCTACTTTCATTGTTTTTATTTGTTTGTTAGTATCACACCTCAGTAGTGTCAGAAATAAATCAAGTGATTTTTACAGAACAATACAAAAAGACGCTTCTTGTCTATAGGTTTATAATCTGAAAAGACACAAGATGGGAGGAATAGGAAAAAGACAAAAAAACGATACCAGTTCTTGGCCTGCCGCACCTGAGCGGAGAGCTCATTGAGGCCCACTGAGAAGGAGGCAAGTGAGTTAGGAAGTTTGGAATTGGACAACTTAACAAAAGCTCATCGGATGAAATATTTATATAGATTGTGCTTGTAAATCACAGTATAGCTGTAACGCACAGATATGCATGTTCTTATGCTTGTGGAATCCTAGAATTGAAAGTGTCTCCATTTAAACCATTGAGATCAAACTTTGGCTCAGTTTAAGAATTAAAAATAAATTATCTCAAACAAGAAGTCACCTCAGCTTGGTTTGAACACGTCTGGTGAAATGAAGCCCTCACCTTTCTGGCATTCAGAGAGTAGAGTAGAGTAGAGTAGAATCTGGAAAGTCTTCTGGTCCAGCCCCCTGCTCAAGCAAGATGGAGCCTGCCTTTCTATAACTTAAATCCATTATTCCATAATGGAATATTCTGGAACAAAAGAGGAGCTTCCCTGTCCTGAATTAATCCACCGTCTTGCTTGGATTTGCCCCATCTAGATCCTGACAGCCTCATGGCTTGTCTTGTAGCCCTCATTGAGGTCAGGGTGAGATGCACAACCAGGTTTTCATTAGTGTATGAATGATGCCTCACGCTTAACCAGCAGGCAGCTTCATGGAGATGCTAACGGACCAAGCATGGTTCGGGCCTCTCCATGGGAATGACCAGCGCAGTTTCCCTCCAAATGTAGCTGAAGCCATAGATCAGTTTCTTCTACCTCTTCTCTGTAATTGCAGTGACCCTACTTTTTTTTATGATCTTCTCTAAGAAGAGACTATTGGGGAGGGGAGGGGAGGCTGCACGCAGGCCTGGTTCCTGCAAAGTGGGGCAGAGTTGCTAGGACCTGACCTTTTCTCAAAGAAGCATTTTGTTACAGCTCCAATCCAGGTCTCGGTCCCTTTCCCTACTTGCTTTCAGTAGCCAAGTGAGACAGGTATCCGATTCACAAGTCTCAGAGCTGGGATCCCAGAACCCTGTCTATTTCCTCAAGATTCCCAGTCCCCAACACCTTCCACAGGGTATCACCTCCATCATCTCGCTAGATTCTGTCCATTTGGTTTTGCTCAGAGCCAGAATGGAAACTATTTTATTCAGAAAGTGCCTGAGCAGATTATGGCAATTTAACCTAATAGGTTTTTCCAGCCTATCTATTCTTACTAGGGATTAGCACACTCTAAATAGTAGTGCAGCCGGCCCACATTCCACAGATGCAGCGATGGCAGAGAATTAATTCATTCCGTTTGGCCACCATTATTGCCACGGCACAGGCCCAGCTCAGATTTGAGCTCAAAGGTGTGTCTACCTACACTTCTTTCTTGTTCATGCCAGTGGTCTTTGCCTGTTTTATTTTTCCAGAGCTTCTCAGAAAACCAAGGAAATTTAAAACCGTTGGCTGTGGAAGAGTTCGACTCCTTTTTCATTCATTCTCCTGTGACACCCATTTCAATTCCCCCCCTCCCCAGCTTGTTGCTCTATAATTGCACCTTCAGCTTTTATTTCTGGATCAGTTTTCATGGAATTCTCTGACTCATGACCTTATGCATTATTTTGTGTTTCTGCCTCCAGATTCTTCAAACCAGCAGCCTTGCAGTGCTGATAGCCTTGTTCTTCCTATCCACGTAGCCTACCCTTATCTTGGGCATGGTTTAATGTTTTACGATGTGCCAATAGAACTTAGAATGCCCTCGCTTTCTATTTGTATCAGTCTAAAGCAAGGTTCTCCAAAAGTTGGCAGTGTTAAGACATGTGGACTTCAACTCCCAGAATTCCCCAGGCAGCATGCGGCTGGCTGGGGAATTCTGGGAGTTGAAATCCACAAGTCTTAAAAGTTGCCAGCTTTGGAGATTGTGGTCTAAAGGTTTGCATGCTACAAATACTTTGCTGAAGTCAAGGCTTCTTACATCCACAACCTTCCCTCTATGTGTTAAGAAAATTAGCTGAATGGATGTGCATAAAATTCAGAGATTCCTTAGATGATTCCATGTTATGCAGACTTATGCAGACTCCATGCAAGCTTGGTAGGACATTGTTGAAGGTGTATTATCTGTTACAAACCATATTCACAAAGTGGATGGAGAGATTTGCAAGATTATTCGAATTTACTCTTTATCCTTTCCTCTTAATCCATTTGGGATAAATGATAGAGCCAGAAGAGATCTTAAAAGAATCTCTGGAGACTACAAGGTGTAGGAATGTGAAGGGACTAGGAGTACAGATAGGGTGGTTTCACCCCCACCCCCAAATCAGGTTTTTTTTAAAAGAAAACAAAAGCCTAGAAGTCAGCAAATGGCTATGCAAATAAGGTCATTGAGAAGGGCTTAGAGGGTTTATTTCCTTGGAAGAGGTGAGAAACATCTTGTAAAAACAGGAAAGAAAGCGTTTGGCAGCATTTTATCAGTTTCATCACGAGAGATTTAAACTAGAAACAAAGAGGGGGAGTGGCGGGACCCAGGACCAACTATGCAGCCAAGTACTGGGAGCACAAAAGTGCATCATAAATGGAGAAACGGGAAGCCAGGACATCCCTTAATAACTAAAAACACAGATTTATTTGTAAATCCAGTGAAAGTAAATCTTTTTCCATATCACTCTTGTAACTTGCTATTTTTAATCCAAACCCCAGACAGATTAATTCTCAGTTGTATCCTCTTTTATCTACTCTTCTACACTCATTTTTATGGTATCAGAAAATCTTAAGAGAAGTTTATTAGAGTGTTCCCAAATGTCTGTCGATTTTTCCGCAGTTAAAATACTTTTCTCTGTTCTGTATTAGTAGGTCTTTCTTTAATTATATTCTTTAGTTCTTTCTGCTTGCCTCTAGTGTCCAGCCTTCAATGTTTGCTCTTAATCATGTTTTTCTCTAATCCACAAAATTTTCCCACAGGAAGATTTCTTATACTTAGATTCAAAATCTTCATGTATTTTAATGGGATTTTAAACAACCCCCAGGAAGGATTTTTATAATTAATTTCAAAATCTTATTTCTAAGCCATCTGCCCTTTACTCCAAAATCAATGTTCTAATCATCCATTTGCTGTTTATTTCACAATATTATTTTAAGTTTTAAAGTTATATAAAACTTTTTTTTGCTGAGGATAGAAGAAATATCACCCAGTGATGGAATGCGCAGCTGGAGAAGGAATTTGGGGAGGGGGAAGCATCTCAGCAATCCCACCCTGTTTTCTGAGGGAGGAAGCAGCACATTCCAGAGACCCAAAGTAAGGGATTGTGCCATCCTGAAATGGATGGGAAAGGGAAGCCACGCCTAAATCTCCTAGATCAGGGCTTTTCGACCTTTTCACCCATTGTATCACTTTTAGGATATGGCAACATCCGAGTACCACCAGTCGCCTAGCAAGGTGGCAAAAACTTGATGACCAAAAAAAAAAGTGATGGAGTACAGGTAGTCCTCGACTTACAACAGTTCGCTTAGTGACTGTTCGAAGTTACAATGGTACCGAAAAAGTGTCCCTTCCTCCTGTCCCGAGGTTTTCATTGTTGTGAGCATTTCTGTTGAGGATTGGCAGTGGGGGTGGGATGGGGGTGTGTTTGGTTTTTATTCCCACCCCCCCCCCTCTGCTGGGTGGTTGCAGCAGGTTTTGGTCAGTTCACATGACCCTGGGACACTGACTATCATAAATATGAATCAGTTGCCAAGCATCTGAATGAAAATCACACGACCCAGGAGATGCTGCAACATTCCAGCTGATCGGCGCTTCTTCTGGGCTCAGCAGATGCACCAGGATCAGCGCCGAGCTCCAGCTGGAGCCTGGCGCTGATCCTGGCGCTTCCGCTGAGCCCTGCCAGCCTTGCAACTCCAGCCGTCTTTCGCTCAGGCTTGTGTGGTGCTGCCACCATTCCCCTCCCCTGCTACTACTATTCTAGGATGGTCGTTTACCACCTGCCAGGTGCCAGTGTACCACAGGTGGTACCCGTACCACTGGTTGAAAAGCCCTGTCCTAGAATATATCCATTAGATTAGAATGTGATAGCTTTAGTCTGGTCAGATTCTGTCTATTAGGTATAAGCAAAGAAAGAACTGGACTCGATTGGATTTCTCTGTGTCACCTTTGGGTGTGGTCTAACATCTGGTGTGATGGAGCCTGTTCTTCTGAAGGTTCTTAATATCCAAGAGTCAGTTAACAAGCCATTTCCTGAAGTGATAAAGAAAGAAAGTGGGGGAACACAGTATCCCTTTGAAGTCTCTGAATCAAGACTTGGGCAAAGCTGCCTTTTTCCCTTGGCTTCCAAAGCTCTAAAACACAGCTGTAAAACACAGCTGTTTTACAGTCTCCTCACAGGGAGCCTGTGTATGGAGCGCTTATGGGTGATCCCAAGCCTCTCTCTGTCCAGAGAGGAATCTCAAGGTGCCTATCCATTTGCCCGGTCCTAGTTCTGCTGTGGTCATTGGCTCCACTGAAAATGGAGTGGTCTTCAGTGCACCATTGCTTCCTGGAAAGTCCAATCGGGGAGTCTTTTCTATGACTGTAAGACCTAAGGCCAGAAATAACAGATGTGAATTATAGCGATCTAGATCTGATTTTCTAACTGCAGTCCCTTCCTTTTACCTGATGGTCCTGCCAGAAGGACCTCTCAGATATGTCTGCCCAACTGGGTGCGTCTCCATTTGGAAAAGCAGTCTTTAGAAGTCCCCTCGTTCAGATGCCTTGCACATTTTTTTTCTCCTGATAATATTTAAGGTAAAAACAAAGACAGATCAGATTCTGGAGAAAGTTTTCTAAGGCATGATGATAATTAGGGCAAAGGGCAGTAAGCAGGTATAGCGTGAGTTGAATGAATGAACCTTTATTGTCAAAGTACAACCATGTATACATTGAGATTGGCTGAGCCTCCCTTCGTGCCCCCACCCCCAACTTACAGTGACACAAACCCTCCATCTTATTACACCATCTGAACTAATTGCACAACACACCGGCCTCGCAAGTCAAATATGAATAAAGTTTATAAAAATTATTTCCCGTTCAAAAGCCTAGCAGCCCGTGGATAAAAGCTGTTTTTCAGCCTGTTGGTGCGGCTGGCTATACTCCTATATCTCCTACCCGATGGTAGGAGAGTAAAGAGATACGTCCAGGGTGTGAGTCGCCCCTGAGGATTTTCCTCACTCTTCCAAGGCAGCGGGCCCTGGCGAGGTCATCCAGTGGTGTCAGGGAACAGACCACAATGACTTGTGCTGTGCTCACCAGCCTCTGTAATATCTTCCTATCCGTGGTTGTCAGCCCAGCATACCAAACCACGATACAGCGCAAGAGGACGCTCTCCATAGTGGACTGGTAAAAGAGGGTCATTAGCCGTTGTTCTACCCTGTTCTTCCGCAAGACCCTGGGAAAGTGAAGCCTCTGTTGGGCCTTTCTGGCTACCTGGGTTGTGTTAACTTTCCAGGTCAGATCTTCGCAGAGGTAGTTAGAAGTGACAAGAAAACAGTACCTGCCTCTCATGACATTTCGGTAGAGCTGGAAGGCTGCCAATTAGGTCGGTGGTTTTATTTCTTTTTTTGAGAAGAGAAGGGGGATCCTGAACCTGAATCCTGCAGCTAAAATTCAAGGAACCCTAACCCTCCTGTGCATCTTCTGGCCATCTGTCCCCCCCCCCCCCGGGATGTCTTATAGAGCAGGGGTCCCCAACCCCCAGGAACCGGTCCGCACAAACAAACAAAGCCCCCTCTGTGGGATACAGGCAGCACACAAAACCACACACTCTCCGGTCCACGGAAAAGCCTCTCTCCACGGAACCGGTCCCTGGTGCCCAAAAGGTTGGGGACCTCTGTTCGAGAGCAATAGAACAGGTGAAGAGGAAGACTGACAGTCCCCTCATGGTTCCATTTCTGGAGCGCTTTCGAGCTGTCTGGAATTGTTCCTCCGTCTGAGCATTTGTCCTTTCGACATGTCTTGGGATATTGCTTTCTGAATCTGCTTCTTCTCCCTGTATCGTTCATAGATAAAAAGGAGAAGCACGTTTTTTGTCCATCGCTGTCTTGAAGTGGCAAATGGCTTAATTATTCATGGGGACACCTGTTTGAGATCCCCCTGTATAAGGCAGAACCAAGTTGCAGTACATGGTGACCTTGGCGATTTGAAAAAAATATCTAGGAAACAAGACCCACATTTCCTAGATGCCCGCTGCTTGATGAAACTGGTGGGGGCTGGATCTCAGGAAAGCTAGGAGTTGAGGGATCGCCAGCAAGTGCCAGGTCCACAGAGTAGACTGGGAAGTGGAAAAAAACTCCCCGAAGAAGAAGACAATGGCAGCCACTTCATTGCTGTTGCCAAGAAACAACACAGCCGCAGCCGCCTAGTCACCAGGAGTTAAGGGGCTCTTTATGTTTGGAAACAGAGCCACAGAATCTGCAATTCTCACAGTTCCCGCACCCTCCTCCGTGGTTCTGCAGTTAACTTGCTAGGCGAGCTTTACTTACAGTTTCACCTGTGGTTTACTTGGGGGGGGGGTTTCCTTTGTCCTAGTGGTCTTTGTGCATTGATTGTGCTTGTGTGTAGTTAGATTCCCTTGTGCTTTTGTCTCTTCCAGTGTGTTTCCCATGCTCACAATCTGCCCAGGCAATCCGTGGTTTTGCTTAAGAGAGCCGGTGTGATCTAGTAATGAAGGCTACAGGCTAGAAACCAGGAGACTGAGAGTTCTAGTTCAGCAACAGGCACAAAAGCTAGCTGGGTGGTTTTGAGCGAACCCTCAACTCAATTATCCGCCTCAAGTGTCAATTCCTATCACAACCAGTGGATTATTACTCAGTTCATCTGAAAAAAAGGAGGGGTGTTCCTGCACTTGTGGGGGAAAAATGCCAAGCTTAAAACAATCAGTGGCTTTTCTCAGCTGCCATGTGACGACAAGAAGGTGCCATAGAATACTCTCCTTACGTCTCAGTTTGACCTATTTCAGGAGAAACAAGAGTGGAGGTGGGATTGGAAAATACGCAGATCATGATTTGCAAGTTGCTGTCAGAAAATAGGAGGATCTTAAAGCTGATGAAGAGTCTTGTTGCCGTGCAGGCTGAGCAGGCATGTCGGTCTTCATGACCAATGATGAACCACGGGGAACGTGTGGATGGAAAGGAGCCTGACAGACAGAGATGTTTTAGGTCTTAATGAGTATATTTGACTAATTATAATAAATAAATAATAATGGTGAGTTCTTATTCAGATTATGCAACCTCTTGCAGCTGCACATATGTATTCCTTTGCCATGTGAATGTGAGTTTCTTCCATTTTAAAATTCCATTTTGTATAGTTTATTTTCTTTCTTGTTTAGAAAGCTAGATTTCCTAGGTTTCTAAACAAAAAAAGCCTTAAAAAACTCTGAAGAAAGAGTTTTATACTGTTCATTCTTACACTGTTCATTCTTTCTATTTTTAACAGTATTTTCCTAATAGGTAATAACTAAGACATGCTAATTTTATTTTAATTTTGAATACAGGTAGTCCTCAACTTAGGACCTCAATTGAGCCCAAAATTTCTGTTGATAAGTGAAACATTTGTTAAGTGAGTTTTGCTCCATTTTACGGCCTTTCTTGCCTCAGTTGTTAAGTGAATCATTGCAGTTGTTAAGTTAGTAATACATTTGCTAAAGTGAATCTGGTTTTCCCATTGACTTTGCTTGATCCAGGACTCTGCAGCTGTCACTGCTATGAGTTAGCTGCCTAGTGTCACGTAACCATGGGGATGCTGCAGTGGTTGTACAGTAAGTGTGAAAAATGGCCATAAGTCCCATTTTTCAGTGCTGTTATCACTTCAAACAGTCACTAAATGAACTGTTGTAAGTCGAGGACTACCAGCACCAATTTCCTTGTAATTATTATTACAAGAGCCTTGGTGGAGCAGTGGGCTAATGCCTCCTTAAGTAACACCAGCTGCCTGCAATTAGTGCAGGTTCGAGTCCCACCAGGCTCAAGGTTGACTCAGCCTTCCATCCTTCCGAGGTAGGTAAAATGAGGACCCAGATTGTTGGGGGCAATAAGCTGACTTTGTAATAATGCCGGTTTGGGGTGTGTGTGAAAGCCCTAATAAGCAGGCAGATACATAGAATGAAGGCTACTGCTAAGTTTGTAAGCCGCCCTGAGTCTTCAGAGAAGGGCGGGATATAAATGGAATTAAAATAAAAAAAAAATAAAATATGTACTTTATTTTCAGTTTATATCATGCGTACTATTTGGGTAAATCATTTCAATATTTTCGCCCAAACCAGAGCTGTGTAAACCACCATCCGCCATCACGACTGTGATCCCTCTTTGAAAAGCATAAATAAGAAAAATTATTGTTTGTGAATTGGGAGCATTTTCCTAGGATTGTGTAGCAATTGGTATTCAAAAAGCAACTGGTTTGGAATGAATATGAGGCTCCACGTCACACTTATGCACTGCCTTAAATCAGATGAGCCTTTTCTTGAAATCCCGTGACTGCTGCAGTGTAAATCCAGGACAATGAGCAGCATGTTGCAGTGGATGCGACATACATGTTCATATGCACACTAAATATCCCTTTTAAATCGGGGTTAAAAAGGTAAAGGTAGAGGTTCCCCCACACATGCGTGCTAGTCGTTTCCGACTCTAGGGGCCAGTGTTCATCTCCGTTTCAAAGCCGAAGAGCCGGCGCTTGTCCAAGGACGTCTCCATGGTCAGAAGGTTTGGCGGGTCAAATCCCGAGTGCCATGTAACAGAGTGAGCGCCTGTTACTCGTCCCAGCTTCTGCCAACCTAGCAGTTCGAAAGCACGTAAAAATGCAAGTAGAAAAATAGGCACCACTCCGGTGGGAAGGTAAATCGGGGTTACTGCAGCCCAATTTCCCATTTTTGGTCAGACAGTCAGATTGCCTTCATAATACTTAAGCGGTATGCAACAGGGAAAACTTATTTAGGGCATATTTTGTTTCTCATTATGCATTTTCCCAGAAGGAAGAATCGTATTTTCCCAATCAGTAGCTTATCCCCTTGGCATGATGTACTGAGCTTTCTCTGTATTGCTCTGAGGCTATGGATGCCTTTAGGGCTGCATTTGGCCTCACTGTTTTGTAAAGACGTATTCTGTTTCCCAAGTTTATTTTATTTGTTTGAGTGAGAAAGCTTGTAAAAACGTTTTGTTGACTATGGACAGAAACTGAATAAATATTTTTTCTTCCTATGCAATCAAATATCTGACATTTTGCCAAGTTAAAACTAGTTGTTGTTAGTTGCGAAGTTGTGTCCGACCCATCGCGACCCCATGGACAACGTTCCTCCAGGCCTCCCTATCCTCTACCATCTTCTGGAGTCCAAAAATAAAAATCAGAAAACTATTGGGAAGGGCAGTGCCAGGCTGAGGGGAGTGTAAACCAGGCTGTATGAAGATAAAAAAAAAGTTTATGAGATGTTTGCGTATTTGAAGAAAAGTGTGCTAAAGTCGGGTCAGAGTCAGGCTGCCAGACTGGCGCAGATGGTGCCTGCACGGTGCCTGCAGACTGAACCACGGCAGAGCCTTCCTCTGCCAACCCCAGGGCCTCTTCAGGTCCCTCCTTGGCTGACCGTAGCGCCAATTGTGGGGAGGTCCCCTGGACCAGGAGTCCTGCATCCTGTCAGAGGGAGCACCTTGTGAGTAAGCAGCAAGTTGCTGACCCTGCAAGCCAGCCGAGCACTTAATTATGGCAAGGGAAGCTTCAGCGGGGAGACGACCGCCTCCCGTTGCTGGAAGCAGCTTTGGGATCTGGCTTTGTACCAGAGGTTTTCTTGCTCCTGGCTCTTACATTTTTTTGGCCAAGTCTCGGGCTCTTCCACTGGCGCTTTCCGGGACATGGTGCGTCGACCTGGTTTATATCTCTTCTTCAGCCTCCATTAAGGTGAGGTGTGCACACATGCTCCTTCTCAACTCCACTCCTGTTGTCTCATCTGCTGCTACACTCCTCGTGCCTCGTCTTTGCTCCCCTTTGTGGTTCCACCAGCCAGGTTCTCCTGACACCCTCCAAAACCTCACCTGAAATGCACTGTTCCCATCGTGCGCATAAGGACTCTCCGCTGGCTTCTCTGTCTCTGCCTCTGCTGGCAAGTTTCCTCTTTGGAGTCTCTTCCCTCCGTAGCCCCTTTACAAGGCTCACACATGGCTACTTGCCCTGTGCCTGTATCGTGCCTGCCCATCCTGTGGGTGTTTGCGCCTGCTGAAACTAGGATATGAAAAAGTTCTGCGTAAATAGGGGATTGGGGTACTTTATTGAACGTAGTAAGAGCAGTATATGGTGGAAGTAGAGCATGCAGCGGATGCTTATTTCAGTACTAAATGGGGAATGAGTCGTGAGAAGGTAGGTGAAAGTGGGTCCCCCCCCCCCGTTCCTAAGACTTGTTCTTCACCACCCAGGAGGATTAAGTCGGCTGAAGAAGTAAAGGTAATTAGAACATTGGGTAAAAGCGATCAGGCTGTCTGTGAATTTGTGATGTCCAGAGGAGGAGTAATTAAATTTGCATACTGAACTTGAAGCACAGTTTTTGATGAACTCTGTGTAGTTTGGATCCAGTAGCTTGAAATCCTGTTTTCAAGGAGAAATGTCCAGGAAAGATAGAATATCCTATGGAAAGAAATCCTACAACCCCATGGAAAAGCATTATTGCAAACATTCTCTTCAAGAAGGAAAATGGGAGAGCTCAGCATGAAAATAGGCAGAGCGTGCAGGAACGATGAAGAGAATAAGGAACAAGAAGAGAAAACGGAAGAACAGCGTAGCCAAAAACACCCAAAGGTTGTCCCTAGAAACCATAGGAGCTGTGTCTAGGTGTCCGGTGGCGGGACACAGCTGCTAAAAAGCAACTGGCAATCTTGGGGTTCGTTCCCAGGAGCGCAGGTCTTGACCAGAAGAAGTCATTGTTCCCTTCTACTCCGTCCTGCTCAGATCCACAAGCGGTATGTCAGTTCAAAAAGCATCACGGGAAGAGGTTTTCTCAATAAATTGGTGCATTGCTGAAGCCAGGGGGGTGTAACTTGTGCTTGGTGTGGCATCCAGACCTGAATATGTGTGATGTATTTATTACTACGAGATCTTAAAATTAATGTCTCATTATCTGAAGCTAAGATGGCCTGTGGACTGACTCCCAGCATTCCTTAGCCAGCTGGAATTTATACCAATTTCCCCTTAAATTATGTTGTTGTTAGTTGCGAAGTCGTGTCCGACCCATCGCGACCCTATGGACAATGTTCCTCCAGGCCTTCCTGTCCTCTACCATCTTCTGGAGTCCATTTAAGCTCACGCCTACTGCTTCAGTGACTCCATCCAGCCACCTCATTCTCTGTCGTCCCCTTCTTCTATTGCCCTCAATCTTTCCCAGCATTAGGCTCTTCTCCAGTGAGTCCTTCCTTCTCATTAGATGGCCAAAGTATTTGAGTTTTAGCTTCAGGATCTGGCCTTCTAAAGAGCAGTCAGGGTTGATCTCCTCTAGGACTGACCGGTTTGATCGCCTTGCAGTCCAAGGGACTCGCAGGAGTCTTCTCCAGCACCATAGTTCAAAGGCTTCAATTCTTTGGCGCTCAGCCTTTCTTATGGTCCAGCTTTCACTGCCATACATTGCAACTGGGAAGACCATAGCCTTGACTATACGCACTTTTGTTGACAGGGTGATGTCTCTGCTATTTAGTGTGCTGTCTAGATTTGCCATGGCTTTCCTCCCCAGGAGCAAGCGTCTTTTAATTTCTTGGCTACAGTCCCCATCTGCAGTGATCTTGGAGCCCAGGAAAATAAAATCTGTCACTACCTCCATTTCTTCCCCATCTATTTGCCAGGAATTGAGAGGGCCAGATGCCATGATCTTGGTTTTCTTAATGTTTAGTTTCAACCCACATTTTGCACTCTCCTTCTTCACTCGCAACAAGAGGCTCTTTAGTTCCTCTTCACTTTCTGCCATTAGAGTGGTATCATCTGCATATCTTAGGTTGTTGATGTTTCTTCCGGCAATCTTAATTCCAACTTTTGATTCATCTAGCCCTGCCTTTCTCATGATGTGCTCTGCATATAAGTTAAATAGGCAAGGCGACAGTATGCAGCCTTGCCGGACTCCTTTCCCAATTTTGAACCAATCAGTGGTTCCGTGTCCAGTTCTCACTGTTGCTTCTTGGCCTACATATAGGTTTCTCAAGAGACAAATAAGATGGTCTGGTATGCCCATCTCTTTAAGAACTTGCCAGAGTTTGTTATGATCCACACAATCAAAGGCTTTAGCATAGTCAATGAAGCAGAAGTAGATGTTTTTCTGGAACTCTCTAGCTTTCTCCATGATCCAGTGTATGTTAGCAATTTGATCTCTAGTTCCTCTGCCTCTTCGAAATCCTGCCTGTACTTCTGGTAGTTCTCGATCCACATACTGCTGGAGTCTAGCTTGTAGAATTTTAAGCATAACTTTACTAGCATGAGAAATGAGTGCAATGGTGCGATAGTTTGAACATTCTTTGGCACTGCCTTTCTTTGGAATTGGAATGTAAACTGATCTTTTCCAATCCTGTGGCCACTGTTGAGTTTTCCAAATTTGCTGGCAAATTGAGTGTAGCACTTTTACTGCATCGTCTTTTAAGATTTTGAATAGCTCAGCTGGAATACTGTCACCTCCACTAGCTTTGTTGTTGCTCAGCTTTTCTAAGGCCCACTTCACTTCACATTCTAGGATGTCTGGCTCGAGGTCAGTGACCACCTCATTGTGATTATCAGGGACATTAAGCTCATTCTTGTATAGTTCTTCTGTGTAATTTTGCCACCTCTTCTTAATCTCTTCTGCCTCTGTTAGGTCCCTGCCATTTTGGTCCTTTATCATGCCCATTTTTGCATGGAACGTTCCCTTCATCTCTCCAATTTTCTTGAAAAGCTCTCTGGTCCTCCCTATTCTATTGTTTTTTTCTATTTCTTTGCATTGTTCATTTAAGAAGGCATTCTTATCTCTTCTAGCTATTCTTTGGAATTCTGCATTTAATTGGGCATATCTTTCTTTTTCTCCCTTGCCTTTCGCTTCCCTCCTTTCCTTAGCTATTTGCAAAGCTTCCTCAGACAGCCATTTTGCTTTCTTGCATTTCTTTTTCTTTGGGATGGTTTTGGTTGCTACCTGTTGTACAATGTTGCGAACCTCTGTCCATAGTTCTTCAGGCACTCTGTCTATCAGATCTAATTCCTTAAATCTATTTGTCACCTCTACTGTATATTCAACAGGGATATGATTTAATTCATACCTGACTGGCCTAGCGCTTTTCCCTACTTTCTTTAATTTAAGCCTAAACTTTGCAACAAGAAGCTCATGGTCTGAGCCACAGTCAGCTCCTGGTCTTGTTTTTACTGACTGTATAGAGCTTCTCCATCTTTGGCTGCAGAGCATATAGTCAATCTGATTTCTGTGTTGACCGTCTGGTGATGTGTAAAGCCGTCTCTTGGGTTGTTGGAAAAGAGTGTTTGCTATGACCATCGTATTCTCTTGACAAAATTCTATCAGCCTGTGCCCTGCTTCATTTTGTACTCCAAGGCCAAACTTGCCTGTTATTCCAGTTATCTTTTGGCTTCCTACTTTAGCATTCCAATCTCCCATGATGATAAGGACATCATTTTTGGGTGTTAGTTCTATAAGGTGCTGTAAGGCTTCATAGAACCGGTCAATTTCATCCTCTTCAGCACTGGTGGTTGGGGCATAGACCTGGACTACTGTGATATTGAATGGTTTGCCTTGGATTCGAACTGAGATCATTCTGTCATTTTGAGGGTTGTATCCCAGTATTGCTTTTCCTACTTTTTTATTGACTATGAAGGCTACTCCATTTCTTCTGAGGGATTCTTGCCCGCAGTAGTATACCTGATGGTCATCTGAATTAAATTCACCCATTCCTGTCCATTTTAGTTCGCTGATACCTAAGATGTCGATGTTTAGTCTTGTCATCTCTTGTTTGACCACGTCCAGCTTTCCATGATTCATGGATCTTACATTCCAGGTTCCTATGGAGAAAGAATCTTTACAGCATCGGACTTTCCTTTCACCACCAGACATATCCACAGCTGAGCGTCCTTTCGGCTTTGGCCCAGTCGCTTCATTCTTTCTGGCGCTACTAGTACTAGCCCTCTGCTCTTCCCCAGTAGCATATTGGACGCCTTCCGACCTGAGGGGCTCATCTTCCAGCGTCATATCGTTTTGCCTTTTGGTACTGTCCATAGGGTTTTCATGGCAAGATACTGGAGTGGGTTGCCATTTCCTTCTCCAGTGGATCACGTTTTGTCAGAACTCTCTGCTATGACCTTTCCGTCTTGGGTGGCCCTGCACGGCATAGCTCATAGCTTCATTGAATTACGCAAGCCCCTTCGCCACGACAAGGCAGTAATCCATGAAGGGGCCTTAAATTATATAAATACATATAAATTATAATTTGGAATAAATTTGATTGATACCTTTTCACATAATTTTTCCCATTAATTCACTGCTTTGAAATTTTGCACCTGTTTTATCATGCAATTTTTAGTCCTGTCTCCATATCATATTTCAGTAACAGTTTGTGAATACAACATAATGAATGATCTTAGTTTTATGTGAATGCTCCGAATTTTGTCATTCTTCTCAAATTCTGATTATTGTTATTGTGCCTCCAAGCATCCATCAAAGTCTATGCGTCCATGTGTTAGAAGACTCTTTTTTTTTTTTGAAATCTCTCTTCCCTCCCTCTGCCCCCAAATGGTGTTAGGCAGAGTCCTGCATGGTTAATTAAGTCCATAAGCAAGGCGAAGAAAAGGCTCTGTAAGTGTCCCAGCCTGGATTAACAGCTGAAAAATAAGACACTGATGTCATCTTAGAGATGTAATGGCTTCCTTGGCAATTGCAAACTAAAATAATGTAAAATATGTTAATAATAGTAATATAATAATAATAATAATAATAATAATAATAATAATAATAATAATAATAATAATAATAATAATAATAATAATAATGTTGGATGGGACCTTGGAGGTCATCTAGTCCAGGGCTTTTCAACCAGTGGTAAGGGTACCACCTGTGGTACATTGGCACCTAGCAGGTGGTATGTGACCAAGTGGTAGCGGGGGAGAGGAATGTGGTAGCACCGCACAAGCCTGAGCGAGAGATGGCTGGAGCTGCAGGGCTGTCAGGGCTCAGGGGAAGCGCCAGGATCAGCGCTTCTTCGGGGCTGTCAGGACTCAGCAGAAGCACCAGGATCAGCGCCAGGCTCCAACTGGAGCTTGGCGCTGATCCTGGCGCTGCTTCTGAGCCAAGAAGAAGCGCCGATCAGCTGGAATGTTGCAGCATCTCCAGGGTATTGTGATTTACATCCAGATGCTTGGCTCCTGATTCACATTTATGACAGTCACAGTGTCCCAGGGTCATGTGAAGTAACCAAAACCTGCTGCAACCACCTAGCAGAGGGTGGGGAATAAAAACCAAACACCCCCCACCCCAGCCCCGCTGCCAATCCTCAACAGAAATGCTCACAACAATGAAAACCTTGGGACAGGAGGAAGAGCGCTGCCGGGTTGCCAGGTGTCTTGCTCAGCTGTGGCTTGGGGGGCACTTTTTCAGTGGCATTGTAACTTCGAACAGTCACTAAGCGAACTGTTGTAAGTCAAGGACTACCTGTATTTCATCACTTTTTTTTCCTTTTGGGGGGGGGGGTCATCAGGTTTTTGCCACCTTGCTAGGCGACTGGTGGTACTCAGATGTTGCCATATCCTAAAAGTGGTGCAATGGGTGAAAAGGTTGAAAAGCCCTGATCTAGTCCAACCCCCTGCTAAGGCAGGAAACCCTATACCATTTCAGACAAATAGCTGTCCAGTATCTTCTTAAAAATGTCCAGTGTTGGTGCATTCATGGCTTCTGGAGGCAAGGAGTTCCACTGGCTAATTGTTCCAACTGTCAGGAAATTTCTCCTTAGTTCTAGGTTGCTTCTCTCCTTGGTTAGTTTCCATCTGTTGCTTCTTGTCCTGCCTTCAGGGGCTTTGGAGAAGAGCTTGACTCCGTCTTTTTTGTGGTAACCCCTCAGATATCAGAACACTGCTATCATGTCCCCCCTTCTCCTTCTCTTGAGTTTTCGGAGAAGGGCAGGATATAAATGTAATAAAAATAAAATAAAATAAAATAAAATAAGTTAAACTAGACATACCCAATTCCAGCAACCGTTCCCTATATGTTTTAGCCTCCAGTCCCCCAATCATCTTTGTTGCTCTTCTCTGTACCCTTTCTAGAGTCTCAACATCTTTTTTACATCATAGTGACCAAAACTGGATGCAGTATTCCAGGTGTGGCCTTACCAAGGCATCGTAAAGTGGTATTACTACTTCTTGATTCTATCCCTCTGTTAATGCAGCCTAGCACTGTGTTGGCTTTTTTGGCAGCTGCAGCACACTGCTGGCTCCTATTTAAGTGATTGTCCACTAGGACTCTGACTCCAATCCCTCTCACAGTTGCTACTATTAACCAAGGTACCACCTTTTTCTTGCCTAAATGTAAAACCTTACTTTTTTCACCATTGAATTTCATTTTGTTAGATAGTGCCCAGTGTTCAAGTCTGTCCAGATCCTCCTCTATCTTAAGCCTGTCTTCTGGAGTGTTGGCTATTCCTGCCAGCTTGGTGTCGTCTGCAAATTTGATGAGTTCCCCATCTATCCCCTCATCCAAATCGTTGATGAAGACGTTGAAGAGCACTGGGCCCAGAACAGAGCCCTGGGGCACCCCACTACACACTTCCTTCCATGTAGATGCGGTTCATCTCTTAAAGTCCAAGACTCTAGTTTGACTGTGTTTTATTGCTTGTGCTTGCATAATGTTGAATTCCAATATTGCGTGGTCACTTCCCCCCAAGGTTCCTGTGGTTTTATCATTTATCACCTTTTATCATTTCATCTCTGTTAGTGAGAATTAGGTCCAATATGGCTGATCCCCTAGCTCCCTTCTCTACTTTTTGGCAGACAAAGTTGTCTGCTAGGTTTGTCAGGAATCTGTTTGATCTTCCACTTGGTGCAGAGTTTGTCTCCCAGTTAATAGTAATGGGGTAATTAAAATCCCCCATTACTATTGTGATGTGCTTCCTACATACCTTAGTTAGCTGACTAGCAAAAAGTTCATCTATTTCCTCTGTTTGGTTGGGTGGCCTATAGTATACACCTATGGCAATGTCATTCCCCCCCCCGCCCCTGTTAATTGACCCAAATGCATTCAAGAGAGTTTTCATCATTGTTGTGCTCTATTTCTATAGAGATGTAGTTATTTCTTATAGAGAGAGCAACTCCACCTCCTCTTTTATTTGGTCTGTTTCTTTTAAATAATTTAAATCCCTCTAGCTGTGTGTTCCATTTGTGGGTTTCACCCCACCAAGTTTCCGTAACGGCAACAATATCATATCTGCCCTCATTAACCTGAATTTGTAATTCACCCTGTTTGTTGCTCATGCTCTGTGCGTTGGTGTATAGACATTTGAGTGCTTTATGACTAACCCTCTGTTTACTTTACATAACCTGTGTGGTGCCTGAGTTTCTCTATTTTCATACCACCTGTTTGATTAGTGCACTTTGTGTGGCACTCGCTATTAAAAGCTTGATTTTGCTTGACATCTGGGTTGATATTCTTGTCCACGCACACATCTATGTTACATGCACTAATGACCCTATAATTTTTAGATTGCCGGGGACAGGAATGTTCCGTATCAATTAGCTCACTGTCCCCTCACTGTGAATCAAAGTTTTCTAGAGGCAGAATTTTGAGAATCGCCTGTTTCATACTTACTGCTAAGTTATGGTGAGGTTTGCTTGTTTTCATCTAGCACTGTGAGAAATGTTCTTCCCTTCCCACACCCGAGCTGTGGTTTAATATGAAGTGTGAATCAGGTTAGAAGTCAACCCATGGCTTAAATGATTCTGATTTAGCATGACATGTGAATTAGTCTGGTTTTCTCACGCTTGTTTTGATTGCAGCCTTAGAAGCCTTTCCCTCTGGCCTCTTTCCTGCAGTGTGCAGTTGCTTTGTCATCTTCGTAGTACCTACTTCTTCATGCACAGCCCTGTGTTTCTCAATCTTAGCGACTTTTAACTGAAGTGTGGACTTCAACCCTGGGAGTTACGAAGTCCACACTTTGTAGAATTGACTAGGTTGAGAGACACCGACTTAGCCAGCCTTTAATTGATACTCTCTCCTGACAGTATTCTAATAGATGGCGGCGCCTGGAATGGCTGCGGCTGCATTGGCTCTTGAAGGCAAATAGTTTTGGGAGGGATAGTAAAGGCTATAGGCCACATGATCAGGAAGATTTTAATGTGTTTGAGCAACATGGTGGAACTAAGGTAACATACGACATACGACCGACAATCTTTGCTGGCCTGGCGAGTTTCTAGTTGTTTTGGAACTGTTGGTGAGACCGTTAAAAGTCGTTGGCGCTGTTTGAATTTGTTCTACCAGCAGCAAGATCTGACTGCTGGCCCAGTGATGGATTGTATTGCAAATCAGGGCTGTTTCCAGAGGAGGCAGAGGAGGAGAGGACCTGGAGCTTATGGAGCGAAGGAACTGGATGAGGCTGTCGGCAGGTCCAGAGGAAGAGAGAGAGGCTTTTGGAGGAGTTGGTGGCAGCAGCAGCGTGCTCCAGGGGCGAAAAGAAGCAAGGCCTCTTTAAGGAAAAGGTGGAAGAGTCAGGATCAGAAAAAGGAAAGAAGGCGAGGTTGTTGGAATACAAGCGAATATGAGGGCTAATCCACATGGAGCCCCATTTCCATCTGTCCTGTTTGCCATCGTTCACTCCCTAGAGACTAAAATGGACAATGTGAAATTTGAGCGGGCCACGAACAAGGAGTATATATCGGAGGTGGTGACCCTTTGAGAGCTGTATGCAACGAAATTTCATTTTGATGTATGCCGATTGGTGTACATTCAAAGTGACAATAAAGTTATCATCATATGCAGCCCAGGATCAGGGCAATCGCTTTGCTGCCTGTTTCCAGGAATTTGGCCGTTTCTTAATGCCTCCGGGCTGCAGACAGATAAAAATGAGTTATGCCACCTTTTCATCTGCTCTAGGCCCTCCCAGGTAAACCAGCAGGAAACAAGGCTAGATGAGCCAATTTTATGTTATTGTAAGAGTACATTAACAGAATCTTGCTAGTCTGAAGTCCCACTGTCCCTTTCAACTGTCTGATCCATTAGGGCAGGCCCTAAAGTACAAAAATAAACTTCGGACTTCTGATCTGTGTTACACTTTTCACGGTGCAGAAGAATGCAGGCTGCTTCAGAAGGAAGGATCGCTAGAATTCAGTTTGAGCAGTTCCACTTGAAACTAGATTGAGAAATCAGTACTGCACAGAGAGCAAATTATGATACCGGCTGAAAATAATTACAATATTTTAAACACATCTTTCTTTGGGTTAAGAAACAAATTTATTTTGAAACATAAAGTGCAGATTTACTTAACGTTTAACAAATGGTTTGACATTATTCTAGAATTCCAAGCACCATTAATTTTTTACATTGTATTGTAAGAATGGGTGGTGTGAACAAAACCTGCAGCAGTAATAAACATTAATTGAGGCAAATAAACTTTTTCACACAAGGGAAACCGAGCAAAAGACAGTACTAAGCTGCATGACACTTGTAATAAAAAATGCTCACCTCATAAAAGTCAAACTCTGCAACAAAAGTTTGCAAGTCTGACTCATTCCAGGATCACTTCACTGCTTTGAAACTGGTTACCTCCTCCAACTGAGTGTTCATTTCACAGCAAACAAACCATTAATTTCCCCAAATCATTTGGAAATTAATTTATCTCAAATGAATTGTTCTTCAAATTAATTTCCCACAGATTTATTACCCAGATAACTTACTATTTAGCTATCTCTCAATACAAACATTTTCTTTGTGGCTTCCAGCTCATCCTCCCTCCCCCCCTCTTTTTCTCTGTCTCTTTTTCTGTGTGTGTCTCTCTCTCTTCTCTCTCCCCGTCCTTTCCACCCCCCCTTTCTCTCTCTGTGTGTATGTAAAGATATGCAAGTGTATTTCATCCTAATTCATTTCACCCTCCTCACCAAAAAACATTTAAGTAACCCCCCCAAAAATCAGCCCTCTGCTGGATCAGCAGAGTGGGCTGCATATACCATTTTAAACTTCTCCCATAAAATGATCTGTGTACATTTCCTCTGTTATTGAGCAGATACTTTAAAAGAATTATGCCCTTTTGATGTGAGACTTTTATGGTCTGTTTTTATTCTTGGCATGGAATCCATCAGTTTTCTGCAGGCCCAACTAAGCATTCAAATATGCTCTGCAATGCGAAACAACCTTGCCCAACGGGCGCTCATTAAATACATTGAAATGCAACTTTATCCGTAGTTGGAACAGTGGATGAGTTTGATGGGAATTAAGTTCCCACCCAGCTGGATGTTGTGAGCTTGGGAAAATCTGATTAAACCAGCACAAACTCTTCTACTGCCTCATCTGCACAGCAACATCTTGTCTAGTTGGTGAGACCCTTCTAAGCAAGAGCTTCACAGGGCTGGAAGGCTGAAAATGTAAATAAGCAACTGCCACGAGCACGTAGTGTGAGAAGTGGAAAGCGGGATTCCTATTAAGTGATGGGAAGGACAACACGCTTGGAATTTATAAAGAGATTTAGCTGTGGGTTTTTCAGGAATAGAACTGGCAAAAAGGCTTTGTGTGCAATACAGGAAAGAATAGTTGATCTGCAGAAACAGGTTGGGGATATCTTGATGAAGATTGTCAGTCAGCCAGGTAAAGTTGTCTGAAGGTTGAGCCTGGACTTATTTTTCTTCTTAGTTTGAGACGTTGCTAATCCAAGCAGGAGCCTCATCAGTCAGAGCTACTTAGGCAGAGAGTCCTTAGATGTACTAACAACTCACGCACCAACCAACCTCAGGGGTTTCTTCCCCAAAGTGCATTGAAACATGATGATTGGGGAGGAAACCTGAAGCTGACTAGCCAAAGTCTCAAGCTAAGAAGAAAAATAAGTTCAGTTGCCATGACTCAACCTTCACACTGGTATGTGTCAGTGTTTGATCAGCCTTTTCTGGGCGGGGGGGGGGGGGGAGGCAGAGAGGGTGGCTTGTATCTGATCAAAGTTTTGGGACTTGTCTGTATAACATATTTTTCCCCTTTTTTCTTTCCTTGCTGCTAATTTTATGACTCTTGATTGATGCATGCATTTGTACTTTATTAGTTTGCATTGTATTTGTAACCATAGTGGTGATGCCACTATGATGCCACTTAGCTAATTCATCTTATTCTGGATCAGAGCTCATATCATTAAAAAAAAAATCCCTGCTGAAACTAAAATCTGGGCTCTCCCACGAAGAGAGGGGTTGAAAGATATATTTTCCACATTATTACTTTAGCTTAAAAGTTTTATAACAATTATGTTTTAATATTGATTTCATGAATATTCATTATATGAGTCAGCAAGCATTGTCGAGGGTTAGGATTAGGGTTAGAATGAAAGCGAAAACACTCGAGTCCTCTCGAAAGCTGTGGTTGTTCCATGTGTGCGGGCCTGGTTTTGATCGTGTGACAGCAGTGGTGCTGTAACAGCCCTAATTTCGAGCTTGAGTTGCAAGCCCCTTCGGGCAGCGCTGTCGTAACTTCCTGCAGTCACTGAATCGGTGGTCCTGAGCTGAGGACTCCGTGCCTTTCTCCCTCTGTTGCTCCCATCCCTGCGTGCGTGTCCCGCCTGTGTTTCCCCCATCCCCTTGTTCTTTCCATCCCCTTGCTTCAATATGCCAGAAAGCATTCTAGGAAAATGAAAACAATGCAGCACATCATCATTGTTAACACAGCATACACAAAACTTTGCCGCTCTCCGAAGAGCCTATAATGAAGAAGGCAGCGGCAGCCGCAAGGGAATCTGGCGACATCGTGGAATCTGCTGGGGATAGGAGACTTACTCTAGTCACACAGGCCATTAATGGATGGCGTGTATTCTCTCTGAGGGAGAGGTGGGCGGCTAAGGAGTGCAAAATATTAAATTCTAGTGACGATCTTCATTTATATAGCGTGTGGCACCTGCAGAGTTCATGGTCTTCATGATACGATCATTCAGCGGCCATTCAAAGTTAATAACAGCACTGAGTGAATGGTACTTACACCCATTCCTTGACCTGCCTAGCAATTGACAACATCGCATAGAGCAGTGGTGGCGAACCTTTTGGAGACCGAGTGCCCAAACTGCAACCCAAAACCCACTTATGTATCGTCAGGTGCCGGGTGGGTGTGGCCTATTGGCTGGGCATGTCCCATTGGGTGGGTGTGGCCCATTGGGTAGGCATGGCTTCGGTGGTAACAGCAGACTGGGTGGGACTAAAAAGTTCAATCAGTCAATTCCAACTTTGCGAGATCTTTTTTTTCCCAGCGAGAAGTTGAAATTGATTGATTGATTGAATCTTTTTTTTCCTGCACACGGCAGCGAAGGCCTAAAGCAAAAAGGTTTTATAAAACCCAGCTGAAGGCCTAGGGCTGGGGTGACGGCGCGCGTGCCCACAGAGAGGGCTCTGCGTGCCACCTGTGGTATAGGTTCGCCACCACGGGCATAGAGCTTAAAATAGGTTTTATTTTTATTTTTTATTTTTATTCCATTTATATCCCGCCCTTCTCCGAAGACTCAGGGCGGCTTACAAGCTTAGCAGTAGCCTTCATTCTATGTATATGCCTGCTTATTAGGGCTTTCACACACACCCCCAAGCGGCATTATTACAAAGTCAGCTTATTGCCCCCAACAATCTGGGTCCTCAGGTTGGACTAGCTGGCTGGGGAATTCTGGGAGCTGAAGTCTGCCCCTGTTAAAGTTACAAGTTTGAGAAACACTGGCTTGGAGCATTTCTGTAGAAAGAAGAGACTTTGGGTTGCGTCCCATTGCATAGGTCAGGCAGGGGTAGGCAACCTTGGCTCTTTTATGACTCGTGGACTTCAACTCCCAGAATTTTGGGAGTTGAAGTCCACGAAAAACAGCCAAGGTTGCTTACCCTTGGCATAGGTCGACCAGCTACTAAAGGGTGGGGGTCTTGTCATTCTTGTCGTTCTACATTTTCTTAGCAAATATTGTGCTTTAATGAGTTAATGAGAATCACCCTGGTGATATTAAGTTGAAGAGCCAAACAAAAATATTATCTGGCACAAGGAGGAGTTAAATTTTTCAGCACTATTTCTGTCAAGCTACAAAGATTTATTGTTATTAGGACTGCCATATTGCTTTAGCTTGCCTACAGTTGCAAGGGGGGGAGGGAAGCATTTGGGATCCACAGGTGCTCCCTATCAGTGTGAGAGCCGAAGCCGCTGAGGAGATGTTTTGGCGAACCGAAGTTTTCTTCTCATAACAATTGCTGGGAGATTAATTGGACTTTTAATTATCTCTTTCCCGCCATATTGCCAGAGCTAGTTTTTCTTCTATCTTGCCGGTATGCTATGCCTAATAAAGTTTACATTAGAGATCACCCTTGTCTCTGGTGTTTTACTTCCTTGGGCTTTTCAGCCGGAAATGGACAATTTCCTTTTATGATTGAAGAGGCTGTGCTGTGAAGTTCAACCTGAAGCCGATTGCACAAATCCTCTGTATTGTGACCCAATTTATATTCTGAATCATGAAGCTGGAAAAAGGCCATTTAGGTCACTTTTGTAGCTTTGTATTTGGTGTAGGATTTCAAATGATGGCATCTGCAGTGTTGAGCCTCTGCTTCAACAGACAAAAAAAAGAGGGAGTCCAAGTGTGGGCCAGTTCTTATGGTAGAATTATTTTTCCCCAACACTTAATGAATCTCTCCTTTCTTTGTCTCTGTATCTGGAAAGGTAGCAAATAGATCTTGACTTTCTTCTCCACGGCAGCCTTTAAGGTATTTGAGACATCTCTCCTATCCCCTCCACTCCTCCAGTCTCCTCAAGGTGAAGCCTTTGGACCCCCCCCCCCCGCCGTTTTCCTGGAATGTGATCATCCTTGTAGCCCGTCTGTTCCAGCAATCGTGTGCTTGGTTCTCCTTTGGGGTCATGGGGTCCTGTAAACGGGTGAATGTTGAGTGGGTGAGCAAATAGACAAGTTAGACATTGCAACAGGTGCTTTTAGGCTTATCCTGAATTTTAGATAAACCTTGTGCCCAATTTTGGAATGATCAAATTTTAAATTGGACTGGTTCGTTGTTGTAATACGCTGTGTCTCTCTTGCCTTCCAGGGCTTACTCCCTTGTGGACTCTAGTCAAGTATCTACGTTCCTAATTTCCATTCTTCTCATTGTTTACGGCAGCTTCAGGTAAGGCCATTGGCTTTCGTGTAACGCCACTCCTCCTCCCCCTACTCCCAGCAAGTCCCGTCTGCTGAATGTATATTGAGGCTATTTCCCTGAAATGTAGAATTGCAAAGCTGGCCAGAACTGAAGAGCTGGTCCTTTAGCATGTTACTTGTTCCTGGAAGCTTTCATGGAAGCTTTTTTTTTTTAAGAAAAGATTGTGAAGAAGCAATTACTTTTTATTGTGACTTATTTAAAGGTGAAAATTGAAGCATTTGTCAATTTATTCTTAAAGCTCATTTTAATCCAACTTGTAATAAAAATTGCAATCTGGCTCTTTTATCTGAAACGCACCAGATAAATTCAGGGAAAGAGTGACACATTCCTTCAATTTCTAAGAAAAAAATAAGCAAAGACTCCAGAGCTGCTAAAGAAGCCTGGGAAATCTAAAAATAACACAGTATTGTGCAGTTGCTGCTCTTCTTCAGTGTTGTTTTTGTTAAATTCACAGAGATTAGATACTTTGGGGAAGAACTGAAATGTTCTAAAATTGCTATTCTTGATGTACTGAAGAGGACGTTTTACAGGGAAGATAGGCAGGTAGCTAGGCAGACAATTTATTGATTGATTAGTTTTATGACCAGTTAAAATAAAAATTAAAATTAAAATTAAATTCAAGTTAGGCTACCAAGTTAAAATAGGTAAAAGAAAAAGTTAAAATAGGTAAAACAAAATACAATGATAAAATATGTGCTAAACACAAAGAATCATCATTCCCTTGCAGGGACGAGCCGAGGAGTTTAGTCATCATCTGACGGACAAAATCGCTCAGATCCGGACCGGCTTGGACTCTGACTGGGCAGAGTCTGATGTGGAGGAATCAGGCGGTCTTGAGCACGTTATCTGGACTGAGTTCGACCCTGTTTCCCCTGATGATGTGGACAGGATCATGGGGAGACTGAGCTCCACCACCTGTTTGTTGGATCCGTGCCCCTCCTGGCTAGCTTATGCGGCTCGGGAGGGAACACGAGGCTGGTTCCATGCAGTGATAACTGCTTCTTTGAAGGAGGGTGTCTTCCCTGCCGCCTTGAAGGAGGCGGTGGTGAGACCCCTCCTCAAGAAGCCTGCTTTGGACCCGGCTGTTTTAAACAACTATCGTCCAGTCTCCAACCTTCGCTTCCTGGCGAAGGTTGTTGAGAGTGTGGTGGCGCATCAGCTCCCTCTGTTCCTGGAGGAAACTGATTATCTGGACCCGTACCAATCGGGCTTCAGGCCCGGACACAGCACGGAGACGGCATTGGTCGCGCTGGTGAATGATCTCTGGAGGGCTAGGGACAGGGGTTGCTCCTCTGTCCTGGTCCTATTAGATCTCTCAGCGGCTTTCGATACCATCGACCATGGTATCCTGCTGCGGCGTCTCAGGGGGTTGGGAGTGGGAGGCACCGTCTTACGGTGGTTCTCCTCCTACCTCCAGGGCCGCTCGCAGTCGGTGTTGACAGGAGGGCAGAGATCCGCCCCGAGGTCTCTCATTTGTGGAGTCCCTCAGGGGTCGGTTCTCTCGCCCCTCCTGTTCAACATCTACATGAAGCCGCTGGGCGAGATCATTCGTGGTTTTGGGGTGGGGTATCACCAGTATGCTGATGATACCCAACTTTTTCTTTCCACCCCGAACCAACCCAGTGATGCCCTCTCCGTGATGTCCCGGTGCCTGGAGGCGGTCCAGGTCTGGATGGGGAGAAACAGGCTTCGTCTCAATCCCGCCAAGACTGAGTGGCTGTGCATATCGGCGTCTCGGGTTAACCAAGTTATTCCACCTCTAATGATGGGGGGTGAGGTGTTACCCCCCGTTGATAGGGCTCGCAACTTGGGCGTCCTCCTGGATTCACGGCTCAATTTTGAAGATCACATAGGAGCCGTGACCAGGGGGGCTTTTGCACAGGTTCGCCTGGTGCGCCAGTTGCGTCCCTATCTGGACCGAGACGCCCTACGCACAGTCACTCATGCGCTTGTGACCTCCCGTTTGGACTACTGTAACGCTCTCTACATGGGGCTGCCCTTGAAGACCACTCGGAGGCTTCAACTGGTGCAGAATGCGGCCGCGCGAGTTGTAATGGGGGTTTCCCGATACTCCCATGTAACACCTCTACTCCGCGAGCTGCATTGGCTTCCGGTTGCCCTCCGGGTGAAATTCAAGGTGCTGGTTATCACCTATAAAGCCCTATATGGCCTGGGTCCGGGTTATTTGAGGGAACACCTGCTGCCGGCATCAAACGCCCTTCGCCCAGTGCGCTCCCACAGGGAGGGTCTGCTCAGGGTTCCGCCGGTGAGAGATTGCCGGCGGGTGACACCCAGGGATAGGGCCTTCTCAGTGGGAGCGCCTGCCCTCTGGAACCAGCTGCCAGTAGAGCTGAGGACTGCTCCCGACCTCCGATCATTCCGCCGGGGCCTGAAGACCTGGCTCTTTGAGCTCTCGGGCCCAGGCTGAGGGGAAAATTTTAACTGGGGTTTTAATGTACAGGGTGAATTTAATGCTTTTTAAATTGGTTTTAACTTTTGTATGTTTTGATTTTAATTCCCTGTAAACCGCCCTGAGTCCTCAGGGAAAGGGCGGTATACAAATGCAAATATTAAATTATTAAATTAAATCATTCAAGCATAGTAGTTTGATTTAATATAATTTAAATGCTGTCCATCTCACTCTACAAAGCAACTTATCACTTTTACATGATACCCCGATCAGTTTTATTTTTATTTTATTTATCACATTTAATAACCGCCCATCTCTCTCACAGAGGCCTCCGGGCAATGTATGAGTAAAATATTAAGACCTAAAAAAAAGTATATACTCTGGTCTGTTCATTATAAGAGTTCTTGGCTGAACTGCCTTGTCTGTAAACTTAGCAGATCTGCTCACGATGTCTACATTAGAGCCCAGGAGGAAATGGGGCTGTCTACAATTCAGGTCCCAGTGGGCCGTCGTTTCAAGTAGGAATTTTAAAACAACTAAGCCTAAAAAGGCATATAGTTGATGAATAAATGTGGGGCAACAGATATACTTATCTTCTCATGATATCACAAGGAATGGAAATGCTCGTATTTGGCCATGGAATCCAACAACTCAAATCTTGCTCTTCTTAGGTCTTGTGTCAAACTTAATGACTGGTGTTTTTTTGGTTTGGAAAGTGGTTTTGTTTTTAGCCAACCAATTTAAAGAACATTTTTCTTGCCAATAACTCCATGTCTGTTTAGAAATTGATAACTAGGATTCTGCATGGGAGGGTTGAGATAGCATTGGATGGAAACCCCATGCTGTAAAATAAGTTTAGTACAGGTAACCCCTGAGTAACGAGCATTCACTTAATACTCGTTCAAAGTTACATGACTTTTCACTCGGACGGAATGGAGGATTTGTATTTTTTGCAGTCATTTACCCAACACAGAGGCATGGACAAATCATTTGTTAAAAAAAACTCAGTGAGGGCTGACACAGGTAGCAAAAGAAATATCTATGGAGATTCTCAGTCATCCATCCAAGGACATGGTTGTCCCAAAGGTGCCTTATCTGTATTGGGTAAAGACTATTCCTAAATAGGTGAAAGAATTTACTTATCCAAGATGTTTCTCATCCAGCAGCCAGTTATATGTCACACTTTTATTTTTGCTGAATACCACCACTTTTCTTTTAGTGATGTTTAAAGAGTACACAGTAGGTTTTTTAGCTTTTGCAGCATTCTTCTCGGGACTACTTGGGAATCTGCCATCAGAACCGTACTGTCAGCATATAAGAGTATATTAATAAATTTATCATGCATCTTTGACATTTGAGTGTCTAGAGCATATAGGGATGTTGGGATGTTGGGATGTTGTTGTCAGAGAGATTTAAAAGCATTGAGGCTAGAACACTACCCTGTCTAATATCTTTATTAGAGTAGTGTACTTTGAGCTAGAGAACCATTTACACCAATGCACACTGGGTGTTTGAATACAGAGCCTTAAACAGGAGCAAGAGTAAACTCCAACGTTTATGACTTCATTGATTGGCTGATTGATTATGGGCCATTGTGTCAGTTCTTACCACATTCAGAGCTTCTCTCCAAGAGGATCTGTCCACCACCCGATCCTTTAGGTCTTCCTATGATGTACACATGGTGGTTGTCCTCTTCTCTATATTCCTTCCACCTTTCCAAGCATTATAGACTACTCCAGAGATCTAGGTCTTCACACAATGTGTCCAAAGTGTAATAATTTGAACTTGGTCATTTGTGCCTCGTAAAAAACTTTGGGTTGATTTGCTTGAAAATTAATTTGTTTTCTAGGCCAGAATGTAGGGCTCAAACTTGTCATCCAGAGGAGACTAACCCCTCCTTTTCAGCCTTCCTCTTACTTCTGCAGAAAAGGAAGAACTTTTTCTCATTATAGGTCATGTGTTTTTTTAAAAAATGACAGGAAAAAAGGGGGTACCTTTAGGCAAAGAGGAGGAGAAGAAGCCCCCAAACTGTGCAGATATGCAGGGGTGCCATGTAGGGACAGACAGATCATCTCCTTTGTTCCTGGTCAGCTGGCCAGACAGATTAGTAGAAAGCAGCTTTTCACCGTGCTGGGAGGGTCTGGGTGGGTGCAACTCCCCACTTCTGCCCTCAGGTGAGTAAAGGGTGAATGAGGTCAGCAGACAGTTCTCTCTACTGAACTCAGTGAACTTCAAGCATCCCTACTAGGAGACCCAGGGAAGGCCAGGCTTCTTATTCAGACGAAGTGCACTGTCCCTACCTCCAGGTCAAAAGGAACAGCCAGGTAAAACGGACAGTTATATGATGAGGGTGGAGTCAGCATTCAGGCACATCACTTCCATAAACTGTTCAAATGAGGACCCAGATTGTTGGGGGCAATTAAGCTGACTTTGTAATAATGCCGCTTGGGGTGTGTGTGAAAGCCCTAATAAGCAGGCATATACATAGAATGAAGGCTACTGCTAAGCTTGTAAGCCGCCCTGAGTCTTTGGAGAAGGGCGGGATATAAATGGAATTAAAATAAAAAAATAAAATAAAAAACTTGGATTCCTCCAACGTGGAAATCAAAAACCCAACAAGAACCTTAAACATGGATTCCGCAAACACTTACTAGTAGCACCTGTTGTCTAAACTGGATCTGAAATTTCTTGATGATGATGATGATGATGAACCCATTTCTATTTGGGAATAAGTGGATAGCTATCCTAGGACTTCCGGTGGCTCCGCGGCGACGGAGACAGCCTTCCCGGGCTGCCCGCGGCTCAGCTGTTGTTTTTTCGCCCGAAACAGCGCCGATCAGCTGTTCGGGCGAATTTGAAGCCCCCTCCTCGGGAGAAGAGGAGGGGGTGAGGCCCCAGGTAGGGGTAGAGTTCTCCGGGGCCGCCTGAGCTTGGAGCTTGGGCGGCTGAAGGATTGAACTCCCCCGAAGCCTGGGTTGCTCCCAGCTGGCTGGCGTCTCTGCTCCGGACTTCTTGGAGCAGAGCCAGGCGTCTGCGACCACCCCTGCCTGAAGAAAGGACTATGGATTAAAGGAGCAGGCAGAGCGGTACAAGAGGAAAAGGTGAAGAGGATTATTTTATTATACTCTCGAGCTTGATGGACTTTTTAAACTTTTAGTGAAAGTGCGTCACAATTGAAAAGTAAAAGATGGCGGCTAAACCTCCCCCTAAAACTCTTCGGAGTGGTGGATCTTCTCCGGTGCAACAATCATCATTACAGGCGTTGCATCCTCCTGATGTATTGACACCGAAGGACTTACGAGATGCTCTGGATAAACTTTTGGAATCAATTAATCAATCAATGGCTGATAAATTTGCACAGATGGAGGAGAAATTGGAGAAACTGGAGGAGAGAATGGAAGAGAGGATGGAACAGAAGCTCAGCGTTATGAAGGTAGACATTTTGTCTTCAGTGCATAAAGTGGCGGAATGTGTGGAAGATTTAGATGAAAAATTGGATGATTTGACTCAAAAGAATGAAATATTAGAAGTTAAAGTACGGGAGAATGAAAATTTAAGAGACAAAATGGAAAGGGAGTTAAGCCTTGCCCAATATTACCAGATGCAGTTTGCTGTTAGAATCAGAGGCTTAAAAGAGAACATTAAGGAAGATTTAAAGCAGCTGGTTTCTGAGGCTTTTGAAGTGGTATTGAATCAGCCAGCATCTGAAATAAGAGCAGCTATGGATAAAGTGTTCCGTGTAAACTCATGGATTGCCAGACAGAGAAAGTTGCCTAGAGATGTGGTGGTTTACTTCACAAAAAGAGAAATCAGAGATGAAGTTATACAAGCTGCCTATGATGCTAAAGTTGTGATTGCTGATCAAGAAGTTTTGGTTTTAAAAGAGATCCCTCCAAAGATTTTGAGGAGAAGGAAGGATTTTACATTTCTTGTGCAAGAGCTTAAGCAACGAGATATAAGGTTCAGATGGGAGATTCCAGACGGGCTGATGGTGATGTATGAAGGCAAAAGGTACCGGTTGATTACTGTGAAGCAAGCGCGTGATTTCTACAATACTGTTTTAAAAGCAACCCCATTAACACTTCTGGAAGCTGCAAAGGGATCGGGAGAAGGAGAAGGAGAACATCAAGAGGATGAAACTGAGGAAAATGGTGCTGGAGGAGGTCAAGCTACAACCTCTTTGGATGATCCTAGAGAGCAAAGGGTAACGCGTGCTGCTTTAAAAAGAGCAAAGAAAATAAAAGAACAAGATCAGCAAAAGTCTTCAGAATCTTCACAATGTACTCATAGCCAAGCAGTGGGAGGAGCACGGCCTAAAGAAGATAGTCCTATCAAAGCAGTGCTTCAAGAGCTTTGGGAGGATATGCATGGCAACTAAATTTTTGACTTGGAACGTTAATGGACTAAATTCACCACAGAAGAGAAAGAAGGTTTTTCAATATTTAAAACAATTTAAGATAGATGTTATATGTTTGCAAGAAACGCATATTAGGGCTATGGACCAAAAGTTTTTATTGAACTCAAGACTGGGTACGCATTTTATTGCCTCTGCAATGAATAAGAAAAATGGAGTGGTTGTTTATATTAAAAGTGCCATAACAGCGGATTTAATTGAAGCAGATAAGCATGGAAGATACGTATTGATAGACTTGTTGTTAGAAGGCAAAAAGACGCTTCTAGTTGGACTGTATGCCCCTAATCAACAACAACAACAGGCTGACTTTTTTAGTTTACTTTATACAAAGCTTACCCAGTTGGATTATAAATCTTTTATTTTTATGGGGGACTGGAATGGTGTTATGGATGTACAGATGGATAAGGCTGGAGCTTTTAAGCGCATTCCAAGTCATGCTAGACTGCCTAAATCTTTTTTTGAAATGAAGGATGACTTGGAATTGCGAGATATCTGGCGCGAGAGACACCTGCAGGAAAAGGATTATACTTTTTATTCTGATAGACATAAATCTTTTTCGAGGATTGATTTTATTTTGGTGACTAATGACTTTTTTTTGAGGACTAAAAAGGTGAAGATTTGTGCAAGAACTATCTCTGATCATAGTCCAGTGTGGTTAGAGATTGATAAGGAGAAAAGAGACAGGCGCTCGTGGCGCGTAAATGAGAATTTGTTTAGAAATCAGAGAAATGTGGAAGAATGCAAACAGCGGATGAAGGATTTTTTTGAAACTAATATGAACAAAGGTACTTCTATGGACATGGTGTGGGATGCTAGCAAGGCATACATGAGAGGGGTGTTGATATATATGAACAACAAACATAGACGTGCTGTGGAAGCTAGGAGGAAAGAACTGGAGAATGAAATAAAGGAAAAAGAAAAGGCATTGATTTTGAATTCAGAGGATGTGAAGACTAAGGAGGCTATTAAATTGTTAAGAGGACAATTTGATAAATTAATGGCTGACCAAGTGGCAACCAATCTGCGGTTTGCCAGGCATAACACTTTTTGTAACGCTAACAAACCAGGCAGATGGTTAGCTTATAGATTGAGGAAAAAACAAAGGGCTTCTAATATAGACAAGATTGAGCATAAAGGAAGGGTTGTGTTTCAACAGGACCTTATCAAGGACGCTTTTGTGGATTTTTATTCTAAATTATATGCTAAGGAGAAAATTAATGAAAAGGACATTGATATATATTTGGAAAATGCTAGCATCCCGGTTCTTACGCAAGTACAAAAAGAAGGGATTAATCAATTGATCACAGAAGAAGAAATTTTTATAGCAATTAAGGAATTGAAGGTGGATAAAGCACCAGGTACGGATGGCTTGACTGCGGCCTATTATAAAAATTTACAATTAGAAATGATAAAACCGTTAAAGGAACTGTTCCAGACAATCCAGAGGGGGGGAAAGGTGCCACCGTCTTGGAGAACAGCTTTTATCTCTTTGATTCCGAAGGAAGACCAAGATGTTACTCAAGTTAAAAATTATAGACCGATATCGCTTTTAAACACAGATTACAAGATATTTGCTAAGGTTTTGGCTAATAGACTGATGAGGGTTCTGCAACAGGTGATTCATGGGGATCAAACAGGGTTTATTAGTGGTAGGCAAATGAAAAATAATGTGAGGCATATAGTTGATGTGTTAGAGTTTTTGGAAAGGAACAACCAGATTGCTGCGGTGCTAATTTTTTTAGATTCTGAAAAAGCTTTTGATCAATTGAATTGGAAATTTTTGTTGAAAGTTTTAGATAAAATGGATTTTGGGGAAAATTTTTTACAACCGATTAGGGCATTATATCAAAAACAAACTGCCCGAATTATAGTTAATAATAGCTTGACAGAAGCATGTATTATTGAGAAGGGCACAAGGCAAGGGTGTCCGTTATCGCCCTTGTTATTTGTGTTAACATTAGAGATATTATTGGTTAAAATTCGGAATTCGGAAAAAATTTGTTGTTGTTAGTTGCGAAGTCGTGTCCGACCCATCGCGACCCTATGGACAATGTTCCTCCAGGCCTTCCTGTCCTCTACCATCTTCTGGAGTCCATTTAAGCTCACGCCTACTGCTTCAGTGACTCCATCCAGCCACCTCATTCTCTGTCGTCCCCTTCTTCTATTGCCCTCAATCTTTCCCAGCATTAGGCTCTTCTCCAGTGAGTCCTTCCTTCTCATTAGATGGCCAAAGTATTTGAGTTTTAGCTTCAGGATCTGGCCTTCTAAAGAGCAGTCAGGGTTGATCTCCTCTAGGACTGACCGGTTTGATCGCCTTGCAGTCCAAGGGACTCGCAGGAGTCTTCTCCAGCACCATAGTTCAAAGGCTTCAATTCTTTGGCGCTCAGCCTTTCTTATGGTCCAGCTTTCACTGCCATACATTGCAACTGGGAAGACCATAGCCTTGACTATACGCACTTTTGTTGACAGGGTGATGTCTCTGCTTTTTAGTGTGCTGTCTAGATTTGCCATGGCTTTCCTCCCCAGGAGCAAGCGTCTTTTTATTTCTTGGCTACAGTCCCCATCTGCAGTGATCTTGGAGCCCAGGAAAATAAAATCTGTCACTACCTCCATTTCTTCCCCATCTATTTGCCAGGAATTGAGAGGGCCAGATGCCATGATCTTGGTTTTCTTAATGTTTAGTTTCAACCCAAGTTTTGCACTCTCCTTCTTCACTCGCAACAAGAGGCTCTTTAGTTCCTCTTCACTTTCTGCCATTAGAGTGGTATCATCTGCATATCTTAGGTTGTTGATGTTTCTTCCGGCAATCTTAATTCCAACTTTTGATTCATCTAGCCCTGCCTTTCTCATGATGTGCTCTGCATATAAGTTAAATAGGCAAGGCGACAGTATACAGCCTTGCCGGACTCCTTTCCCAATTTTGAACCAATCAGTGGTTCCGTGTCCAGTTCTCACTGTTGCTTCTTGGCCTGCATATAGGTTTCTCAAGAGACAAATAAGATGGTCTGGTATGCCCATCTCTTTAAGGACTTGCCAGAGTTTGTTATGATCCACACAATCAAAGGCTTTAGCATAGTCAATGAAGCAGAAGTAGATGTTTTTCTGGAACTCTCTAGCTTTCTCCATGATCCAGCGTATGTTAGCAATTTGATCTCTAGTTCCTCTGCCTCTTCGAAATCCTGCCTGTACTTCTGGTAGTTCTCGATCCACATACTGCTGGAGTCTAGCTTGTAGAATTTTAAGCATAACTTTACTAGCATGAGAAATGAGTGCAATGGTGCGATAGTTTGAACATTCTTTGGCACTGCCTTTCTTTGGAATTGGAATGTAAACTGATCTTTTCCAATCCTGTGGCCACTGTTGAGTTTTCCAAATTTGCTGGCAAATTGAGTGAAGCACTTTTACTGCATCGTCTTTTAAGATTTTGAATAGCTCAGCTGGAATACTGTCACCTCCACTAGCTTTGTTGTTGCTCAGCTTTTCTAAGGCCCACTTCACTTCACATTCTAGGATGTCTGGCTCGAGCTCAGTGACCACCTCATTGTGATTATCAGGGACATTAAGCTCATTCTTGTATAGTTCTTCTGTGTAATTTTGCCACCTCTTCTTAATCTCTTCTGCCTCTGTTAGGTCCCTGCCATTTTGGTCCTTTATCATGCCCATTTTTGCATGAAACGTTCCCTTCATCTCTCCAATTTTCTTGAAAAGATCTCTGGTCCTCCCTATTCTATTGTTTTTTTCTATTTCTTTGCATTGTTCATTTAAGAAGGCATTCTTATCTCTTCTAGCTATTCTTTGGAATTCTGCATTTAATTGGGCGTATCTTTCTTTTTCTCCCTTGCCTTTCGCTTCCCTCCTTTCCTCAGCTATTTGCAAAGCTTCCTCAGACAGCCATTTTGCTTTCTTGCATTTCTTTTTCTTTGGGATGGTTTTGGTTGCTACCTGTTGTACAATGTTGCGAACCTCTGTCCATAGTTCTTCAGGCACTCTGTCTATCAGATCTAATTCCTTAAATCTATTTGTCACCTCTACTGTATATTCAACAGGGATATGATTTAATTCATACCTGACTGGCCTAGCGCTTTTCCCTACTTTCTTTAATTTAAGCCTAAACTTTGCAACAAGAAGCTCATGGTCTGAGCCACAGTCAGCTCCTGGTCTTGTTTTTACTGACTGTATAGAGCTTCTCCATCTTTGGCTGCAGAGCATATAGTCAATCTGATTTCTGTGTTGACCGTCTGGTGATGTCCATGTGTAAAGCCGTCTCTTGGGTTGTTGGAAAAGAGTGTTTGCTATGACCATCGTATTCTCTTGACAAAATTCTATCAGCCTGTGCCCTGCTTCATTTTGTACTCCAAGGCCAAACTTGCCTGTTATTCCAGTTATCTTTTGGCTTCCTACTTTAGCATTCCAATCTCCCATGATGATAAGGACATCATTTTTGGGTGTTAGTTCTATAAGGTGCTGTAGGGCTTCATAGAACCGGTCAATTTCATCCTCTTCAGCACTGGTGGTTGGGGCATAGACTTGGACTACTGTGATATTGAATGGTTTGCCTTGGATTCGAACTGAGATCATTCTGTCATTTTGAGGGTTGTATCCCAGTATTGCTTTTCCTACTTTTTTATTGACTATGAAGGCTACTCCATTTCTTCTGAGGGATTCTTGCCCGCAGTAGTATACCTGATGGTCGTCTGAATTAAATTCACCCATTCCTGTCCATTTTAGTTCGCTGATACCTAAGATGTCGATGTTTAGTCTTGTCATCTCTTGTTTGACCACGTCCAGCTTTCCTTGATTCATGGATCTTACATTCCAGGTTCCTATGGAGAAAGAATCTTTACAGCATCGGACTTTCCTTTCACCACCAGACATATCCACAGCTGAGCATCCTTTCGGCTTTGGCCCAGTCGCTTCATTCTTTCTGGCGCTACTAGTACTAGCCCTCTGCTCTTCCCCAGTAGCATATTGGACGCCTTCCGACCTGAGGGGCTCATCTTCCAGCGTCATATCGTTTTGCCTTTTGGTACTGTCCATAGGGTTTTCATGGCAAAGATACTGGAGTGGGTTGCCATTTCCTTCTCCAGTGGATCACGTTTTGTCAGAACTCTCTGCTATGACCTTTCCGTCTTGGGTGGCCCTTCACGGCATAGCTCATAGCTTCACTGAATTACGCAAGCCCCTTCGCCACGACAAGGCAGTAATCCATGAAGGGGCGGAAAAAATTAAGGGGATTCAAATTGGAGATCAGGACTACAGATTGAGAGCATTCGCAGACGATCTGGTTGTTACAGTGACCCAGCCAGAGAACTCGGTTGTGGACCTGATGGAGATAATAACACAATATGGGAAGGTTTCTGGATTTAAGGTTAATGTACAAAAAACAAAAATTTTGGCCAAAAATATGACAACATCGCAAAAGGCCCTTTTAGAAGGATTAACTGGATTTGAGATTGTTAAAAGGGTTAAATATTTGGGGGTGATTTTGTCGCCCTCTAATACAAAGCTATATAAAAATAATTATGAAAAATTATGGGGGAAAATTCAAAAAGAATTGGAGAGTTGGAAAAAATTGCAATTGTCTTTGTTGGGACGGATTGCAGCAGTAAAAATGAATGTCCTGCCTAAATTTTTATTTTTATTTCAAATGATACCGATTCTTAAGAAAGATTCCAATCTGGAGGAATGGCAGCGAGGTATCAATAAATTTGTGTGGGCAGGGAAAAAACCACGAGTTAAACTTAAGATTATGCAGGATACTCGTGAGAGAGGTGGCCTTAAATTGCCTAATTTTAAATTATATTATGAAGCTGCTGCATTGGTAGAAATAAGTGACTGGATTAATTTGACGCAAGGGAGGTTATTAAATCTTGAGGGCCACGATTTGTTGTTTGGCTGGCATGCATATTTGTTGTATGATAAGAAGGTAGACAACGTGTTTAGGGTGCATATTTTAAGACAGGCATTGCTGAGAGTTTGGAAGAAGTACAGACATAAGTTAAGTTGCAAGATACCATTGTGGGCAATTCCAAAACACGCAATAGAAAATATACATGCTGGCTTCAAACATGATTTGACTACGTACAAGGAGATTCTCAGTTTGGAAAGAAATGTTTGGTGTTTGAAATCATATAGCCTCTTGCGAGAAGAGAAGGTTGTTCAAAATTGGTTTCAATATACTCAGTTACGGGCCAGGTGGAAAGAAGACCAGAAAAATGGATTTACAATGACTGATGAAAATTTGATAAAGCAAATCAGGAATCAGGGACCAGCACATATCAAACGGATATATCTTGCATTGATAGAGATTGACTCAGAAACAGAGCTTGTTAAGGATTGTATGATAAAATGGGCCCAAAATATTCAGGAAGTTATCACAATGGACACGTGGGAAAAGATTTGGGTGAGGAACGTAAAATTTACACAAGCTCAAAATTTAAGAGAGAATTTTTACAAAATGTTTTATAGATGGCATTTAGATCCCAAAAAGCTTGCAAGTATGTATCCGAGTTATCAGCCTAAATGTTGGAGGTGCGGTGATGAAGATGCAACATATTTTCACATATGGTGGACTTGTAAAAAGGTTAAGGCTTTTTGGATAAAAGTCTGGTGGAACATGCAGAAGATTTTTAAACAGAGGATAAAGTTTTGTCCGCAATTTTTTTTGTTGGGAATAATTACAGATGCCACAGTTGTGGACACCAAGTTGATGTTGAATTTAATTACGGCGGCAAGACTTTTGATAGGCCAATATTGGAAGAAAGAGGAATTGCCGACCATAGAGGAGTGGACTTTAAAGGTTTCCGACCTGGCAGAGATGACGAAGATTTCGGCCTATTTGAAAGATCATTCGCAAGAACGCTATATTATGGAATGGAGAAAATGGATTGATTTTATCCAGAACAAGTATAGGGTTAAGAAGTTTTATGTAGCATTTGAATAAGTCTTCCTTCGTTGTTTTTTTCTTTATTATCTTAGTTTTTTTTTTTACATATTCAATATTATTATTATTTGTTTTATCTTATATAAGCTAGAGAGTGATGGATTTTAGAGTTTATAATTGTTAGTATATGATTGTTTATGATTGCTTTTTATATATATACCTTGTATTTAGCTCTGGGAAGTCGGGGGGGGGGGGAGGGGGGGAGGGGGGGAGGTAGGGAGGGGGGAGGAGGGAGGGGGAAGGGGGGATTCTTAAAGGAAAACTGTATTTTAAAACTTTTCAATAAAAAAAAAAGTGGATAGCTATCCTAGCATTGACAATCCCATTAGAACCCTGTCTGGTCTCCAAGTCAGTCAGTCATCCAAGGATGGTCTCGCCCTCCCAACAGAGTGCAAAGCTTACTTAGTTGGATACATGAGGCACTATCACTATCTATTAGGGCAGTGACTATGTGGGATTTAAAAAACCACTTAAAATGGCTCCAAGCAAACCAAAACACTTAACCCTCAGGTCAGTGGAAATGGTAGCAGATTTGGCTTTGACTCCCCAGCAGTATACAGCCAGAGCCGTGACCACCAGAATAGCAGTGCAACATGGGTTATGGCTCAGTCAAGTGGGAGATAGATCACCATCCTACTTGTGGACAAGCCCTATACGTTAAAAAAGCTGTGGACCATATCCATTTTGAAAACAAAGGCAAGAAGGTGCCTTGCCTCAGAAGCTGTGGGTGCTTCATCACTGGGGGTTTTTAAGGAGAGACTGGACAGCCACTTGTCTGAATTGACATAGGGTCTCCTGCTTGAGCAGGGGGTTGGACTAGAAGACCTCCAAGGTCCCTTCCAACTCTGTTATTCCATGTTCTATGTTTTAAGAGCAGATGCTGCTTCCTGTAGTTCTAGGCATTATGTTTCTTTCCTCCTTTGAAGAGAGTGAAGTAATATTTGAAGTTCCAAATTGATATCATCACCACTCAAGTTGGATAGTTGCCCACAGCATTGGGATACAAGTAAGACCTTACTTGCAAAGAAAGACGGGTGCTGGATTGGGCTACGTCCTAGAATTCAAAGCAAGACCAGGAAATAAGTTCTTACCATCTCCCTTCTTTCAACTGAAAGAAATGAAAAAATGTAAGGAGGAAATACAGGTAGTCCTCAACTTAACCACAATTGAACTTCTGTCACTAAATAATGCAGTCATTCAATGAGTTACACCTGATTTTATAGCAGTTTTACTGTAATTGTTAAGTGAAACATGCAGTCAATGTCAGATGCAAGCAACCAGAGCTAAATAGCTAAAGTAAGCAACTTTATTGTTCCTAAGTTACAAGAATCTCCCCAGGATGCTTGTCTTTCCCTGGGAACAACCAGATAAAAAGCTTCGTGGATTCATCCATCTATTCAATCAATCAATTTATATGTTACCCATCTTGCAGTTTGAGGCAATTTTGGGTGGCTAATCTACAAGCTAGACTCCAGCAGTATGTGGATCGAGAACTACCAGAAGTACAGGCAGGATTTCAAAGAGGCAGAGGAACTAGAGATCAAATTGCCAACATACACTGGATCACGGAGAAAGCTAGGGAGTTCCAGAAAAACATCTACTTCTGCTTCATTGACTATGCTAAAGCATTTGATTGTGTGGATCACAACAAACTGGGGCAAGTTCTGAAAGAGATGGGAGTACCAGACCATCTTATTTGTCTCTTGAGAAACATATGCGGGTCAAGAAGCAACAGTGAGAACTGGACACAGAGCCACTGATTGGTTCAAAATTGGGAAGGAGTCCGGCAAGGCTGTATACTGTCGCCCTGCCTATTTAACTTATATGCAGAGCACATCATGAGAAAGGCAGGGCAAGATGAATCAAAAGTTGGAATTAAGATTGCCGGGAGAAATATCAACGACCTAAGATATGCAGATGATACCACTCTAATGGCAGAAAGTGAAGAACTAAAGAGCCTTTTGTTGTGGGTGAAGAAGGAGAGTGAGAAAGTTGGGTTCAAACTTAACATTAAGAAAACCAAGATCATGGCATCCGGCCCTCTCAATTCCTGGCAAATAGATGGGGAAGAAATGGAGGTAGTGACAAATTTTATTTTCCTGGGCTCCAAGATCACCGCAGACGGGGACTGCAGCCAAGAAATTAAAAGACGCTTGCTCCTGGGGAGGAAAGCCATGGCAAATCTAGACAGCACACTAAAAAGCAGAGACATCACCCTGCCAACAAAAGTGCATATATTCAAGGCTATGGTCTTCCCAGTTGCAATGTATGGCTGTGAAAGCTGGACCATAAGAAAGGCTGAGTGCCAAAGAATTGAAGCCTTTGAACTATGGTGCTGGAGAAGACTCCTGCGAGTCCCTTGGACTGCAAGGCGATCAAACGGGTCAGTCCTAGAGGAAATCAACCCTGACTGCTCTTTAGAAGGCCAGATCCTGAAGCTGAAACTCAAATACTTTGGCCACCTAATGAGAAGGAAGGACTCACTGGAGAAGAGCCTAATGCTGGGAAAGATTGAGGGCAATAGAAGAAGGGGATGACAGAGAATGAGGTGGCTGGATGGAGTCACTGAAGCAGTAGGCGTGAGCTTAAATGGACTCCAGAAGATGGTAGAAGACAGGAAGGCCTGGAGGAACGTTGTCCATAGGGTCGCGATGGGTTGGACATGACTTTGCAGCTAACAACAATCTTGGGAGAGGACAGGCTTATGCCTTTGCCAGCTGCATAAGGACTCTAAGCTAAGTCCATTCTTGACTCTCCTCTTCTAGCCTAGCTGGCAGTTTCCGGACAGTCAATAAGCTAACCTGGCTTCCCCAATGACTTTGCTTGTCGCAAGCTATCTGGGAAGGTCTCAAATGGTGATCACATAACCCCAGAACGCTGCAAAGGTCATAAATACATGCTCATTGCCAAGTGCCCCAATTTTCATCATGTTATGGGATGGCTGTGATGGTCATAAGTGCATGTACTGCTTGTAAGTCAATTTTGGTGCCGTTTCAGCATTTCTAAGTCACTAAATGAATGGTTGTAAGTCAAGGGCTCCCTGTAATAGATCTCCCAAGTACTGGGAAACCATTGCAATGGAACAGGTAGTGACCAGGGAAAGGAACTCTGCCCCTGTTCCTTGCATGGGGCTGAAGAAGAATAGGGCTGGGGGAGCTGCTTGAAATTCAAGTCTGTGAACCACTTCAGAGACATTGATAAGGCATCAACTCTGTCAGCATCTTTTATCTTCATGATACTTTAGAGCAGGGGTCTCCAGCCTTGCCAGCTTTAAGACTTGTGACTTTAACTCTCAGAATTCCTCAGCCAGCAAAGCTTTAGAGAAGATCAAATACAATGGCTGTCTAATTTAGATTTTAGATTTAGATTTAGATTTTATTAGATTTATATACCGCCCTTTCCCGAAGGACTCAGGGCGGTTTACAGGGCATTTTAAAATCACATCAATATAAAATACAAAGTTAAAAGAGAATTAAAAGATTAAATTATCCCTGAAAATAAAACCCCAGTTAAAATTTGATTTTATACTAAATCTTAATTATAAACTCCAGTTTAGTAGTAAAATTCAACTGTGTGCATATAAGGGCATTGACTTGGCCAAATATTTAAGACTAACTTCAGATGTCTCTTCAGATACTAGAGTCCGGTGAGTCTAGATAGGTGGGCACTAGATCTGTTGAAAATCTTCTGGAATTCCATTATCTGTGAAGAGGTTGTGTCTCACCATCTGAGATGAGATTGTCTTGCAAGTGTCCTGAGAAGAAGTATATTTTTTATTAGTGTTGCTCAGCTGCAGAATGATCTCCCTCGGAATGTACAGCTGATCCTAACTAAATCTGAAAATCGAAATTGATTCTGTGATTGCTAGCATTTACATTGCTAGAATTTTGTAATTTTCTGCATAATTGATTTTTGTTAATACGTTTACAATTGGTGTAAGGTGCTTGGAAAATGTGCAGAAGCAGACACATTGACCAAGAAGTTGAAGGGTAAAGAAGAGACACCAGCATTTCTATCATGGAATAAATGGTATATTTGGATGGATAAAAGATTAAAGAAATGAGGGTGGCTTGGAGGTTGGTCAAAAATGAAGTGATATAGTCTTTGTTAATGAATAAGCTTTGGAGTTGAATGGTTATAAGAGACTTAATGAGTGGAATATAATTGTTAGTTTAGAAGTAGATATGTGAAATTTTTGAAATGGTTTTCAATTTTTTGATTTCTTCGTTTTTTGTATATTGTAAATGGTTTTTTTGTCTTTGTTGGTGCATGGTGTGTTTTTAACACGAAATGTAAATAAAGATTCATTTATTTAAAAAAAAAAAGGAAAATTCTACCAAAAAGTAGGTACAAATAAAAAAACCCCCCATGTTTTGATCGCACTGATATTCCATTTAAGGACACCGAAGTTATGGCCCTTCCAGATAGACGTAAAACAGATATTTTGCATGTGCTCCTCCTCTGCAGGTCCCTGAACATGGACTTTGAGAATCAAGACAAGGAAAAGGACAGCAACAGCTCGGCTGGGCCCTTCAATGGCAGCAGCACCAATAACAGTAAGATGCTTCCTCAAAGGCCAGCTTTCAGCAGAGATAACTACGCTACTTTTTTTTGGGGGGGGGGTAGACTGCGACTAGCACTGGCCACTTCCCACAGTCGGCCAATCCAGCTTTCAGGGTAGCCCTGCTGAAAGAAATGGGACTGAGGCCCTTTCTGCAGAACTGGGATGTTTAAAAATCTTCTGTTAATGGAAAGGGGTGGGGCTTTCCCGATAGGAATTAAGGTTAGGCTCCCCCCAGGTATTTTCAGCTGGGTTAGGAGGGCCCCGGCCCGTCTTCAAGGAGCTTTCCGTGTCGCCCAGTTCTACAAAAAGTGCATAAAAAGGAAAGGACTCCAGATTATATTTTTTTTGCCCAAAGTGAGAAACACAGAACACAGTTGAATGTTTCTTTGCTGGCATATGCAAGGTACAAAAATGAGCTGCTTTGTGAAAAGGGGAAGGCAATAAAAGGGAGGCAACAATGACACACACCAAATAAAAGTCAGAGAGGTGATCACACGATGTGTAAGCTTCAGCATCGGCAGAAACAACCAGAATGCCGGTGAGTCCCAGAAGCGCCTGATGAGATGTTTTTAGGAGGACCCAGACTGAGTTAAGCCATCCGGCAGAGTGAAGTCAGTGAAAGCTTATTGCTTAGTCCTGTGGGGAGAGTAACTGGTTTGTCCAGTTTTGTCCTCTGTTTCCCCTCGTTGGTGGTCTAGACCAGGGGTAGGCAACCTTGGCTCTTTTATGACTCGTGGACTTCAACTCCCAGAATTCCTGAGCCAGCTGGCTTAGGAATTCTGGGAGTTGAAGTCCACGAGTCATAAAAGAGCCAAGGTTGCCTACCCCTGGTCTAGACAGTAAAAATGACTGCATGGTTGGGCCCACCTATAATAAATAACACATTTTAGGAGCAGGTGGAGGAATTAAAATGAAATTTAGCCCATTCGGGTTACCTTGCATGAACTAGACATGTAGAACAATATCAAGGTTTTATAAATCTTTTGCTACCTTTCCTGCTAACAATTACATTCGCCTAGCACTAATACAGTCAGTCTAAAATTATGCATTTCTAATGTATGTTAATAACGGTTATTTCATTTTGACGTAGCAGTTCAATTGTCTATAAAATATAGGTGAAATGTTTTCAAGAACATTACCCTGATCTGGGAAGCTACAAGTAATACAATACAATGCATTGTTACTTCGAAGAAAGGCCTATGAAATGTACTGGGGTTCATTCCAGTTTTAATAATTTTAGTTTAAGGCAGTGGCCCCCAACCTTTTGGGCACCAGGAACTGGTTCAGTGGAGAAAGGTTTTTCCGTGGACTGGAGAGTGCATGTTTTTGGGTGCTGCCTGCATCCTGCTTCTTTGCACAGCCCGTTTCTGGCATTCCGTGGCCCAGTGCCGGTCCACAGACTGGGGATTGGGGACTCCTGGTTTAAGAGATGGTGGTGGTATATAAATAGGTTAGTGCAAAGTATTGAACTGTCTCCTATTGGACTGTGAGCGTTTTTAGTGATTAGAATTTTAAATAAAATTGAAACTACAGTATTAACAATTAACAGATTTAGAATAAAAATAATCAGGAACTTCAAAATGAATAAAACCTTCTCAGGCTGGATTAATTGACAATTGTCAATTGACAAAGCCGGATTTGCTTAATGATCCCAGCGATTCACTTCATCGTGAAAATGGTCACCATAAATGAAATTTAGGAAAACAGCCATAAAATTGGGTCCGGTCACGTGAGGTGTCCCCTAACAACCACATTGAATTTCTGCTCTTGATGGTGGCCATAAGTCAAGGACTATCTGTATTATATTTCTTATTTCCATCCTTTTCTGAATGTTTCCTATTTGCCTTTTAACAATATGCATATCGAGTTTGTCACTTTAGCTTTATTTGTTTGTGTGGCATCAAGAGGATCTAGGCTGATGCCCTTGTAGTTGTGCCTCTTGTGGGACTTCAAATAATGGTTGCCTTTCCTCCTGTTACCCTGCAGGTATCCAGACCATTGATTCAACCCAGGCACTTTTCCTGCCCATTGGGGCATCCGTGTCTCTCCTGGTCATGTTCTTCTTCTTTGACTCGGTACAGGTGGTTTTTACAATATGCACAGCAGGTGAGGCTGGTTGTCTGAAGGAGCAGTTTCCCAGCTTTTCATGATCCAGAAGCTGTGAGCTGTAAACTGGAAGCCCTCATCAAGAAATGCAGTGCTAGTGATAGAAATTGGCTGCATTTGAGGAAACGTATTTGGTTGATTTGATAAAATTTTATTTTATTTTATTTTATTATTTTATTATTTTATTTTATTTTATTTTATTTTATTTTATTTTATTTATTTTATTTATTTATTTTATTTTATTTTATTTTATTTTATTTTATTTTATTTTATTATTTTTTATTTTATTTTATTTTATTTTATTTTATTATTTTTTATTTTATTTTATTTTATTATTTTATTTTATTTTATTTTATTTTATTGGTTTACAAGCTTAGCGGCTTACAATCTAAAGCACAAATCAATGTGCTTAGCAATAGCCTTCATTCTATGTATATGCCTGCTTATTAGGGCTTCCCCCCCCCAAGCGGCATTATTACAAAGTCAGCTTAATTGCCCCCAACAATCTGGGTCCTCATTTTACCTACCTCGGAAGGATGGAAGGCTGAGTCAACCTTGAGCCTGGTGGGACTCGAACCTGCACTAATTGCAGGCAGCTGGTGTTACTTCAGGAGGCATTAGCCCACTGCTCCACCAAGGCTCTTTTATTTTATTTATTTTATTTTATTTTTATTTTTCCCCCACATACATGGCTTCCCAACTCACGATGACTTTAGACAGCTTACAGAAATAAAATCCCAATACCAAACCCAATAAGCCTCCACCCACCCACCCACCCACCCCTCGGCAACAACCGTCAAACCAACCACTTGATGGATTCTGAGTCCCCAGGTTTGTTGGCAAAACTACGCTTTTTTCACCCTGAACCTCTCACAGAAACTTGGGGTTCCAAGGAACAGTCTGAAAAACCTGGTCTAATAGTTGCCAAAAGTCTAGTCAGCCTTGTGTGTGTATCCAAGAGGGCTGAACAAACATATTTACTTTGTCAGCCCCAGCCAGCATGACCAGAAGTGAGTTGCAGCATAAATGATTTGGGCACAATGAGTCTATCAAGCCTTGATTTTTGCTTGATTTTTGGAAATACTTAACAAAGCTGTGATGCTGCCATGCACCCCCCTCCTCACCCCCTTGGCAGATGCCTGGTCTCACCTATTTCTGCTATTTTTAAGATCATTTTGTGTTTATTATAAATCTGATGTTTTTTATGCTGCTTCTTATACATTGCTCTGATTCTGTTTTACCTTTTTACTGTAGTAATTTTTTTTGTAAACCACCATGAAATTGAAGGGTGGGCATAAACCTGTAGACTAAAGCAGCTATAATGAAACACATAGCAGTACAACTTAATGCACTGGAGATTCCTTTTCCAAAACTATATTTAAGCAGTTAGAAACTCCGCAAGAGCCCCAGGTGCCTATTTCTTTCAGTGGAGCTGTGCAGAAGAACTTGGAAGATTAGAATCAAAATGTGCTGATGATGTTGCTAAACTTTCCCGGTTGCGTCTTAGTCACCCCGGGTCTGTGGGCTGAAACTTGGGGCCAGTCACAAAAAGACAGACTCTGATATACTGCACAAGGCTTTTTGTCTTCTGCCAAACGTGACGTATGCTGCTCCATTTCAGAAAGTATTTGTTTCATGGGTCTGAAGCCCCGAGGGTACCGATATTGTTCCTCAAAAAAAAAACCCAGGACTCTAAAAACAAAATTGTCTTGAGTTAATTATGGATGTCTGCTTTTCATGGATTTTTTCCCCCCAGTAATGGCATTTCCCCCCCCTCTTTCTCTTTCTCTGCAGTCCTTGCAACAATAGCCTTTGCTTTCCTCCTGCTCCCAATGTGCCAGTATTTAACACGACCTTGTTCACCTCAAAACAAGTAAGAAGGACGTTTGCTCGTCTTCTGTGTCATTAAGAGATCCTGTTGCACTGGTAGTGAAATATCTTAGCGATGAATTCTGCAGGGGCTTTTCGTGCATGCAGAGCAGGGACCACGGGCGGTCTTTTTGGGCGTCAGACAAGAAAACCCAAACCTCCTTTCCCCTGGCAATGTGGGACGCTGCTGGTGCGCAGATAATCCTGAAACAAGGGGCCCTTGTTGCTCTCTGAGCTGGGTTGTTTTCTTCCAGACGTTTCATTACCCAAAGTAGGCAACATCATCAGTGCTAGAAGGAAGTGGAATTTATGGAGAGTAGGGAGGGAGGGAGGAAGGAAGGAAAATAAAGAAAGAAGGAAAGAAAGAAGGAAAGAAGGAAGGACCATGGGGTCCTTGTTGCTCTCCGAGCTGGGTTGTTTTCTTCCAGACGTTTCATTACCCAAAGTAGGCAACGTCAACTTGACGTTAACCGTGACCATCCTAGACAAAAAGACCTGAACCCCTCCCCACCAGCAATCAGTGCCCAGATGAGCATCGATTGACCCCCAGATTAATGTCAGACCAACAATCAAGAAGTAAACAATACCCCAACCAAGAAACTGCCAAAAGAGCCAACAGTGAACAACCCACCCAAAGACTTTCTAAGACCACCCTCACCCACACCGACATGGGAAGAAGCCACTAGAACGTCAGCTGAGAGCAGACCCCCTCCTTGCTAGCACTGATGAGGTTGCATGGTTTGGGTAATAAAATGGCTGCGAGGAAAGAACTGAGCTCAGACCACAAGACCCCTCCTTCCAACCCTGAGCTACAAATACTCTCCTTTATCAGTACTGAAACAAACATCTGTCTGTCAGTCGTGCTGCCCCAATCCCACAACACTGTCTTGTAAAAACATTTTTATAAAACAATTACAATATAACAGCATCAGTAAAAATTGTTAACTACTCGAATAAAAATGGCCAGACACCAAAGGCCTCGCTTGAAGGAGAAGGAACTTCCTGGAGTCCAGGGGGAAAAGATGAACAAGGCCCGGGAGGCATACTCAGCTGTGTCGGGCCACGATCCAAAAGCCCATCTTCTGCCCACCCCCACCGCCATTTCACAAGCAGACCCTTCCCTTGCGATGGGCCGTCTTCGGTTGGCTGCCTTGCCTTTAGGGGGAGAAGAACTGCTGAAGTTCTACACCATCCTTTAGCATTGGCTTTTCAGTTTGGGCAGGGCCGTGGGAAAGTTGCTCGGTTTGATCCACGCTCTCCTCTGAAATGGTGCTCTTCGTGAATAGAAATAGAAAGAATAAATAATCATTTTAAAAGTAGAAAAAGCCAGCTGGGTGATCTTTGGCCGTTCACATTCTCAGCCTAACCCACAACCCGCCGTGGAGAAAATAGGAGGAGGACGGAGTCTTAGACCTGTTTGCTTTGAGTTGTTTAATAAAGATAACAAAGCCGAGATAAAAATCTTAATAAATAGCAGACAGAAGATCATCCTGCAGTGGGGGATGCATGACAGATTCTCCGGCCCTGCTTCTAAAACGACAAGCATTCCCCCAAGAGAAAAGGGCTCAAGGCTGGCATCTTTGAGAGGCCCTTTCCTTTGGCAGCACACGGAGCCAGCCCCCTTTCACAGGAATGCCCGCTAGCAGCCGTTGAGCATCCTCTCCTCATCTGCACAGCTAATGGGGACCGTCCTTATTTGCCTCGGACAGCAACAGCACTTCGACATAGATACCGCCCCATCGTCCCCAACCTCCCGGCCGTGGCCCTGTTGCCGGGCTTTTGCTTTAGAACGTAGGAACGGTGCCCTTTTGCTGTCGTATTTATTACACGCCTTCTGTTACACGGACACCTCCTGAAAGGCAGAAGTCTAATGGCTGATCTGAAGAGAGCTTTTGGGGTTCCCTTTAGTGCTTTTCGGAGGACTGACTTTTCTCGTGCTCTGGTGCCCTTGGAGTGCACTGCAGTGGGAGTTGGGGGGTGTTTTCTTTCGTTGAGAGGACCTTAAACCTGTGGCCGTATTTTCCAGGATTTCCTTTGGATGCTGTGGACGCTTCACTGCTGCCGAGCTGCTCTCCTTCTCGCTCTCTGTGATGCTGGTCCTTATCTGGGTCTTAACTGGGCATTGGCTCCTCATGGATGGTAAGTGCAGAAGATGCAGACTGGGTCGCTTGAGAAGAGCCAGGCCTTCTTCCCGAATTCTCCCCCAGAGGCCTCGCCCCTCTTGGGGAAGGGAGCATTTTTACACAGCTTTCCTTCCTGAATTGGAATTTATTTATTTATTTTATTTTTATTACATTTATATCCCGCCCTTCTCCGAAGACTCAGGGCGGCTTACAAGCTTAGCAGTAGCCTTCATTCTATGTATATGCCTGCTTGTTAGGGCTTTCACACACTCCCCAAGCGGCATTATTACAAAGTCAGCTTATTGCCCCCAACAATCTGGGTCCTCATTTTACCTACCTCGGAAGGATGGAAGGCTGAGTCAACCTTGAGCCTGGTGGGATGCGAACCTGCACTAATTGCAGGCAGCTGGTGTTACTTAAGGAGGCATTAGCCCACCTCCTTGGGCTCAAAGAACTTCAGAATCGTTGCACAGAGGTGCCTTCACTTCTTTGGCTTGTTTGTTCTACCTTAGGTTTGATGGGTCACCTAGATCAGTATTTCTCAACCTCAACAACTTTTAAGATATGTGGACTTTAATTCCCAGTGCAGGCCGGGGAATTCTGGGCGAGTGTTGAAGTCCACACACCTTAAAGTTGCCGAGGTTGAGAAACTCCAATCTAGAGATAGGCAGGTGCTTTGAATGCAACCTATTTCAAACCTGAAATGCCCCAATTCAGCTCTTTCAAGCAGGAAACGGTTGCCTGTCTCATTCTGAGAGTATTTCAGAGACAGACCTGTTTCACGTCTGAGACGTGCTGCTCTGAACTCAAACACTTGCAGACTTCAAGAAAAGGGTATTTTTAATCTGAAACACTTCTAATATTGACTAAGGGCAGAACCCCTGGATGACTAGATGCAGAGGGACAGCCAGCGTCGCCTCCGCTCCAGTCACCTTTCAGAGTGCAGAAAGTTCCCTTCCGGCCCCTACAGGCAAAGGTCGCTGTGTTTGCATTCTTCATTTTCAGAATAGAAAGATGAAGCAGGCCTGCATTTTCAGGGCAGGAAAAGCCACAGCTGAGCTTGCAGAAATTTGGGAAACGTGGCATCTTATCCTCTATACTTCTGCACTACCCCAAGCGTTTGGTGACTTTGTGTTCCAAACAGGGTTAATTCTGACTTGAACCTGGGTGCAAGTTGTATCCTGGTGATGTCCAGTGATCAGAATCACCTCCAGAGAGTCTCCTCTCTCTCCTCTGGGCCCAGCATAAGGAACAAGCGGGCACCGTGGAAAGACAGTTCTTCATCCCTCGTCTGCCATATCTCAGCTAACTAGTAAAATTGTCTTTATAGCAAATAGTTTGGTAGTTCTTGTGGTATAGCGTCCTGATCAAATAATCAGTGGCCTTTTGCATAGCATACTTCAGTGTTCCTTTGGGGGTTGGTTCTTTGCCAGTTCTTCAGTTGGTTCTTCCATCAGAGAATTAACAATTTCAGGCACTGAGAGCTACCCACTGTTTCCCTCTGCAAATACTGCTGTTTTATTGTACACTTGTACCTCATCTAATACCTGCATGGTGTGATGAAGCCTGTAGGGCCTGTACATACTTGGTACCACAAGCATTGGGTGTGGACAGGATTATGGGGAGGTTGAGCTCCTCCACATGTTTATTGGACCCGTGCCCTTCCTGGCTGGCTTATGCAGCTAGGGAGAGGACATGAGGCTGGTTCCAGGCAGTTATATCTGCTTCTTTGAGTGAGGGTAATTTCCCCGCCGTCTTGAAGGAGGCGGTGGTGAGACCTCTCCTCAAGAAGCCTGCCTTGGACCCAGCTGTTTTAAACAACTTTCGTCCAGTCTCCAACCTTCGCTTTCTTGCGAAGGTTGTTGAGAGTGTGGTGGCGCATCAACTTCCTCTGGTTCTGGATGAAGCGGATTATCTCGACCCGTCCCAATCGGGCTTCAGGCCCGGGTACAGCACGGAGACGGCATTGGTCGCACTGGTGAATGATCTCTGGAGGGCCCGGGACAGAGGACATTCCTCTGTCCTAGTCCTATTAGACCTCTCAGCGGCTTTCGATACCATCGACCATGGTATCCTGCTGCGGCGTCTCAGGGGATTGGGAGTGGGAGGCACAGTTTTTCAGTGGTTCTCCTCCTATCTCCTGGGACGCTCGCAGTCAGTGTTGGCAGGGGGGCAGAGGTTGACCCCAAGGGCTCTCGTTTGTGGAGTTCCTCAGGGATCGGTCCTCTCGCCTCTCCTGTGTAACATCTACATGAAACCGCTGGGTGAGATCATTCGTGGTTTTGGAGTTGGGTATCATCAATATGCTGATGATACCCAACTTTTCATTTCTACCCCAAACCACCCCAGTGATGCCCTCGCTGTGATGTCCCGTTGCCTGGAGGCGGTTCGGGTCTGGATGGGGAGGAACAGACTTCAGCTCAACCCCGACAAGACTGAGTGGCTGTGCATCCCGGCATCCCGGGACATTCGAAATATTCCACTTCTTTCTATGGGGGGTGAGTTTTTACCCCCCGTGGATAGGGCTCGCAACCTGGGAGTCCTCCTAGACTCACGGCTTACTTTAGAAGATCATATAGTGGCCGTGACTAGGGGGGCTTTCGCCCAGGTTTGCCTGGTGCGTCAGTTGCGGCCCTATCTGGACCGGGATGCCCTGTGCACGGTCACTCATGCGCTCGTGACCTCTCGTCTGGACTACTGCAATGCTCTCTACATGGGGCTTCCCTTGAAGACCACTCGGAGGCTCCAACTGGTACAGAATGTGGCCGCGAGAGTTGTCTTGGGAGTTTCCCGGTACTCCCATGTTATACCTTTGCTCCGCGAGCTGCATTGGTTACCAGTTGTCTTCCGGGTGAGGTTCAAGGTTTTGGTGATGGTTTTCAAGTCCTTACATGGCATGGGTCCAGAATACCTCGGAGACCACCTGCTGCCGGCGTCAACTCCCCTCCGCCCTGTGCGTTCCCACAGAGAGGGCCTCCTCAGGGTGCCTCCGGTCAGAGAATGTCGGCTGGTGGCCCCCAGGGGGAGGGCCTTCTCTGTGGGCGCCCCGGCTTTATGGAATCAACTGCCGGTGGAGCTCTGGATGGCGCCGGATCTCCGCTCCTTCCGTCGCGGGTTAAAGACCCATCTGTTCGAACAAGCTGGCCTGGCCTGATGGGGGAATGTCAGGGTTTTTATGGGTTTTTACATTGATTGTTTTAACTGGGCAATTTATTTAATCTTTTTTTAACTTTTGTAATCCTATTTATATGCCCTGTTCACCGCCCTGAGTCCTCCAGGAGAAGGGCGGTATAAAAATCCAATAAATGAAATGAAAATGAAAAATGAGTAGAAAGCTGCTCTCAGCACTTTGATTGAAGCATCACCTTTTAATAAACATACTATTGTAGAATGATAGAGCATCAGGGCTGGTGGGGCCTTCGAGATCATTTACTTCAACCGGCTGTCCAAGCGGTAACCTGCTCTTACAGCATTGTCAGGAGATGGCCTGCTGGCCTATGTTGAAACAGCTCCAGCAAAAGAAAGTCCACCAGCTCTCAAGGCAGCCCATTCCATTGTTAAACAACTCTTAAGGTTAGGATGGTCGTCTTGAGGTTCATATTAAAATCTACTCCCTTGCAGTTGAAACACCTTGTTTCTTGTCTTGTATTCTGGGCAACTCTGAATATTACTTCTGCACCTTGTCTGTGGCAGATTTTCAGAGACTTGAAGACAGTGATTGTATTTCTCTTTAGTCTTTTCTTCTCCAGACACTGCCTGGTGTCTCCAAACATTCCCCATCCATTTGGTTTTGTATGCCTCTTGTAGACTTGTTTTCCAAAATAATTCGAGTGCCCTTCTCAAAAAAAATGCCCAGAATAGAATTTAATGTTCTAGAGCAGTCTAGTCAATGGATAACAGAAAGAAAAACTGACTTAAAATTGTAGCCTTTTAATAGGAGATTGGATGGCCATTTGGTACCGGTTCTCTTGCTTGAGCAGGGGGTTGGACTAGAAAACCTCCAAGGTTCCTTCCAACTCTGCTTTTCTGTACTCTGATGTTGACACTGTATTTCTGTTGATGCAGCCTAAGAAGATACCAAGATCCTTTTGCATGAACAACTATTAATTGGGGTTCCCTCCTTCGTTATATATTTAGTTTTTCATACAAGAATTTGAGGCTCTTCATTTGTCCTATAATAATAATAATAAGGGACGCGGTGGCTCAGTGGGTTAGGATGCTCAGCTTGTCGATCAGAAGGTCGGCAGTTTGGCGGGTCGAATCCCGAGTGCCGCGTAACAGAGTGAGCGCCTGTTACTCGTCCCAGCTTCTGCCCACCTAGCAGTTCGAAAGCACGTAAAAATGCAAGTAGAAAAATAGGGACCACTCCGGTGGGAAGGTAACAGCGTTCCATGCGCCTTTGGCGTCTAGTCATGCCAGCCACATGACCACGGAGACGTCCTCGGACAAGCGCTGGCTCTTCGGCTTTGAAACAGAGATGAACACCGGCTCCTAGAGTTGGAAACGACTAGCACGAATGTGCGGGGGAACCTTTACCATACTAATACTAATACTAATACTAATAATATAAAGCAGCTACTTTATAAAGATTGCACAGACTGACTACAAGCAGCGGCATGACAAAGTAGCAACAATAGTGCGTTGGAAGATCTGCAAGAAATATCATTTGCCTGCAAGCAAGAACTGGTGGGATCATAAAATAGAGAAAGTCATAGAAAATGATAAAGTTAAACTGCTGTGGGACTTCAGAATTCAAACAGACAAGCACCTGCCACATAACACCCCGGACTTAACAATTGTCGATAAGAAAGACAAAAAAGTCTGGATGGTGGACGTGGCAGTGCCTGGAGACAGCAGAATAGACGAGAAAGAACTGGAGAAGATAACAAAATACAAAGACCTACAAATAGACATAGAAAGACTGTGGCAAAGGCAAGCAAGGGGAGCACCAATAGTGACAGGCGCCTTGGGTGCAATCTCAAAACAACTGGAGCACCACTTGAACACCATTATCGGCATTGACAAATTCGCCATTAGTCAATTGCAAAAGGCGGCCTTACTAGGAACTGCTTCCATCCTGTGGTGATATCTGTAATACCATCAAACATCCACATCTGCCTATCCCAGGTCCTTGGTAAGGACTCGATAGGTAGACAAAAATGCAAAATCCAGTCTGAACATCGGGCTGACTGTGCGATGATCAATAATAATATTGATTAGCCCCTGGGCCATATGAAGGTGCAGAGTTCCAAACACACATTATACTAAAATGCAGTAAAAACAATTTAAAATGGAATTAGTTAAAATATAATTTAGGATAAAATAGAAATAAAATACAATTTAAAATGAAATTGGGATAAAATACATTTTAAAAATGAAATTAGAATCAAATATGGCAATTTAATATGTAGATAGATAAAATATGATAATATTATAAAATATGATAATATTATACTTCACTATCCCCCTTACAATCTACCCCAATCAGTCTCACCTATGCCGATCTGAGCCGAACCATTTTGCTTAGGTACTGTGCTGTGTTAAATGTAATTTTCAAGTTCTGGCCGCACGTAAGGTAAGTTATTTTGATATGGGGGTCCCAATGGGTCATCCGTTTAGGGCATAGGCCCAGGTACCTGTCTCTCACCCTCTTATACAGGCAGCAGTCAAACAGGACGTGAGCCAGGTCCTCGACCTCTGCCGCTGTGCAGATGCAGAGACGTCCCTTATAGGGTGTAGAGTGGAATCTCCCATATCTGACCATTGTGTCAAACTGTTCAAATCTCGTTCGCGTGAATATTTTCCTAAGATGTTTGGGCAGTTGTAACTTCAAATAGCCGTCTGCTTGAAAAGTGCGTTTGTATCTGCTCAGCCATTTCAAGTTACCCACCTTACTAAGGATGGCTATGCCGTTTTGTGCTTCAGTATCCTTAATTTTTTGGGCAGCTCTTTTTTTAGATCGTTCCCCCGTTACGCAAGAGACAGGAAGGCCACAGCTTTTTACAAGATTTGTCAATTTAGCGAACCAGGAAGTTTGTGATTGTAATTTTATCTGCTCTAGTAGGCATAACTTGGGGCGTCTGTCACTCTCCATTTCATTAGTTTTATGCCAGTAATTTTATGTTCTGATTTTGGATAGAGCATGAATTGTATGAATTTCCAGTTCAGCTCTAACTGCTGCAGCAGAAGTGCTCGGATCTACTCCCAAAATATAGTTCAGGTGCTGGGACTGCGTTTGTTCTAGCGTTGTAATGTACCCCCGACCTCTGCTCCATGTAAAAGCATAGGAGTAACCTTGGCTTTATATCATTTGTCCTTGTTGAAATTCATCTGGCTTCTGTTCGCCCAGCATTCCAACTTATTGTTCTCTAAGATATGTTCTATCTTTCTATTGCTGCAAATCTAAATACAGGCAGCCCTCAACTTACAACAATTCCTTTAGTGACCAAAGTTGCAGTGGCTCTGAAAACAGTGACTTATAACCTTTTTTCACACTTAACGCCCGTTGCAGCATCCCCCGTGGGTCACGTGATCAAAATCCAAACACTTGGCAACTGACTCGTACTTGTGACAGTCCCAGCGTCCTGGGGTCACGTGATCCCCTTTCACGAACTTATGAGAGTCAAGTAGGGAAGCCGGATTCTCTAATCTCTTGTCTGGGTCATTTATGAATAAGCCCATTCAGTAGACCAGGCCGGGAGATCAACTCCATGGGAAGACTAAAACTACTTTTACTGAGAATGGCTATGAAAGTATATAATGAAAACTTTGCAAGTCTGCGCCGTGAACCTTCTCCATCCTGTTCTCGTTCAGCGAAGTAGGGAAGTGTCCCTGAGCTGCTTCCGAATGTTGCCCCATCGCTTCAGGCTTTAGGCCGGAGTTACCGGGGCTCCCCCACTCTTTCCAGCTTGACCTGGACCCACTGACTTGCACGAGGTGGTGTGGTCCTGCTCCACCTTCTGATAGGCTAGTTCAGCCTACATTTGCTGTCGTCTCTGCTGGAGTCCCACGGGTTGAATGCTTTCCAAAAATTAAAACAGGTTGAGTGTGCTGCATTCCTGGGTCAGCTCAAGTGGCCACTATCAGAAAAGGAGATCAGGTTGGTTTGGCAGGATTTCCTCTTTGTAAAACCTTCACTGATTTCCGCAAATGGTACATTCTTTTCTCAGTGCTTAGTCATCGGTTCCAGAGTTTGGGCCAGGAATCACGTGGAGCTGGATGGTGCTTTGCTTTCTGTTCTCCCCCCCCCTTTTGAAAGTGGGGCAGCTTTCGCCTTCTCTGAACCTCTGAGGCTCCCATGCTTCCTCAGAGGCCACCAAAAAGTCCTCCAAGACACAGACACACACACACACACACACACAAACACACACACACACACACACACACACACACAACCCGGTCCCTTTGTGCCTCCTGAATGGTCTGATTTTGCAGCCCTAAGGCCATTTGCAAAAGACGCGGTGGCTCAGTGGGTTAGGACGCTGAGCCTGTCGATCAGAAGGTCGGCAGTTTGGTGGGTCGAATCCCGAGTGCCATGTAACAGAGTGAGCGCCTGTTACTCATCCCAGCTTCTGCCAACCTAGCAGTTCGAAAGCACGTAAAAATGCAAGTAGAAAAATAGGGACCACTACGGTGGGAAGGTAACAGCGTTCCGTGCACCTTTGGCGTCTAGTCATGCCGGCCACATGACCACGGAGACGTCCTCGGACAAGCGCTGGCTCTTCGGCTTTGAAAGGGAGATGAGCACCGGCCCCTAGAGTCGGAAACGACTAGCACGTATGTGCGGGGGAACCTTTACCTTTACCTTTAAGGCCATTTGCAGCAGTGGGGCAGCCCTGCCTTTTCTTTACCACTCCCTCCTTTTGTCCGCCATCCTACTTTGAGCCCTTTGAATGCAATTCCCCCCCCCCAGAAGCCGGAAGCCACATAGGAATTGTGCCCCCTGCCCCCCTTGCCCTCCCCCCTTAGCAGCTGCCCACCCCTCCCTCCTCCGGGTTTCACCACCTTCGAGCCCAAAGGCGCTTTTGTGGCTTTCCCTTCTGAGCTCTGCTCCGACTTCCTGCATCAGCTGCTGCCTGACAGGCCTCCTTGGGATTTACACCCGTCTCCTTGTCCCTTTGGCCCTTCGGCACCTTGGCTGGTTCCTGAGCTGCCTGCTAGTTCCTCCCTGGCTGGTCGGCATCTTGGTTTTGAGAGCTTCTCTTGCGCTCCCTTTATCTGAGAAATTTTCTCCATGGGATTCTGCCTGCTATTTCTCTAAAGTTGTTGCTCTCCTGCAATCTAATGTGCATGTATATATGGCTGTGCTCCATTTTCTCACTCTATAATATCTTGAACCCCAAGATGATGCCATTGTTTTTTCCTCTTCTGCCAACTCTTCCTTTTGATTAGGATCAGACTGAGGAGAAGCTATGCCCTTGTCTTCTCTCTGGCCTTCTGGAAAACAAAAGTCCATTTTTGGACTTTGCAATCACGCATGAGCTAGTTTTTGAGCAGATGTGCAAATAATTGAAATCTCCTTTAATTCCCCTCCCCCTCCCCCCCCTCCCCCGTCTCTGAAAGTGCTGTCTTTTGTCCATTATGCAGGTCTTCTGCTAGGCGCACATCATCACAATTGTTTTGTCTCCCCTTCCTTAGATTTCTACCCACATCCCTTTGAGTAAGTTCTTATCTTTAAGTTACTAGAACTTTGAAAAAGTGCATTTCCTTCACGGTTAATGTTAATTTCTTCTCTGCACGTTGAAGGCATTGTACAGTTTTATAAACAAAGATACATTTCTCATAATTCTGGTGCCCAAATGTAAATAAACACAGAGGATAAAGTGTCAGCAGTGTGGAAAGCAAGTTTTATGAGAAGAGGTAAAGTAACTGTCTGGCTTAGTCCAGTGAACAGAAGGTCAGCACATTGTGGGACAAATTCTTGTAGCATGCCATGAAGACCAAGGATTTGCTAATTGGTTCTGAAAGTTGTCGAGGAGTTTTGGCAGTGGGGCCATTTAGCCACCGCTGTCAATCTTCAAGCAGAGACTGAGCACCAGGTACTTCCTTAAGATGCAATAGCCACCTGGTTTGGGGCATATAGCTAAGGCGGACTTCAGCATCCTGCCATGCTGCACTCTGGTTTTTCTACTTGAAAGTGCGAAAATACAGTGGGGAATGGCCTGGGTGCAAAGATTATAGATTTAAATGTTGGGCTTGCAGAGTAGCAGAACACAGAAGATTTGTGTGCAAGAACTGCTAACACTGACGGTGGGATTTAAAGTTCATTTTGAAAGTGTTGAACCAGCAGCTTCTCTTATTCTTTGGGGGTTCCAGAAGGCTGGTTCTTAATTGAAATATTTAAGGGCGTTTAAAACATCATCCAGAGCAGCACTCTTGACTGATTTGAGGAAATCCTCCGTGACTTAATAAGTAATGAAAAAGTGTGTTTTCCACAAGCCGTTTACACAAGGGGAAAGCTTCCAGAATTGACAGATTATTAAAATAAGATTGCACGAAGGCACGTGGGATGATCTCATTTCTTGCCTTTCTGAGGCAAGAGCTTCGGTGCCCAGGGAGGAAGACTGCAGACTGCCTGGGCCTCAGGAATACACTTGTCTTGTCTTGACTAAACTATGTTTGATACAAGTCACGACAAGTCTCTCTCTCCTCTCCCCCCCCCAATATTAATGGCACCACCAAAGGAAGGACAGAACTCAAGCCTCTAGAAAATAAGCAGGGGAATAGCCTGGTACCCAAAGCGTTTCAAAGTAGCTGCCAGGCAAGATGGATATCAGAGCACCAAAAAGGTTCTCCTGTCCTCTCCAGCTGCTTCCTCTTGCAGAGTTGGGCTACTGGGAAGGAGATGACGCTTTTAAGAAGAGGTTGGATTGTTTCAGACAATTCAAAGGGGAGGAGGGGTGCCTCCGTCCTGGAAAACTGCTTTCATTTCTCTGATCCCGAAGGAAGATCAGGATGTTACTCAAGCAAAAAACTATAGACCAATATCACTTTTGAATACGGACTACAAGATATTTGCTAAGGTCTTAGCTAATAGATTAATGAGGGTACTGCAACAGGTAATTCATGGTGACCAAACTGGGTTCATAAGTGGTAGACAAATGAAAAATAATGTGAGGCATATAGTTGATTTGTTAGAATTTTTGGAAAGAAACAACCAGATCCCTGCAGCGCTGATTTTTTTGGACGCTGAGAAAGCTTTTGATCAATTGGATTGGCAATTTTTCATGAAAGTATTAGATAAAATGAATTTTGGGGATAAATTTTTACAACCAATTAGGGCATTATATCAAAAGCAAACAGCCCGCATAATAGTAAATAATAGTCTGACCGAAGTATGTAATATTGAAAAGGGCACAAGGCAGGGGTGTCCGTTATCACCTTTATTATTTGTTTTAACATTGGAGATATTATTGATTAAAATACGGAATTCGGAAAAAATTAAGGGAATTCAAATAAGAGATCAGGATTATAGATTGAGGGCGTTTGCAGACGATCTGGTTGTTACGGTGACCCAGCCAGAAAATTCTGTTGTAGAATTGATGGAAATAATAATGCAATATGGGAAAGTTTCTGGATTTAAGGTTAATATATAAAAAACTAAAATGCTGTCTAAAAACATGACAGTATTACAAAAGGCTGTTTTAGAAGGGTTAACTGGATTTGAAATTGTTAAAAGGGTTAAATATTTGGGGGTATATTTATCACCCTCAAATGCAAAGTTATATAAAAATAATTATGAAAAGCTATGGGGTAAAGTTCAAAAAGAATTGGATAGTTGGAAAAAACTACAATTGTCCTTATTGGGAAGAATTGCAGCAGTGAAAATGAATGTTTTGCCAAAATTTCTATTTTTATTTCAAATGATACCTATTCTTAAAAAGGACTCAAACTTGGAGGAATGGCAAAAGGGTATTAATAAATTTGTTTGGGCAGGGAAAAGGCCACGAGTTAAATTTAAGATTATGCAGGATACGCGTGAAAGAGGTGGTCTTAAAATGCCCAACCTTAAATTATACTATAAAGCTGCTGCATTGTCAGCGATAAGTGATTGGATTAACTTAACACAAGGGAGATTATTAAATCTTGAAGGTCATGACTTGTTATTTGGTTGGCATGCATATTTATTGTATGACAAGAAGGTAGATAATGTGTTTAAGGTGCATATTTTAAGACATGCTTTGTTGCGAGTTTGGAAAAAGTATAGATATAAGTTAAATTATAAGATACCTTTATGGGCAATACCGAAACACGCAATAGAAAATATAAATGTTGGGTTTAAACATGATGTGACTACATATAAGGAAATTTTAAGCTTGGAGAGGAATATATGGCGTTTGAAGCCGTATAACTTTTTGCGAGGAGAAAAGATTGTTCAAACTTGGTTTCAGTATGGGCAATTACAGGCCAGGTGGAAAGAAGACCAGAAAACTGGTTTTTCAATGACTGATGAAAATTTGGTAAAGCAAATTAGAAATCAGGGTCAAGCACATATTAAACGGATATATCTTGCATTGATAGAAATTGATTCAGAAACAGAACTTGTTAAAGATTGTATGATAAAGTGGGCTCAGAATATTCAAGAAGTTATTACAATGGACACTTGGGAAAGGATCTGGGTGAGAAATGTAAAATTTACGCAAGCCCAAAATTTAAGAGAGAATTTTTATAAAATGTTTTATAGGTGGCATTTAGATCCCAAAAAGCTAGCAAGTATGTATCCGAACTACCAGCCTAAATGTTGGAGGTGTGGTGGCGAAGACGCAACGTATTTTCACATATGGTGGACCTGTAAAAAGGTTAAAGCATTTTGGATTAAAATCTGGTGGAATATGCAGAAGATATTTAAGAAAAGGATAAAGTTTTGTCCGCAATTGTTTTTATTGGGTATTATTACTAACACTACTGTTGTGGACATTAAGTTGATGTTGAACTTAATTACGGCAGCAAGACTTTTAGTAGGGCAATATTGGAAGAAGGAGGAACTGCCGACTATAGAGGAATGGACTTTAAAAGTTTCCAACCTGGCGGAAATGGCAAAGATCTCGGCTTATTTGAAAGACCATTCGCAACAACGATATATCCTGGAGTGGAAAAAATGGATTGATTACATCCAGAATAAATATGGGACTAAAAAGTTTCATTTAGCATTTGAATAAGTACCGATGTGATATTTATATTGCTTGTAGTCATTTTATAAGAGCTAAAGTGCGATAGACTTAATAGTTTATTGCTATTAGCATATGGTAGTTTATATTTGTTTTTTACTTTTATACCTTGTATTTAGCTCTGGGAAGTCGAGGAGGGGGGAAGGGGAGGGGGGAGGGTTGGGTTGGGCTGGGAAGGGGGGGTGGGGGTGGGGAGGGGTTTTGTTAAAGATAAAATGTATTGAAAAACTTTTCAATAAAAAAAAGGTTGGACAGCCATATGTTTCAAATGGTATAGAACAGGGGTGTCCAACCTTGGGAATTTTAAAACCTGTGGACCTCAGCTCCCAGAATTCTCCAGCCAACCAGAGGAATTCTGGGAGTTGAAGTCCATAGGTTTTAAAGTTCCCTAGGTTGGACACCCCTGGTATTGGGCCTCCTGCCCGAGCAGGGGATTGGACTAGAAGACCTCCAAGGTCCCTTCCAACTCTGCAATTCTGGGCTCTCATAGCTGCCCTTTCCTGTCCGAGTGGAGAGCAACGATGCTCCCTGATGAGAACTGGAGTGACATGAAGAGGGGGCCTGGGCTGGGCCCAGTGGAGGCTGGGGGGGGGGGCTTTCAGTTGAATCTCCTTTTGGCAGCACCGATTGGGAAGATACACTCTTGCCTAATGTTTGGCGTTGAAATTTGGAAGGGTCAAACAGCCGCAGCACTAAACGAGATGTCTGCTGGGAAGGGAGGCATTGAGTAGACCCTGGTAAATTTCCCCAGTTCTGAGCTGGATGTCTCTTAGTTGTTGCTTTAATTTGAAGTTTGTTTCCCATACTGTATGCAGGTAGTTCTCAACGACTGGTCACCAAATGACCATTCAAAACCAGAGGGGACTTACGATCCAGATTCAAAGTTCCAACGTCACGTAACTGCACTTATGTAATTGTGGTTTGTGATGGCGGTGTTTTTTTTCCAAAGAAACTTGCTTTTACTTTTCGTTGTACCTCTGAACGATGAGCTGAGTCAACAAACGCAATCATGCGTTTGCTTAATGACCGTTCAAGTAAAAGTTCACTTATGGACATAAGTTGCATCTCATGTTTCATACAGGAGCTGGGCCCCCTGGCAGGTGGGTTGATCTGGGAGAAGCTGCCTGCTCAAAGCCCCCCCCCCCGAATCTTCTGGGCTTCCCTGCACCTGGCCCAGCAAGCAGACCACATGTGCCCCCCCCCCCGGCTTTCTTGGCCTGTTTCTGCCCTCCGCAGCTGGCTCCTTTGCCCACTGAAGTGCCTGTTGTTCTGCCTGATAATGCAGATCTGATGTCACTCTTTCTTTTCGTAGCTCTGGCCATGGGCCTCTGCGTTGCAATGATCGCCTTCGTCCGGCTGCCCAGCCTGAAGGTCTCCTGCCTGCTGCTCTCCGGGCTGTTAATTTATGATGTCTTTTGGGTGAGTTTTTGAATACCTCTCCCTCCCTCCCTCCCTCCCTCCCTCCCTCCCTCCCTCCCCCCCCCTCTCTCTCTCTCTCTCTCTCTCTCTCTCTCCCTCCCTCTCTCTCTCTCTCTCTCCCTCCCTCCCTCCCTCCCCCCTCTCTCTCTAACACACACACACACACACACACACGTATACATATGCATGCACACACACACACACAAACAAACAAACAAACATAAGAGCTACTTTTATTGAGTGTTATGCAATGCCTCTACAAGCATTATATTTCAGGATGTTTTGCATTTATCAACTGTCAAAAGGCCTTTTCTTTTATATAAAATGTATGTTCACTTTTCCCTGTACATATTACTCTGAGGCTCTCGTGTTTACTTCAACTGAGAAAAGCTGTGGGAGGACCTGCAATTTTCATTAGGGGAGCTAAATGTATACATCTTAATGTATATATTTAATACACTCCAGAGTTTGGAAATAAAAAGTTGCTAAAACTAGGCTATCATAAAAATCTAAAATATTTTAATTTTAAACATTTGCTCATTCATTCATTCATTCATTCCCTCCTTTGAACTTGAAAGACCTTTTTAGGCATACAATATCAACAATTGTGACTTCATGGAAAGCGAAGCTGCTGGAGTTTCTGGGGTGGGAGCACAGTCAGACACTTAAAAAAATCCCTTGGCCATCTCTTTGGTAGCTGCTACTTTTTTGTGCTTGCAGGCACTAAAGAGACATTCCCAGCAAGTCGTTTTCTTAGACCTGAGGGGCAGAGGAGGTGGGCAGGCCTCATCTTCCCGGAACCAAACCTCCAAGCTGAAGCAACCTCGGCGGTGAATGCCCAAAGAGGGCGGGTGCCACTTATTCCCTGGGCAGATCTTCAACAGGGAACTGTTATCTGGGGGTGAAACCTCTGGCAGAGTTGGCGGGTTGAGCTTTGCAGAGTTGCCTCGCTGTGGAGACCTGCCTTCTCGAAAGCTGGGCTGTTCTTCAGAGTTCCTCAGAGAAGAAGAGTAGTTAAGCTGGACAAGGCTCCGGCTTCCTTGTTCGTGGCAGTTAAGTTCTTTTCTTTAAGGAAGGGCTGCCAAGTCATAGATAGAGCTGAACGATGCAAGAGGACAGAGGTTTAATTTCTGTACATCTTTCACACCAGCAACAGGGCTGCCAAGTCTGCTCACTGAGAGCGGGTAGATGCATCTGCCAACCCATTTTTGCTCCCCTGCTGCGGGTCCCAATCTGGGTTGTGGGCAGTTCAAACCCGCTCTTTCCCCTCTCCAGGTCTTCTTCTCTGCCTACATCTTCAACAGCAACGTGATGGTGAAAGTGGCCACACAGCCGGCAGATAACCCCCTGGATGTTTTATCTCGGAAGCTCCACCTGGGGCCCAGCGTTGGCCGGGACGTCCCACGCCTGTCGCTGCCTGGCAAACTGGTCTTTCCAAGGTAGGATTGGGCTTGTTGGTCTCCTGTCCTTGACTTCTGAACTTGGGAAGCTGTTTTCAGGAGGGACCCAAACAGGGTGGGTGGGTGGAGGGGGAGGCATCGCCTTCCATTCACCAAGCCAGATTACCTGGCCGGTTTGTGGCTGATGTTGGCCAAGAAGGAAGGGCTGGTGCTGGGGGCGCTAACGTGGCTTGCTCTTTCGCAGTTCTACAGGCAGCCATTTTTCCATGCTGGGGATCGGAGATATTGTGATGCCAGGCCTGCTGCTTTGCTTTGTTCTGCGTTACGACAACTACAAAAAACAAGCAAACGGAGATTCCTGTGGCACAGCAGGGCCCGGAAACATTTCTGGCCGTATGCAAAAAGTCTCCTATTTCCATTGCACTCTCATCGGATACTTTGTAGGTAAGAGGCTGTGACAACTGTGAAACGTTTCCCTTACAAAACGCTTGAACAGTCTTTGTAGTATTATCCTGAAAATCTCTCTCTCTCTCTCTCTCTCTCTCTCTCTCTCTCTCTCTCTCTCTCTCTCTCTCTGCAAATTGTTAAAACTCTTATATGTTGATCAAAACTTAACTTACACGCATATAGGTTGTTGTTGACTAACATCCACAATTGGGTATGGGATATCGGTTGTTGAGAGAATAGTCGTTAAGTGAGGCATCACATGACTGCTTCGCTTAACAACCACGATCCTGGCTCTCTCAGTTGCTGTTGTTAAGTGATCTTATGGGTCATTAAGTGGATGGAGTTCCAGGTAAGGAACGTGGGATGCCTCCAGGCGTGAGAGACTCTGGGCGACACACACATGTTGGAAGTATTCCCTGCTGAAATCCAAGCAGGATTTCATTAAAATGGCACCATTGGTGTAGAAGTATGGAGAAATAGGGAAATAGATGTATAAACTAGTTGTGTGTGTAAGAGAGAGAGAGACAGAGAGAGACAGAGAGAGACAGAGAGAGAGACAGAGAGAGAGACAGAGAGAGAGAGAGAGAGAGAGAGAGAGAGAGAGAGAGAGAGGGAGGTCTTCAGATCACCGTGTCATTGGCAGACAACAACTTTGTAATTGGAAAAGCCCCAGTGATCTGATGGTAGGAAGGCAGCAGGAAATTGCCTGGTCTAATGGCATTCACTCAACAGTGGCACACAGACGGCCGCATAGCCAGCAAAGGTCAGGGCAAAGACAAATCTCCTCTTCTGTCCCAGGCCTTCTAGGGACGGTTGCTTTCTCCAGGGGTTGAATCTGCTGAGTAAAAATGAGCACCTTTTTCTAGCAGTGACTTTTCTTGCCTCCTTCGCAGGGCTCTTAACAGCCACCGTGGCGTCTCGCATCCACCGGGCAGCCCAGCCGGCTCTGCTGTACCTGGTGCCCTTCACCTTGCTGCCACTCCTCACTATGGCCTACTTAAAGGTAAGTGGGCCAGGAGGGAGACCAGCTCCTGGTTGTACCCTTTGGAGAGTCTGGCCTGTCGGCACAGAGGCAGCTAATTCCTAGAAGGGCCAGCAGCCCGGCCCCTCTAGATTCCTGACTAACACTATAGTTCCTGCTCAAAAGAAGGAAAAATGAACGCGTGCCTTGAAAGGGCTGTGATCTTAAATCGGCTTTTGCTTTTATTTTACGTTTTAAATATCTGCATGCATTTCCTTGATACTGCCCTCTGCCTGAAAACTCCTCAACTAATGCATGCACGTTAAATATCTTTACTCCCTTCTTGAATCGTCAGGAAGACTTGCGGCAACACTACAGTGAGCAGGTAGTCCTCAAGTTACATCTGCTTGTTTAATGTCCATTCAGTTGGCTTTAGCCTAGCAGTTAAGAGTACCGTGTGACGGAGTGAGCTCCTGTTCTCGCCCCAGCTCCTGCCCACCTAGCGGTTTGAAAGAATGCAAATGGGAGTAGATAAGTAGGTACCACTTCGGTGGGAAGGTAACTGCGTTCCGTGTGCCTCAGTGTTTAGTCATGCTGGCCACATGACCACGGAAGCGTCTTCGGACAATGCCAGCTCCCTCGGCTAGGAAACAGAGATGAGCACCGTGCTCTAGAGTCGGACACGACTGGACAGGGGAAACCCTTTACCTTTAAAAAAAAACCTTTGGAAAAGGGGGGCTTCCGGTGGCGTCGCGGCGCCGAAGACAGCCTTCCCGGGCTGCCCGCGGCTCAGCTGTTTGTTTTTTCGCCCGAAACAGCGCCGATCAGCTGTTCGGGCGAAATTGAAGCCCCCTCCTCGGGAGAAGAGGAGGGGGTGAGGTCCCAGGTAGGGGTAGAGTTCTCCGGGGCCGCCTGAGCTTGGAGCTTGGGCGGCTGAAGGATTGAACTCCCCCGAAGCCTGGGTTGCTCCCAGCTGGCCGGCGTCTCTGCTCCGAACTTCTTGGAGCAGAGCCAGGCGTCTGCGAACCATCCCTGCCTGAAGAAAGAACTATGATTTAAAGGAGCAGGCAGAGCGGTACAAGAGGGAAAGGTGAAGAGGATTATTTTACTATACTCTCTAGCTTGTTGGACTTTTTAAACTTTAAGTGAAAGTGCGTCATAATTGAGGACTAAAAGATGGCGGCGAAACCTCCCCCTAAAACTCTTCGGAGCGGTGGATCCTCGCCGGTGCAACAATCATCACTACAGGCGTTGCACCCTCCTGAAGTGCTGACACCGAAGGACTTACGAGATGCTCTGGATAAACTTTTGGAATCAATCAATCAATCAATGGGTGATAAATTTGCACAGATGGAGGAGAAATTGGAGAAATTGGAGGAGAGAATGGAAGAGAGGATGGAACAGAAGTTCAGCGTGATGAAGGTAGACATTTTGTCTTCAGTGCATAAAGTGGCGGGATGTGTGGAAGAATTAGATGAAAAAATGGATGATCTGGCTCAAAGGAACGCTATATTAGAAGTAAAAGCACGGGAGAATGAAAATGCAAGAGACAAAATGGAAAGGGAGTTAAGCCTAGCCCAATATTACCAGATGCAGTTTGCTGTTAGAATCAGAGGTTTAAAAGAGAATATTAAAGAAGATTTAAAGCAGCTGATCTCTGAGGCTCTTGAAGTGGTATTAAACCAGCCAGCATCTGAAATAAGAGCAGCTATGGATAAAGTGTTTCGGGTGAACTCATGGATTGCCAGACAGAGAAAGTTGCCTAGAGATGTGGTGGTTTATTTTGCAAAAAGAGAGATTAGAGATCAAGTTATACAAGCTGCCTATGATGCTAAAGTGGTGATTGCTGAACAAGAAGTTTTGGTTTTAAAAGAAATTCCTCCAAGGATTTTAAGGGGAAGGAAGGACTATACATTTCTCGTGCATGAGCTTAAGCAAAGAGATATAAGGTTCAGATGGGAGATTCCGGATGGGCTGATGGTGATGCATGAAGGCAAAAGGTATCGGCTGATTACTGTGAAGCAAGCGCGTGATTTCTACAATAATGTCTTAAAAGCAACCCCATCAACACTTCTGGAAGCTGGAAAGGGATCTGGAGAAGGAGAACATCAAGAGGATGAAACAGAGGAAAGTGGTCCTGGAGCAGATCAAGATACAACTTCTTTGGATGATCCTAGAGAGCAAAGAGTAACGCGTGCTGCTTTAAAACGAGCAAAGAAAATAAAAGAACAAGATCAGCAAAAGTCTTCAGATTCTTCACAACGTACGCAAGCTGTGGGAGGAGCACGGCCTAAAGAAATTAGCCCTATCAAAGCTGTGCTCCAAGAGCTTTGGGAGGATATGCATGGCAACTAAATTTCTAACCTGGAATGTTAATGGACTAAATTCACCGCAGAAGAGGAAGAAAGTTTTTCAATATTTAAAACAATTTAAGATAGATGTTATATGTTTGCAAGAAACGCATATTAGAGTTTTGGATCAAAAGCATTTATTGAACTCGAGACTGGGTACGCAATTTGTTGCCTCTGCAGAGAATAAGAAAAATGGAGTGGTTGTTTATGTTAAAAGTGCCTTAACAGCAGACTTAATTGAAGCAGATAAGCATGGAAGATATGTTATGATTGAGCTGTTGTTAGAAGGTAAAAAGACGCTTCTAGTTGGATTATATGCACCTAACCAACAACAAGCTGATTTTTTTAGCTTACTCCACACAAAGCTTACCCAGTTGGATTATAAATCTTTTATTTTTATGGGAGACTGGAATGGTGTTTTGGATGTACAGTTGGACAAGGCTGGAGCTTTTAAGCGCATTCCAAGTCATGCTAGACTGCCTAAATCTTTTTTTGAAATGAAGGATGACCTGGAATTGCGAGATATTTGGCGTGAGAGACATTTGCAGGAGAAGGATTATACTTTTTATTCTGATAGACACCAATCTTTTTCGAGGATTGATTTTATTTTGTTGACTAATGATTTTTTTTTGAGAACTAAAAAGGTGAAGATTTGTGCAAGAACTATTTCTGACCACAGTCCAGTTTGGTTGGAGATTGATAAGGAGAAAAGAGACAGGCGCTCATGGCGTGTAAATGAGAATTTGTTTAGAAATCAGAGAAATGTGGAAGAATGCAAACAGCGGATGAAGGACTTTTTTGAGACTAATATGAATAAGGGTACCTCTATGGACATGGTTTGGGATGCTAGCAAGGCCTATATGAGAGGGGTGTTGATATATATGAATAATAGACATAGACGTGCAGTGGAAACTAGAAGGAAAGAACTGGAGAATGAAATAAAGGAAAAAGAAAAGGCTTTGATTTTGAATCCAGAGGATGTGAAGGTCAAGGAGGCTATTAGACTGCTAAGAGGACAATTTGATAAATTAATGGCAGATCAAGTGGCAACCAATCTGCGGTTTGCTAAGCACAATACTTTTTGCAACGCTAATAAACCAGGCAGATGGTTAGCTTATAGACTGAGGAAAAAACAAAGGGCCTCTAATATAGATAAGATTGAGTATAAAGGAAGGGTTGTGTTTCAACAGAATCTTATTAAGGATGCTTTTGTGGATTTTTATTCGAAATTATATACTAAAGAGGAAATTAATGTAAAAGATATTGATATATACTTGGAGAATGCTAGCATCCCAGTTCTTACGCAAGTACAAAAAGAGGGGATTAATCAACTGATTACAGAAGAAGAAATTCTTACAGCAATTAAGGAACTGAAGTTGGATAAAGCGCCAGGCACGGATGGCTTGACTGCAGCCTATTATAAAAATTTACAATTTGAGATGATAAAGCCGTTAAAGGAACTGTTTCAGACAATTCAGAGGGGGGGAAAGGTGCCACCGTCTTGGAGAACAGCTTTTATCTCTTTGATTCCGAAGGAAGACCAGGATGCTACTCAAGTTAAAAATTACAGACCGATATCGCTTTTAAACACAGATTATAAGATATTTGCTAAGGTTTTGGCTAATAGACTGATGAGGGTTCTGCAACAGGTGATTCATGGGGATCAAACGGGGTTTATTAGTGGTAGGCAAATGAAAAATAATGTGAGACATATAGTTGATGTTTTAGAGTTTTTGGAAAGGCACAACCAGATCTCTGCAGCGCTAATCTTTTTAGATGCTGAAAAGGCCTTTGATCAATTGAATTGGCAATTTTTGTTGAAAGTTTTAGATAAAATGGATTTTGGGGAAAAATTTTTACAGCCGATTAGGGCATTATATCAAAAACAAACTGCCCGAATCATAGTTAACAATAGCCTGACAGCAGCATGTAACATTGAGAAGGGCACAAGGCAGGGGTGTCCGTTATCGCCCTTGTTATTTGTGTTAACATTAGAGATACTATTGGTTAAGATTCGGAGCTCGGAAAAAATTAAGGGGATACAAGTTGGAGATCAGGACTATAGATTGAGAGCATTTGCAGATTATCTGGTTGTTACAGTGACCCAGCCAGAGAACTCTGTTGTGGACCTGATGGAGATAATAACACAATATGGGAAGGTTTCTGGATTTAAAGTAAATACACAGAAAACTAAAATTTTGGCTAGAAATATGACAGTTTCACAGAAGGCTCTCTTAGAAGGATTAACTGGATTTGAGATTGTTAAGAGGGTTAAATATCTGGGGGTGATTTTGTCGCCCTCTAATACAAAGCTATATAAAAATAATTATGAAAAACTATGGGGGAAAATTCAAAAAGAATTGGAGAGTTGGCAAAAATTGCAATTGTCTTTGTTGGGACGGATTGCAGCAGTGAAAATGAATGTCCTGCCCAAATTTTTATTTTTGTTTCAAATGATACCGATTCTTAAGAAAGATTCTAATTTGGAGGAATGGCAGCGTGGTATCAATAAATTTGTGTGGGCAGGGAAAAAACCACGAGTTAAACTTAAGATTATGCAGGATACTCGTGAGAGAGGTGGCCTTAAATTGCCTAATTTTAAATTATATTATGAAGCTGCTGCATTAGTAGGAATAAGTGACTGGATTAATTTGACGCAAGGGAGGTTATTAAATCTTGAGGGCCATGATTTGTTGTTTGGCTGGCATGCATATTTGTTGTATGATAAGAAGGTAGACAATGTGTTTAGGGTGCATATTTTAAGACAGGCATTGCTGAGAGTTTGGAAGAAGTATAGACATAAGTTGAGTTGCAAGATACCATTGTGGGCAATTCCAAAACACGCAATAGAAAATATACATGCTGGCTTCAAACATGATGTGACTACGTACAAGGAGATCCTAAGTTTGGAAAGAAATGTCTGGTGTTTGAAGTCATATAGCCTCTTGCGAGAAGAGAAGGTTGTTCAAAACTGGTTTCAATATACTCAGCTACGGGCCAGGTGGAAAGAAGACCAGAAAAATGGTTTTACAATGACTGATGAAAATTTGATAAAGCAAGTTAGAAATCAGGGACCAGCACATATCAAACGGATATATCTTGCATTGATGGAGATTGACTCAGAGACAGAGCTTGTTAAGGACTGTATGATAAAATGGGCCCAAAACATCCAGGAAGTTATCACAATGGACATGTGGGAAAAGATTTGGGTGAGGAACGTAAAATTTACTCAAGCTCAAAATCTAAGAGAGAACTTTTACAAAATGTTTTATAGATGGCATTTAGATCCTAAAAAGCTTGCAAGTATGTATCCGAATTACCAGCCTAAATGTTGGAGGTGTGGTGATGAAGATGCAACATATTTTCACATATGGTGGACATGTAAGAAGGTTAAGGCTTTTTGGATAAAAGTCTGGTGGAATATGCAGAAGATTTTTAAACAGAGGATAAAGTTTTGTCCGCAACTTTTTTTGTTGGGAATAATTGCAGACGCTACAGTTGTGGACACTAAGTTGATGTTGAACCTAATTACGGCAGCAAGACTTTTGATAGGCCAATATTGGAAGAAAGAGGAATTGCCGACCATAGAAGAGTGGACTTTAAAGGTTTCCGACCTGGCAGAGATGGCGAAGATTTCGGCCTATTTGAAAGATCATTCGCAAGAACGCTATATTATGGAATGGAGAAAATGGATTGAGTTTATCCAGAACAAGTATAGGGTTAAGAAGTTTTATGTAGCATTCGAATAAGTCTTCTTTCGTTTTTTTTTCTTTTTTATTCTAGTTTTTTATATATAGTTAATATTGTTAAGGTGTGTCTTATCCTATATAAGCTAGAGAGTAATGGATTTTAGATTTTATAGTGGTTAGTATATGGTTGTTTATGATTGCCTTTTTATATATATATATACCTTGTATTTAGCTCTGGGAAGTCGGGGGGGGGAGGGGGGGATGGAGGGAGGGGAGGAGGGAGGGAGGTTGGGGGGAGGTAGGGGGGGGAGCAGGGAGGGGGAAGGGGGGTTTTTTAAAGGAAAACTGTATTTTAAAACTTTTCAATAAAAAAAAAACCCTTTGGAAAAGGTGCTGTTGTAAAATGTCACACACCCACAGTCACACTACCACCTATTGGATGCTTGGCAATTGGCTTATGTTTACAACTAATTACAGCATCCTATGATCATAGGGCTGCAATTTAGGATGTTTTTTGCCTGTTTCTGACAAAAAAAGGGAGAATGTTTCTCCTAACAACTGCCATAAAAACACATAAAATTGAGTCCGGCCATCTGGATGCCTAAGGGTACAACCATCATAACTCACGATTAAATTCTGTAAAGACCACCTATATAATACTAAAAGCCAATACAAGAAAATGTAATTAATTCAGAATAATTAAAAGCTGCCTTTAGGGCCAGGCCATTCCAGCCAAAAGATTAAATAGGCAAAACATGATACAGCAAAGCCTTATTTTAACAGAGGGATGTCCACTAAATTTAAACTGGTGTAATTGAAATCATTTGGTGATTACAGGATTGATGTTTTTATCTCATTTGTGTCAGTGTATACAAATATATGATAGATGCAAACTATATAAAATGTAACAGAGATAATTATGCACATTGGACAAATCACATGGACGGACTGGCTTTGAAAATGATGGATTTGACACTAAAATGTTGTCCTGTTTTTTCCGTGTTGTCCTGTGGCTAAATAAAGTCACTGCAGGTAGTCCTGGCTTAGCTACCCACCTGCTCAGCAAATATTTGGAGTTACAACAGTGCTGAACGAGGAGACTTAACAACTTATCCGTGAACAGCGTCCCCATGGTCTCATAATCATGATTTCGGTGCTTCAGACAAGCCAAGTCAATGGGGAAGCCGGCAGGAGGTTGCAAGTCAGAGGCATCACCGTGCATGATTTGCTTAATAACCAGAACTGACGTCTTACGTTTAACGTAGTCATGCAGCTTTTCAATTTACAACCATATCAATTAGCAGTGGGGTTGCTGTTTCCAATTGCAGTCATTAACCGAGGACTGCCTGTGTTTCTTGCAACAAGAGGCATCACTTTGCACCCTGCAACTGTAAATGAAGCCGTAGGTTTTCATTATAGAGCAACGTGAACTGCAGGGCCCAAAATATAAAGAAAGGCATTGAAAGGCAAAATATACTAAAGGTTGTTGTGAGGCCTCTGGGGCCATTTCCTTAGAATAAACCTAGTCTTTTTGGGATGGCGGTTGAGAGTAAGCCGTTCCTGATGCCTCCCAGGGCTTTCGTCTCCTCTGTCTGGGGCTAATGAGATGTTCTGCTGTGGGCTTGTTGGCTAAAAGGGCCCTTGAGATAATTGGTGCCCAGCCCTTGAAATGTATTGATTCCCTCTGCAGTGAGTGCCGACTTCTGCCCCTGCCAGCCTTTCTTCAGGGGAATTCTGTGAAAATACTTTGTAGCAATCCAGGAATTATAATTACACCCATCCGTATATATGAACTATTGGCAGAAATCGAATGACTTACAAAGAGATCAGGATTGGGGGAACTCAGCCCTCCTACTCCTCCTTGACTAGGCTTCACCGTCTCTGGGGGGCTGGAGGGAAAGTCACTATTTAACGGCGATATTCTCCTTTCTGCTCCAGTCACGGTGCAGTTCTCTTTCCCTTCCTTGCTAACCTCCCGCTCTTGGGGGAAGCCACCCGTGGCTTGGGGCCTGCTACTCTGTGTGCAGGATACCCGGCTGTGCTTCTTAGTCCTGGGCCATGGAAACCGCCATTCCTGGGAAGGGAAAGAGCGGGCTCCTACTGAATCCCCTCAAGATGGAGCAGCTTTGGGTCTGTGTGTGCCGAGCAAATCTGAACTCCTCCTTGATTCTGAGTAGAATAGCACACCCCAGTTGAGAAGCACTTTGCCCTTTGCAGCTGCCCCTGGACTCACACGCGGGTGGCAAGTCTGACCAGGTTTCACACCGTGATATTTTGTGTGCTCGCAGTTGCTCAGCCAACTCACTTCCCTTCCCGTGGGATGCCTGTGGGGTGCTCCAGGCGGGGCTGTTCTCGAACATTCAGAGGTTGCAGCTTTACACAACGCTGGGAGTTGGAGTCCACACTTCTTAAAGCTGCAGAAGTTGAAAAACTCACCCCTACGTGATTCTGTCCTCACAAGTGATCACCACGGGAGGCCTTTGAGTAGTGGGGGGGGCACCATTCAGGGAGGCCCTGAGTCCGAGTGGCCGAGGGCTTCCAATGGGGACAGTTAGCAGGGGGGGGGGACTGGCTTCAGCAGAAAACACCTTCAGTGACGACAGCCTTCCAGTGCTGGTACAGGCAGCCCACAATTACAGCCATAAGTTGTGATCACGACCAATCTTTACAACCTTTTTTGCAGCAGCTGTTAAGTGAACCCATATTTATGGGGTTTTTGTTTGTTTTTTGGCTGAAAACTGGAAATAAATGTCAATTTTTGGCCAAAAAAAGTCATAAATCGTGGCCATGCGGCTGCAGGATCCTGCAAACAGCCATAAATACGGGCTGATTGCTCAGCACACAAAACAGGGTCACAGTTTGCAGTTGGGGGGGCAGGGTTTCCGGCTGTTGGAACATTAAATCTGGATTGTAAGCTTTTGGGGGGGGGAGTCCATTAATGGTCACTAAGCAAATGGTCATAAGTTGAGGACTAGCTGCAGCTGGCTTTTGGTTTTGACAAGGAAATGCAGGTCATTGTTTTTCCTCTCTGAAGCCAAATTTTCCTCAGGAAATCCTTCTAATGAAAGGAACCGTTTGGATGGCATTTATATAATGCAAGCACGGAATCCAGAGGTCCCTTGTCCAGCTGAAGATTGGGGTCCTCCGCAACATCTTCCCCTGCCTGTAATGGGGCAAAGACCGTTCCCCCAAATCCCCCAACCTCCAGCGCTGGGCCCCCTCCCTTTTTTGACTCAAACCCAGGAAGCCCCCAGGGGCCCTTGCACAACATCTGTCCAGCAACTTTAACATTGATTCCCAATGGAAAGCCAAATGGACGCCCAGTTTAGGAAGACATATAAGTGGCCCCACAAAAAAAGGCACCAGGCTTTGAACTACCTAGTCAGCAACGGACACATCCTGAACAGGATTCGCACCTTGTACGGCTGGAGTCTCTGTATAAATGGGGCATAGCATCCTCCCCTCCCTGACTGTGGGCCCCCAAATCAAGCACAGTCGACCAGCTGTAAGCCTGAGGGCATATACTGCTCCAGTATCTGATTTTTTTTAAAAAAAAATAAACGATGCTGTGTGCTTCCATGGTTAGATAGCCTAGTCCAGAGGTTCCCCAACCTTTTGGGCACCAGGGATCACCGGTTCCGTGGAGAGAGGTTTTTCCGCGGACCGGAGGGGGGCTGGTTTTGTGTGCTGCCTGCATCCTGTGGATGGGGCTTTGCTTGTTTGTGTGGACTGGTTGTTGGCATGCCGTGACCTGGTACCGGTCCACGGACTGGGGATTGGGGACCCCTGGCCCAGAGACTGGTATTTGAACATAGTTCTTTTTAATGTGTATTTTATTAACCTAGGGGAAATATTAATATATATTGCTGGTCCCTGCATGAAATGCCCCACGCTAAACAACCGACCCGCTCTTCTCTCTCCCAGGGCGACCTGCGCCGCATGTGGTCGGAGCCGTTCCATTCGAAGGCCAGCAGCTCACGGTTCTTGGAGGTATGATGGAGCCGACGGACAGCGGCCAAACCTCTGCCTGGATCACTTTTCACTCACAGCTTGCTTGCCGGTGCCTGAGGCTGGGCTGGTACTTAGGGGCATTGCCAGTTTGTGGAACTTGTACAGACGGACTTGCTGTATTTCCAGGAGGAAAGGGCAAAGTCGCCGGGCTTCCTCTACCAGCCTCCCTTCTTCCTTGTGACTGGAGACCCCCTGCCCAGCCCCCTTCTCCTCCCGGCCCCCCTCCTGTTTACAAATCAGTGCAGACCATCCGCTGTTCCTGGGGGGGGGGAGGAGGAGGCAGCAGCCTAGGTCAGAAAACGGCACCACTGAGGTGTCGAGGAACTTGTGAACACTACAAGGAAAAATGGCCACAGCACTTGGAGTTTCCTGGAAAACCCCACCCGTACTTTGGACCCTCTTTTTCCGTTGGACTCCAGTTTTGGAACGAACTGAATTTCTTCGCTCATTGTACTCTTCCCCCCCCACCTTCTGTTCATTTTCTCCTGTGGTGTGAGGTGACCTATGAAATCCACAGACATTGATTGACTTATCGCAGTATACCAGATTAAAAAACTTTGTTGTAACAAGTTACATTTCCACCCTGATATCATAATGCAGTGAATAAGGGCAACACACACACACACACACACACACACACGTTCCCACACTCCTTTTATACATCCCTTCAGGCATGCACATATAGCATTGTGTGTGTGTGTGAACCAACACACAAAACACAGACCCCCCCCCCCCACACTGCAAGGGTAAACTTTGCTTTGTAGCTGAGAGGAGCTTGCTGTAATTTTGAGCATGTAGAGCAGTTGACAATGGCTTTCTTGTATATGGATCTGCAAATAGACCGATGCCACCCCACCCCCCCGCCCCGTTCCTCCCCCCCCACCAGTGAAGCTTCCAGTTTGGTTTTCTTTTAAAGGTGTAGTATGTTGTACTGAATGTCCTCCTGGATTTTAGGGGATTTTTTTTGTTGTTTTTTTTATTTGCAATCAATGTAGCAAACTTAGGGGAGGAAGAAAGCCGAAGCCGTTTCCTTCCTGCCCCGTTTTGTTTGTGGGTTTGTTTTTTACAACTTGTCCATGACAGTTTTTAGTAGCTCTCTTCTCGACCTAATGCATGTATTATAGCAGCTGTTGTCTTCGTGTGTTCTGATCATAGTAATGTATGACTTGTAAATACATTTTTTCTATTTTCTATTTTTTGGTAATTTCTTTTGCATTGTTTCATTAGTGTGTTGTATTTCTCCCCATTACCCAATGTTTAAAAGTGGGGACTCCGCCCTCTACTGTTGTGATGGTCAACGTTTATGATGACTACTTTGTACCTGGGAGTCTCTTAAAAACAAGGACTTTTCTAAACAAATTGTCCAGGTTCTGTTGTGTTAACTGTGACAGATCAACTGTTTTAAAGTTTCCCGGCATAATGATCTCTTTTTGATGGAAAGAAGTGTTTCTGGCTTTCTATTGAAAGGTCTGTGCTTGTAAAATCTCAAACCGCAGCACATTGCAGGCCTTTCCTAGGCTTGCTTTAAAGTCAGAGCCGAGATGGTTTATTGCCCTTCAGTCATACACGGACAGTCATCTCCTGACATGCAGTTATCCCTCATTGTTTCTTTTTTGTGTTCCTTGGCAAATTTCATGTTGCCTTTATGTCCAGTTTGAGAGTTTCCTAGAAGCATCTAGTTAGGTGGTTTGCAGGAGATGGTGTGGACACCCCTCACCTGATCCAAGGGAGACCTCCTTGTGCATACACCTTGAGAAAATGGCACAGGAACACAATTCTTAAATTAAGGGAACCCCACAGCTTGCCTTCAGAAGTTGTGGGTGCTCCGTCGCTGGAGGTTTTTAAAGAAGAGATTAATCAGCCATTTGTCTGGAATGCAGAGGGTAAAGTTGTCCAACCTTGAGAACTTCAAGACTTATGGACTTCAACTCCCAGAGTTCCCCAGCCAGCGTAGTCTTAAAGTTCCAAGGTTGGACACCCCAGTATAGGGTCTCCTGCTTGAGCAGGGGTTGAACTGGAAGACCTCCAAAGTCTCTCCCAACTCTGTTATTCTGTATGTATATTTCATCTTTTCTCATCATGAAATTACAGGTCACCCTACTTCCATCCAGGCCCTGACCACACGAAGAGCTGCTTGGCTTCTAAAGATGGCTGGTTTTGTTGTCTTTACAGACGGTCCTGGTCACACAGTCTGAAGCATGTTGAAATTTTTGTTGTATTTTGTTTCCAAACAAATTCAGGACTTTGGTAATTTCCAAACAAATCTACCCTGTATTGAAGTCTCTCAGTTTAGCTTGGTTTAGTTGACTAATCGGGGCTGATCCTAAGGATCACACTCGACTCATCAGACCCACGTCTGCTATATCTTGATGTTTGGTTGCTCTAAACTTGTTCTTCAGAGCACAGATCTTTGGGAAAGGAGTCACCTTGGAATGGAAGTTTATTTTGCATTTCTTCGAGTCATAGGGCAGGAATTCACTTCCAAAAGCTTTCATTAGCAGCCTGTGTGCATTTGCATATGTGATAACAATGAAGATGCTTGCAGAGAGACAAGATTTTTTTATTAAGGGAACGTTTTTTTTATTAAGGGAACCCTTTCCAGTCCACTAATTTTGCATACTGGGTGTTTGCAACCCTTCCCCCCCTACCCCTCCCACAAAACAGTGGAGAATCCAACTCCTGGGGGCGGGTGGTGGTGGTCTGGGCTTGAATTTTGAAAATCCTAACTGAAATCGCCAGCTTTTGCAGTTGAAAGTTGTTGTCATTTTCAAATTTCAATTCTCAGAGAGCATTTTGTTGTTCTCAATTAAACGAGTGATGTAATCATTCGTTCTGAAATAATTTTTGTTGCTGCTAGGAGAATTTACCCATTTGCATGGAGAATTGATGTACGATGTGGGTTATGGGAGAACGTGAGGAACGTTTTGAAGCGTTGATAACCATTTGTTGTCTCCGGCTCCAGTGGGCAGGGAATTGGCAGGCAGGAAGCACATCTGGCTGGCCACGTGAGGCGGGACCTTGTCGAAGGGCCTGGAAGCAGCTGGGAAGCCTGCACGCTACTGGGGTCCCGTGGTGTCCATCCTCCCGGAGGGTCTTTCAATGTGCTAATAGTGACTGGGATTTTCAGCTGCGCAAGAAGCGCCTACGTGGTGTTTATTTTGCTCTGCTCAGACCATGCCTTTCTATAAAATATTCCCAATGTATGCATATTTTTAAACCATACTTTTTAGAAGTCATATTTTTACAAGTCCGTTAAAAAGCAGCTCCAAAGTGGATGCTATACTTGTACTATAATTAACATCCCGGCATCTTATAAAGTATATATTAATTTGTGCTTGTGGTTTTAATTTATTTAATGAGCTGTGTTGAAATTATATGTAATTCAGGCACTGATTATCAGTGTCTGGTTTCTTCAAATCCATTTAAAAAACGTTTTACAGTTGGTAAAATTATTATACGGGCAGCTGATGCTGGGTTGTGTTATATGAAATTGCACATTTTACTTTCTATTTAAAACTTCACTTTTTCTCTCTTGAATTGGCTCCATGGAAGGAAACAATGGCTCCCTTCATGTTCTCCCACCGTTGCTGTAAAATGACTAGAAACTGGTGGAGTTCTTGTATAAATCCCCCAATCCTCTAGGCAGGATTCATGTCTTTTTCGACCATAATTTTAGCAGGCACTTCAGTTTGTACGGAGGCCCCGAGGTGCAGCGTGGATGGCCTTTTCCTAAGAAAAGCTGACCAAGGGCACGTGCAGATGCCAGCTGGGGTGAGATGGCCCTGCTAAGCCCCGCCAGTCGGAGACATCTTAGTAGCCAGAAACCTCGGTCTGGATTGAGTGAGTCTCCGTTTGTTGGCTCGTCCCCAACCCAGTCGGATGCTCCGGCAGCCTACGCGGAAGGATTCCATGGCGGCTGGACCGATGGCCACCGAGAGGCTCACACGGTCTAATAAGATCCCAGTCCCCATTTTTCCCCCAGCACGAGTTGTCCCCCAAGGCACCCAGGTTTTGTTGCATAGCTGGGCCTCCCAAAACCAGGGAGTTTCAGTTGAGCAGCTCTCCCAACTCCTGGCAATCCCACCCTTGTGTGTTTTAAGACTTGCTGCACAAGGTAAGGTGTTGTCCAGGCGCTGATATAGCAGGAACCCAGGAACAGAGTCCAAAGAGGATCCAGGCAGCCACACTTGAGAAGCTTCTGAGCAGCAGCAGAAGCACAATCTGCTGACTTGCTTAAGCATTTTGTTTCTTGTTAAATAGTTTTGATTCAGAAGCACAAACGCTTTTTTCCCCTGTGGTGTAACTACAGGTGGCCCTCAACTGAATTTGGGTTGCTAAGTCATGCAGTCATTGAGCAATCATCATGTGACCAGACCCAGTTTTATGACCATTTTTACCACAGTTAAGTGAATCACCGTAGCCATTAAGCAAATCAGGTGGCCATTAAGTGAATCACATGGTTGTTAAGCGAATCCAGCCTCCCCAATTGACTGCTTCCCAGAAGCTGGCTGGGAAGGTTGCAAACTGAAGTCATCTGACTGCAAGATGCTGCAACCGTCGTAATGTGAGCTGACTACCCAAGCTGTGATCACGAGACTGCGAAGTTGATGTAACAGTTGTAACTTCAAAGTAAAGTCACTTTTTCTGAGGCCATCTTAACTGAATCATTGTTAAGTGAAAAGTCATAAGTTAAGGACTAGCTGTAGCTGTGTAGTGATGTTCTTGGTGTGAAAGGGCAGACACAGATATGCCAGGACCGACGGAGAGGTGATCCTCAACTGCCTGAGAGACCCTGTAGGATCACCTCCACCTGGCGATATCTTCAACTCACGGTGGGCAAAAAGTAGATCACACACTTGTTCTCTATTTATTAATCCTGGAACGGTGCATTTTTAACTTTCTTTTTATCCCTATCTTAAAGACTTAATTTTATACCTGGACTATCTTCATATTCACAATTGTTATGTGAGTTGAATACTGCTTCAGTGGCCACCCTTTCCAAGAAATATATAGTTTATATCTCTAACAAAAGTTAAAGACTAACAAAACTTAAATCTTACTGCACCGAGGAAACACTCTTAAAACATCCAGAGCTATTTAAGCCATTTGCATTCAGAACCACCTTTAACTTCTGGGTGGCCTTCCAGGGCAGCCCCATATAGAGTGCATTGCAGTAATCCAACCAAGGGAGAATTAAGGCATGATGGCAGAGCACCAGGTCTCCCGGTGCAGAAACAGGATGGTGTTGTGCAAGAGCCCTCTTAGCTGCCGTTGGCACCTCTCCTTCAGGCAAAAGCCGCGAGTCCAAGGAGATTCTTGTTCACCATGAAGGCATGCAGCCCTTCCATGATCAAGGATGGACTCTCCCTGGACTCAATCTTGGGATCCAAAGCAATTCCATCTTACTGGATTCTGACTTCCAGTCACTCCTTTGTGGCTTGATGCCAAGCTGAATATTGGCATACTGATAGCTAATCCTGTGTCAAGAAATAACCTGCCATGCTTCATATGGATATTAAACAGTAGTGGAGAAGAAATGAAACATTGCAGCCACCCACAACTGAAGGCCTTGTGACCCCACTTCTCCCACTACCATTTGCTGGATTCAGCTTAGAGGAAGGACAAGCGCGCTAAAAATGTACCACCAATTCCCAAACGTGGCAGACGGCCCAGACAGAGCCTGTGATTTGATCAATGGCTGCTGAAAACTCAAGGAGGGACAAAGGCCATCAAAAAAGATGGAGATTGTTTCACAAAGCAATTGAAAATCTATTTCCTCCAGGGCCCTGCAGAGATACAGACCTACTTGAGAACTTTCACCATGAACGCAGCATTAGAGACTGGTTGGCAATTCTCCAAGACAGACTGAGTGATGTCTAATTGAATAAGGAGAGCAGTTCCACTAATCAGAAAAGGCAGGGATCCAACCCACAAGAGGTGGGGGAGCTGGTGTCCTAGAGGATGGAGATCCACTTCCTCAGGCCAACAGTTGCAGTTCCCCAAATTCAAACCACGCTGCTTCTGCTGCAAGACCACGTGCGGCCAGGCTCCTGAGTTGGGTGCCTGTGACAAGCCCATGATTATCCTGGTGACTATAAAATCTCGGAAGTGACTGAATCCAATCCTGGAAAAGGCAAACTGAAGTTGCCCGAGTCACCAGCCTGGGAAGGTCCTGTGCTAACTTGGAGATGAGATGAGGTAGAGCACACTTGTCAACCTTGGCAACTACCCTGTTGACTTCAACTTCCAGAACGTGGTGGGGAAGCAAAATTAAAAAAAATAAAAGCACTCCAAGCTGGAGACTAGGAGACTCTCGGTTCTCGTCCTGCCTTAGGCATGAAAGCCGGCCGGGTGAGTTTGGGCCACTTAAATTTCAGACAAAAATACCTGCCTTTGAGGGGGGAGCCAAGGCCCAGCAAGTCTCCCCTTTCTCTGGGAAGCTGCAAGGGACCCTCCTCCAGCTTTAGGGTTCTAGCAAGCAGAAGGCTGGACCTTTGAGTGTGCATTCAAAAAAGGACAGCATGAAACCCGAAACTGCCAGTGCTCAAATTTAATAGCTGATTCTGATTGCATCAATGGGGGCTTATGCCTCTGGGGTGGAGGAAACTTGGCTTTGGGGCACAAACAAGGCACTTATGGCTACGGTTTGCTCTCTGCCACCAATACCAGCAGCTTTCCAGGGTTCATTGATTTGGGTCGCTTCCCAATCCCCGGTTAATGTCTCGTCTCACTGAAGACAAAGAGTAACTGCACCTGGACAGACCTGGTTCCACTGGAATCCGCGTGGTCCATGATAGAGTAGATCGTAGCTAGAGACTAGAGAACCGTGGCAAGGGTGGGGGGATATGAGGCACTTGTGCACCCATTTCCAAGGCTCCCAATTATTCAATGTGCCTCTTCTCTACCTCCATCGGCGATGTGGTCATCCAAGGAGTTTTGGCTGCCCGGCCTGTCTCTTCTGTGGTGAGCCAAGGGGGGGGATGCCTGCCTCTTAAGCCAGCCCCTGACCTAAGGGGGGCCCCGTAGCAATCCTTCCCTTCAGCCTCGATAGGCCTTCAGCAGCTGCCCGGCAATCACCAGCCTCTGGATTTCGCTGGTTCCCTCGTAGATCTCCGTGATCCGGGCATCTCGGTAGTGGCGCTCGGCCGGCATCTCCGTCACGTAGCCCATCCCGCCCAGGATCTGGATCGCCTGAAGGAAAAGCATCGGTTCTGGCACGGGTGGAACGGAGGCAGCTCTCCGCAAACTGGGCCAGTCTTCTGGCCATCTAGTCCTCGGGCTTTGCAAGGATCGTCTGTCCTTACAAGAAACGCAACTCACCTGCGGTTGCCGCTGGTCGGCCATTCAGCCTTTCCTGAAGAATCGGCTTCTGAGATGAAACTTACCTGGTGGGAGATGAAAGTCGCCGCCTCGGATGCCGACAGCTTGGCCATGGCCGCCTCCTAGGGAGGGAAAGCGGAGAAGCTGCCTGGTTCGGCCCTCTCTAGGAGGCCCAGGTTACACATATGACATGCGTGTCGCCAGTAACATGCCAGACCCTCTGGAAGTCATGCGAGAGGGCCTCCAAGGCTTCCAAAAACCGTGCCACTTCCTCTGTTTTCAGGGAGGGGGAAATGGGGAACTGTCTGTGTGTGTGCGAGAGAGACATGCCAGCAGAGGCGAGGTAGTTCTGAATTTTCAACAAGTCGGGCTCAAAAGATATCACTGGCCAAGGAGGGCCTGCTGCTTATGGCACTGCCAGAGCCCAGGCTGGCTCTCCTGCAGGGCCTGCCACATTACGGCAGTCCTGTTAAAGATGCTAATTAGGCCCTTTCAAAAGGCTGCAAGCGCCTGTGGGCCGTTTTCTAGGCTGCTCAGAAGATGCCCCAGTTGGTAAAAGAGGGAGATTACCTTTGTGTAGGGCTTTCCATGGTCACTCAACGTGGCTGCTCTCCAGGTGAGCAGGCGAGCCCCCTCCAGCGCCACCGCCATGTCAGCCAGCTTGAACTAGACCCAGAACACCCCAGGGTGGATCATCAGCACCCCTGAGCCACAGAAGGAGTCAGACGACCCTCGCTCAGCCGAAGGGAAGACAGTGGTTGAGGGTTGCAGACTGTGGATGCCACAATGAAAGCCAAGGAGCCTTGGCAGGGCCCCTGGAGGTAGCAGGGCTATTCTCCATGAAGGGTGGGGGGGTCGCATGTGAATGGCACAGGGCAGAGGTGGGCAACCATGGCAATTTTATCATCTGTGGACTTCAACTCCCGGAATTCCTGGTTCAGGAATTCTGGGAGCTAAGGTCCACAGGTCATAAGATTGCCATAGTTGCTCCCCACCCCCATACTGGTAGTCCTCAACTTACAAGCTTTGGTTTAGTGACCATTTAAAGTTACAACAGCACTGAAAACAGTCACCTGTGACCAGTTTTCACACTTATCCCCTTGGCAACTGGCCTGTATTTAGGAAGACTGCAGTGTCCTGGGGCCATGTGATCCCTTTTTGCGACCTTTTGGCAAGCAATGAGGACGCTGGGTTCTCTTAACTGCTGCATAACTGATAAGTACAGTGATTTATTTAACAACTGTGGGGACAAAACTCATTTAACAGTTGTCTCGCTTAGCAACAGAAGTTTTGGGGTCAATTGTGGTCATAGATCGAGGACTTACCCGTACAGCGTCTCCTACTTGAGCAGGGGGTTGGACTAGAAGACCTCCAAGGTCCCTCCCTACTCTGCTCTTCTCCGTTCCTGTGGGACCTGGGCTGGAGCACCAAATGGGGCAGGGGGAGGCCTGTCTTTTGTCATGTGGGCCCCAGAGATGCCCTTAATCCCCTCCCTGACTGGGTGAGCATCTCCTGGGACTCCGAAAGAGGCCCTTGAAGCAGAAGGCTGCCCCCCTACCTGAATGGCCTGCAGCTTGGTGATGGGGTGGCCAAATGCCAGCCTCTTCTCGGCGTAATCCACGGCGCAATCCAGAGCGGCCTGGGCAATCCCCAAGGCCTGGGAAGCGATTCCAACCCGGCCAGAGTCCAAGGTTTGCTGCGGAGAAGACGAGGCGATGGGGGAAGGGCCTCGTGGGGGTCCGGGCAAGGTGGCCCCTTCCCTGTCCCACTCACCATGGCGATCTTGAAGCCCATCCCCTGCGCGCCCAGCAGGTTCTCCTTGGGGATGCGGCAGTCTTCAAAAATGAGGTTGGCGGTGGAGGAAGCCCTGATGCCTAGCTTGTCCTCCTTCTTGCCCAGCGAGAGGCCCGGGCACGGCATGGGCACCAGGAAGGCGCTGATGCCCTGCAAGGAACAGCAGCCTTTCCCTGCGGCTCTCCAGAAGCCCCAGAGCCCTGCCGAATTTCTCTGCCCAGCAGGACTTGGGGAACAGCCAAGCGGGTGGAGCAGCCCTCAAAGAAGGCCGCCCGCTCCGCTTCTGGAGCCAGGGCCCCCACGTCCTTTGTCCAGCAGCAGCCATCCCGGGGGGGGGGGGTCATCCCAAGGATCAGGATGTCCACCTTCCCTCCTTCCTTTGGATGCCTGATTGCCACTGTGGTCTCCTCTCCACCTTCTCGGCCACTCAGCCCCGGCTCCAGGCCCCCCTGGAGATGGTTCCCAGGACCCTTTCTCCCCATGCAGAGACCACCCGCTTGTCCGGCACGGCCGAGGTCAGAGCCTACCTTGTGCTTCAGGGCTTTGTCGGTGGTGGCGAAGACCACGGCGGCCGAAGCCTCCCAGGCGTTGGTGATCCAGGCCTTGGTGCCATTCAACACCCACTCGTCCCCCACCGGCTGAGCCACTGTGGATGCCGCTCCGGCGTCGCTGCCGTTTCCTTGGTGAGAGAAAGACCCTGGATGCAGCCAAGAGGTGCTGCCGGGCCACGTGCATCAGGTGGCTGGAGGAGAATTTTGCCTTTTTCTTTCTTCCAGCAAGCGCTGCCTGGCTGGCTGCACCCGGTGGACAGCGCCCTGTGTCAGACCTGCCCCAATCTGCACCCTTCGGGAAAAAACCCTCGACTCCACTTGGTTCAAGCAAGGGGTTCTCTTGCTAAAGGTGTTGGCTACAGTGAAGTCAGGCTAGCTCTGACTGTTCCCGTGCTCAAGAGATACAAAAAAGGTTCCCCTCCCCCCCTGACCAGTCCGTTTCCAAACAACCGGAGCTCACCAAAATGTTTTGAGAACTCTGAGATGTTTGTGGGTAATCCATATACCGTATTTTTCGGACCATAAGACACACTTTTTCCCCAAAAAAAGTGTGGGGGGGAAAACGAGGGTGCGTCTTATGGTCCGAAGGTGATCCATATGAACAGCCCCAACCTCCGCAAGTGAAAAGTGAGGGAGATTGCCAGGAGCACGAATTGGGACGTGCTGAGAAATGCCGATCTCGCGCTCCTGCAATCTCCCTCGCTCGGTTTCAGCTTCCCTTGCTACAAGAGAAAGCAGGCTGAACCGGAGTGAGGGAGATTGCAGCAGTGCGAGATCGGCCGATTCGCATTCCTGGCAATCTCCCTCGCTCTGGTTCAGCCTGCTTTCTAAAAGAAAGCCGGGCCGCCTCCGCGGGTACTGCTCTAACACGGAGAGGGAAGGACAAAGAGGGAGGGAAGGAAGGAAGGAAAGAAAGAAGGAAGGGACAATGGGAGAGGGAGGGAAAAATAGAGAGAGGGGGAGAAAGAGAGAGAAGGAGAAAGAAAGGGACGGAGAGAAAGAGAGAGAAAGAGAAGGAGAAAGAAAGGGAGGGAGAGAGAGAAAGGGAGAGAGAGAGAAGGAGAAAGAAAGGGAGAGAAATAGAGGGAGAGGGAGAGGGAAAGAGGGAGAGAAAGAAAGGGAGAGAGAGGGAGAGAGAGAGACACACACACACACACTGCTTCATTGCCCTTCCCTCCACCCTCCCTCCCCTCCAGCCTTTGATGGCAGGCCGCCCGGGAGGCCCCTCAAAGACTCGGGCAAGAATTTGGGGTGGGGGAGACCCAGCCGCAGGCAGCTCTTTGCACTCTCCATTCCGTAAGACCCTACAGCCCTATGTACAGCTTCCTTCCGTTCGTTTAGTGACCATTCAGTGACAACAGCTTTGGACTGTCTTTTCACCCATGTTACCGTTGCAGCATCCCTTGGTCATTTGATCACCATCTGGATGCTTGGTCAACTGGCATGTGGTTTTGATGGTCTCCGTGTCCTGGGGGGTCACCCTTCTGACAAGCAGTGTCAATGGGGAGGGCAGATTCACTTAAGAACGGTGGCAAGAAAGGTTGTGTTGTTGTTGTTGTTAGCTGCGAAGTCGTGTCCGACCCATCGCGACCCTATGGACAACATTCCTCCAGGCCTTCCTGTCTTCTACCATCTTCTGGAGTCCATTTAAGCTCACACCTACTGCTTCAGTGACTCCATCCAGCCACCTCATTCTCTGTCGTCCCCTTCTTCTATTGCCCTCGATCTTTCCCAGCATTAGGCTCTTCTCCAGTGAGTCCTTCCTTCTCATTAGGTGGCCAAAGTATTTGAGTTTTAGCTTCAGGATCTGGCCTTCTAAAGAGCAGTCAGGATTGATCTCCTCTAGGACTGACCGGTTTGATCGCCTTGCGGTCCAAGGGACTCGCAGGAGTCTTCTCCAGCACCATAGTTCAAAGGCCTCAATTCTTTGGCGCTCAGCCTTTCTTATGGTCCAACTTTCACTGCCATACATTGCAACTGGGAAGACCATAGCCTTGACTATACGCACTTTTGTTGACAGGGTGATGTCTCTGCTTTTTAGTGTGCTGTCTAGATTTGCCATGGCTTTCCTCCCCAGGAGCAAGCGTCTTTTAATTTCTTGGCTACAGTCCCCATCTGCAGTGATCTTGGAGCCCAGGAAAACAAAATCTGTCACTACCTCCATTTCTTCCCCATCTATTTGCCAGGAATTGAGAGGGCCAGATGCCATGATCTTGGTTTTCTTAATGTTAACTTTCAACCCAAGTTTTGCACTCTCCTTCTTCACCCGCAACAAGAGGCTCTTTAGTTCTTCTTCACTTTCTGCCATTAGAGTGGTATCATCTGCGTATCTTAGGTTGTTGATATTTCTTCCGGCAATCTTAATTCCAACTTTTGATTCATCTAGCCCTGCCTTTCTCATGATGTGCTCTGCATATAAGTTAAATAGGCAGGGCGACAGTATACAGCCTTGCCGGACTCCTTTCCCAATTTTGAACCAATCAGTGGTTCCGTGTCCAGTTCTCACTGTTGCTTCTTGACCCGCATATAGGTTTCTCAAGAGACAAATAAGATGGTCTGGTACTCCCATCTCTCGCTCAACAACTGTCTTGTTTAGCAATGGAAATTCTAGGCTCAGTCGTGGTCGTAAGTCAAGGGTGGCTTGTGGACTCTAAAAGGGAAGGACTGCGCCCAAGTTACCTGGTTCGCTTAGGGCAAAACACCCCACTTTCTCCCCAGTGGTGAAAGGAGGAATCCACTGCTGTTTCTGCTCTTCAGACCCAAACTTCAAAACCGGTCCTAGATAGAGCGACTCAAGAAAAAAAAAGGGTCCCTGTAAATCTCATTTTGGGACCTCCACCTCTGGCCCCGGGGAGCCACCGTGGCCGCTCCAGGCAGGGCTGTGCCACAGGGCGTGGGGTGGGGTGTCGGAGAAAGGACCATCAGTGGTACCTACATTGTTGACGCTCATGATGACACCAGTGGACGCGCAGCCGCGGCTGATCTCCTCCAGGGCGACAGTGTAGGCCAGGCAATCCAAGCCGGCCCCTGCGTATTTTTCGGGCACGGCCATTGCTAGAAGCCCCAGGGCCCCCATTTTCTCAATCTAGAAATGAGAGAAATGAGGTTACAAAAGTGATGGTCATTAGTCCCGTGGCGAAAACCCAGCAAAGCTTTGTTGATCACATTAGTGGCAGTTGCTGGTGGCACCAATCTAGGATCTACCCTCAGGCTAGAACACTTATGCCAGGGGTGGGCAACTATGGCAACTTTATGACCCGTAGACTACAACTCCCAGAATTCCTGAGCCAGCCATGCTGGGAGTTAAAGTCCAAAGGTCGTAAAATTGCCATAGTTGCCCATTTCTGATTTATGCCCTTCCTTGCATAGCTCAAAGAAGCTTAAGTTCAACAAGGCCACATCATGCAAACAAAAATCAGTGCAAAGGTGTTGAGGGGACACACCTGCACCAGCTTCAGAGACGGCCAATGGTGGCTGGAGAGTTGAGTGCTTCTGTGTAGTTGTATTTTTCACTTTAGAAATAAAATGCCTGCATCTCTCAAGGTTAATTGATTAGAAATGCAGGGGGGAAAGGGGTGGAAAGGGGAGCAGCCAGCCCAGGTGGGGCTCCTGTACTGGAGGGGCCAAGACGCCCCACCTGTGTGGCGAAATGGAAGGGGGTTTGTCCACAGGGAGCAAATAGATCTGCAATAACAGGGAGTTCTCAACTTACAACCCAAAATTTCCATTGCTATGGGAGACAGTGGCTGAGAGTTTGGGCCCCATTTCACGACCTTCCTTGCCACAGTTGTTAAGTTAGTCACAGGGCTGTCCAGTGAACTTGGCTCCCCGCCGCCCCCCCCGCCCCCCCTCCCGTTGACTTTGCTGGTCAGAAGGTGGCGTGACCCCCACCCCGGGGACGCCGCGGCCCTCCTAAATCTGAACGAAGCGTCTGGACTTGGGGACAAATGGCCAGAACTCCCTTCTTTTCGGCGCCCTTGGACTGGTCACTAAACGAACGGTCGTAAGTCGAGGACTCCGGGGGGGCCAAGTCCGAGGCGGCTCCGGCCAGCCCTGCCGGGAGGAATCCGCGCCCCCCCCCGCCGCCCCCCCAGCGGAGGGTCCCGGCCTGACCTGCGGGGCGGGGAAGCGGTGCTCGCGGTCGAGGCGGGCGGCCAGCGGCGCCAGCTCCTTGGCGGCGAAGTCCCGGCAGGTCTCCCGCAGCATCCGGTGCGTCTCGGGCAGCCCCGCGTGCAGCCGCCGCGCTGGACAGGGAAGGCGGAGGAGAAGCGCTCAGAGGCCGCCCGACCCGCCCGCCGCCCCTGCCAGGCTGGCCGGCCCTGTGCGGGGGGGGGCCGGGAGCAGAGGGAGGGACCCTCCCCGAAGCCCCGCCGACCTCCGCGGGCAGCAAGGACGCCCCGACGCCCCGCCGAGGCCACCAGCGCCGCCGCCATCGCCGCCTCCGTCGCCGCCCACGGGAGGGAGGGAGGGGGGGAGGGAGGGGGGCGGGGGCAGGAGGGGGCGGGGCCACGGGCGCCCGCGCGAGGGGGGCTCCTCCTCCTCCGCTTACCGGGGGGGGGCGGGGAGGGGTCTCGTGACGGGTCCCCCCAGTAGCCGGAAAGCGAAGCGGGGAGGATTTGCTTCTGTTCACCCGGGGAGGGGGAACCGTCCCCTCGGCCCGGATGGCCCGGCTCTTCTCTCGCTCCAGGGACGGCCTGGAAGGGACCTGGGAGGTCTTCTAGTCCAGCCCCCTGCCCAAGCAGGAGAACCTAGACCATCTCAGACAGGTGACTGTGCAGCCTCTTCTTAAAAACCTCCAGTGATGGAGCGCCCACAACATCTGAAGGCAAAGCTGTTCCACTGGTTGATTGTCCTCACTGCCAGGAAGCTTCTCCTTAATTCTAGGTTGCTTCTCTTCTTGGTTAGTTTCCAACCATTGTTTCTTGTCCTGTCCTTTGGAGGATAATGTGACCCCCTCCTCTTCTTTGTGGCAGCCCCCCAGATACTGGAACACTGCTATCCTGTCTCCCCTATTTCTTTTCTCTAGTCTAGACTAAGCCAACACCAATTCCTGCAACCTTCCCTCATATTATTTTGTCTCCAGACCCTTAATCATAGTTGCTCTTCTGCACTCTTTCCAGAATCTCAACATCTGTTTTATATTGTGACCAAACCTAGATGCAGCGTTCCCAGTGTGGTCTTACTCAGGGTTTATAAAGCAGTACTAATACTTCACATGATTTTGATTCGATGCCTCTATTAATGCAGCCTAGGATTGTGTTAGCGTTTTTGGCTGCCGCTGCACACTGCTGGCTCATATTTAAGTGATCACCCACTAGGACTCCAAGGTCCCTCTCGCAGTTACTCTTTTTGAACCAGGTTTCACCCAATCTGTACTTGTACCTGTGATTTTTCCTGCCTAAATGAAAAGCTTTGCTTCTCTCCGTGTTAAAGTTGAGTTTGTCAAGATCTTTTCGAATCCTGAGCTTGTTTTCTGGGGTGTTGGCTCTTCCTGCCAGTTTGGTGTCATCTGCAAATTTGATGATTTCCCCTTCTATTCCCTCATCTAAGTCTTTACGAAGATGGTGAAGAGTGCTGGGCCTAAGACGGAGCCTTGTGGTACCCCACTGCTTATTTCTCTCCAGGTGGATGTGGTTCCATTGAGGTTGAGTACGGTTTGTCAGCGTTACAAATCCATCAGGTGGTAATGCTGCCTATCGCACATTTTTCTAACTTACCAAGAAGTAAGTTGTGGTCTACTTTGTCGAATGCCTTGCTAAATACTACGTCCACAGCATTTCACTGGTCTATTAATTTAGTCTCTTGGTCAAAGAATGAAATAGGATTGGTTTGGCATGATCTGTTTTTAACAGACCTGTGCTGGCTACTAGTTATAACTTTGTTTCCATTTATAGGAGCATTATTAACCGCTACTGAGAAAGGCTCCTCTCCCAAAGCGATGTGGGATGCCAGCATCCTCCGCTGCTCTTCGGATGCATCCTCTTTCTTAGGCTGCATTTCAAAACACCCCCTTTCCAGGCTCGCAGCCTGAATTTACTAAATTCACACCCACTTTATGACACAACACCAGAGTGGAATGTAGTTTTTTTTAATTACTATTGCTTGAGGCAAAATAACACTTTATACAAACAAGTCGGCTAGATTACTGCAGATCAAGGGGATATAAAAATGATAGCATGATGGAGCCGATAGTTCAGGAAATCACATGGGGGGGGCAGGGAAGGGGGAGAACTTTTGGAACCTCTGCCGTTCTCTATGGAAAAATACCTCGGCAGAAAATTAGAAAAACTAGGATCTGTTTCCTGTGCATTTCACATTTGCCACGCCAAGATTCTGTGGGGAGGGAGAGCCCCTTTTGTGGACAAACTCTCGTGAAGTTCCCATGGCCAATTCAAAGCCACGATAGGTGTGTGTGTGTGTGTGTGCGTGCGTGTGTGGGTGGCTTTTGGCCACAGTGCTCAATCCTCTTCCTCCCTTGGAAAATTCATTGCGCTGTTGCTCTAAACACCCATCTCGTAAGATCATTGCATGCAGAGTTCCAGAACATCCGTGCTGTGGGAACGCGATTCCCAGGCCCTGAACCTGAGGATCAGCCCACCTAACTGGAAACTGATCCACACACAGCTGCCATGGCCAAGCTGCTGCCCCTCGGCAGTACTCAAGGTGGGGCATGTTCCAGGCGGGACGGCTACCAGTGGCCACGAAGGTGGCCGAGGCCGCTGCTGATGCTGGGGGGGGGGGGCAGGCAGGCAGGTCTCCCCAGAGCTGCTCTTCGCTTTCAAGGGCGGGGCGAGTCTAAAGGGCAGCCCTCTTTTGCTTTTCTCCTGAGCTGAAAAGGAGGAAACGGCACCACCTCAATTTCATGCCCGTTTTTCCAGCCAGGGGGCAGGTTTAGAAGCCGCCCACCTGCCCGGGTCCCAGGTCCACCTGCAGGGCTCCGGCCTGGATGTCTGATCACATCCTGCTTTGGAATGGCAGCCCCTCTCTTTGCACGCCTCCTTGGTCAGCGTGGCAGAAACACCCACCCGCCCACCCAAACTGACCCCTGCATGCCCAAAGAGAGTGGCAGAAACGTGGCCCTGGCAGAGCAGAACAGCTCAAGGAGAGAACTGCCGGGAGGCGTAGAGGCAGCTCCTGTAGGAGCCCAGGGCACCAGAGGGTGACTTTGGCGGCTGGCAATTCCCTCTTGCCCAGCGAAGCACCCCATTTTTCCCCATGCACGCGCATGCCGTTCCCCGCTTATTGCTGGGCAGTCAGTGGCAAGGAAGGCACAGAGGAAAAGTTGCTGGGAGGATGGCAGGGGGGATCGGCGGTTATTGCAAAGGGCCCCTGCTTTGGGCTCAGCCCTTCCGAGGCTTCCAGGTCAGAGGAGCTGCCTGGGGACTTTGTGCAGCAGAGGGTAGTTCCAAAGGCACCTGGATTTAACCGCGAGGGGTCGGGAAAAGGAAGCCCTTGGAGAAAGGCACTTTGCCAGAGACAGCCCGGGAAGCGCCAACCCCCCACGCCCCCCACCAGCCCTTCCCCAGACGACCATGAGCATCTACCCTTAAAAAAAAGGAACTGAATCCTGCCCCTGAAGCTCTTTTGTTGGGGGGGGGGTAGTTAAACCTCCTCCCAGCCAAGAGGTTTACACACTGCTCTTTTGGGACTATTCCACTGCCCCCTGGAGCCCCCCCTTGGAGACCGACTGCCACGGGGGGGGGGAACCCAGATCCCTCGAGAGGCTCCAGCCCCTCTGCCAAAGCAGCATCTATAGCTGCTTGCCAGAGAAGCCAGCCAGAGGTAGCTGAGTCAGTTCTCCCCTGCAGCCTTTTAGCCAGAAGCCAGGCAGTGTCGAGAGGTGGGGAGGGGAAGAGGAGGAGTCGGGTGGCCCCCACAGAGAGCTGCTCGGAGGAGCCAGGGACTCGCCTTCTGCTCCTCCGCCTGGAGGGCACCACTAATTTTCACCACACAGAGCAGACCTTTAGGGATTGCTCTGACAGGCCCAGAATAAAACACTGCCAGGTTCTGCCCTCCCCCAGCAGCCTTCTGCAGACACCTCCGACCTCACAGGTAGAGAAGCAGCCTCGATGAACAGGAACATCAGCTCAGGTGCAAAGCAGACCGGGAGGCAGCAGCAGAAGCGACCGGCCTCTGTACAGCTCTCTGGGCTGCGGGATCTGTTAGGAAGGGGATTCTAGCCAAGCTTGGTCCATTGGAAGGGCCGCTGCTGGGCTCGTCACCAGACCAGGATGCCAATGGAAGCCAATCGCGATGGAGCAAGGAATCAGCAGCCCAGAGAATTCCTTTACTGTCCCAGAAGAGACCCCTCCCGCTTTGCATGCTGCTTCTTGAGCCTCGTGGGAAGGAGGCGCAGGACTAGGGCTGCCTCTGGCCTGGGCAACGTCCGTAGGTGGTAATGGAATGGCTACTGCCCGCCGTTGTAGGCGTAGTCGGCCTTGTTGTGCATGATCAGCTTGTTGTCCACAAAGTAGAAGCTGTCTGAGCGAGTCTCGTAGGGGTTCTCCACCATCAAGTGTACTGCGTGGGCAAAAGAGGTGGAGGGTGGTCAGCCACAGCCCAGAAACAGCCTGCAGAGGCGGCCACTGACGCTGCCCCTGAAGTGCACACAGCGACCGCTCCACAAAGCAGCCTGAAAAACTCGGGGGGGGGGCAGGAAACAGCGAGAGGATCTGTGGGTTTCAGAGAAATTAAAGTACGACCGTTTATCTTCTCTCCCTCAAAACACTGACAGCGGGGTCAATGTTGGCACCGAAGCAGACTGCTGTGGGAGAACCATCCAAAGGGCAGAATTTTCTAACTGCTGCTGAGGAATCCGCTGCTCACAGCCATCCCTGCTTGGGCCGTGGGGTTCAAAGCCTCCCACCCACGGACTGCCCACCCGGCCGGGCCCAAGCGGTACTTACTGAGGTCCTCTGAAAGTTGGGGGAACTCGTAGATGTGCTCACAGGTGTTCCGGCTGCAGGGGATGCAGAAGCCAAAATCAAAGTCAAAGTTCTTCAGCAGACGGTCTCTGAAGTAATGCCGCTCGATCATGCGGAAGTTGGAGACGGGCTTGTCTCCCACGGTGAACTCCACCCTGCAGGGAGGGAAAAGGGCAGGATAAATCCGGCCGGCCCCCTCTACCGTGTCCAGGACAGGAAGGGCAACTCCGGAGTCCTGCCCTAGAGATGGCCCCGAAGCTGTGGAGGCAGCGCAAGCCCCCTCGAAGGGCCCAGCTGACAGGGACACGCAGGCATCGTGACCGGTGTTTCTCCCCTGGTTGTGAAGAAGTGCTGGCCTAGGAAGGGGACACCCCGTGACCAGACATTCAGGTGCAGGTCAACTAAGAATTCAAATTAGTGGAATGATTTTTTTTAAAAAAAGAATAAACACAGACCTGCGTCAAGCAACAGATTTTTTTTTCTTTTGATTTGTACAAACTGCAAAATTACAGACTTGGATTTTGGAAATTTCTTTCTTTTTTCAAGTGCTGAACCTGCTTTTCACCAAGCCTGACCGCTTCTGTGGCTGGTGCTGAGCAACCACAGCGGCAGCGGAGTCTCTCCCGTCCCCCGAGCCTCTGCCCAGACTCACGTTGCCCCAACGGTCCGTAGGCGCAGGAAGGCCGGAGTGAACTGATAGCGAACAAAGCGCCCGGCGCTGCTGTCCATCTCCCCAAGGTCACATTCGTAGTCCTCTTGCTCTGCAGGAATTAAGAGTTAAAGAATTCAGCAGGTCAGCTGTGTGGGGCCTGCCCTTCTGGAAGTGGGGCCACTCCAGCAAGCCCCGCAGCCTGCACTTCCAGGCCTCGGCTTCTGCGGCTGCCTCTGCAATACAGCCAGAACCAAGGTCAGGAGCAGGAACTGCAGAACAAGCAACCGAGACAGAATTTCTGAGGCAGCCTTGCTGGTCCGAACTAACAACCAAACTTGACTTGGTTTATGGGGGTGAAGTGTTCGGACGGATGCCTTTGTGGCACCTGGAATAGCGGACGGAGCCCCTATTGAAACAGAAAGGTCTCCCAGAGAAACCCACTCAAGGAAACAGATCGTCCCAAGAGGGGTGGCAGAGGAAGAGGAAGCACAGATTTGGGGATTCCGAGACCACCTTCTAACTGCAGTTGGAAGCAAAACATCCCTCCTGGAGTTTCTAACTGGTCGTTGGGTCTTGAGCTTCAGAACAGACCCCGTCACTTTTCTCCAAAAGCTTACCTAACGTTGAAGGTTTGGCGATTTCAAACAGCACCGTCCCAGTCTCCAGGTCCCGGATTTTAAACTTGGTGAAGTCGATATTGTAGATGTTGTCTTCGGGTCGGCAAAGGTAATCTGGAAGAGAGGAAAACAGAAATGCAATCCTGAAGATTCAGCTAGCCGTGAGGAGGCAGCCCAGCCCCGTCCGCCAAAAGGGCCTTTGCACGCAGGGCAAGGAGGCACGTTCCCAGCCGCAGCAGACAATAGTAGGAAGTCTCTCCCCAAGACGCCTGGCAACTCCGTGGCCAAGACAGGCACCCGGTTAAAGGAGAAGAATCCGTGGAAGAATGCAAGACACCGCAGCAGGGATTCCACGCCCCATCAAAAACTTTGGATTTAGAACTGAGCAATATAATTATTAAGCTTGTTAATGGCACCAAACGATTTAGCTAAGACGGGAGAAATTACAACCAGTTGCAACTGGTCAAGAGGTAATTAACACAAGCAGTCTACCTAAATCGAAGTAAGTGCAACTTAGCTCATGTCAGGACAAAAAAGACCCAATTTTAAGTACAAAGAATTGTAGACCATAATCTACTTTATCTGACTTTTTTTTTTAGCAGTCTTGTGGTGGAAGAAAAAAAGAGGGAAATAATAAACAGAGGACATGTAAGCTAAACGCATTACATAAAAGTCAGGACAAACATTTTTATGCTTTGTGCCTTTGTAAAGATCAGCGGCCCTACGTACCAGGGAAATCTGCTATCTACTATTCAGATTTATGATCCATGGTTTAACGACCATTCGAACTTGCAATAGATCTGGAAAAAAGTGAACTACGACTGGTCCTTTCACTTGTGACTGTTGAAGTGTCCCCATGGTCATAACCATGTGATTCACTTAATGACCATGGCAAAGAAAGGTCATAAAATCAGGGACAGCTCACTTAGCAATTGATGTTCTGGTTCCAATTGTGGTCTTGAACATGCAGGCTGCCTTCACGATACCACAAAACCTTGGTCAGCAGATCTTGTCAACTGACACATTCATCGGATCCTTCCTAAAGAATAGCTACTGTTTAGGAAGGATCCAATGAATATCTTTCTTTTCCATTTTTATTTTTATTGATTTGTTTACAGGGTTTGTATGGCCACCTATCTTATGCAATGATTTTAGGCAATCCATAAAACCAAATGTAAAAACAGGAGTTTTCTCCCCACCCCCACCCCCACCCCCACTGACCAAACAATCCCACAACTCAAGCCTAATCCTAGCCTAATGCTGGGGGAAGAGCCAGGCCTTCACGGCCCTCTGAAAAACTAAAAGGCTAAAAGGGTTTCTCAATTCTCAGATTGGAGACTATTCAAAAGAGCCAGAATGATTAACAGTGAAACTATGTTGTGGCAGTTGTCACAAAAGTGCTTCCAAAGTGTCTCATGCACTTAACACAGTTGGAGTGGCTGAGCTCAGCTCTGTAGCTGCTGGATTGGTGACACCCGAGACAAATAATCATATCATGGAATTGAATTGAATTTAAAACACTGTTCCAGCAGAGGAGGCAAGAGAAATTGCTACACAGCTGAATTGTCCGTTTAATAACATTTCCGTTCTGGGCACAATCCTGTAGGCCCCCCCCTAGCAATTCATCGAGGCTCCTTTTTGGTGGCATCACATTGCAAGATGATACTATGGTGGTTACCGTAGGTCGTAGGAAGTAATACCCGTATGTTAGACATGGCTGGGGTGGTGGTAGTCAGAACCTCGTTGCCATCAACACCAGCAAGACAGAGTAACAGAATAAAAGAGTTGGAAGGGACTTTGGAGGTCTTCTAGTCCAACCCTCTGCTTAAGCAGGAGACTCCCATTTCAGGCAAATGGTTGTCCAGTGTCTTCTTAACAACCTCCCGTGATGGAGCAGAGCTTCTGGAGGCAAGCCGTTCCACTGATTGTTCTTGCTGTTGGGAAATATCTCTCCTTGATTAGTTTCCATCCATTCCTTCTTATCTTGCCTTCAAGTGCTCTGGAGAATAGACTGACCTCCTCTTTGTGGTAGCCCCTCAAATGTTGGCAATCCAGATTGACATGCAACACCAGGGAGTTTTAATGCAGCCGTCTACCTGCTTGTTTTACATCAACCAGCAATGAAGCATTATGCAGCAGCAATGGTGGCCGGTGCTCATTAGGAACCCCATGCCTTTCACGTTCAATTTTGTGAATAAAGCCGAGATCAAAAATATTACAAATCCCAAAGAGGCCACAGTGATGAAACATAGACCTATGGCAATGACTTCTTAAAGGTGTAAGGTTTCAACGTGTGCCAGAAAAAAAGGTACAATTGCTGTGGCCAGCGTGCACACTTCTCCTTCCGAAGCCTGAAGACAGCTGGTCATCACATTGTCTTCCATGGCCTTGTTGAGACACCTTTTCAGTTTCTGCAAACACTACACAAAGATTGTGTACAGAATCAAGCAGTCCCTCCTGCTAAGTCGAAAAGCTGATACAGATGCCACTTCCAGTGCACGGATGTGATGAATGGTTGGGTTATGCTCATTCAACCGTCTTGGTTTCAGGGCACAGGTTACACTACGTGGTATACCTCAAGATCCTTCTGATGAAGCAGACTGAAAGCAAGATGGAGATGCCAGTGGCATTCCGTGCCATGTAGTGCAACACCTACGCCATACCATAAACTGCCTCTCTCACATGGAATTTGAAAATCTTTGTTTTGGATGTGCACAAGATATCCAAATGTTTGAAGATGACGGCTATTGGCTAGGCAGACTTTGACGCCATTGTGTTGGCTAACAGAACTACATACGGCCCCCTGATTAGCGGCAAGTCACGTACCTTGAATCTAAAGGGAACAAATGCAACAGTATTTATTTATTTATTTATTTGATTTGTATACCGCCCTTCTCCCGAAGGACTCAGGGCGGTGAACAGGGACATAAATACCAAAATACCCAAAATACAGAAATTAAAAACAAATTAAACCCTAGTGCCCAATGCAGAAAATAAGGAAGTTTTAGCCCCCCCCCCCTTTAGAGCTCAACTATTTTTGGCTCATTATGATTGCCAAAATAGATCCAGGAATCGGAATGAGCAGCAAAATTAAAAAAGAAAAATGCAATGCCTTTGGTGTAACACTAAGCAAGGAGGAAAAAGAGACACTAGCCAAAGCTGCAATGGATGCCACTACTCTCTAGTTGCCCCGTGACCAGTTCCCTGGCATTGACAGGTTTGTGGGGCAGACGTCTCCAGCCTGGGCCCCCTTCAAGGCTTGTGGACTTCAACTCCCAGAATTCCCCAGCCAGCCGGCATCCGAAGTCCACAAGCCTTAGGACAGGGGTAGGCAACCTCGGCTCTTTTATGACTCATGGACTTCAACTCCCAGAATTCCTGAGCCAGCCAAGCTGGCTCAGGAATTCTGGGAGTTGAAGTCCATGAGTCATAAAAGAGCCGAGGTTGCCTGCCCCTGCCTTCGGGGGTCCAAGGCCGGGGAGAGCCTCCATCTTGCCCCAGAGAGGGGGGGCGCTCGTGCAGGACTTCTCGGGGGAGGACCAGGCCCGGAGGGCGCCCCGACGGACTCTAGCTCCGACCCTCCGCCGCCCCCAGGGCCCCGGGACGCTACGGGCGGGGGCGGCTACTCACGCTCCGTGACGCGGCCGAGTCCCAGGACGTGCTCGGGCCGCACCGCCTCCAGCGCCAGCAGCTCCGCCTCCGTCCGCGGCAGGGCGGCCCGGGACGGCGGTGGCGCCGCGGCGGGAGAGGCCGTCCCGGAGCTCCTCTGCCTGCGCAGGCGGCTCAGCGCCCCGCCGGGCCCGGCCGCGGCCAACCTGGGCTTGGAGCCGCTCATCGCCGGCCCGGGCCCGCCGCCGCCGCCAAGATGGCCGCCGCCTCCTCTCCCTCGGGCCCGCCGGTCGCCATGGCAGCCGAGGGGCGGGGCGCGCGGCCCGACGACGAGAGGGCGTCGCCCCTAGAAACGGGAGGGCGGGGCACGTGGACACGCGCCTTCGCTGTTTCCGGCCACGCCCCCTCCCTCGCGCGGAGTGCGGCCGCCCCGCCCCGCTGCGTCTCCCCCGCCGGGCGGCTCCCGCTTGAGGGAGGAGCAGCCTCCGGGGGGCCGCTTGGAGCCGTTTTCTTTGGAGCCCGGCTGCCTCCGGGGACCTCCTGAGCGGCCTCCGACTCCCTGGGTTCCCGACCCGCATGGTGGCTGGGGCCTTCTGGGAGTTGAAGTCCGCACAGGTTAAACGTTGACGAGGCTGGGGCTGTCCTAAGTGGGTCCGATAAAGGAATTTCGCAGAAGGCAGAGCTGCGTGAGTTAAAACACGCCTTGCCAGAAGAGAAAGGTTTTTTTAAAAAAAAAAAAAACAGGGGTCTTCAAATTTGGCCCTTTTGACTTGTGGACTTCAACTCCCAGAATTCCTCAGCCAGGTTTGCCGGCTGAAGAATTCTGGGAGCTGAAGTCCACAAGTCATAAAAGGGCCGAGTTCGAAGACCCGTTTTTAAACCATTCGCCGTTTTTTGCACTTGTAACAGCGAGCAAGCTTAACACTAATGGAGGCAACAGCATAACTGCCCGCTAGGGAAGGATTCTTTGTTGTGGTTCCAGGATTTTAACTTAGGTACCAGTTAGAGTGTTTCAAACTTTGAGACCTTCATCTTTCCACTTAAAAAATAAAAACAAGGGTTCGTTTAAGTGACAATATAATTTTTATTTTTTTTAACACACTGCTGGTTAAAACTGCCAGGCAGTAGATTTCAGAATATTTCCCTCAACCAGACATCCTGAGAGGAAAAAAAAAAAGAAAAACCAACAAAAAATTTTTAAAAAACAAAACAAGTAAATGTACCAAAAATGGGATGGAGGGAATAATTAATGCAGAACTCATTCATACCTATTTCACTTCCCCAGGGGAAAAAATCTTTTGCAAAGCCAATGTAGTCAGACAAAAGTCATATGTGCTTTTTACCCTTTGCCCAAGCTCAATATTAAATGTACACCTACACACATCCCATTAATAAAAAGAACCAATGAAAAATATTAAAGACACAAAGTAAAGGACTTGCACACACCACCCTGCTTCAGAATTATGTATTGAGTTTAAAGTTATGAATGGCAAACCAGCGTAAGGACAGATTCCACCCAGCCCTGGAAGCTTGTAACCTGGCAGCAAACACCTAGGCCAGGGGTAGGCAACCTTGGCTGTTTTATGACTCGTGGACTTCAAGTCCCAGAATTCCTGAGCCAGCACAGGAACTGAAGTCTGGGAGTTGAAGTCCATGAGTTATAAAAGATCCAAGGTTGCCTACCCCTAACCTAGGCTGTCCTAGGAGGCCATGTCAATGCCTCTCTAGCAAGCAGGGACACAAATAGAAAATATAAACATACACAACAGTACAATAAAGGGTGGGGGCCTCAATCTTTTGATAGCTGAGACTGCAGTCCTCAAAACCTGCATCTGCCTTGTTAGTAATAACAAGGATTATCTCCACTTAAAACTTTGATCGTGATTAGGTGACCTGACTCCTATTTGCTTAGGAAGTGAAGTTTAAGAGAGGGGAAAAAGGTCAGGCCCCCTCCCTGGGGGGATTCAAACATCTCTCAAGGCACCCCAAATAATTTCCCACACGTTTAACCAGGGAATGATCTCTTGGTTCAAGAAACCAAGCCAGGGACACACACAGCCCTGGTCAAATAACAACTTGGAAGCTAAGCACCATTCTCAGATCCCCGTGGAGCACGCTTTGGTGGGGGGAGGGGGGCAGCGCAAAGGAACACCTTCCTCGGCTCTTCTGCTTGGAAGAAAGCGGCATTAGGGGCTAAGCAGGCATTGTGTGCCACCAGCTAAGCTCCTGAAGGAAGACGGCATCCCGAGGCCCAGCAGATTTTTACCGCTGTGTTCTTTGGGGCTTTTCAAAAGTAAACTACACTCTACTCTGTTCTAGCGACCTGAAGGTCTTTAGGATAAACACAGTCCTGCACAGCAACAGCCCCAACTCTACCTTTGGCTTTGCAGCCAGGGAGGCCCAACCGTATGTTTACTTAGGCTTTCTTTTTGGCAAATTCCAACACCTGATCTTTCCAACTTATATGGGACGCCTACCATCCAACGGAATACCCAACTGATTCCAAGCAGAGCTTTACCTTTGGGATTCAGATGAGCCCCCACCCAATTCTCCAGCCAAAGGCATCTGAAGACCTTTCCCAAGGGTGCTCAAACAGCCTTTTTTTCGCTCTTCAAGGTATTTAATCGATGATATCTGATTCATGGGCTTCCTCTTCTGTGTTCTGAACGTCTAAATTGCTGCAGTGAAATAGGAGCATTTCTCAACACTATGTACCTGATGGGACCTCAGAAACTATAAAGCAGCCATTTGTTCCCCCTACTGGCTAAGGGAAAGGGCATTATATTTGTACAAGCAAGATGCAAATGTAGCTCAAAAAAAGGGGCAGCTGGATACCACCGTGCCCAACCACATAACTAAAGCATGCATCAGCATAAATGAACCCAGAACACTGACCCTTCTCACAACAGGCAGTGGTAAGCACCTTTTGGCATCTGGCAGGCAAAGCTTAAACTGCTATTCGCTTGAACCCTGGCCTGCAAGCAAGAGATCTCCAGCTTAGGCAGAAGAGCCGCAAGGACCACAGTCCCTAAACCAAGTTGCCAAGTTGACCCCCAGCCCTCTGAATCAAACTGTGCAGATCACAGCAGTCTTTACTATTTTTACAGATCCTAAAAGGGGTAGATGCCCCTCACAAACACAATCAGAGAGCTGTAAAAGCAAAATCTGTGGAGAACAGCTTCTGTTCTGAAGTTGAGATGTGCTTTGTGGAGGGCAACTCTGCAAGGATCTTGACAGATCGCCTGTTTTTTTTAAAAAAAACTTTCAGAGTATAGAGAAATGAAAGACGGAGCCCTGGCATGCGCTCATGGTGTTAAGGGTATCTCAGAGCAGGAAGTGAAGTGTAAAGGGTGACCTTCTCCACTTTCTGCAAGTGTATGGAGCATAGGGCTCCAAGGGCCCTTCTCGTGCAAAGTTTCCACAAAACAAAGTTCTATAAAAAAAAGACCTCTTGACATACAAAGCCTGCCAACTCATATCTGAAAAAGTGTAAAAGGCAGAGGCAACAAATACAGATTCAAATGCTGACTTTCCTGCAGTTTCCTTTAAGAAAACACCAGAATGTCTCGTCACACTCAACATATTCAAATTCTAAGGGAAAATTAGGGCCACGCACTCTGTATAAAAAACAGGGATAAAGCTGCTCTTTCTTTATTAGTGAATGACTGGAGCCAAACAAGTCTTATGATAAAAGTGAATTGCCCTTTTTACACTCCAAGACCCAGAAATGCAGAATTTCAGTTGTGTTAACTCTACCCACCCATAGCAGAAACAAACCCTCTCTTCCTTGAGGAATTTTGAGCTCTCTGAATTAGAGAAGATAACCGTAACAAGTACAATTGTTCAGGAAGGTAATCAGTAACTGTTAGCTTCCTCTGGCGCTGGAGAAAAAAGGGAATGGAAATGAGGTGGCAATAGCTCACTTGCTCTTCCTCCATCTTCAATTTGTTTGTGGAGGAAACACAGAGTTTTACAATCAAGTGGGACAAATTAGGGTATGAGTGAGGCAAGCAGTCTATATATTCCCTTCACTTGCAAAATATAAGTCAGTCCCTAAATAAACAGATACAAGGGCTTTCATTTAAAGATTTAAGGATTCAAAAAATGAACAAGATAAAAGCAGCCCCTTGCCTTCATGGCTACCTACCTGAGCTCACATAATATCTGTCTGCTTTGAAAAACGGATTCATCTGTTTGGACCTGCAACATCAATAGCTTCCAAATCGAATTCTTCCAAGTTGAAATTCGAAGAATATAGAACTTGGTGAAATTACTTCTGGGTCATGTGTGTGAGATAATGAAGGTGTGAAATTTCCCTAGCTGTTGCCTTTGCTATATTCTGCTAGCAGGTATCAACCATCTCACAGGGCATAACCCAGAAGTCACTTCACCAACGGCAGCCATGAAAATGGACACCCTACTACCAAATGTGGACTTCCATCAAACAAAGTTTACAGCCATGACCAGGAAGAGCAAAGGGGAGCTTTCAGACAGGACTCTTGCAAATCCCTGCCAGTATTTTCAGCCAAATGGGGTTTATTCTTAATAAATTGGGGGGGGGAATATTACCGTCCAGTAGAAATATATATAAATAAATAAAAAGAAAAGAATTTACTTTAGGGTGAGATGTCCAAAAGGAAGCTAAATCTGGTCAGGAAGACGATTTTCTGAGCCAGCTGGAGAAAGAGAGCAGCTGACTAAGTTTAATATGTTTACTAGCAGTATGAAAAGAAAAGGCAAACAGTCATTTCCCTGTTGAGATTATAGCTGGAAAGAAACTGGGCAAGTGCCTTAAACTTAAGCACACGGACTGGGAAAATGGGACAGATGATAGGAACAAAAATAGGGTGGCACATCCTGGGCGCAGCGGGGCTCAAGCACCATGAGCTGAATATCAACTGACTGATTGACAAGTGCAGCCGTCTTGCTCTGTGCGAAAAGGCCACGGAGGAAAATGTCTTCAACTCTGCCTTTCTTTTGCCCTGATTCCACTATATGATCATAGCAATGGAAAACCAGAAGGTCACATCAAGAGACAAGAGAGAAATATTCCTTAGATACCAGTAAATACTTAGGGAAGATAACAGCAGCAGTTTCTGTAGGTTATAGATACTCGAACAACCCTCCTGCCTTTGCTACAATACAATCTGTGCTCCACGGCAGGAAGCACCTTTTAAGGCCATTTCAGACTCTGCCCACAAAAAGAACTGAAAGGAATGGCCAGCGGGATCCCTTCAAAGGGCACGCCTCTCTTTCAAAAGTGGCCTTGAAGCTGAGCCTGAAAGAATGTAATGACCAAAGAAGCTCAAAGACAAACCCCTTTTGAGATTTCCTAGCTCTGGACCTCTTAAGCAGAAAAAAGGAGACGCCACCTTGGATTGTGGAAAGTCTCCAGGCACAAGAAAAATGGAAGGCCAACAAGGAAGCTTCCTACATGCCCACTGGAGTGCCAGCTTCTACCAGTCAACATTTTAGCCACCTAACGTGGAATGGGAAGAGGAGTTAAAAGTGGAATCGCAGCATTTGGGAGGATGGGATGGGGGAGAGAAACTAAAGTTACACCAGGGGGGATGAGAGCGACTTGCCAGAATTGTCATGACCAGGGAAAACACTTGCCTGAAAGTAAAATCTTCTCAGAACGCCTGGCAGAGCAGGTGACCTAGATTACCTGCTCAACCTGTCCCATAACCAAAAGCATGTTGACCGAAGATCAATCCGTAAAGGTGAGTCTCCTCATTCAGGGGAGAAAAGAAGTACCACGTGTTCAGCTGCAAATGTTCTAGCAGATGTCTACCCAACCCCCACCTCCACACCCGTGAATCCTTCCAGCGAGGCTGCTCAGTGGCCGCTTTCCTTTCCAGCCAACCTTTGGATCGCGTCTCTCTCTCCTCCCGCCCCTTTTGACGCCATCTTGCTGGTCACAGGATTCACTGCCCCAAAGATCCAGGTTCTGCTTCAAGACCTTTTGGACAGGAAAGGTGCCTGCTGCTGGACCACAGCTGGCCAAGACCCAAAGTTCTGCTGAGGGGGATGCAAACGCTCCCTTTATTGTACCTGCTGCTCCTTAACAAGCCATTATTTTCCTTAAATGTGGAGAAGCCAAGACTGACGCCACATTCGGCCCAACTCCTCCACCCTGGCTTGCAGACCACTGTGCTTGCTGTCTTTTTTCACAATCTGCAAAGGCAGAAGAGGGTTGGAATGAAGACGCCAAAGGCCACTAAGATTGGGAACATGAGGCTGCTGTTGTCCGAGGCATAGGGGTTTGGTGTGCGGGGGCCTGACTGGACCCGGTTTTTATTGGCCTGCTTTTTAGGGCTGGGCCCTTCTTCGTACTCCTCTTCATCTTCCTCCTCCTCTTTCTTCTCCAGGCCTGGGTGAGGCTGAAGCTTTGGAACATCTGTAGAAAGAAGAACAATGTCTACACCCTGGTGTAAAGCATAGAAGCAGTTTCCTTAACCCTAAACCATTACGATTCAAAGCTGTAGGTAAGATGCTTAATGCACATACAAAACCTTATCCAGGCCAATGTGGAATCACACCAAGACTACACATGAACATGTTGGCCTCTCCGTAAAATGCAACAGGTTAGCATTTTCAGCCCATTACAAACTCCCCATTTTTTTCCTGGAAGGCAAGACTGGGGCAGCAGCCTAGGGCACAGAGAAACCTGACCCCATGTGCCCCTACTCCCTTCCATTTCCTGTGGATGTTCCCAACGGTCAAGTGGGCTGACGCTGGGTCAGGACAGCCAGAGTACCTGCAGCCAGACCCCTGCCCACGTGATCTCCTCTACAACCCAAAATAGATCAGCCGATTGGGAATGAGACCTCGACCCCCAGATGGCAACCTCCAACTTCCCTGCTGCAGAAGTTCTCTGGCTAGCATGGCAACACATTCAGCTTGCCTACAGACTGTTCGTCTCCTGCAGCAGGACTTGACCGCAGCTGGAAAAACTTAGTAAAATTGTTGCAGGTAAGGCGAGTTCCTTTCTGCTCAACTGGACTAAGAATACAGGCTTACATCCACCTCTTCAGCCAGAAGGCTCGAGACATTTTCCTTACTCCTGTGGGAAAACCTTTCCTTAGGTGACATGCACTGGCTGAGCTTAGTTTGCTAAACAGTGTACTAAGAAGAAAAAAAAACTTTCCACTGGCCGGAAACACAGGCAAAAGGAAGAACAACACGTAGCAGTTACAAAGGAAAAGTTAATGTTTAAGCCCTTAAAACCTAGAACCATTTCCGACGCTATTTTTTTTTTAGCAGCGTGGGACTAATTCCTATCTTCTGGGGACCCTGAACGTATTGAAAGATAACTCCAGTTACTGTTATCAGAATTGTATTGTCACTCAGCCTACACTTGTGCCAGGTTTGCTCTCTTGGGACTGGGGGTGGAGACCAATCATTACTATTGGTAGCAATATGAAAATAATTCTTCTCTGTGGGAGCGCCAGCCCTATGGAACCAACTTCCCCTCGAGCTCCGGATGGCCCCGGATCTCCGGTCCTTTCGCCGCAGCCTTAAAACACTTCTTTTCCATCAGGCTGACCTGGACTGATGACAGGGATTTTAAAATGTTTTTTAATTTTTTTTTAAAATTTTTAACTACAATTTTAATTTATTCTATTGGGGCTGTTAATTTAATTCTTTTTCACTTTTCTATCGTTGTATTTTATTGTTGTTAGCTGCGCTGAGTCCTTCGGGAGATAGGGCGGCATATAAGTCCCAATAATAAATAAATAATAAATAAACAATTCAGCCCTTAAGTTTATCACTGATGTCAGACCATATGAAGAGATTACTTCATCTTTTCTTTTTCAGAACAGAGACTTCAAAAACAAATAACAATGACCAAATCTGTGTCTTAAAATCAGTTTTTCCATTTACACAACATTATTTCTCAGCTGTGCCCCGGTCTCGACAGAACTAAAGCCCTTCCTGCGGTGACAAATCCTATGTTTTAGCAATTTAGTTCGATATCACCGTCAGCTCCTTAAATTATTACGCTGCTGGGTGACCCAGAGCTGTCCTTTGGACAGGATCTCCGTCCTTTGCCTGGGTGTTCAAAGAAGAGAAGGGAAGAGAAAGGAATTACTCACCCTCCGTTCTTCCTGCCAGGACATACAGTGCACAGATTTTTGGATTATCATAGTACCCCTGTGGGAAGCAACAGAGAGTTGAATTCCTTCGTTATCATTTGTCTCTTTGGAAGAGCCAATTTCTAACAACTGTTCAGGTGTGGGGTTGCCCCTTAGGGCAGCTCTGTGGAAGGGTCCCCAGCTCAGGCTCTCAGTTGTTGTGGCCAGCCCACACAGTTACCCAGAGGTTTAGGATACTACAGGAAGAAAGTGAATTGGGATTCCAAGCCAGCTGCCTGTTGCACTTTTTAAAGTATGTGTAGTGACCATTTGAAGTTACAATGGCACCAGTGGTGGGATTCAGCTGGTTCGCACCACTTCGGCAGAACCAGAAGCTAATTCTTTGGTGCCCAGGCCCAGAATGGACTTCCAGAAGCGGCATCCACACAGAGAACCGGTTGTGCACGTATTTGATGGCAGTGGAAAAAAGTGACTTATGACTGGTATATGCACACTGAGAGCTTCTGGACCAGAGACAACTTCCTTGTGTGCCCAATCACACTTGGCCAACAAAGGATCCTATTCTGTTCTATTCTATTTTCACCCTTACGACGACTGCGGCATGCCTGTGGTCAGGTGGTCAAAATACAGGCACCTGGCAACTGGCATGCATTCATGGCAGCCGCACTGTCCCAGGGTCTTGTGATCATCATGTCTAGCCTTCCCATCCAACAAAGTCAATGGGGGAAGCTAGATTAGCTTAATGACCGTAGGATTCACTTAACAACTCTGGCAAAAAGGTTGTAAAGCAGGACAAAATACACTTTCCTTTGCTTAGCAACAGAAACTTTGGGCTCAACTGTGGTCATAAACCGAGGGCCACCTGTACCAAACTGACCTCCCAGGCTTCCCTCAGGCCAAGCCTGCAAATATTTCACCCTCCATTTTACTAAAGGATACTGGTTGCAGCAAAGTCAGGCTAGAACTAAGTTTCCCGTGCAGCCCTCCCCACATGACCAGTCCTCAGCTTGGGGGTTTCGAGAATGCTGAGATGTTTGGCGTCATCCACTCTCTTTCTCAGGGTGCCTGAGCTTTTCTGTTCTTCGTCATCTCCCCCCTGCCTAATTCCTATCACACACACATACCTGTCTATTGCCCATTTGTTCTCCCCCATGGCCCGCCTCCCTCCTAGCCTTTGACAGAAGAATGCCAGCGAGGCACCAACTGAAAATGGCAGACTTGACAGAATCTGTGAAGACACACATCAGGGCTGCTATTCTGCTTCTAGTTTTGCATCACATCTTGCCAGCTTGAGATTAGTGTATGTGCGGGGGGAAGGATAGGAATGTGGGTGGACAAAGACAAGGGGGTTGGGATGAAGCCATGCCAGCCCCGACAGTGAGTTGCACCAATCCAGCACAAGGTTAGCCCAAAGAATTCGGAGATGGAGGAGGCCGAACCCAGGGTCCGTTTCCTAAACAATCTGAGAACTTCTAATTGGACATTGATTGATAACAGGGAGTGGCCAGGGGAACGTAATTGCATCTTTTTCGTGCCAAGCTATGTCTGTAATCACTCTGTTCTTAGTGTACTCTTGGAAAAAACAATGAGCCAGGAGTCTTTCTTTGCTAATTAACTTAAGTGGGATGGATGACAACACCATATTTTGGAAATGGAGTGCCCACAATATTTTGGAAGCAGAAGTGATGGGTACCAAGTGCTTGATTTCCACAAGTAAACCTGCCTAGAAATGACTATATTAAGATCACATATTGTTGTGACTCAGGGCCAGCCTGTGGGTCCGGCAGCCGGCTCAGATGTCTCGGATGACTCAGATGAGGGGGAGGAGGAGGGTGTGGAAGACGAACTGGTTGATGATGGCTTGGAGGCTTCGCAGAGCCCCCAGCCGGGGCCCTCTTCTCAGCTGCGTGAGCCCGATAGTGCGGAGGATGATGACCCACAGCTGGCCCTGTTCAAGGACGCCCGACGCAGGAGGCAGTCGAGCAGGACCAAACAGAGAAAGGCTGTGGGACTCCTCGGAAGGAGGCACAGGGAGGCCACGCCCTGAACTCTAAATAAAAGGAGTGTTTGGGGAAGGGCTGGTTGCTGAAAGCAACCCTTCCGTTTGAGGATTCAAGTTCCAGTGTTTTTGTTTCTTGTTCTGTTGTTTGTGTAATAAATCTTGGCAGACGCTTTGCAGCCTCAGACGCTCTCCAGTCTCTACTGTTTGAACAGGGGTTTGCCTTATTGCAAGGCCGGTAGCAGGCTGGTTCAGAACACATATCATATATTATCTGATTATCCACACAGGAGAGGGAAGACGCTTCAGACTTTCAATCTGAATTTGGAAGATTTGCTGGTAAAATATTCAATCTCCAAAAAAGAGTTTTGAATTATTTTTAAAACTGAGTATGAATGGTCTGAAAAATCACAGCCCTGACACAGCCGAGGAGCAGGGCCATCAGTGACAGCAGACGCACATCATTAAGGCACCCATGTCTACAAAGACGCTTGTTACTCTGGCCCGAAGGCAGCATCTGCACCGCAGAAGCAAAGTTCCGCCCTTCCCCTTCATAGCTGAAGAAAACTCTGTACAGGTAGTCCTTGACTTACAACCACCATTGAGCCAAAAGTATGTTGCTAAGTGAGAAATTTGTTAAGTGAATTTCGCCCCATTTTTTTAAAAAATCCCATTTATATCCCGCCCTTCTCTGAAGACTCAGGGCGGCTTACAAGCTTAGCAGTAGCCTTCATTCTATGTATATGCCTGCTTATTAGGGCTTTCACACACACCCCAAGCGGCATTATTACAAAGTCAGCTTATTGCCCCCAACAATCTGGGTCCTCATTTTACCTACCTCGGAAGGATGGAAGGCTGAGTCAACCTTGAGCCTGGTGGGACTCGAACCTGCACTAATTGCAGGCAGCTGGTGTTACTTAAGGAGGCATTAGCCCACTGCTCCACCAAGGCAAACCTTTCTTGCCACATTTGCTAAGTGAATCTCTGCAGTTGTTATGTTAGGACTATGGTGGTTAAGCGAACCTGCCTTTGCTTGTCAGGCCGCAAAAGGTCATCACGTGACCCCAGGACACTGCAACCATCAAAAATAGGAGTCAACTGTGAGGCACCCGAATGTAAATCATGTGACCGTGGGGTCATAAGTATGAGAAATGGTCCCAAGACACTTTTTCCAGTGCTTTTTAAATTTCAAACGATCACTAAGCGAGGACTCCCTGCCCCTTCCTCTTGAGGCGAGACTTGCTCCTGAATGAAACAGACATGCGGTTCCTTAGGCTCCTCTGCCCGCACAGGAGAGTGGCAGGGCCCGTCTTCTGAAGGGGGAAAAGTGCTTAGCAAATTTGCTTCAGGGCAGCTGGTTTTTTTTTTTACCTTGACAAACTCAATGTTCAGCTTTCCTGTGAAGGTAGAAACTTCTCCTTGCACACTCAGCTTCCCCTTCTTGATGCTGATGGGGATAATCTCATCGTGGGCAGTGCTGTGTCCCACTCTGTCAAAGATGTCCAAGTCCTTCACCACTATGTGGCCGTTCAAACGCACATCAAAAACCTGTGTGTTGAAAAGAAGACAGAATTGCTATCAGCACGTAGGAAAACGGGCCCAGCCCAGCCCAGGCAAGTTTTCAAGCTACTCAAAATTCTTCTTGGGAAGAATGGAACTGCCACCCATCTACACTCTTTGACGAGGAATCCTGCCTAACTCAGGCCACCGTGAGTTGTTTTCAATAAATGTTGCACCAAGAGAAATATTATTTTATTAATGCTGTGCCTCATCTTGAGATGATGCCAACATCTGGAGCGGCTTATTGGACAAAACGGTGTACCCAGTCACTGGTAAAATAAACCAGACAAGTTACCTTTAGATATACAGTCAAAAGTAATGTTTAAGGTTGTTCCCCCTCCACAGTCCTGGGGAAAACGTCAAGGATGGTAGCCCAATTCACACCCTTTGGGATGCACCCTCCAGCTCCACCAACCTTTAGCTCAGGGACGTCAAACTGCCAGCCCGTGGGCCGGATGCGTCATGCCAAAACCACGCCCACCCCAGCTCTGGCAATGGGGGAAAAGTCGCGACACGTCATGTGACATGGCAAGTTTGACACCCCTGCTTTAGCTGATGCCTTTCAAGTGGCGCTTTTGTTCATTCACAAAAAAGGCCCAACTGCTTCTAGGAACCCCTCCCAGGAGCCCCCCCCCTTTTTTTACCTTCTGCTGCGACTGTGCAAAATAGACTTCAGCGAACTTCAGCACAAGGACGTAATCGCCCTCTTCCTTGATCGGGACCTCGTAACCAAATGTTTCCTCATTGTAGCGTTCCGTTTGGTAGAGAATTTGATCCTCGGGGTTGGATCGCAAGATTGGCAATTTCATGCCATAGTCGGAAGCTGTATTCCAAGAAATAAATATTTTTTCTAAGCATAATGCAGTTTTCCTTTGCCCCTGTGAATGCGACACCCACATTTAAGGGTTTAGCTTCCCCTTCCCTCCACTAGACCTCAAGGCACGGGTGTCCCAGCTTTCGGCTTGCTTGGGCCACATTAAGCCTCTTGGGCTGCATACAGTGTAAACTGTAAAGTACAGTTAATGCATATAAATAACAAACTTCCTTTTTAAGTTTTTTATACAAGCTCACGGAGCCGCATTACTAGCTGTTCAGGGCTTCATGCGACTTGTAGGTTGGACTCACCTGCAAAGCTTAAGGAAACAATACACGCACAGAGGCTACAAATACACAGAGCGAACTTGAAAGGCCCCTGCAGGCTCCAACCGAGCGGGCCACAAGGTATCCCAAGAGTTCTGCCAGGGACATCTGGTTTACGATGGCTCAGAATCTACTGGCCTATTTCCCAGTGCTATGTGGCAGATCAACGGGGACTTCTGGTAGCTTAACAAAAACAGAGTGAGCGTTTTCTTCCCTCCTAAATTAAGCTGCTAAATCAAGAACTCTTTGACAAGACCAGGAAGTGATTGGTGGGGAGGGAGCTTCAAACTCTGGTACAGTACTGAAAACAAAATCCCGTGCCGAGTACATCTTTAGCTGCATCTTTCTCAGGGATGCTAACTCCATGTTTGTGAGCTACCACTTTCCCCCAGGATCCAGCCGGTGGATCTTGGAATGGTAACCAATAAATAAAAAGCTTTCGGCTCTGCTCCATATTGGGATGTCATCTCTGGATAAGAGGCAGCTATGCTTCTCTCTTGCAATGCAAGGCGTTACATCTTTCTGGTTACAAAACTAAGATCCTGAATTAGTAATACAGGCAGTCCTTGAGTTACAACCACTCACTTGGTAACTGTTCAAAGTTACGACGGGCATCCCTAAAGTTACTTACAAGCCAGATCTGAAGTTCCGACACCTGCAGTCACATAATGCTATTCTTGGGTGCTCAGCCACCCCCACCCTCATTCACAGCTCACCTGTGGTCACGTCACTGCGATTTAGGTTTTATGCTGATACCCAGCATTATTTCTGGTTTCCGGCAAACAAAGTCCACTGCAGTCAATGGATTCGCTTAGTGTCCATAGGTCTGCTTAATGAGTGCAATGATTCTCTTAATGACTGCCGCAAAAAAGATTGCAAAATTGGGCAGTCGCATAATGACCCACTAATGATTGGCAAGATTTATGACTGTCATTTATACGGTCATAAATCAAGTACTACCTGTACATTAGTAGCAGGCTATGTATTTTCAAACCACTTTGATACTGTAATTCCCTTCATTAGGCTATTTCCATTTTAAGGGTTTATGTTATGCTTTCTTATGGTTTATGCATTCCATGGTTTAAATTCTAAGATGAGAACTTCTCAAGAGTTCTTTTGACAGATGGACAGAACAGATCTGCAAGGAAGCCCTGCCATTTTACTGCATCTGCTGCATCCTTGGGGGGGTTAGCTCTCCTCCCTCTTTTGTCCTGCATGTGGGAGGGAGGAGAAGGGAGCCACAAAATAACAAAAGGAACTTCAGCCACCCATGGCCCAGAAGACAATGAAGAAATAATGTTAGACTGAGTAAAGGTTATGACTTTATGACAAAATGTCTAACCTCAGCCTTATTACAGCCAAGCAGAAGCCTTCAATTAGCTATTTTTGGCATAAAAATAGTTGCAGTTCCTGTGAGAAATGATAAGTACATTCAGTAACTCAGTAACAGAAGTTGTGTCTCCTTTGCGTGGACTTCTGCTAAAGGCAAATCATTCCACGTAGGCCCCCATTTGGGATGCTTAAAGCCCTCCTCCCTGAAAGAGCCCAGAATAAAGTCACGGCAAGATCCAAGAAGGTGCCAAGCAAAAGTTGAGTTCCTCTGTGTAAACTCTTAAGCAAGCCCTTTCCAGACACAGGGCTTTTTCCATGTAAGTGCCGGGGGGGTGTCCTTCCATTTTCCAACTTTTTTTTTAAAAAAATCTACAATTTAGCCATTCAAAGTTTAGAAACACAGCAAGAGTCTTTTCCCCCAGTAAGAACTAGCTGAAAAGAGAACCGGAGAATACAAGCCACAAACCAACCAGAAGCCCTGAAGCTAAATAGTTCCTCAAAGCAGCGGAAGAGAAGGCATGCGTGGAAAACCAATCTCCCTGTAACCCAGCACCCTGGCCTGCTCTTACAGACAGCAAAGCAAAGGGTGAAAGATCCCACACTCAGAGGAGGCACAAAACTTTATTCTTCTTCTTTTAGAAGCAAATGTGGATTAACTTGAAGACCGCAAGTGAAAAAGAACTCTACTAAAACATACACTGACGATTAAAGAAAAAGGAGACACAGAATGTTTTCAAATAGGGGATGTATTTTATCAATGGCTGGAAAAACAGGGTAGGGGTTTAATGTGTATTGTTAATTAAAACAAATGGACCCAGAAGATGTGTTGTTTACCAAGCACTTATGAATTGTAAATGTAGAAAGCTAATAAAATATTACATATAAAAAAAGAACAGCCACACCCTATAATCTGCCTAGCAACATAGGTTATAACTTTAACTGGGCAAGATTCTGTCTATGAGGCATAGGCAAATAAAGGATTAGATTCAATTCGGAAAGAAAAACTCCGCTAAAACAGCCATTCCATCATGGGGCTACGATGTCGATTGTGTTTATACCCCTCTCAAAATATTGTGGCGGTCAAAAGGGAGCTAGATTTGTGTTGTGTTGTATTTGACTGCGCAGATGTCTGAAACTATATCACGCAGTCCTTGACTCGCAATCATTGGTTACAACGGCACTGAAAAAGGTGACTTACAACTTGGTTCTCGTGCTTACAACCGTTGCGACATCCCTGTGGTCGCAAAATTCAGGCACTTGGCGACTGGCGTGTATTTAGGGTAGCTGCCACGTCCCAGGGCCACGTGAACAGCACCCGTAACTTCCCCAGCTAGCAAAGGGGGAAGCCGGACTTGCTTAACAGCCTGCCTGATTCACTTAGCAAGCGCAGCGATTTGCATCGCCTGGGCAAAACAGAAAGGTTGAAAAATCAGGCCTGGCTCACTTAACCACCTTCCTGCTTAGCTGTGGAAATACCGGTCCCCATTTTGTGGCCGTCAGCTGAGGACCAGCTGTATGGCTAGATCGTGGGGGTGTCATTTGGTGTCATTTGGAGAGGCCCTGTCAGGGCTGCCACTTGAACTTTGCATTTGCTGTCAGCCGGCCATGAGGGAGGGAGGGAGCCGGACAGGTGTTTGTGTGTGTGTGTGTGTGTGTGTGTTACCAACTCATCGTACCTTCCAGAGACAAAAGGTCTAAGGCAGGGCTCTGCAACCTTGACAACTTTAAGACCTGTGGACTTCAGCATAGCTGGCTGAGGAATTCTGGGAGCTGAAGACCACAAGCCTTAAAGTTGTCCAGGTTGCAGACCCCTGGCCTAAGGTCTGAGCCTGGGCATGGGAAGCAGCAGCTCACCCACCAGCCCGTTGAAGAGACTGTTCCCAAAACAATTAATTCAAATGTATTTGGACAATCGGGACCAGGGGAGGGGAGGGGAGGAGCTGGACAGGGGCAGTTAACCGGGAAATTTTAGCCTATGAACTTCTGGCTTTGCTATACCGTAATCCAGCTGGCTTTGACTAAAAGTGTACCTTTCACTGCAAATGGAGTTTCTTAAATAAAGGGCCAAGTCAGGGCAGGTCTGACAGGCACCTGCTTCAATTTAGCCGTAGTACCTGGATATCCTTATTCAGGGCAAAGTGTGCTGCCCAGCTTGGAAGTCATTCAGATTCAAGGAAAGAACACTTCACTCCCAGGCACCAATAAGAGAAGTTATTCAGCACTGAAGCCCGTGCTCTCCTGGCCTGGTTCTAGCTTCATCTGCCAAACGCGAGCAGCACAATCCTAGATTGCAATGAAAATGCAAATGGCTGATGAGCAGCTTCGTTTTAAGCAGGACTACAGGACTTTCATGTCGTTACAGTATCAGTTGATAAGAGAGCCTTTCCCATTAACCGTGAAGATGATCTCTGTTTTGATCTACAAAGCCACTCTTCCTTCTCACACACACACACACACACACGTATATGAGAACGTCTCTTCAAAAACAATGCAGCTTTTATAAGACACGGAGGTACGTCAGCCAAAAGCAATAGCTGGTTTATATTTATATTTAGGCATCAATTATTAGAAGATCAACAGCTTTAGCACTCATCACCGAAGGTTCTCTCGCCCACAGTAGAGGACGCAACATTCTCTACTTAAGAAGTTGCAAAACAGGATCTGAAGAATAGATAATAAGTAGGAGTTAAGCTTGCCGGACCTTCCTTGAGCCAAAAATTCTCAATACTGCAGCACGGTACAGATTAAAACAAAGTGTCCTGCAAGCATAAAGTTCCCAGTAAGAGAAATGGTTACTCTACTCATTTGGCAGATTCAGCCCTGGAATCCTCCTATGTGTCTGCCTGGCTTGTGCAATGAGAGGAATTGCAGTTTCTCAGCGCACTTGCCAAGACTCAGTAGAATCTGCCTAGAAACTCTTGCAAATAATTGGCTCTGGAAATATCTGAAAGCAGGGAGTCCTCTCATCTGTGATTCTGAATGCCTACATCTCTACCCACAATGCAGAAAGACACCCAAGCAGGTATGAAATCTAATGGAGGAGGAAGTTGATGTAAATCGTTATGAAGTGTGATGACTCTCCCTGGACACTTCCCCAGATACCTCTCCAGATGTAAAGTCGGGAGAAGATGAACCAGTTCCTGGCACATCAGGAGGGGAGTTGGTCGAGGGCTCTGAGCAGCTGTCTGAGGGGGATCTGGCTGAAGCACAGCTGCAGCAGGACAGGCCTGAGGCTTCAGGTGGGGAAAGCGTGCAGCTGCAGCCAGTCAGGGATGAGGAGGAGGAACAGCCCTCTGCACCTGATCCCAGAACCGTAGGGCAGAGAAAAGGCAGGTGCAGAGAAGGTCAGTCAGATTACTCACTGGGAGAAAGCCTTGCCCTTCTTGATGGGCTGCACCAGAAGCTGGCTATTTAACACAGCAGACAGATGGCACCGATGCTGGGAACAATGTGTTCATTCCCTAGCTGGTGGTTGTGATTCGTGCCTTGCTTTGGAATTGACACTGTGCCTTGACTTGGATCGTGCCTTGTGAACTCTGGACTTCTCTTGCCTCAAGAACCCTCTTTTATTGTGGATTTAATTTTGCCTGGTGGGTTTATCTTGTTTGGGAAACTTTCAAGTGCCTTGTGGACTCATTGGCCATTGCTCTGTGGTCTAGCATTGGCCTGCTTGTGGCTGGACTTAATTGGGACAGTTCTGGGGTTTTGGTGAAGGGAATTGCTGGGGAATATCAATAAACCCTGTAAACCACCATTACGTGTGTGTGTGTGAGCGAGCGGGACAGCACATGAAGTAATAAAAGCTATCCTCATGGTTGAGGATGACCTCTTCATCCAATAGCTTACAGCTAACACATTAAAACAATTTATAACAACATAAAGATTAAGGAACTTTTGTTGATTGTTTGGATTTGAATTGTAGAGTTCTTAAGGTAAGACCTACACTTACTTTTAAAACAAGGGAATGAAGGAAGGCTGTTCACCAGTGGATAGAGTGCAGGGCATGGAAGCAACTGCCCCCCCTCCCCCGGAATTCTGTGTCCAGTTCCGGCACCACCATCCAAGCAGGAGGTTGACAAACTGCAGCACACTGGCAGGACAGCTGTCAATGCGGTGAAGGCTCTGGAAACCAAATCTGGCAAAGACTGGATGAAGGAAGCGGGTATATTTAGCCTGCAGCACAGAAGGGAGTTAGCATAGCGCTCTTCAGAGATCTAAGGCCAGAACCAACAGACCGAAACGGGCAGATTCGGGTTAGATAGGATGGTAAAAGAGGTAACAGAGGAATGAGCTGTCTCGCGAAATGGTGCATTCCTTTCAGTGAAAGATGCTCAAACCGTAAAACTGTATTGAATCCGTCTCCAATGCCAGTAGCAGATAGCAAAGAAAGACTCCTGGCCATTTGTTTTGCCAAGAGTATAGTTTACTGAAGCTTAAGTGGTTACCAAGTAGTGAAGCTGAATCTGAGGTTTTCCCATGTAAACAATACAAAGTACATTTTCTTCTCTCCCCCCCCCCCGCCCCCATCTGCAAATGTCCAATCAGGGGCTCGTATATTGTTCAGGAAACAGGTTCTTGGTTCCCAGCTCTGCATGTCGATAGTTGACCTTGGCTGGCTGAAGCTTCTCACCCGGCTCAGTTGGGCTTCCATCCCCTCTTCTCCCTTACAGTCCAATCCCCCCCCCCGCCACTTTTGCTAATGTCAGGCTGTCAGCTCATGAAGCTTAGACAGCAGAGATACGTTCATACCACGATACACACATGTATAAAATAAATATAACTCCCATATTGATATTAAAAATGAACAGTATAAAAAGTCAACCCAACCAACCCCATTATATATTATTTTGGATTTAGATTGTAATAGACACCATCATTGGCTGGCCAGGATACAATTTTTAAGGCCCTCTTCCTTTCTCAACCAAACAGTGTTCTGAAATAGGTTGAGAAGACTTTTCTGGGTTTTAATTTGGAATCCAATGCAGAATGCCCACGAGTCCCTACTTGGCGTATGTGCACAGCTCGAGCCTCAGATGGCAGCTTTGCCTGGGCTTCCTCTCCAGAAAAGCTCAGCAGAAAAGCCTTGGCAAGCCCCACAGTCAATACTGTCTCCAGCTCAGGAGTATCTGAGAGAGGAAGGGAGCTGCAAAGCTCTGCTGACAGACCTGAAGGGCCCCAAGGCCATCTCTTTATTGGGACAGAGATGGCACTGTCACACGCAGCCTTCCCACCTGGTGGCATCTGAGGAAACGTGGCCAACCCGTGGCCTGAGCAAAACCCCTTCCACACCTCCTGGTCTATCCCGGGTACTTTGCACACTCATTGCACGACAGCGCTGAAGAGTTGCCATTTCCCCCCAGTTTTACTCTCTCTTTCACTACTCCAGATTACAAACCAAAGAAAAGTAGCACAGAAACGCAGGAAACAAAGCCACTGAATATTCCCTTTTCTCACAGCTAGAATCCCAGAAAACACACTGGACTTCCAAACCTTAATGCTAAAATGAGGCAGAGAGTGGGAAGCAAACTAAGGGCCTGCATACAGCTGCAGCAGTCAGCTGGGAAAGGCCATATTCGCCTGGGAAGAGGCAACTGGTATGGACTGTATAGTATACAACCAGATCTTCTCCCATAGCCTCCCTTTGCAAAAGTCAAACTCCTTAAGGGTTTGACCGAGATGAGACACAGACCGCAGGCACAAGATAGCAGAATATTGCAGCAAGCTTGAGCCTGAAACATTTTTATAGACTTGTGGCAAAGTCCAGATTTTGCAAGCCAAAGTTTCCCAACCTGGTAACTTTCAAATGTGCTGATACCTTAGATTACAGCAAACATAGAGAAGACAATCTAAATACTTGTGTGAGAGCTGAACATTGGAAGAATCTTTGTTTTGACATCAAAAGTGCAATCTGGGAATATAATGGCAACACAGAAAAGGTGAGACATGGAGGTTTGGTTTAATCTATCTCACATACTGATTGTTAATGAGAAATCTGGAATTTATTTAGCATAATTAAGTCTGATGATACCTCAGTTAGTTACATAGTCAGAAAATGTCTGCAGCATGATCAGAGAATCAAAATGTTAAAGGAACCTAAGACCACCGAATCCAACTTCCTATTCAGGACAGGAACCCAAATTAATACATCCCAAAAGACTAACTTTTGTTTCAATACATCCAGAGAAAGGAAGGCTTTCTTGGACTCAAATTTACGGTCAAACTGTTGTTACTCATGATAATTTTTTTCTAACATAATTCTTCCACATTCTTCCTATAATTTTTTTATTTTTATTTTATTTTAATTCCATTTATATCCCGCCCTTCTCCGAAGACTCAGGGCGGCTTACAAGCTTAGCAGTTTAAACACATTATTTCATGTCCCAGACCCTGATCCAAGACAACAAGATTGTGACCATCCTCCAGTATGGCCTCGTCTACTCAGCTTGGTCTAGTGATGAAGGCTTCCGGCTACAAACCAGGAGACCGTGAGTTTAAGTCCCTCCTTCGCCATGAAAGCCGACTGGGTGACTCTGGGCCAGTCCCTCTCTCTCAGTCCAACCCACCTCACAGGGCTGTTGTTGTGGGGAAAATAGGGGAGGAAGGAATGTTGGATATATTTGCCACCTTGAATTATTGGTAAAAATATTAAAGGCAGGATACCAACCAACATGACATAAATTACAGGTATTTGAAGAGAGCTCTATCTTCAGTCTTCCCTTCTGAAAGTTAATCCTCCAAGTTCCTGCAATGTCTCACTATGGGAATTATTTATTTTCATACTATTCCTCTAATGTACCATGATAGTTTTAAATTTTGCTTCTACCTTTTGGGATGTCAACAATCCCAACTATGTCTGTCAACCGCAAATCTGTTAAGCATTTGTCTTCTCTATGCAAAGGGTTAATAAACAGTAGTTTTTACAAACTACAGAGCCCAGGGCTGAAGAAACTTCCAACAGCCCCAGAAAGAATCTACAGTGCTTCAGTTTATGCAGCAAAATCACATCCCATATCTGTAAGACTACATATCCGGAAGACAACAGGCATTACTAAAGATTATGATCTGTTTTGCAAAACCACACAATCTACTAAGGTTTTACTCATCGACCCTTCTTCTCCTAGCAGTGAAAGTACTACTGGACATGTGCAAGCAGGAACTGCAGCATTGTGTCAAAAGTGTTGTCTCCTTCCAATATAACCCTCTAGAATTCCGTCAAGCTGCTTAACAATAACAGGCCTGGAAATGAGAATTGGGAAGATGCAGAGAGAGTTGAGCTAACCTTAGGAAGGAAACGATTGGAAGGAACCACTGGAGCACAAAGTGATGAAACTGTCAAGCAACTGTGCAATGGCTTAACGTTTTCCACTTTTCCCTAGCCCAGCACAGCCCAGAAGGAAAAAAAACACCACAATGTTCTTTCTACACAATGTAGAAACTATAAGCAGCCAAAATTATTGTAGCATTTTATAAGAGAAGGTGGTGGAAAAGAAGCAGCTTCTGGTTTACTAAAACCACAAAGAAGTTCCTTAAAGAGGCACCTGGAATTGGTGTGGTTATCTCTTTGAGCAGAAACCACAGCTATCTCCATCAGACCAACACATATGACAGGCTGTCCCCACCCCATCCAATGTGAATCAAAAGGAGAACAGACCAGACCGTATGCTCAACATTTGCAGTTTACCATTCATACAAGGACAGCAGATTATGACGACTTGTCAAAAGAATTCAGAAATTCTGGTTTGTCATTGGAGCCACAAAATCCAGCCACAAAAACCCAATATGGAAAGGGAGGGAAAGAAGGAGAACGAGAGAGATGACAAGGAGAACTGTAGAAACCAAGATGTTGGGAAATGGTGAAAAAAAGAGAAGTGGATCAGGGAGGGCAGCTCTGAAGAAAGAGAAGAGGCCACTGCAGTGAAGAGAAAGGGAAGGCCAGCAAGGTCAGAACTGGGTCTATTCCCCCCCCACACACACACACCCCTTCTGTATCTCAGCTGCAAAGAATCTTTCCCTGCTTGCATGCAGAGGATGCATTGAAATTCACACCAAGGCAGCAAGACAGAAGCCTCGTGTGAGATCAACCCATGATTTCCCTAGGGCAGAAGCAGAGAGGAGGAGGAGGAGGACAGAATCCACAAAAGGAAGAAAGAGGGCTGGGAGCTACCCTATGCATAGGAGTTGGGGTCCAACACACCTGGAAGCTCCAGAGCCTAGGAACGGACGTTCCGGGTAATGAGATCTGCATTACTCCTGGCCAATAACATCCACCTAACGCAGGGGTCTTCAAACCTGGCCCTTTTATGACTTGTGGACTTCAACTCCCAGAATTCCTCAGCCAGCTTTGCTGGCTGAGGAATTCTGGGAGTTGAAGTCCACAAGTCATAAAAGGGCCAAGTTTGAAGACCCCTGACCTAACGCCTCGGACTCATCCACCCACGTGGGCCATCCGTGCTCTTCCACACCAGCTCAGCACCCACAGCTCCAAGATCTGCAGTCGGGGCGAAGGGCCAATCCTTCCCCGACTGCCGCGCACTGCCCGTCCTGGGACGGCAGCCTCTGTGCAGGAGTGCAGAGCCGGGGGGGCTCCCCAGTCTACTTCCTCGGCCCCATCGCCCCTCTTCCCCCCGCTGAGCCCCGGCGGAGACGCGGAGGCCTCCCCGCCGGCAAGCCGCGCTGTCCAGCTCGGAGCCCGACCCTCCTCCCCAGTCTCCTCTCCCCGCCAACCGCTGCCACCGGAGGCCCAGATAGGCTGCCCCGACACATGGCGGCTCCACGTCGCCCGGCCGGCAGCCACGACTTCCGAGGCCGCCGCAGGTAGAGCAGCCCCGCGCCTGGAGGCTCCCCCTGGGGCTCACCTCGTCCCACCCGTCCCTCGAGGGGGTCCTTCCGGAAGTGGATGCCGTGGACGTCCACATGGGCCTCCCCGCCGGCGTTCACGGCCCAGACCACGCTCTCGGCCAGGCTGGCCCCGGCCAGGCTGCCCGGCGGCGGCTGCAGCGCCAGCAGCGCCAGCAGCGCCGCGGCCAAGAGCCAGGCGACGCGGAGCTGCGGCCCCCCGCCCGCGGCCACCATCTCCGGCTCCTTCCGCGCTGCCGCCTCAGCTCGGCGACGGCTCCGCCCCGCCGTTGCCGCCGCCGCCGCCGCCGCTCTCGCACATGCCTCCCGCCGCCTCAGCCGCAAGGGGGCATCCCACCGTGCTGGCCGTGCCGGCTACCCTGACGCCGGCCAATCGCCGCGCGGCTTCGCGGGGTCGCGCCGCCTGGTTGGCTGCTGGAAGCCCGCTATTTGCATATCGGCACGGCCGCCGGCCCATAGGTGCGCGGGCGAGGGGAGGGCAGCAAGGTACGTTGAGAGCGCAAGTAGACGAAGCCGATTGGGGGACCCTTTCGCCTATGGGCGACGCTTCCCGCCTTTCTGGGGGCGGAGCGCGGCCGTGGCCCGTTCCACGGCCACCCGATGGGGGTGCGAATATTCGCTTCTGTTTGCGCAGCCTCTGCTCTCTGCAACTTATTACCACAGAGAGAAGGGAAACGGAGGAACTGCGCTGTCTCTATTTAAGCCGGCAAACGTTTCCCTACATTTTCCCCGCCGGGATATCACCCGATCTAGTGGTAGAGCCCAAAGCAGGCTGTCCAATTAGAAAGCTACAGCGAGGCTCGAGCGCGGTGGATTGTGGAGTCGTGCTGGCAGGAAACCGGAAGTTTGATGCACGGGTGCTCAGAGGCCTGCTGTTGCCATGGCAACGCACGCCTGTCCTCGAGTAGCGGTCCCCTCGTGGCAACAGCGCTACGTTCGCGCTCCTGACTGAACCCGGGTTAACGTGGCATTCAAGTGAAGCATCTTATTGCTTCCTGTGACGAAGTAGCGGCTGTTTAGCCACAGGGTTTATTCGCATGCATTGCCATTAAGTCTTAAAAAGCCCGTGGAATTGATTTAAAATAACTATAGTTAATGTGTAAAGCAATGTTTTTTCCAACTTGGCAACTTTAGGATGTGGGGACGTCAATGTTTTGGTGTTGTAATAAGTTATTATTCATTGTGTGTCTGCACTTTGCCTAGAAATAAAAGCATAATAAACAGAATCACTATTACCACTGGCATTTGCACATGTGCAGAGTGCATTTTCTTCGCTCCTGCTTGCAGGCCCTTGGCTCCCTGCTTTCTCTGCGTCTGGACTTCAGCAGCTGCAGCTCACAACCAGCAGGCCGGGGATCATGGGGGAATCCAATCATGCTGCTTGATGGGGTTGTTGAAAGACCATCTATTTCAGGTCATCAGGAATCCAAATTGAAGCATCCCTGAGGATCGTCATCAAACTACTCTTGCTTGTTGAAGCAATGTCTTTTTCTAAGGTTCAAAAATCAGAATCCCTGATTTGGTCCTTGCAATCGGCCCCCCACGCAGCATCCTTCAAGCATCCTTTGAAGAGGGTCGCCAAGTTTTGCTCAGAACTTGAGGGGGATTTCATCGAAGCAGGACGGTGCCTAATGCTTACCCTCTGTGGTTCGAAAATTACACTTTTGATGAGGCAGCTCAAAATTGTATCTGACTTTATTTTACAGCCACATCACCCTGCTGGCACAAATTGTTTACCGTTCCAAAGTCCTTTTCATGTGGGCTGTTATCAAGCCAGGGATCTCCCATCCCATCATTATAAATTTGAACTATTTCCTCTTTAAAGAGTGTGTTGCCTTTGCCAAATTTATTCTGTTATTTCCAGTCTAAATCTCTCTTCTGTCTGACTTCTTCCAAAGTGGGGCTCTCTGTACTGGGCAACTTTTAAGACTTGTGGGCTTCAGCACCCAGCCATGGGACCTGAAAGTTGGAAGTGCAAAAGTTGCCAAGTTTGGAGACCCCTCTTAAAGAATATGTTAACCTATTAATCTGCATTTTGGATAAACTTTCCTTCCTTACTCTTACTCTTGCTCCCTGCAGCAAGAATCAACCATCAGATAGTTTGTGGTGATCACCCTTTCCTCGCTTTCAGCCCACCTTTTTTCCTGTATGACATTTGTGAAGATTTTTTGGTATAGTTTTTCTATGATAAGATACTTTCAAGTGGGCAGGAAACTAAATGTCAGGGGTGTCAAACTGCTGGCCCACAGGCCGAATGCGTCACGCATATGAGGTGGCCATTACAACCACCAATTGGAACCAGAATTTCTGCTGCAAAGTAAGGCAGATGTTAAATGGGCTATGCCCAATTTTGCAATCTTTTTTGGTGAAGCATGTTAGGCAATAACAGGTTGTTAAGTGAATCATGCAGTCTTAAGCAAATCCAGCTTCCTCCATAGACTCTGCTTGTAGGAAGCTGGCTTGGAAGGTCACCAGTGGTGAACACAAGACCCTGGGACACTGCAACTGTTGGCCAATTGCCAAGTGGCCAAATTTTGATCACCTGACCATGGGGATGCTGAAAGAGTTGTAAGTACAAGGATTCCTTGTAAATCTCTTTTTTCGTTGCTGTTGTATTTTCCAATGGTCATAAAAATGAATGGTTATAAATTGAGAACTTCATGTAGTAACCATGTTAACTTTGTTAAAATCTGTTGTATGTCCTGACGGGATGACTTGATTTTGAACTATTGTTTATTTAGCATATGGTCACGCAATCACTGGTATAAAACACATACAAACACAAATGTAAGTTTAAGCAGAACATCAGCAAACGTGTGTGTGTGTATATGTATGTGTGTGCATTCGTGCATGCATTCAGAAAGTATTTAGACCCCCTTCACTTGTCAATTTTGTTATGCTGCAGCCTGATTCTACAGTTATTGAAATTTATTTTTTTCTCATTAATCTACACTCAGTACCCTATAATGACAAAGTGAAAACACAATTTTACAAATGTCTGTAAATTTATTAAAAAGAAAAAAATGAAATATTACATTGGCATAAATATTCAGACCCTTTTCAACAATACTTGTAATTTAGCTCAGCTGCCTCCCATTTCTCTTAATCATTGCTGACATGTTTTTATACCTTGATTGGAGTTGACCTGTGGTAAATTAAATTGATGGGACATGATTTGGAAAGGCACACACCTCTATAGAAGGCCTCACAACTGACAATGCATACTGTAGCAGAGCAAAAGCCATGAGGTCAAAGGAACTGCCTGCAGAGCTCAGAGACAGGGTTATTATAAGACACAGATCTGGGGAAGGCTACAATAAAATTTCTGCTGCACTGAAGGTTCCTAAGAGCACAGCGGCCTCCATAACGGAGGGTTTGTGTCACTGTAAGTTGGGGGTGGGGGCACGAAGGGAGGCTCAGCCAATCTCAATGTATACATGGTTGTACTTTGACAATAAAGGTTCATTCATTCAATTCTCAAATGGAAGAATTTTGGCACAACCAGGACTCTTCCAAGAGCTGGTCACCTGGTCAAACTGAGCAATCGGGGGGGAGAAGGGCCTTAGTAAGAGAGGTGACCAAGAATCTGATGGTCACTCTAACTGAGCTCCAGAGATCCTGTGTGGAGATAGGACAGAGTTCCAGAAGATCAATCATCACTGCAGCTCTCCACTGATCTGGGCTTTATGGCCAAATGGCTAGCTGCTAGACAGAAGCCTGTCCTAGTGCAAAACACATGAAAGCCAGCTTGGAGTTTGCAAAAAAGCACCTAAATTACTCTCAAATTGTGAGGAACAAGGTTCTCTGATTGGATGAAACCAAGATTGAACTGTTTGGCCTCAGTTCTAAAGTTATGTCTGGAGGAAACCAGGCACCACTCACCACCTGCTCAATATCATCCCAACATGGCGATAACAGCATTGTGCTGTAGGGGTGTATTTCAGCAGCAGGGCCTGGTAGACTGGACAGGTTTGAGGGAAAGCTGAATGGAACAAAGTACAGGGATATCTTCAATGAAAACCTGTTCCATAGGGCTCAGGATCTCAGACTGGGCTAAAGCAGGGGTGTCAAACTCAATTTCATTGAGGGCCGCATCAGCACTGCGGTTGCCCTCATGGGGCCGAGTGGGTATGGCCAGGGTGGGCGTGCCCTACTGGGTGGGCGTGGCTAGAGTGCGTATGGCCTACTGGGTGGGCATGGCCAGCTCTACATCATTCGCATCAAGGGTGCCCATGGGGGGGCCTGGGCAGGAGTGGGACAGATCTGAGGGTCTCTGGCAGGAGGAGGGTCTCTGGGCCAGGGCCAAGGCAGTGGGGGCCGTTCCCTCACTGTTGCCAGGATGGTTTCGCGGGCTGCATGAAACCACTTCGCGGGCCGGATCTGGCCCCCGGGCCTTGTGTTTGACATGTCTGGGCTAAAGGTTCACTTTCCAACATGACAACGATCTTAAGCACACAGCCAAGACAACACAGGAGTGGCTTAGGGACAACCTGGAGTGGCCCAGCCAGAGGCCTGAGTTGAATCCTGTTGAACGTCTCTGGAGAGACCTGAAAATGGCTGTCCATTGACGGTCACCATCCAACCTGACTGAGCTTGAAAGGATTTGCAAAGAAGGGCAGAAAATCCCCCAGTCCAGGTGTCCAAAGCTTGCTGCGTCACACCCCAAAAGACTCGAGGCTGTAATTGCTACCAAACGTGCTTCAGCAAAGTACTAAGTGAAGGGTCTGAATACTTATGCCAACGAGATATTTTAGTTTCTTTCTTTTTAATACATTCACAGACATTTCTAAAATTCTGTTTTCACTTTGTCATTATGGGGTACTGTTAGATCACGGGTGTCAAACTTGCCACATCAAGTGACATGTCACAACGTACCGTGACTTTTTTTGTATTGCCGGAGCTGGGGTGGGCGCAGCCTCTGTATGATGCAACCGGCCTGTGGGTCGGCCGTTTGAAATCCCTGGTGTAGATTGATACGAAAAATAATGAATTTCAACAACTGTAGATTCAGGCTGCAGTATAACTAAATTGACAGCAGAGAAGGGGGTCTGAATACCTTCTTAATGCACGTATATAAATATGTGGACATTACAATATATGAGATAAAATTACATTAAGATAAAACCTTGATAATATCACCATAATATAGCGCCACAGAGTCACAATAGGATAGATGCTATAATCTGCCATCCTAAGGAAGCCAACTATCTAGCTGCTTCTGGTGTGGCTGCAAAGAGATCACCCAAGATGCCCTGAAATTTCCTGAAGGCACATTCTCAAACTATATATGTTATTGTTTATTCCAATGCTCCAGCCCAATGCGGGCTTTGGGGCATTCCCCACTTAAAGAGTTTTGTCTTAGTCCTGGTGTTGCGTGGCCTGATTCTATTCAGGTAGCTCCATATTTTTCGGGGCAGCTGCATTCCTGGAAGTGGTTTTGTTGAACCAGCACGATCTGTTTGGTTATAGTTATTAAAGGTTACCCATTTTAATCGCCCTTCTTCATCTAGATCAGGGCTCTCCAAACTTGGCAACTTCAAGGTTTGTGGACATGCTGGCTGAGGAATTCTGGGAGTTGGAAGTCCACAAATCTTAAAAGTTACCAAATTTGGAGACCCCTGATCTAGATCATAATGTGGTATTGTATATTATCCCAAATTGGTTTCTTAGACTTAAGGCTGGTGGAAAGTAGAGAGGCGGACACAAGCGATGTCACTGTGGGGGCCGTCCTTCTCCAAAGAAACAGCAAAGGGGTGCTCCTGCCTTGTGCATACGCCTCCAAGAAACTGACCACCACCGAGCGAGCCTGGGCGATTTGGGAGAAGGAGGCCTTTGCTGTTCGTTGGGCCCTGGAAACATGGCCATGCAAAGGCGGCTCGGCGGTTGGCGTGGATGTTTGTGACACACGTGTACCGCCTGCACGGGGTGCCCCGCCATATCATTTCAGACCGTGGGGTGCAATTCACGGCTCGCTTTTGGAGGGAGTTCGTCCATTACATCGGATCGTCCCAGGGCCTGAGCTCAGCGTACCACCCGTGCACTAATGGAGTAGCAGAGCATGTGAACGCCACAGTGGAGTGCTACCTGCGGTGCTATGTGTGCCACCAACAGTCTGACTGGATGGATCTGTTAGCATTCGCTGAAGTAGCCTACAACAATGCAGTGCACAGCAGTACCGGGTTCACTCCCTTTCGGGTGGTCTCCGGATATGACCTTGTACCCATTCTTGGGTGTGCTTCCCTGCCAGCCCAGGGAGTGGATGAAACAGATAGAGGAGGTAAAGAAAGCACTGGAGCGAGCTGCGGCGACTCACAAGGAGCAGGCGGACAGGAAACGGAGGACTTTCAGCTCCCCTAAGGTGGGGGACCTTTTCTATCTGTCCACCAAATACCTATGGCTCCGGGTGCCCTGCAAGAAGTTGGGACCCAAGTACCTTGGGCCGTTTCAGGTGGTGCAGGTGATCAACCCTGTCACGGTGCGACTTTGGCTACCGAAGTTCCTGGGCAAGGTCCACCTGGTGTTCCACTGCAGCCTACTGAAACCTGCCACAACGTCTGCAACGGCAGTGGGAGAAGGGGGTCCCGGGCCCGTCCACAGCGAGCACTTTGAGGTGCAGGAGGTCCTTGACTCAAGGCTGCGAAGGGGAAAGTTGCAGTACCTACTGCTATGGAAAGGTTACCCCAGGGAGGAGGCCTCGTGGGTGGGGGTGGGGGACGTGCATGCTCCCCGTCTGGTTCGGGCTTTCCATCGAAGGCATCCAGGAAAACCGGGCGGGGAACGGACCGAATCCACGGGTTGGGTGGATGACCACTTACTGCTTGCTTCCTCTCTTCCAGGTGGAGCCCTGGTAGGGGGGGCGGCATGTTGACCCTCGCAGGCCCGACATCCGGCAGGGGTGGTGGCTCCAGGACCCCTCAGCCCATCTGTGGCCGCTCCGTCTGGCCCACCCGGAATGCCCACAGACTCCCGGCTGTCTCTGGCGGCCGTGTCTGCGTTGGACTGCCTCTGGTCGTCTCCAGCCGCCGCACCTGCGCACAAGGGACATGCTGACACCCAGGCGGAACCCCAACCAGCTCTGGACGCCGCGCCTGTGCACAAGGGGCATGCAGGCACCAAGACAGGACCCCGACTGGTTCTGAATGCCGCACCTGCGCACAAGGGGCATGCAGGTGCCAGGACAGGACCCTGACCGGCTCCGAATGCCGCACCTGCACAGGAAAGACCCACAGGCGACGGGGCAGGCTCCCGGCTGTTTCTGGCGGCCGTGCTGGCATGGGGAAGCCTTGCTGGGGGGGAAAGCAACACGCGGCTGCTTTTCCGGGCTTCCCTCATTGTGCGGCGGACGGGAACCATGCCGGCTGAAGGGACTGACATTCTGACTGCAGGGGGTTTGATCTTGGGAATTCCTGGCTGGGGAGCTGGGGTGGCTCCAATGGGCGGAGGTGTCCCGGAGCCTGGGGGCCATGAAGGAAACGGTCCTGGGTGGGAAGGGACCAGTGGTGGTGGGGTCTGGGGGTTTGGTGTGGGGGTTCCCGGAGCTACATACCTGCCAGGGACGAGCATGTGGGGCACGGAAGAAAGGCGGAAGCCAAAAGGTCCTGGAAGGGAGGGGTAGCACTTATATTTAAATGTATTTTTTAAATGTATTTTAATCTATTGTTGTAACTTGGGCATCTTGTTTAAATCTTTTTTAATTTTTGTATTCTTGTACTTTTATATGTTTGCCCTGTTCACCGCCCTGAGTCCTTCGGGAGAAGAGCGGTATACAAATATAATAATAATAATAATAATAATAATAATAATAATAATAATAATAATAATAATAATAATAATAATAATAATATGGGGGGCTGGGCAGATGCTGGTTTGTTGAGGGGGCGTGGTAATTTGTGCCAGATGGCTTTAAACAGCGTTGGATGCGGAGAGCACCCAACGCTGACTTTGTTCCCGCTTCGGATTGTTTTGCAAGAGAATAAACACGTTTCCTTTGTGGGTTGTCTTCCGTTTCTGCTGTGGTTTTTCCTGCCGTTTGTTCGCGGATGGATATTTGACAGTGGTATTGTATATTATCCCAAATTGGTTTCTTAGACTTAAGGCTGGTGGAAAGTAGAGAGTCTAATATTTTATGTATCAGTAGATCTCTAGGATACAATGGCCTGTTGATCTTATTCTTCTTTCAAGCTGTCTGCTTTTGTCGCCTGAGATCAGGAGGGGCCGTGTTAGAAAGAACATGGAGCCAGGAGAGTGGTGTGGATTTGAGGGTTCAGATATTAGTCTCATTGTGTCATTAAGATAAACATCAGTCTTTTGAACTTACAGATCCTGAAGAGAATGACAGTGTCAACGAAGAACCATCTTCAGAGCTGAGCTAAAGCTTTGGCATCTTTCTCTCAATTGTTCTGCAAGTTTTTCAGTGGGGGAGATGGTAGCAGAGGGCTCCTTCCACTTATTTTGCTGGACAGGCTTCACTCTTTTGCATCTATCCTGGCAACAGAGGAAAGCATTGCCTCCTTTCCATTTTTGTTCCTGCTGGCTCTGGTGGACTCAGTCCATTCTCATTCTTTCATGGCTTCTTCAAACAGAAGAAGTTTCTGGATACTTCCCAGAACATCTCAGACAGCTGCAGCCAGACTCTCTAAAGATGTGACCCTCTTACGTGAGGGCTCTCCCTCTGTGCTCTTTCAGGAGATTTCAACAACTTGGCCAAAGCTGAGACAGGTCTTTGGTCTCTGGCAGGTTTTCTTCGGCATTTAAACAGCATCTTTAAAAGCCGAGTTCCCCGGTTGAACTGCTCTGAGCAGTCAGACGTATTCATGAAAGCAGTTAGGCAGTTAGAGGGAGGCACTAGGTCAGGGGTAGGCAACCTTGGCTCTTTTATGACTCGTGGACTTGCAACTCCCAGAATTCCTGAGCCACTTGGCTCAGGAATTCTGGGAGTTGAAGTCCACGAGTCATAAAAGAGCCAAGGTTACCTTCTAGGTGGAGCTGTTCACCTGCAAGAATCGTGCTCATACTTCCTCCTGTGGCAGCTTTTAAACCAGCCTCATTATCAGATTACAGAAGTAGAAGGGTCTTGGGATGCCACTGCTACCTATCCCCGACCCAATGCTCGGTGCAAGGCCTGCAAATTTGGACAGTGGTACTATAATGTATTGGGCTTTATTGTAACACCACATGGTAAGCTGGAGCTAGCTAACGGCTCCCAGCACCACAGACACCCCGTCTCCAGGGCTGCTACTGGTTGCCCTTAGGCGGCAATAGGCTGCTTTAAACCTATTGGCTACCGCCTAGGGGCCAGGCTATAAATTGCCGCAAGCTGCATCCCAGTTCTCTAGTTCAGATCCTGCAAGCAAATAAACATGTTCATTGCTGAACTCACTCGCCTCGTCTTCATTCCTGCGCAACGAACTCACAACACAACAGGTACAATACAGCGTCCCACCGTAGAAGATCTACCATATTCTCTCCTTCCACCAAAGGAGAGCCTCTGAATCGTCTGCCAAAGAGATCTTTCTCTTGGGGCGTTCGCTGACATTCAGGCATCTTCCGTCTCCTCTCTCTCTAGTTTGGAGCAGCAGAACAAGCTTGTTCCGACTTTGGCAGGACGGCATTTCTTGAAGGCTACTTGCATGTCTCTCTTTCCTTTCTCCAATCTAAGGAGGGTGTTTTTTTAAAAACAAACAAACAAACCACTGGATAACCATTTGACTGGGATGGCATGAAGCTCCTGCCTTGAGCAGGCGACTGCAGTACAAGATCTCCAAGGTCCCTTTCTTCCTATGAAGCTATGTTCTAAATTTCTTCAGCTTTTTTCCACTCTTTGTAAGGGGACTTGGTTTACATACTCTTTACTATCATTGCTTTCTTCTGTGCACACTCTAGCCTAGAGGTAGGTCTGGACTGAGTCCAGATGCAGCGTGAGCAGTGCAAATATTGGGAAACCATTCTGACGATCCTTAACTTGTTGGTTTCAACATAGCCACGAAGGCTGGAAACAACGTGAGTACAGCCCATCTACAAGGCACCAGGAGGGAAAGGAAGACTATGCCACCCTGTAGGCTTCACTATGGTTGCACAGTAAAACAAAGAAACACAGAATCAAAGGGCTGAAAGGGACCTTGGAGGTCTTCTAATACAAAAGCACCTGAAAGCAGGACAAGAAGCAACGGATGGAAACTAGTCAAGGAGAGAAGCAACCTAGAACTAAGGAGAAACTTCCTGACAGTGAGAACAATTAATCAGTGCACCTGCCTCCAGAAGTTGTGAATGCTCCAACACTGGAAGATTTTAAGAAGAGACTGGACAGCCATTTGTCTGAAATGTATAGGGTTTCCTGCCTGAGCAGGGGGTTGGACTAGATGACCTCCAAGGTCCCTTCCAACTTATTAATATTATTATTATTATTATTAACCCCCTGCCCAAGTCTCTGGACTCAGCTCCCAGCTCTGTCAGTCCCTTCCTCATGTACACGTAGAACCACGCCTCAAAGTTCTTTTGAAGAGTTTCATCTGTCGGAACCATGACACGACCAACATTCTCAGCTCCTCGTTCTCCAACAGGAACACTCCGCTTGTCTGATGAAGAGTAAGTCCACTCCACAGGGCACAGAGAGGTGAGGGAAAGGCAGCACTTTGTTTCCAGTTTATATCCAACAATGCGCTCTCAGTTGCATTTAAATACTTTGAAGAAGGATTGCTGATCTGGACAAATCAGAGCTTAAGCTAAGTGCCAAATCATAGGAGATTAATGAGCATCATCTGTCATCATTTTAAATGAGCCTCAACTAGGTTTGGTCCACCCAGTGGAGAGGAATAGAACTGCCATATTTCAATTTATGAAGCAAAAGAGACTGGAAGGGGGGCGGTTTATGTGGCGCACAGTGCAGTGTGTAGGGCGCAAAATCTAGTTCATTCTTTGGCAACTGGGCAACTGCAAATGGCTCCTAACTTCAGCTCTTTGTGGCAGTTTCCACCAACGCTAATAGTGTTCAAAATCAAAAGTTTGTGCTACTTAAAAATTTCTCCCTGTGGGAGATACATCATTTTATGTCTGTTACCATGTTCCCTCCTGGAGGCGCTCTGGCCCCTTGTTTTTCTGAATGCTGCGTTCTGGAGATGGCTGCCTGCAGTTGCTCCAGCTTGGAAGGTCTGGAATTGGGGTTCTAATCCCAAACATTTCAGGTACTTTCTCTTTCTGAGCAAAGCGAGGGCAAATGAGGACCAGCTGAGAGACCCAGCTGTTTGGTGATGCTGCCTTCTAAGAGCAATTTGGCCAGTGGGTCTTTGTTGCTGTGGGAAGTCAGCCTCCCCCAGAGAAAGAAATATTAAAAGGGCAGAATATTATATTTCCTCAAAGCATCTTAAAGAGGCAGATAAGCATGCCCAGTTTTTCTTAATAGCTCCAAGTCTCCCTCCCCCAAGCAGAAACCAGCTCTGTAGAAATGCAGATGTAATAATCCATTCAGGAAGGTTGTAGCTCTCCAACTAGAAGTTTGGGAAGACAAAGACCCTTAAAATCTACATACCCCACCCAAACTCTAGGACAGTACATAATAGGATTAACCCACAGATGCCAAAGGGACACACTCAGACACAGGTCAAAGTACATGACACAGGAAATACAAAGCCTCAAACAGGAACAGGAAACAACTCCAAACAAAAGCCCAAGAAGGTATAAAAACCCACCACTCCCTACTACATGTGGTCAGTTTTTTCTTCCAGAGCCATCTTTCTGTCTGGCTCTCCTCTTCAATAAACTGCAGCCTTCTTTCTAAAGCGGTCGCCATGTTGTTTATTCCTGGCTTGAACTGAACCCTGATGAAGACTCTTCCTTCTACATTGTTCTCTAAGTCTGGATGTTTTCTTGCAGAAGTTTCATTACCCAACTAGGTAACATAATCGGTGCTAATGATGTTACCTAGTTGGGTAATGAAAAGTCTGCAAGAAAACAGCCACGAAGGACCCCTCATTTCAACCCTGAGCTACAAATATTCTCCTTCATTGGTAGACAGCTGCACTTCAACCTTGCATGGAGTCTTTCCAAGCTCCATCTGCCCTCCACCTCCTCGTTGAGGCTTCAAGACGGTTCCTAGACTCCCGGAGTACACGAGGCTGGAAAGGCTCCTGCAGAGGTCCACTTCCTCTCCCAGATGTCTCATGCCAGAAAAACAGCTGCCCAAAAGGGCTGAGATGCTGACCAATGAAGCTGCTCTGTTGGGAGCCCCCTCTGGGCTGGCTGGGAGATGAAAGGAGTAATCCCTTCAATGAGATTATTAGATTGAAGACTTAATCCCTAAATCCCTCTGTACATGGAAACTACCCCCCCCCAATCCTCCCCCTGCTTCCATGAGTGTTGTTTGGCAGAGAACGAGAGAAGCAGGAAAGCCCCTCTTACAGGAGAAGCAGGAGGGTGGAAGGACTGGATCCTGACACACACACACACACACACACACCACTCACCAAGATTTAATGAGAGGTGCTGAGGGACAAGGCCAAGCCACCAGGGCTGAGAGCGGGACAGTCCATTCTGGACTTTTGTTAGGGCAAGTGCGGTCCACACAGTGTGGGAGAAGAAGCCAAAGGTTTGTGCATCTTTGCGGTTCAGCCATTAAAGCCTCCCCACTTTACTTCTCAGCCAACAATTACCAAATTCTGCTATGGAACATCCTTCCCTTCTAAAGAGCTTCAGTGTTTATCTGTTTCTCAAACTGGGCCACTTTTAAGTAGGGTGCACCTACTCCCAGAATCCCTCAGCTGGCATGTGCTGGCTAGGGAATTCTGGGAACTGGGATCCACACATCCTAAAGTTGCCCAGGTTGGGAAACACTGATCTAAATTAATCGTGTTGTGTTGTACTGAGTGATTTCAGTATTTAATTTTGTATTTGGTCATCCAGAGGGAGGATATTCCTGCTGATTGCACTGTGAATCTCTATTAATATTTCACTTAATGTGCTTGGTCTATGCTGAAGGGCATATGCAGGCAATATAGTGAAACATCCATGAGCACATAATAGGGATGTGTGTGTTTGTGCATGTGCATGTGCAAGCTTTTTATAAAGACAAAGTCTCCTGTGCTCCTGGCCGCTTCATAGATGCATGACCCACCATGTTTTCTTAGCACCAATGTGGATTTCCTGGTATACCTACCCTCACTAGATATCAGCCTGGTTGGCTATTTAAGATGCTGCCCCTCACTGAATTTAATTTTGCCTGTCTATAAAATCCTGTTTTGATTCTTTAATGCACTAGGTGTGTTGCCTGCCATTCTGAGCACAAGAGCTCAAAAGCGCCCAGTTGCTGCAGCCACATTGGCTGACCGTGTCCCATCTGCATAAAAGGCTCCATTTTGGAGCCTCCAAAAGGGCTCCATTTCAGGACATCTGCAGGGTTTGGTCAAAAAGGCTAAGATGGCGGTCACAGCACCGTGACCAAAGCTCCGCCTGCTTTCCTGTGCACTGCATGTGCCTCGAGGGCTTGGCACCCGGCTGGCTCAGATTAATGGCCAGCCCAGTCAGGTGAGAGGCTGGTCTTCCTCCTTCAGCAGCTGGCATCTCTGGATCCAGGTCAAGATGGCAGCAACGTACATAAGAAATAGCTTCAACTGCAGGGCTGCAGCCGCCATCTTGACCTTTTTTGACCTTACCCTGCAGACGTTCCATCTGTGTAGAATAAAAGCCCACACAAAATTCGAGCAAAAGCCTTAGACTTGGACGACCGGAGGGTGAGTGTGGGGTGTTGACAGGGCGTTGACTGTTCTCTCACAATGTGGCTTCTTGAGTGAGATTCTGTGTTTGCAGACCGGCTGGCGTAATGCATGTGACCGGATGCAAATTGGCAAGGTGCACACTTGAGTCTCCTCAGTAACCCAGGAGGCCAACCTGGCTGACCTCCAGAGACCAGGCGGGGCTGGGCCTCCTGCCAGGTTCACCTCCCCCTCCCCCCAACTTCTTGCAAAAGAAGGAAGAGGAAGGCCGTGTGGAGAGGCGCTGGGCAAAACCAAGGGTGCCCCTGGCCCTGTGGGCAAGGGATTGCCTTCCTTTGTTTCCTCTGAGCCAGTGGTGGGTGTTATGTACTGAGGTTTGGGAAACATCTATTCACATGTATATTGGAACTAACAGTTCCCCTGCACTTGTATTGAACTCTAACATTTCTGGCGGGAGCCAAAGTGGCGGGATTGTTGGGTTCAGTCTGATTGGTTGTATGAAGGTATATAAGAATGCATGTACGCCCTAACCCCTCAGTACAGTTATGATTGCCAATAAAGCAACTGTTCATTTGTACTCATCTGCCTGGCGTCTTCACTATGCTTCAGAACCCGATACATAATAGTGGCGACGAGGGTGGGATCCTGCTTCGCCATAGAGCTGAAGTCACAAGGGGATGGCTTACATGCTGGAGGAAAGAGGCATCTTTCCCCCACCTCTCTACCGGCCGGCTAGATCAGCATGCTAGCGACCTCGTGCTCAGAATCACCCATCTGAGCCTGCGGAGCAGGATCCAAGCTCAGAAGGAAGAAGATGCCAAAAGTCGGTCAGCCCCGTGAATTCGACATCCGCCACGCCGAGCAGTGGCCGTTGCACCTCGGACAAATAGAAAATTACTTGCAGGCGAACCAGATTGCAGAAGATGACCTAAAAGCGGCGACTCTACTCTGCATAAGCGGGCCTGCAACATTCGACCTGGCCGAAAGTCTATTCACCCTGACACCAATTGAAGCCATTTCGTTCGCCGATCTCAAACAGAAGCTGAACGCACACTTCAAACCCAGGATGTCGGAAATGGCCTGGCATTTCAGATTCAATCAAAGAGTACAACGCCCTGGGGAAACTGCATCAGAGTTCATCGCGGCCTTACGCCAGGCCGCTCACCTCTGCAGGTTTTCCAACCTAGACGAGCGTCTTCGAGACCGGCTCGTGTGTGGCCTTAGAGACAAGGCGTTGCAACAAAGACTATTCGCTAGGCCCAATCTAACCCTTCAGGACGCGCAAGACGAAATTATGGCCGACGAAGCAGCCAGAGGTGCGGTCCAGGTGGTACAGACATCCAAACCCAGTAAGTCTGAAGAAACAATTCACCACGAAGCCGCTACTTACAGCAAAAATGCAGTCGAAGAGGAAATTTAGTTTATATATTTAGTTTATATAGTTTTTATATTTTTGTAAGTAAAAGGTATTTAGTAAGATTATGCGTCGTGTTTTTATTGCCTTCCTGCATGCACATCATGCATTCTCTGAAGCACGGTCCTTCACCCTCTACAAAGGTGATTTTTACCTTGACACTTTTTGCCACACATGGGCTTCCTGATGTCATAGTTTCTGATAATGGGGCTCAATTTACCGCTGCTGAGTTTCAGGCTTTCCTCAGAGCAAACATGATCAGACACACCACATCTGCGCCCTTCCACCCGTCGTCGAATGGACAAGCAGAACGAATGGTGAGAACGACCAAAGACGCACTCAAGCGCATCATCACAGGTGACTGGCACCACAGACTTGCAGATTTCTTACTTTGTCAGCACTCCACATCTTGTACAGCCACAGGGAAAAGCCCTGCAGAACTGTGCTGGGGCAAACGCCTCATCACCAAACTGGACAGACTTCACCCTGACAGAGTAGCATCTGATGCTGCTCAACCCAAACCCCCAAGGGGGCTACAACCTGGTGACATGGTCTGGGCCAGGAACTATGGACCAGGACACTTGTGGGTTCCTGGGAAGGTGGTTGACAAATCAGGGCCCCTATCTTACACAGTAGCGGTGGGCATCTAGTAAGATGGCACATGTATCAACTAAGAAAAAGATTTCCAGAACGGTCACTAAGTGAGAGTGAGGATAATAATTCCTCCCATAATTCTCAAGCTGGCACACAGCTAGCTCTTATTCACCCTACCAGCATTTTCAGCACTCAGTTGAGTTCGAGTCTGAGGAGGACCAAGAGGGCACAGAGATGCAACAGGAAACCCCGGATCAATCGGATCAGCCAATCTTCAGTGACTACTGTGCTAATCCTGTTTCAAGACCTGACTCTGGGGTGGGTCTACCGGACAGGGCCAGCCAGGGCAATTCTTCGGAGTCTCCAGCTGAGGAGAACACAGATTCTCAGGGCATGCCTAATAAGTTGGTAGACTACAAAGTGAGGGAAACGCAAATACGTTCCTCACTGCCTCATAGGCCACCTGCACACCTTGCTGATTATGTGGTCAATTAGGAGAAAGAAGTATGTAATGAATCACCAAGTGGGGTGGCATGCCTCTTGTTTTTTGGGTTTTGTTAATTATATGTGCATAGCATATCGTAAGGGGACTTACAGGAGAAGTCTATTCATAGACACATACTGGGTCATTATGTAGTACTTGGTAGTACAGGTTTACTGGCAGAACAGCAAAATGGGTCTGTCTTTAATCTTACTGGCAGCAACCTTTACATTGCACGTCCGAGAAGGTTGCGTTGGAAACTATTACCTTGAGTGGGGTCAATCACTCTAACTAAATATTGGAGGGTTGGAGCAAGCACATAATCCCTGAAAATGGGTTATAAGGATATTTACCTTGAGTGGGGTCAATCACTCAGAATCAAATGTTGGTGGTTGGGAGTGAGTTTTTATAATCCTTGAATAAGGGTTATAGGAGTATATAACCTTGAATGGGGTCATTCACTATGTATTGGAAGTTGGGAGTAGAAAAAATGTAAAGCTGTAATGTTATAAGAGTATACTGTCTGTTCCTTAAAAGGGGAAGGGGTGTTATGTATTGAGGTTTGGGAAACATCTATTCACATGTATATTGGAACTAACAGTTCCCCTGCACTTGTATTGAACTCTAACAGTTCTGGCAGGAGCCAAAGTGGTGGGATTGTTGGGTTCAATCTGATTGGTTGTATGAAGGTATATAAGAATGCATGTACACCCTAACCCCTCAGTACAGTTATGATTGCCACTAAAGCAACTGTTCATTTGTACTTATCTGCCTGGCGTCTTCACTACGCTTCAGAACCCGATACATAATAGTGGGATTCAAAGAGCCTTGGTGGAGCAGTGGGCTAATGCCTCCTTAAGTAACACCAGCTGCCTGCAATTAGTGCAGGTTCGAGTCCCACCAGGCTCAAGGTTGACTCAGCCTTCCATCCTTCCGAGGTAGGTAAAATGAGGACCCAGATTGTTGGGGGCAATAAGCTGACTTTGTAATAATGCCGCTTTGGGGGGGGGCGAAAGCCCTAATAAGCAGGCATATACATAGAATGAAGGCTACTGCTAAGCTTGTAAGCCGCCCTGAGTCTTCGGAGAAGGGCGGGATATAAATGGAATTAAAATAAAAATAAAATAAAAATAAAATTCAGCCGGTTCGCACCACTTGGGCAGAACCGGTAGCTAATCTTTTGTGGCCCAGGCCCAGAATGGGCTTCCAGAAGCAGCATCCACACAGAGAACCGGTTGTTCACCTATTTGAATCCCACCACTGCTCTGAGCCATGGGGGGGGGGGGCGGGGTGGAGAAAAGCAGCAGGTTTGGAGCTTAAAGAAGACACCAGGGCAGCTGAGACTGGACACTTGTGGACAGTTAGGCCCAAAGTGCCATTCTTTCTTGCTAGTGAGGTGTAGGGGGCCTAGAGCAGGGTTTCTCAACCTTGGCAATTTTAATACGTGTGGATTTCAACTCCCAAAATTTCACAGCCAGCATGATGGCTAGGGAATTCTGGGAATTGGAAGTCCACAGGTTACGTCGCCAAGGTTGAATAACACTAGGCTAGAGTAAACCAGGCAAACATTACTTGTCTCCTAAGGGAAGGGCAGTCCGCCGTGTTGTGCCAGCCTTAAATGTGGGATGCCTCTAACAGTATCAAGCGGAGCAAAGGGACAATCCCTTGTCTATTCACTGAAGGGAAGCCGGGCTCCTGGGCATATGCATGCTGCAGAGCTGCAATGTTTTCAGGTGGCCTCTGGTGGTGGACCATGCAGTGCTGGCCCCTTCCCCTTGAAAAGGGGTTGCCTTCATTATGGCAAGGTGGCCGTGACAATGGACAATGATTGCCAGCTCCAACTTTGTGGGGTCCTTGGTGCTCTCTGAGCTTGGTTGTTTTCTTGTAGATGTTTCATTACCCAAAGTAGAGAATGTCATCAGTGTTAGTCAGCGCTAGGCTAGCCCTGATGATGTTACCTGGTTTAGGTCATAAAACGTCTGCAAGAAATCAATCAAGTTCAGAGAACACCAACGATCCCTCAGTTCAACCCTGCTAAAATTGTTCTTGTTTATTATTGAATATTATCCTATCATGTTATCCTATTATATAGACTATCATTGTGTTGTATCTTATGATTTATGATTATTGTATTTTATGATTATGATCTGATTTATCCTTGCTTGTATATATACTGAGAGGTTATGCACCGGAGACAAATTCCTTGTGTGTCCAATCACACTTGGACAATAAAAATTCTGTTCTATTCTAAGCTCCAGTCTTTGGGGGGCTCTTAGTAGCCCCTCATAACAGAGTTGTGGGCCTTGACCCCCAGTTGCCCCATAACGGCCCCCTCATCCCCTGGCAAATAAGAGCCAGCCGCATGGAGAGTATTTGCTCAATATTATTTTTTTGTTTTTCTGCACAAACATGTATCGGCACCCCTTAACATGAGCATAGGGAGACAGAAGAAAAATTTCCAGAGGCAAAAATCAAGGCAACACAGAGGAGATGGAAGGAGCCATTCGCACAAGGCGCCTTGGCCAAGGAACAGAAGTGCAGACGACAGTCTATGTCAGGCACTGGTCCCAGGTTCCCCAAGCATACAGGCTCCCCCTCTTTCTCATTGCTTTGTAGGGTTGGCTGGAAGAACAAAAGCAGGCAAGGCGTTGGAAAAGCAGACCTCTATGACGTCCAGCCCTCTGTGGCTGCTTCGGGCATGGGCACCGCTGTGCCCCCCCCACGAGGTTGCCTCCCCCTGGCAGTGCTTCGGATGCAGGAGACCCCGAGTCGTTCACAGTGTGGAGAGGGAAGGAGCATCAGGCCAGGTGGAATATGAGGCAGGTCACCGCAGCACACCGTTGGTGGGGCAGCCGGCATTGCATAGGAGCTCAGGGCATGGCGTGCCACACGGGCCCTTTTCTACCCTCTGGGGCTGGGTCACTGCTCAGCTCGAGAGGCGTCTTCAGCGAGACATCATCCTGACGAACTCTGTAGAAAAGGGATGTAGGCAGTGAGACAGTGATGCACAGGGCCTTCTCCCACTGACCCAGTCTCCTTCTAGACCCGGGTTTTTCGTAGCTGCCAACGTTAAGATGTGTGGAGTCCAACTCCAAGAGTTTCCCAGCCAGCTTTGAAGTTTTAACATGGCCAACTTTGAAAAACACTAATTTAAATCTCATTGCCCATTCAGATTTACACAGTTTTCCAGAAACAGAGTGTTTCTGTAAAGGAATTTAGGGGAAGGCATGACAAAGACATCCAAGGAAGACCTGGAAAAGCAGTTATGTGCTCAGAGATAGAAGGAAGCAGGGAAAATAAACTCAAAATAGTTGACATTGACTTGGCTTAGTGTAAGAAGGGACAGACAGAAACCTGGGCAGGCCTTCAAGATGGATGCCAGACAGGCCAGGTCAAGAAACTGACTGGGGGGGTGGCGGGGAGAGGGGAAATCCTAGGAATTCATGCATTTATTGCATTGATTTGATTCTAGCTACCCAGCATAACTGCAAAATAATTAAAAAAAGAGATTATACCAATAAATGGATGCTTCTGTACTATTGTGGGATATGGGATTAAATAACATAATCTTGGAAGCCTGTTCAGCTATCTGGTTGTTTTTTCTTGTACTAACTTGAGCTTCTCCTGCTTCCTTGTGTCCATCCTAAACAGCCTTCCCCTTCCCTCCTCTGCCCTCCCCTTCCTTTCCCTCCCTCCCCTTTCCTTCCTTCCTTCCTTCCTTCCTTCCTTCCTTCCTTCCTTCCTTCCTTCCTTCCTTCCTTCCTTCCTTCTCCCTTTAATAGCTCTTTCATAACTTCCCCATGTTCAGTTCAGAATTTCTTCAATTTCTCAGCCCCAATTTCCTAACACTGAGAACAATTAACCAGTGGAACGGCTTGCTTCCAGAAGGTGGGGCTGCTCCAATACTGGAGGCTTTTAAGAAGACATTGGACAGCCACCTGCCTGAAATGGTCTAGGGCAGGGGTAGGCAACCTTGACTCTTTTATGACTCATGGACTTCAACTCCCAGAATTCCTGAGCCAACCGTGCTTGGTCTAGGGTCTCTTGCTTGAGCAGTGGGGGTAGACTAAAAGTCTCAACTCTGACATTCTGTATTCTGTATAATTGGAGATGGTGCTGGGGGATGGGAAATCTGCCTTTTTTTGCTTTCTAAATAAAAAGTCCATCTTAAATTTAAGAATTATATTATGTTCATGTTTAAGGATTCTAGGAGTTATTTCAGGGTGGGCTGGAAATGCTGCAAGTCACTGCATTAGCAGGTCAGAAGGCATCTTGAGAGCATTTCCACAGGGGGTTTTAGCAGCCCTTCTGATCCCCCCCCACATTGGGCAGGAAAGTCTATTTTATTTTTGCTTGGCTGCCCCAAACCAGAAATGGTAGAACATCCAGGTTTGTGTCTGGAGACCCATTTGAGTTGGGGGTGAGAAGAATCTGCCCCCCCCAGCACCTGGCTCTGAGTCTCCCGAACTCTTGGCTGCAATAGGTGCAAAAACCTCTTACAGCCAGGGCAGTTTCCTTTTTGTAACCTACTAAAGTCGGAGGTGAGGGGTGGGAGCTGACCCTTTCTGCTCTCCTTCAGAGGTGTGTTTGTGTGTGTGTGTGTGTGTGTGTGCAGATCATCCCTGCCATTTTCACAACAGCTGGCTGAGGTTAGTCATGAGAGGAATTGTGAGGTCCGTAGACTCATGCTGAGCCTTTATTAAGTGCCTCTTAAGAGTCTCTAAAGGGACGCGGTGGCTCAGTGGGTTAGGACGCTGAGCTTGTCGATCAGAAGGTCGGCAGTGTGGTGGGTCAAATCCCGAGTGCCGCGTAGCAGAGTGAGCGCCTGTTACTCGTCCCAGCTTCTGCCAACCTAGCAGTTTGAAAGCACATAAAAATGCAAGTAGAAAAATAGGGACCACGACGGTGGGAAGGTAACAGCGTTCCGTGCGCCTTTGGCGTCTAGGCATGCCAGCCATATGACCACGGAGACGTCCTCGGACAAGCGCTGGCTCTTTGGCTTTGAAACGGAGATGAGCACCCTAGAGTCAGAAATGACTAGCATGCATGGGCGGGAGAACCTTTACCTTTAAGAGTCTCTACATGCTGCAGTAAACAAGATACAGGGAAGAGACCCTTCCCCAAACAGCCACGTCTCCCAGCCAGCTCTGTGGCTGCTTCCCTCCCTGTGGCCAATGACAGGCCATCCCTCTGCTCACCTTCAAAGTCCACTCGCCCATCTCCGTTCAGATCAACATCCCGAATGATGTCCTCAATGTCTCGGTGTCCCACCTGCTGCCCGAGGAGCTTCTTCATAGCTTCTCGCAGTTCATTGGTGCTGATTTCTCCATCCCCGTTGGTGTCAAACTGCACAAAGCACACCAGGAGGAACCACAGAGTTGGTGGCTTCCCAAAGGCTTTCCGTGGACCTCTCAAAGCTGCACCTTGACCCAACCTAGCCCGTTGCGTGGCAACACTTTGGTTTTACATCTCAACGCGTTGAGAGTTTCCCTTGAAAGCCGTTGGCAAATAGCAGCATTAAATGCAATTAAATGCGAGTGTGAATTGCACTTGCAATTTACAAGAAGAATCAAGATGAAGCCATTCCCGGTGGAAAGATTAGGAAGGAATTCTCCTTATTTTCAGAGCCACAACTTTGGCAGGTTGCTAAGGAGGACTGCGTAGCTCTTCAGGTGTGGCCTCCAGAAAGTGTTTTGGCGTGTGCAGGAAAGTGAACCTGACACCTGTCTCCAGCAATTTCTATCAGCCCCCTGTTCTCAAGAGGTGCAGACAGGTGTGACTTGCATATTCCACGTGCCACAAAGCACTTTTGGAGATTCAGTCTGAAGCACACCTACTCCAACTAGGGAGGAAGCAGCGATGGAAAGGAGAACAGCAGCAGCAACATCATGTCCAACCATCAAGTAAGGGGGGAATAAACCACCAAGAGAATCGGGAAAGAGACTTTTGAGCCCCCCAAGAACCACACAAGCCTCCCTCTGGGAGGAAGGCAAAAAACAACAACGGGTGGAACGGGTGACAGCGCAACTGGTTTCTCACCTCCCTGAAGGCATCCCGCAGCTCCTTCACCCCGATCATGTCGGCCGTCTCTGCCAGCAGCTTGGGCCCCATCAGTTCCACAAAGTCGTCAAAGTCTACATGGCCGCCCACTGAGGATACAAGGAGGGAGAATGTGCAGAAGGCGGTTATAGCCAGCACCCCCATCCGAGCCCAGACTCCGATCACACCGTCTGGACGCCAGGGAATGAGCCCAGGGGGCCCCACACCTGGTTGAGAAGGCAGCATGCGCTGGGGGGGCTCCATGCAGCTGGGCCTGTGCCTAAAAGGGCACAGAAACAATTGACATCTCAAAAGGAGAAGATCCCCCATGCCAGCCAGGGATGCCACCCACCACCTTCCCCTCCTCCACTGTTTTGCAACTGCTGGAGGAGGCAATGTAGTCTGCAGGTATAGAAGAAAAATAAGTATTTTCAAATGCAAACTTCCTACTGTAATAAATTGTGTAAAGGCTTATTATGAGTTCACATCAGGATGTCACAGCACAAATGTGCACTTGAAATAAACTCATGAGCTGTAGACCTGAAATTGCAAGGTTCTGCTACTTCTCATGATTATATTTTCAGTCTGAATTTCCTAATTTAAATAGACTTGTCATCCTTTTTTCTGTCTGACACTGCACGCTTTTATGCAACCAACATTCTCGACACACCAGTTCAGTGGGATAAATCGAGGCTGATGTATGTTTACAGCTTGGCATGGAATAAAAGCAAGCAGCTCTGGATTCAGGCTGACTCCTGACTCAAAATATTCCCAGGATGGGGATATACAGCACATTTACGGCTGTTACAGACACGAGGGAGCCTGGCGTGGCCTTCCTTAACAAAGTGTGGAAAACATTTTTCTCCAGTGAGACTGGAAATAACCTCATAAATACTTGACAAACAGGCAGAACAATGTTTCTCAGCCTTGGCCACTTTAAGATGTGTGAACTTTAACGCCCAGAATTTCCCAGTCTCCCATGAATTCTGGGAGCTGAAGTCCAAAGTTGAGAAACACTTGAGTTAAAGTCTGTCTACAGCACTGGTTGCCTTTTTTTTAAATAGCTGATCGCGAAGGTGCTCAAGAAAAGATTGGACAACTCTTTGTCCAAGATGGTATGAAGAGTGCTGCCCTGAGCAGGGGTTGGACTAGAAGACCTCCAAGTTCCCTTCCACTCCTTCACTCCTATGCTTGGTATAAAATCAGCTGCTAACAGGGCAGAGCGCAGGGCTTGGTGACCGAGAGGGCGTAAGTGGCAAAGGCGATTGACTGGGGCAGGAGTAGATGGGCTCAGCGTTGATATTCAGGTTTATACATGCATACATGTGTACGCACGCACACATACACACACAGAGACATGCAGGCAAGCACAGCCACTGCCTGGGGACCACTGCAGCTCTTGGCACAGGATTCTTTTTTCCCCCTTATATTTCAAGATGGCAGCCTGACTGGACACACACACAAGGGTGTCATTTTCTTCTTTTTCATTACTTCCAAAGAGTTGCTTATTTCCCAAAACAAAATGATGCTTCGTCTTGAATGAGGCATCCGGTGGTTCAAGGCAACAGCAGGTCCCCTGATTAAGTCAGCCTCCAACTCTCTAGCTGCCTGGCTGCTGCTAATTCACCGCAAAATAATTGCTGTGGCCCTTCTCGGAGGAAAGGGCAAGACCAGAACCGAACGGTCTTGCCAGGCCAGCTGGAACTGATTTAAACCAACAGACGCTGGTTTCTGTTCCGCCAGCAAGGCCGGTCTCCAGCAGCGGGAACCCTGGAGGGAAGGGATGCAGCAAAGCGAGAAGGCGATTATGCATGCGGGAGTCACATCTCCATCTGGCCTTGCGGTGGGAACTGTGCTTGCGGGACAATCCTTCTGCTTGCCTTGCTTTGAGCGAGCGGGAGGATGCGCAAGCCACTGAACAGAGCCCTTCCCCGCCTTCATCCCCTTAGACTGCAAGGGGCTCCTCAGTCTGGCCCCCCTCAGGGTGTGGGCCAAGGAGAAGCCCCCCAGGTGAGGGGAGCCAGCCCCTCTCCAGGTCAGCTCTTCAAGGTCTTAAACCCATTTTTCTGCTTTCTCTACTCTAAAGCAGTGTTTCTCAGCGCTGAAGATGTGTGGACTTCAGTTCCCAGAATTCCCCATTCAGCATGCTTTAAGACCTGGGGACTTCAACTCCCAGAATGCTGAGTGGGGAATTCCAGGCGTTGAAGTCCACACCTTCCAGGGGACTGTGGTTGCAATAAAAAGATCAAGAGGAGTCTGGTAACATTTTTTCCTAACTTAGGAAAAACAGATAACAGATTTTATCAAAAGGAATAAGCTTGCTGTTGCTCTTTCTGTTGCACTACACTCTCCTTAAAATGTAGGATAAAGTAATAATAACAACAGATACTACACCATTACAGCATCCCAGGTTCTTGAGAACTATAGTGTGTGAAGGCCAACGCCAACTGAAGAACCAGCAGCTGTGACCTCACATTTTTATGTATATAATAATAATAATATGGTCCCAGAAATTGAACACAGAACTTGTGGCAGATCTACCAGTGCGGTAAAATGCAAACGATCCCTTCCCATGACTTCAAAATGATGCTTTGAGTGATGCCATCTAAAATTCACAGTCTGTGATTATAACTAAAAAGGAACTGGGTACTTTGGGGCTTCTGTGTACTGCAGGAATTGAATTGTTTTAATGTGCCTCACGCAAACCCGTTCAGCTCCTTAAGCCTGCATGCGAGTTTTGGAACGATATTCTGTTAACTCGGTTTTAGGTTGAGTGTACTGTGTGAACCAAGCCAGAGTCTCTTCCTATCCTTGCAGGAACAGCTGAGCTGGCCGAGGAAAGATCTGTGAAGGTGCACAACGAGGGACCCTTTGAGGCAGCCATAGAGTGGGATGGAGGACGGCAGACCCTCGGAAAGGAAACGTGGCCTCTTGTGGAGTAGCAGGCCGACCCTCCTCCATGTGATGGCTGAGCGTTCAGGTGTGCAGATCTCACCTGTGGCCATGCAGGGATCATGCCTGGTGCAAGGCTGGGGCTCTACTTGGGCAAGGAAGCAGGCAACGGGGGAGCAGGAGGACTGGGCCAGAGAGAGAACAGCATCAGGAGAGGCGGTGGCCGGGGGAGGGCCAGCACACACACACACCCCGGCAGCAGGCGGGTGGGTGGCTGCCACTCACAGTTCATGTTGATCTGCTGCGACAGCTCGATCAGCTCCATCTCGGTGGGCATGTAACCCATGGTCCGCATGCAGTTGCCCAGGTCACGGCAGTTGATGTAGCCGTCTCGGTCTCGGTCAAACTCTTTGAAGGCTTCTCGCAGCTCTGTGGGGGCAAATCCAGGTGAGGGAGGGGGGACAGGTCTTTTGCCCTCACCTCCTGCAAAGCCTGGCCCTGGAGGGTCTCTCCTCTAGGGCCTGGGAGGGGCCCTTTGCCTCCCATTGCTGGACGAAGCTCAGAGAGTGCCTGGGAAGCCAGCACGGCAACCTGCGTGTTCCTGCGGACCCCCTTCCAGCCATCTCTGAGATCTCACATCAGCTTGCAGTGAAGCCAAGACCCTCCCCCGGATCTCCCAAGGGGGAGCAATTCCCCAAAAGGACGAATTTGGTGCTTGGCAGCAGCCCAGGAGCATCATGCAGAGCAAGTGCAAAACCTTCCAATGGACTCTGCAAGGTGAACGGGGGTCCTGAAAAGAAGCGGGTAGGAAGGTGGGGAATTGGTGCTTTCTCCCCCAAGCAGTCCCAGGACTCTCAGCCTCGGAGCAAGACGCCCACCACGTGTCGTCCTCCTCCCCAGCAGGGTAAAGAAGCTCGCGATTTGGCTGTAGGCGCCTTTTGGGGAGCAGAGGAGGAGGGGCTGAGTGACAAACTCCCCCCACTCCTCAGATGTCTTTTCAGCGATTCCCAGCGGCCCCCAAAGAGCTACAGGCATGAATGTCTGTACGGATTCTCCATCATCCAGGTCATGGTGGTCCCAAAGATGCTTTTCCAAAAGGCAACAGGCCTTCCTGGTTTTTTGTTTTTTTTTGCTTCTCATCCATTTCTTCATTTCTAACTGGCCGGTGGAGGATGGAAGGATTTATATTCTTTGCAGTCGTCTGGTTCTTAGCACAATGAGGGTCTGTCATAACAAAACATTTTTCAAAGAAAAAGAAACCAAGGAAGTCCAGCTGTCTTTTGGGAAAAGCACCTCCGGGGTATGAAGCCACGTATGATTCCACTCCAAGCATCTCAGAGGATCGTGGTTTAAACCAGGGGTCCCCAACCCCCAGGCCGTGGGCCACTACCAGGCTGCAGCCAGTTTGGAACTGGGCCGTGCATGCGGCAGGCAGACACATGTGCAAAGGTCCACTTGTGAGAGCGGTGGGCACTCATGTTTGTGTGCGCGCCTGCCACTCGTACAGAACCATTCTCTCCCCCCCTCCCGCCCCCACCAGATCAGCAAGCCGGAAAGGTTGAGGGGGAGCGCTGGTTTAAACTAAGAACCTCTCCCCCAGTCCACGATCCTCATTCTGGCACCCCGGGCAGACGCTTCCCTGCTGCCGATTCAAATTCCCGCGTCCAAATCAATCTGCCACCCAGAGCTATTTCTCCAGTTTTCACACTTCTCAGAATGTACGTAAGAATGCAAGTTTTCACGCAAAGTATAATCTAATCTGTGTACATTCGTGGGTGGGAAACACAGAATGACCGCTTGCAAAGATAGACTGGTAGACAGATGAAAAGAGAGAGACAGAGAAGATGCATAAATGCATATGAATGTTCATGTTCGTTTGTTTTTTAAGTTGCCAGTTGCTGGAGAAGCGGGAAAGAACTAAAGACTGGAAAAATGAGAACTGGAGACTCCAACACGAATGGCTCCCCTTTCGCAGTCCTCTGAAACCAGGGGTCTCCACACTTGGCAACTTTAAGACTGGTGGCCGGGGGATTCTGGGAGTTGATCCACACGTCTTAAAGTGGCCAGATGTGGAGATCTCCGCTCTAAACAGTAGAAAAGAGGAAAACATCTCACCGTCAAGTTCTTCTGGACGCAGCTCTCTGTCCTGCAGGGGAAAAGTTAAAAGTTAAAGTTCCTGGCTCTTCCTCAGAGCATACACCGAAGCGAAGAGAAGGCACGAGGGCCACGGGGAAGTCATCAGGCCCAGCAGACAATCCGGCCAAGAGCGCTTTCAGCAAGATCCTTCTGTGGCTTGGCCATGTAATTCAGCTGGACCTGAAGAGAAAGCATCCCTGCCAAGGACAGAGGATGGCGGGGGTGGGAGAAGGGGTGGGGAGGGAGGGAGGGCCCCTTTCTTTGGGGGGGGGGTTGGACTGGAGGACCTCTGTTATTCTCTTCCATTACTCTTCTTTCTATGATCATGGGTAACCATCCCAAGAAGCCCAAAGAAAATTTGGAATGCTCTAGGCATTCCTTTTAGAGACCGAGTGCACAAACTGCAACCCAAAACCCACTTATTTATCGCTGGGTGCCAGGTGGGCGTGGCTGTGGTGGTCATGGCAGATTGGGTGGGTGTGGCCAAGGTGGGTGTGGTCACCTCAATGTTGCTTGTGGGGAGGGACACCTGTGGGGGGTGGGCAGGGTTGAGGGAGCTCCAGGAGGTCTCTGGCAGGTGGGGCGGTAGGCAGGAGACTCATCCTGCAGGGTGAGGCGAGGCAGGGCGGGGGTATCATTGTGATGGGGCAAGGCAAGGGCTGTGGCAACTGCTGCCTGACACCATCGGCCCCCGCACACAGAGGCCAGCGAGCGCATGGGGGCTGACGGTGTCCGTCAGTAGCCACAGCCTGCCGGCCCCTCGACAGGCGCACTCTGAGGCTCCGCAGCCCATCCCCCGCAGTTCAAAGAAGCCCCCTCTGAGATGGATGGTCGGCCGACAGCTGAGGAGGCGATGCAGTGGGTCATGCCCGGGAAAAGGAGAGCATGCGAGGCCAGGAGGGATGGGATGGGTGGGGGAGGGAAACCAGCCGTGCCGGGATGCATTCAGCCACGTGGGACCTCGGCGAATTATCAGGCGGCTGGTTGCAGAGGGACAGTTGCCACCTCCGGGGCATGGCGCGGGTGCCCACAGAGAGAGCTCTGAGTGCCGCCTCTGGCACCCGTGCCATAGGTTCGCCACCACTGCTCTAGGATCTCAGGGAGGGGCTTGGACTAGAAGACCTCCAGGGCCCCTCCCAGCCCTGTTCTTGTATGTTCTGTCTTCCTTCCACCCTGTTTCAGCTGCAGCCTCCCTCCTCCTGCTGTTTAGGGCAGCAAGAATGGCCCAGCCTTAGCCTGGAGGTACCTGTGTCTGGTGCCCAACATTAAGGGATACTGGAGGGGGGGAACGAAGGAGCTGTGAAGCATCCAAGATGGGCCTTGCGGTTCAGAGGTGGAGGATGGGGATGGAAGGAAGCTTGTCTGGAGCAGAAGAAAACTCTGTGGCTGCCATGAATGAAAGCAAGCTCAGGTGGAAATGCGCTGCTTAAGGGGGGGGGGAATATCTTGTTCCATAGGATGCTGCTGGCTGCCAGGCAGTCGGTCCTTCCCAGCCACCACCCCTCCCCCCTCCCAATCTCCTTGTCTGGCAAAGCCACGGCACTGCCCCCAAATGAAGGGCTGCTACTCCACCTACCATGCTTCTGCGCAGAGCCTGGGGTGGACTAGACTGTCAATCCCTTTCAGATGCCCCCTCCCAGTCCTCCCACCTTCTTTCCAGATGTCCTCACTTTCTTTTGCCAGGCTGGGGGTGGGGGGGGGGGTGAGCGGGAGGCTGCGAAGGAGAGAAGGCAGCTCCTTGCTTATGGGCAATCCCTGTGGGAGATCAGTTGCTGGTTTGGGGAAAGGCTGGTTTGGGGCAAGGATCCCTCAAGGATGCTGAGAGCAATAAGGCAACAACAGGAATAATCACCCAGAGAGCTGGAGCTGAACAGAGCAAGATGCCCTGGCAGAGCAGTTGAGAGGAGCACAAGGGGGATGTGTGTTTAAATATCTTTTAGGGCGCCCTGAGGAGAGCTCTGGGGAAGGATGATCCCCTAACAGGCATCCTGGTGCAACTGTGGGCTTGCAATGTTCCCTCTTGGCGGGGGGGGGGGGGGGGAGAGGCACACATAGGAGACGGCTGAAGTGTCAGCTGTTTCTCTCCTCTGCCATTCCATCAGCCCCTCGTGGCCCCTCCTCCCACATGAGGTCAGCGGAGCATCGCTTTTCATGCCCCCCCCCGCTGCAGTTCAGGTCTCCGTGTTGTATTCCTGCAACTAAGTGGGTGTTCAGGGCATGGGAATCTCCCGAGCACGGCAAGGGCCAGGCAGGGGAGGAGGAGAGGTCTCTGGGGTCTTGGAGCAGCCCCTTCCAGCCCTGGGCAGAGGTGATTCTGTGCCCTCTGGGGGCACCCTGTGCCAAGAGGGTGCTGTACCTTACATACCGGCTGCCTGTTCACCGCGAATCCCTTCCTCAGGAAGATGCAGGCTGGCCCCAACAGGTTGTGCATCACTGCGCAGTTCTGGGCCAGCACCATGAGGGAGCCCTGGCACTCGCCGGCCGACAGCCCCTCCTCACTCAGCTGGACCGCCTTATAGCAGGCCTTCTCCTCCTGGTGGATCTTCTTGGCCAGTCCAACAGCAAGCAAACAACACAACAGAGGAAGTTACCTCTCTGCGCCTCTCTGCGGCTCATGTGGGCACCCTGAGAATCACCCCTGCCTCTGAGGAACCCCCCCACACCCACCCCACAATCTCATTCTCAGCTGAAGTTGGTTTCAGAGGACCGGCTGTGAGATTCTAGGAGACAAGCTCTGCCTTCAGCCACGACTTTCAGGCACAGAATGTTCTACCTCCTAGAAATTTCATAACTATCATGTTTTCCCGAAAATAAGACCTACACTGGTTTTTGGGGGTGGGCCTAATATAAGCCTTACCCCCAAAATAAGCCCTAGTTAGGACCCCACCCACTCCATCCCACCTCGCTGCCACAATGGGGCAGGAGAGCACAGCCCCAGGAGGTGTCACAAAAAATATAAGACATCCCTCGAAAATCAGACCTAATGCCACTTTTGGAGGCAAAAATAATATAAGACCGGGTCTTATTTTCAGGGAAAAACGATAGCTGTCATTCCACAATCTTTCCCGTCCCCCTGCAGTTTGGCCTCACTGTGAGCAGACAAAACACAAGTTCACTTCGAAGAGGAGGTGCAAGTTTACGTGACCGTGTAAACCGCTTAGATGACTCTGTAAACCACTTAGCCAGTGCTGTAAAGCACTATGAAGCGGTATATAAGTCTAAGTGCTATTCGTATTGCAAGTCAAGCAGCCCCCTCCACTGCCTGGACTTTACTTTTGTGATGGCATCAAAAGCCCACACAGTCCTTCCAACAGACAACAGACGCAGCGTGGAAGAAGGGCTGCTAGATCCACTTTGGTCCCAAGCAAGAAGGCTTGGAGAAGCCAGGACATTCCAGCAAGAAGGCAACTGGCAACTGCTTGGTCCCGACGAATTGCTATCCGCAAGGACAGGACCCCACAAACCAGCTTGTCTCAACCCCAATAACGATTGAGGTGGGATATAAATAAGAGTGTTCACATCTCCAGATGTCTGGGGCCCAGCAGCCTCCCAGCAAGCCAGATGTGGAGGGGTAATGGATTGTGTGGATGACCTTGGGAGACGAGGGGAAGAGATGCTGCCTAAGAAACAATCAGAGAAGAGAGGGAGAAGCCCCCAGCTGCTCAATGGCCAGAGGGAAGAAACCTAGGAAGGACCTGCCTTAATTGATCAAGGATTTAAAAGGGGTGGCAGGAAGGTTGTACCTGTAAGATTCTTTTAATTCAATCTTACAATAAAGTAGATTTATCTCATCTCCTGTCTGGTTCACGTGGCATGGCTGACATGAGGGGGATCCCCTTCCCAAGAGTGTAAACTGCTATTTTTAAGACCAAGACAGTAGCAAAAATAATAAAGGAGGGATAAAAAAAATCTAAAAATGTGAATAAAAGATCCTTCAGAGAAGGTGAAGCTGCGGTCCCTCTAGCAGACGCTCACCTTTAGGGCAAGGCTTGCTGTCGGTGTTCAGGGATGGTTCCGGGTAACAGTCCTCCTTCTCTGCCTCAGACAGCATTGGCTAAAATCTCCCGTGAGGTTTTTGAGGAAGGAGGCAGCCATAGTTGCTTGCCTCTTTATTAGGGCTTCCTTTAGAGCAGTGTTTTTCAACCATAGCTGCTTTAAGAGGTGTGGACTTCAACTCCCAGAATTCCCCCAGCAGCATGGCTGGCTGGGGCATTCTGGGAGTTGAAGTCCACACATTTTAAAGTGGTCACAGTTGAGAAACACTGCTCTAGAGCAGAGGTCTCCAATCTTTCTTGGTTGGTGGCCCGGAGGGAAAGGGATGGGGAAGCATTTTATGCACACGCGTGTGTGCACACACAAATGGGGCTGCGAGCATGTGCGACGCAAATGGGCTGGTGCTAGCAGCCGCGTGACACTCACCAGCGGTGCCCCATTTTTGGCTTGTGGCGTCCCGTTTTCACCGTGAGGTGCTGTTTTTGCCACACGGTGCTTTATTTTTGCCGCGCAGCATGTGCGATGCCCCATTTGCATAGCACCGGTGCTAGCGTGAGTGGGTGTGAATGTGTGCAGTGGCCAGCCTGTCCTGCGGCCCACAGGTTGGCAACCCCTGCTCTTGAGCAGGGGTAGGCAACCTTGGCTCTTTTATGACTCATGGACTTCAACTCCCAGAATTCCTGAGCCAGCCATGCTGAGGGGAAAGGGAGAAGTTTCCAAGCCGAGCCAGGCTGGCTCAGGAATTCTGGGAGTTGAAGTCCACGAGTCATAAAAGAGCCAAGGTTGCCTACCTCTGCTCTAGAGCCTGCCCCCTCTCTGCAAACAGGGGGAGACTGCCCGTTTGATTCTCATCAGAAAAGCCTTCAAGGGCCCCAGGCTGTCATCCCTGCTGGGGGAAAGACAGGGTGTCATGATAGAGGTCAGTCCTTGCCTTGTTTTTGCAGACTGAACCCCTGTGGGGACAGACTTCTGCACCAAGCCAAAATCTGTAAACTGTTTTTGGGTCTGCTCCCTCCCCACTTCCACAAAAGCCCTCCCTGAATCTGCTCTCCGACCCACCTACTGAGTTCTTTCATTAGGGCTGCACTCCGTGCATGCACAGAAAGCCTTGCATAGATTGACCAACCATTCAGAAACCCTCAAATTTCTGCTGTGGAGGTTTTATTTCAAGGCGAGCGGCTTGTGCAAAGGAGAAACGGGAGTCCTGTCCCTCTGAGAATTCCCGTGGTTTCCTTTGCAACAAGGGAGCCTTGCATTCTATGTATAGAGCTGACCACAGGTGCCAATGTGTGTCGGTCTTGTGCATGACACGGAGGGAAACAGAAGTAAACTCAGCAGCAGCACTAGCCAGCTTTGACCTGGTACAGCTCCACGGGAGTCAGCTGCAGCCTGGGCTTTAACCCACTGGATGCCCCACAGCTCCTATCTGACTTCCTCTCTGGGGGCGAGACCCATTCCCACTGCCCCCCCCCTGGGGTCCAGCTGGAATCCTGTCTGAGAGCTTCCAGGCCCAACGGAGACTCAGTGGCTCACCTTATATAGCCATGCGCCTCCCCCCACCCCAGTTCTGGCGGAAACGCTGCTTCCTGACATTCCCATGCAGCTATAAAAAGCAGCGGTGCACAAAAGGACCTCTGCATTTGATGCAATAAATATTCACAATCCGATTGCTGATTTCATGAGAAGCCGAGAGTGTTTTGTTCCTCAAAGTTCCTCCGGCCCCATTTGAGAGCTGCTGCGAAGATGCTGCCACCCCATCACGCCGCTCGGCGGAATGCTTTCTGGCAGGGCTGAGAATATGGATGCAAGGAGTGCCTGCACCACCATGAGGAATGGCCACGGAGGTTTATGGCAGGACTCACACCCTGCCTGCTGTGGCTGCCTTCTTAGCAGTTTGGCATGCAGCCTGAATGGACCCGCTTCGGTCAGATACTGCTGGCACTGGGGGAGGGGCCAGGAGCAGCATCACAACCAAGACGCCCCCATGAAATAAGGTGGGCATCCTTTGGAGGAGGAGGAAAGCCTGGACCGAGAAGGTCTCAATACTAGGGAGGGGCTACTTGGGTCAGAGGGCAGATAGCGGCTACGTGGTCACAGGAAGGGGCAGCGAGGAGCATGGCTGGCCGGGGGATTCAAGGAAGTGAAGCCCACAAGTCTTAAAGCTGCCAAGTTTGGAGAACCCTGCTCTAAGCTGGGGACTTCAACTCGAGAGAAGCTTTTTCTAAGGACCCACAGCAGCATCGTCTTGTCCCCACTTCTGCCGATGGGAAAGCAGGGAGGGCGGGACATAGCCCCGAAATCACCATCCACTCCCATTTGAGGTCACCTACTGTTTTCTCAGCCTCCCCACCACCAACCACCAAAAAATAATCTGTCACTGGGTTGTAGACGTGGCGCTGAGGACAATACATTCACCAGTTCTGGTGGTCACAATACAAAAAGATTGCAGAGAAACCAGAAATAGAGCAACAAAGATGGTGAGGGGCTTGGGAAATGAACCTTACGGAGGATGGGTAAAGGAATACAGTATAACAGAGTTGGAAGGGACCCTGGAGGTCATCCAGTTCGACCCCCTGCTCAAGCAGGAAACTATGCCATTCCAGACAAACGGTTGTCCAATCTCTTCTTAAAAACCTCCAGTGTTGGAGCACCCACAGTTGGGTGAGTTTAGCCTCTAGAAAAGTAGGCCAAGGGGTGACGGGTTAGCTATCTTTCAAGACATGAAGGGACATCACAGAGAAGAGAGGGTGGATTTATTCTGGAGAGGGTGAAGGCATAGGACAAGAGCCAATGGATGGAGGAAGATCCATACTTGGAATAAAGAGGAACTTTCTAGCTGGGAGAGCTCTGGAGCAGTGGAAGAGCCAGTCTCCTAGAGTTATGGAGGCTTCATCACTGGAGGCTTTCAAATACAGACTGGACAGCCATTTCTCTGGAGTAGTTTAAGGCTTTCTGCCCAAGGCAGGGGTGAAACTGCAAGACTGCCAGGGTCCCCTTCAAACCCTCAATGTTCTACGGTCCTATCATTTGGTCCGTTGAATTCACTCTGAACTCACAGGTGGGTCATCTGGATCTTGTTATAGCTCTCATAACATTAGAGAGCCAGTATGGTGTAGTGGTTGAGGCAGCAGTCTGGAGACTGGGAGATGGTGAGTTCTAGTCCCACTCTGGGCATGAAGTCAGTTGGGTGACCTTGGGCCGGTCGCTCTCTCTCAGCCCTAGAAAGCAGGCAGTGAAAACCACTTCTGAAAATTTGCTAAGAAACATGTAGGAACTACTATACTGTAATCCAGGCAATCACCAGGAGCCAAAACTGACTACACACACAAACACACAAACAAACACACACACAAACACACACATCAATCAGTGTGCCTTTTTCCCTTTTTTCCCATTCAACGCTCTGCTGGTCTCCTCCGTAAAGCCAAAGCACCAGGAGCTTCTCTGGCCAAGCAAGATTTCCAAAACTGCAGTGGGACAGATGCTGCCCAGGGGTTGGGCATTTTGAAGACCTGGCTGCCATCAAACAGGGCTAACCTCTCGTGAACAGGGCCCCCATGAGACCTAGCTCCCTGATCAGTGTGCCAAAATGAGGCACATGGCTGTATGTTTGCACAGACGTCCTGGGTGGGGGGGCGTCCTCTTGGGGGGGATGCGGAGGAAGAGACAATTAGAGTTTATGTGAGGTTTAGAGTCCTAAATTATATTTATCCTCTTTTGGAACATAATCTCTCAAGCTAATTCTTTCTGAAACTTTATCTTGGGTGGCTCAGAAGGCGGGCAGAGAAATCGAAAGCCCTGCAATTGAGCTGCAGCCCCAGCCAATAAACCTAGTTAAGGTGCTGCATCAGCAGAGATGAAGGTTACAATGTACCAGAATACGTACAGGACAGATACTTCAGCCTCCTTCAAAGGGTGCCTGTCTGGGCACTGGAGCCAACCCTTCCCATCATCTCTCTTGATCCGAGATTCACCTGGAGTGAAGAATGAGGACTCTGTGGCTGGAGGTCCTTCTGGCTGATGCTCTGGCCCATCTGCCCAGCTGGGGATGGGCCAGAGCATCGCCCAAAACGACCTCCAGCCACCCCACGCTGCCTCCATCCCCCACCATAGAGACCTCATTGTTGGGATCATAGAGACCTCATCTAAGTCCTTCTCCTGAAGGCACATTGGGCCACTGGTAGGAACATTATCTCCTCCACCCTTCTAGGAAGCACTGCTGGGAGGTGTCCCTTCCCACACTGTGTTGACATCCACCCTCGGAGACACTTTCTCTTATGATGGTGCCTGTTAGGCATATGGTGTTAGCCTACAATGTTGGGTTGAAAATATATTAACCATAATGCTATGTCTTTAAGTTGTTAATTGGCCAATGGGTGTGTAAGTGTTCTCATGGCCATAAGAGGAAGCTAGGAACGTAGCTTCTCTCTCTCTCTCTGAATTCACTGATCTCTACTATTACTGTTTTTGCTCTGCTGTTGGTTTACTACTGTTGTAAACCTGAACTGTGTATTGACCTCTGGACCGGTAAGAAGACTTTGTAGTTTGGATTACTCCTTGGACTGTTGCTATTGTGTATGACTTGGACTGTTTATTTTTGACTGTGCATTTTTGTTTTTACACCACCTCAAAGTAAAATACTTTTTGCTTTTAGAACTCAGTGTATTTCTGTGTGTGATTTTTACTGCTCTCAGTGCCCTTCCTTGTCTGTGCAACTCTTTGGTAGCACAAGGAGACCTCTGCACAATAAATTCCATAACACTGGTTATGGGCCCAGGCCTGTACTGAGAGTAAGTACACACAATATTCCTAGCTGAGTTTGTATTTGGTGTAAAATGGCACAGGAACTGTTGTCAGGCATCTCCTGGATAACCCGGTTGGATGGGACAAACTATGTTTCCTGGTCCACAAAATGCTGCTTGCTTTTGCGCAAGGAAGGACTATGGGCTGTTGTAAATAACCCACCAGATACTACTGCTTGGGATCCAGATGACGAAGAGGATGCAAAGAAGTTAGACAACTTTAAACGTAGCAACGAGAAAGCTCTTTGCATTATTGGACTAACACTGAATGACCAGCAGCTTGTCCATATTCGTGGTGAGGAGTCTGCTGCTAGGTGTTGGGATGTTTTGCGAAGGCTTTATGTTCGTGACAGTGTGGGTGCACATATACACCTTACACGTAAGCTGTTTAGGGCTCGTCTGCAGAAGAATGGAGATATGCTGACCCATTTAAATTACATGAAGGCAACTTTTCAAGAGCTTCATGAAAAGGAGCTGATTTTTTCAGAGTTGCATCAGGTCTACATTATTCTGTCATCTTTGGATGAGAGTTATGATGGGTATGTTTCTTCTTTGGAAGTCCTGACCAGAGAGGAACTGACATTGACTAACATTACTGGGAGACTGCTGGAAGAGTCCAGAAGGAGGCGTGACAGAGACCAGCTGAGAGAGACACAGCCACGAGAGAAGCAGCAATTCACCACTGCTTACAACGTCAAGAAATGTTTTTCTTGTGGGGCTAGAGGGCATATAGCCAAATTCTGTAGAAAGGGAAGAAAACAGAATGTAAATAGCAGTGGGAAGGCTAAGAAGGGCATTGGTTTGGCTATTTCTGGTGAACCAACATCCAGAAACAATGAATTGTGGGTTGTTGATAGTGGGGCTTCACAATGCATTACTAAAGAGAAAAAGAGGTTTATTACTATGAAAAACAGCAACCAATATGTTTCACTAGCAAACGGTTGGAGGATGAAGGCCTCTGGTGAAGGTAATTCCTATTGTCCATGCATTGATGAACAGTTACCTATGTTATATATACCTAAACTAAGATTCAACTTGTTATCTGTAAGGGAATTGGTTAAGGTTGGGTTTGTGGTAACATTCAGAGGGGAGCAATGCACTATTGAGAGGAATGGAACCTGTGTAACTGCTAATTTGAAAAATGGTTTATTCGTTCTCACAAGTAACCAGGTTAGTACAGTTAAAGCTAACTCAATATGTGAGAATAAGAAGTCACATGATGAATGTATACATTTATTGCATAGGCGGTTAGGGCATGTAAACTTTAACTCACTACGTAAAACAGTGGAATTAGTAGAGGGAGTTAAACTGAAGCCATGTAGTAAGTATTTGAATTGCAATGCCTGTAATCAGGAAAAGAGCAAGGCAACTCCTGCAAACAGGATAAACGGCTTCAAAACAACTGTACCTTTGGAAGTTGTGTTTGCTGATTTAATTGGACCCATGAAACCAAGTTTAGGAGGGTCATGTTATGTTTTAAGTATATTGGACCACTACTCTAGATATGGTTTTTGTTATCTGCTTAAGTCAAAGGCAGATACTTTCCAACAATTTGCAAACTGGCTGAGGTTTGTGGAGAGAAAAACAAAGAGAAAGGTACAGTGCATAATTACTGATAATGGTACTGAATTTACAAATAAGCGTTTTGTAGATATGCTAGAATCAGCTGGCATTGAGCATAAATGTTCAGCCCCTTATAGGCCTCAACATAATGCATTTGTTGAGAGACGTGGGCAAACGTTACAAGCCATGATTAGAACCATGTTAAGAGATTCTGGCTTAACAGATAGACTGTGGGGGGAGGCAGCAAAATGTGCAAACCATGTTCTGAATTTAGTTGTTAATACTTCTACTGGTAAAATACCATATACAATATGGCATGGTAGAAGACCAAACCTTGATTACCTGCACACATTTGGCACCCCAGCTTGGGTCCACATTCCTGCACAACTCAGGAGTAAAGGCCAACATAGGGCTAGGCAATTATACTTCGTAGGTTACGAAGCTAACCATAGATCCTATCGTTTCTGGGAACGAGGCACAACTAATGTATATAACAGTGCTAGTGCAAGATTCCTTGAGCACGTTGGTTGGGATAGGTTAGAGCAAGAAGCTGTTAATACTGATCCTCTAGTGTTTGAGGACTCCTCTGATAACGTAACTAGTAATGATAATACATCTCCTGTAAATATAAAAGATGAAGAGGAGATAGGGGAGATAATAGAGGAATCAGAGGAAGGAAAGGAGTCTGAAATTCAAAGCCCTGTAATTCCTTGGCGTTCAATGCGTATCAGACATCCACCTGATCGCTATGAAGCTAGTATAGTATGTCAAGTTAGTGTAGAGCCATCTAACTATGATGAGATCAGGATGTATCCTGAAAAAGAACAAGCATCATGGAAAGCTGCAATGAACAGGGAGTTGAAGTCTTTGCAGAATCTTAAGGTTTATGTGAAAGCAAAACTGCCACCTGGTGAGCAAGCTATAGGTTGTAAATGGATATATAAAATAAAGAAGGGTGTAGATGGAACTATAACCCATAAGGCACGTTTGGTTGCACAAGGTTTTGCCCAAACTACTGAGGATTATGACGAAGTGTTTGCACCCAGTCTAAGGGCAACTACTTTAAGAGCAGCTTTAGTATGGGCGGCTAAAAACCAATATATGGTTAACCATGTAGATGTTGAAACTGCATATCTACATGCTCCATTGCAACATACTATTTATTTAAGAATACCACCAGGATTGACCAGTGATAGAGACCATGATTGTTGGGAATTAAAGAAAAGCCTCTATGGATTGAAACAATCAGGCTATGAGTGGAACAAATGTATAGTTAATGAGTTAAGTGCATTAGGTTTTGTAGCCAGTAATGCTGATCCTTGTTTGTTTAGAAGAGAACACAACGGAGCATTATCTTTTCTCTTATTATTCACAGATGATATTGCAATAATAACAAAAACTGAGTTAGAAGCACAAACTATCATTTCAAGATTGCAAAATAAATTCACAATTAGAAATCTTGGAGAAATTAGCCACTATTTGGGGTTAGATATTGTGAAAACAAATAGGGGTTTTAAGGTGTCACAAGCCAGTAAAATATCTCAGTTATTAAAGAGATACAATATGGAAATGTGTAAACCAGCTAAAACTCCGATGGCTATGGATTTTAAGGACACTAATGTTGAGAGTCCTGTATTTGATAAGACTATGTACCAATCTTTGATAGGAAGTCTTATGTATCTGAGTAATTGGACTAGACCTGATATTTCTTACTGTGTAAATCAATTAGCTAGGTACAACAATAATCCAACTGTTAGACACTGGCAATCAGCTAAACGAGTATTAAGGTATTTGAAGCAGACTATTCACTACTCGTTATATCTAGAGCCAAATCGTGAGTTAATCCTTACTGCATATGCAGATGCGAGTTTTGCCTCTGATACAAACAGTCGTAAATCTACCTCAGGGTTGGCTGTAATGTTGGGTGATTCTTTGATTGGATGGAAGTCTATTAGACAAAAACACATAAGCTTATCTACAATGGAGGCTGAATTTTCATGTCTATCAGTGTTATGTACAGAACTGCTAGTGTACAAACAATTATTGTTAGATATGGGTTTAAATGTAAAGGATCCATTTATTGTGTATGAGGACAATCAAGCTGCGATAAAGATGGCTAATAGTGCTGCAGTAAGAACAAGATCTAAACATACTGATCTTCGTTATTTAAATGTCAGACAATGTGTCAAAGATAAATTAATACAGTTAGAGTATTGTCCATCTGATGTAAATATTGCAGACCATTTTACGAAGGTACAAAGTGCTGTGAAACACAATGCTAATTGTGAAAGAATGTGCATAAGATTGTAAGAGTTATATATTATTCTACCCAAAGGGGAGAATGTTAGGCATATGGTGTTAGCCTACAATGTTGGGTTGAAAATATATTAACCATAATGCTATGTCTTTAAGTTGTTAATTGGCCAATGGGTGTGTAAGTGTTCTCATGGCCATAAGAGGAAGCTAGGAACGTAGCTTCTCTCTCTCTCTCTGAATTCACTGATCTCTACTATTACTGTTTTTGCTCTGCTGTTGGTTTACTACTGTTGTAAACCTGAACTGTGTATTGACCTCTGGACCGGTAAGAAGACTTTGTAGTTTGGATTACTCCTTGGACTGTTGCTATTGTGTATGACTTGGACTGTTTATTTTTGACTGTGCATTTTTGTTTTTACACCACCTCAAAGTAAAATACTTTTTGCTTTTAGAACTCAGTGTATTTCTGTGTGTGATTTTTACTGCTCTCAGTGCCCTTCCTTGTCTGTGCAACTCTTTGGTAGCACAAGGAGACCTCTGCACAATAAATTCCATAACAGTGCCCTTGGTTGGTCACGATGGAGAACCCAACTCAATATCAAAATCATCTTAGCATTTCTGTCTCACACACAGATACAAACACCCACAGCTGCATGGGCACAGATACTTAGAGCAATATTCTGCCTGAGGGCCTGTATACATAATAACCAGTGGTTTCAGATTCTCAGCTTCTGCTAGTTCAGAAAGTAGAACCTCAAAAGATACTGGAAAGGGGCAGAAGTGAGGCTCTGATCAGCCTGTCCACAGTGGGAAACGCCCCATAAGTGAATGTGTTGGGGTGCCCAGGAGCATTGGTCAACACACACAACACACACACACACACACACACTCATTAGCACCACATACATTTGTGCCTGTACTTGCATTAACCTGTTACTTTCCTCTAGAACTCTTGCTTGTAAAGTCATACCTTGCCAGCCTTCCCCAGTTCAAGCCCCAGTTCCTCGCCAGGCCCAAGGAGGCCCCTTTCTCTGCCCACCTTTGAGAGCCCCCAGGTAAGGCAAGAACAAGGGATTATTTCCCCTTGCAGGGGACAGCCCAATTCCGGGTTCCACGGAAAGATATCAGAACAAGAAATTTCTAGGAAAGCTCTGATGACTCATCATCATTAACCAATTATCTTTAGCTTTGGACTGGATAGTTTTCTTTTTCTTGATGCTCGTCGCATAGATTGATGTTCACCAATGTAGGGCAAGAAAAAGCAACTTGGAAAGCTGTTTGCCTGCACAACAGCCTAGATTTTTTTTTTTAAAAAAAGAAAAGTGCCCAAGCAAAAAATTTAATCCACAGGGACTAGGGACCCCCAAGCCTGTGGCCAAAAAGTTGAGATGTTGGTTTAGGAAAGAGCAACGGAAGCTGAGTGGACAGAAGTTCAGTCACGTTGTTCTGACTGCCATCTTGGCTTTTTAATCACTCTGGGGCACGGGTAGGCAACCTTGGCTCTTTTATGAGTCGTGGACTTCAACTCCCAGAATTCCTGAGCCAGCCATGCTGAGGGGAAAGGGAGAGGCTTCCAAGCTGAGCCGTGCTGGCTGAGGAATTCTGGGAGTTGAAGTCCATGAGTCATGAAGGGGCCATAGTTCCCCCATGCTGGCTGAGGAATTCTGGGAGTTGAAGTCCACTGGTCATAAAAGAGCCAAGGTTGCCTACCCCTGCTCTGGGGAGTTGAACCAAGGCCCTTCATCTGCTGAAACACAGACTGAACAGGCCCTCTTGTTTCAGAAATTACCTCCATTCAAAGCTTTGACCCTTTTCAGAAAAAAGGGCCTTTGGTGAAAACCAGCAGACATTGTAGCGTTCTTCTACATTGCTGAGTTTCTTGGTTAAACTCCTCTGTAGCTAAAATGATTTCTTGCAAAGGAAAACTGAAGCAAGTATCAAGCTTCATAAAGCAGCTGAAGGTACAAGTTCCCACGTGCCACCTTGGCTGGGAATTCTGGAACTGCCATCCTAAAGGATCACTGAATGCCGAGCTAGCAAAAACTTCAGGAAAGCCACAAGCCCCTTTTATAAATCTGCAAGGTAAGACCGGTTGGTTCACGCAAACAGTTTGGAAACAGTTTGGAGCATGAATCTACCAAGAAAGTTCCATGGAACACTGAGCAAAAATATTGATCTCCTGTGGAAAATTCTCCCTCAGCCGACTTTTGAAGATGTTTATACACACACACACACTCTCGCACAAACTGTCTCACCTGGAACTCGCCAGAAAGGGGGGGGGGGTCAGGGACGAAGGAAAGGGGAGTTCCTTCAGGTACTTTCTTCTTTTCCCCTCTTTACATCACTTTCCACACACATAAACTACTAGCAGTGGATTGTGAGAAAACAAACGCACATCTGGGGGGGGGCACTAAATAGCGATGCGATTGTGTGCCCAAAGCCTGGCACGGCGGCCTTAGTATTGTTCCCAACTGCGCCTGGCGCTAGAGGAGCTACACACCCCTGCAAAAGTCCTGCTTACGGCCCTGGGAGGTGGCTTCAGCCGTCGGTGTTGCAGAAACCATGGCCGGCGTGTTTAGAAGGGAGAGGGCGACCCCCGACGCCCTCCTTAGCAGCCGCCTGCCCACTCGCGGCGGCCCCGCGAGACCCGCAATTCCAGCTGAGCTAATCGGAACGGGCATCCGCTACCCACCGACACCCTCCTCCCCCCTCCCACCAGTTGCAAACGCTCACACAGAGCGCGACCACCTGCCCCGGGATACGAGTCTGCGTGGCCGGAGCCTTCCCGCCTGCGACCCCCCCCCCACCACCGCCCGGCGCAAGAGGCTCCTCTGGCCGCTGCCCGAGATCCACGTGCGCCCCCCCCCCCGCGCGGCGGCTGGGCTCTGGGGAAGGGTCCGCGCCGCACCGGGGCACCTACCTTCCGCGAGAGGCTTCTCAGCGGAGACTTCACGCAGTTGCCCATCCCGCAGGCTGCCTTCCCGGCTCAGGAAGGACAGCCGACAGCCGAGCCCATCGGAGCAGAGGGCGCCCCCCCCGGTTACCCCCGAGCCCTCTGGCTGCCGCGGGCGGGGCCTCTCCCTCCTCCTCCCCTCCCTCCGTCCCTTCTGCCTGTCTCCCAACTTTGAGCCCACTTTCTCCGCCGAGAGGGAAAGGCGAGGGAAAGACGAGCGAGGGGGGGGAGAGAACGAGATGAATTATCTAATCTACCTCGGCTTAAAGCCCGATCCCTCCCTCCCTCCCTCGCCCCCCCCCCGCCTGACAGGCAGGGAGCCGCTCCGGCGCTGAAAGGGAGCGGAGATTAAGGGCAGAGCCCCCCCCCATTTCCCTGCTCAGGATCGGACTTCTCTCTGCCTCCCCGTTCGCCGCCGAGCTGGGGGGGGGGGTTTCCCGGCTTGAAGGAAAGCCCACCCCCCACCCCCTATGGGGAGTCGCCGTGCCGGGAGGCAGGTGGGCTCCTGCGGGCAGCGAGCCGGGTTCCGGGTCTCGTCGCCGCCGAGCATTCCGACGTTCAGGTCTGCAGCGACGTTTGAGGGGGACGCAACCGCTAAAGAGCGGGCAGATCAAACGACCCTTAACGAAGAGGAAGGCTCATTCCGGCAAGTTACCGGGGGAAGGAGTCGGAAAGCAAGGAAAAGAGGCCGTCGCAGCCCCGGTGGGGTCCCGCTTCCTTCACCGCCCGTTGGGCTCTTAACCTGGAACATATTAAACTGCCTCGTGGTTGTAATCAAGGGTGCTGAAGGCTTCCCGAGAGAGAGCTCCGCCTCGGAGGCTCCCAGCTGCCCTCCCCCAGCACCGCCGAGATGGCCCCCCAGAGCCCCCCCCCCCGGGAGAGGCTGAAGGGAGAGAACAGAATAACAGAGTTGGAAGGGACCTTGGAGGTCTTCTAGTCCAACCCCTGCTCAGGCAGGAGACCCTAGGCTAGGCAACCTTGGCTCTTATGTGCCTCGTGGACTTCAACTCCCAGAATTCCTGAGCCAGCATGCTCATAAAAGAGCCAAGGTTGCCGACCCCTGCCCTAGGCCAGGGGTCGGCAACCTCGGCTCTTTTATGACTCGTGGACTTCAACTCCCAGAATTCCTGAGCCAGCATAGCTGGCTCAGGAATTCTGGGAGTTGAAGTCCACGAGTCATAAAAGAGCCGAGGTTGCCGACCCCTGCCCTAGGCAAATGCCAGTCCAGTCTCTGCTTAAAAGCCTCCCGTGATGGAGCTTCTGTTCTTGTTCTCTGCTTGAAAACAGGCCTTTGTGGGCAGCTGAGGCCCCCTCTGCTCCCTTTCCCAAATCCAGGCAGCTCCAAGGGAGGTTATCTGAAAGGAGAGGAGGCAGCTGGAGCCCGTCCCTTCCTTGGGCACTTGGAGGGTCTGGAGGAGAGGAAACTCACGGAGGCAGATATTCTGGGACCAGGCAGCTCATCCTTCAGAGCACAGAACCAGCTTTATGAAGCTGAGCATCCAGCATATACAAAGCGGAGGCAAAGGGAAAGGACCATGGACTATATGGACCTGGCTGGGGAATTCTGGGAGCTGAAGTCCACACATCTTGAAGTGGCCAAGGTTGAGTAACACAAGTCTAAGGAGATGCAAGCAGATTTTCTCTCCACACCCAGTTTGGGGCAGCTCCAAAATCAGCCCTTCTACACTATTGCACCGCTGTCATTACTGAGAGTCAGTTTGGTGTGGCAATGAAGGTGCTGGCCTACGCACCAGGCACAGTGAATTCTAGGCCTCCCTCAGGCAAGAAAGTCAGCTACGTGATTTGGGGGCAGTTTCGCTGTCTCAGCCCAACTCACCTCACAGGGTTGTTGTGGAAGACAATAGCAAGCAGGGGTGTTAAGTATGTTTGGCACCTTGAGTTGATTGTAAAAGGAGGGATAAAACCCCAATAATTATTATCAGCGTTTGCAGTTAGGCTGTTTTAATTTAAGGCTGAATTGTGGTGTATCTAACATAAAAGCATTTTACGATGCGGAGATTTTTCCGATTTTGGTGAAGTGGGACCTCACTGGGCCTGGCTCCTGAGTTCAAGCATCTTTCTTCATCCTTTCCGTGTTGCTCATCCCAACCTGTCCTCTTGGAAATGACCGAGCAAGAACTGGAGAGAAGACTTCATGGCTTCATACTGTCTTCCCTGTTTCGAAAATCCCCACAGCTCAGTTCAACCCCCTTTTTGAGGATGGGGAGTGGGGCACAACGTAGTATTTGCTAGATGCTGCTGCTTTTTTTTTTTAAAAGAGGGCCTCTCCTGCCTCTCTGCCCTCTGCATAGTGTGGTAGGAGAGCCTTGGCTCTTGACTCACAGGGCATCCATTTCAGGCCGCAGACTGAGCTGTCCCCGAGCCAAGATGGATTCGTGTCATCTTGAGTGCTGCTGGGAGTTGAAGTCCACCCATCTTAAAGTTGCCAAGGTTGACAAACACACTTCTCTTCCACAGGAACAGAAACGCAGCGGGCGATGAGAGCGCCTGCGCTTATTTAGTGGTCTAATAGAAGACTATTCATGGTGTGGAGGTCATGCTTCATTGCTCACTTTCCACGGCGTTTCTTGTCTAAGCACGGATGTCCTGAGCAGACCCACAGGACTGTTTTTCAGATGGCAGCTTAGCCTGTTTCGGGCTTAGCAATATCCTTTCAGCAAAAGCAGGTTTCTTCCAGCCAATGGCTTATTGGAAGCAAGTAACTCTAATTCAAAACGCCTTTTGCCCCCACTGAGGATGAGCCTCCTACTCGAAATGGCCTGATAGGAATCTCAGTTATTCGGCAGAGAACAGCAACTCTGCCCAGCTGCTGGAGACCTCGTGGCTGACAGGGCAAGTCATATGTGCTGCCACCGGGTCTCCTCCTCCTCCTCCTCCTCCTCTTCCTCTTCTTCCTCCTCCTCCTCCTCCTCCTCCTCCTCCATCCACCACGGGAGGCCGGCAGGATGGAGCTTCCTTCCCTGAAGTGGCTCCTTATCTTATCAGGGCAGTGACAAGAAGAGGCGGAGGCTGCTGGGAAGGAGAGGGAAGATGCCAGGGTCCCTTGGCTGGGTCAACCTGCAGCCTGGCTGAGAATGGCTTCTTCAGGAGCCCCAAAGAAGCAGCTGCTCAGATCCAGCTCAGATCCTCCTAGCTGTGTCAAATGGTCTTTGGAGGGATGTGCAAGTAGGTGTGGTTGCCGGACACCCAGGAGGCTGCAGAAGGGCCTTTTCTGGCCTTGCAAGACCTCCAGGGCAAGCCCCGGAGACGAGCAGAGGAGGAGCTCAAGGCCTGCCCCAGGGGGCAGCTGCTGCTCTGCTATCTTCTTTCTTTGCCAACCAACAGCTTGACACACACCCCGTCCCCCCAACTTGGAGTTTTGCTCCACCTGACCGACTTCTGTGAACAGGAAAAACGGTTCCAAAGTGGAGTTGGCTGAAGAGCAATGTTTCAGTGGAACAGCTTGCCTCCAGAGATCATGGGCGCTCCATCACTGGAGGTTTTCAGAAGAGACTAGACATTCACCTGTCTGAGATGGTCTAGGTTCTCCTGCTTGAGCGGGGGGCTGGACCTCCAAGGCCCTTTCCAGCTCTGTTCTGTTCTGTTCTGTTCTGTTCTAGCAAGAGCTGCAGGGTCAAACACTGTTTGGGTTTGAAGGCTCGCCTTTCCTGCAGCGCTGATCTGCCACTAGGTGGGGCTGTGTCCTAGGTTCTCAGCCGGTCGTCTGATTTGGCCAGGTTTGCTGAGGGAGGATGCCCAAAGCTGGCAGCAAGAGAGGCAGGTGTTGCTGCTGCCACCCTTAGCAAAGCTTTCTTTTTTTTAATTAAAGAGTTTTACAAAAACAAGATTTTACAATATATCCCCAAATCCCCCCCATCCCAAACCCGCCCACTTCCCCCCCACTTCCCAGAGCTAAATACAGGATTATAGTTATAATAATCATATTCTAAATAAAAATTATGCATAATATACAATTAACCAAATTCATAATGTGCTTTAACTCCCCTTTAACATAACTACCTACAAAGTACCAATAACAATATCCCACTAAAATCTACTCATAAGCTAAATGGAACTTTTTAGTCCCATATTTGTTCTGAATATAATTTATCCATCTCCTCCAAACTGAAATATATCTTTCCTGTGAATGATCTTTCAAATAAGCAGAAATCTTAGACATTTCTGCAAGATTCGAAACTTTAAACACCCATTCTTCTATAGTAGGCAAACTATCCTTCTTCCAATATTGTCCCACCAGTAACCGTGCTGCTGTTATCATATTCAACATCAAATTAGTTTTTTTTAACATCACAATCTACAACAATACCCAATAAAAACAATTGCAGAGAAAACTTTATCTTTCTCTTAAAAATCTTTTGAATGTTCCACCAAATTTTAATCCACAAAGCTTTTATATTTCTACAAGTCCACCACATATGAAAATAGGTGGCTTCTAAACTACCACACCTCCAACATTTAGACTGTAAATTAGGATACATGTTAGAGAACTTCTTGGGATCCAGATGCCATCTATAAAACATTTTATAAAAATTTTCTCTTAAGTTTTCAGCCTGAGTAAATTTAACATTTCTAACCCAAATTATCTCCCAAGTGTCCAACGAAATTGGTTCCTGAATATTTTGTGCCCACTTTATCATACAATCTTTAACTAATTCCATTTCCGAATCCAATTCAATTAAAGCATTATATATCCTTTTTATATGTGCACAATTTAAATCTCTAATTTGTTTTACTAAATTTTGATCTATAATTGTGATGCCAACCTTTTGATCTAACTTCCACCTAGCTTTCAATTGGGTATATTGAAACCAAGAGTAACTTATGTTTTCTTGTCTTATCTCATCTAATGATTTAAGTTGCCAATCATTCCTTTGCAATCTAAGTAATTCCTTATAGGAAACCATATCCAAACTCACTCCCATAGATACGCCCTCTATCGCATGTCCAGGAATTCCCCAAATCGGTATTTTATAATTTAACTTATAATAATACTTTTTCCAGACACGCAATAAAGCACTTCTAAGAATATGGGATTTAAAAGCCCTGTCCACCTTCTTATCGTAAAGCAAATATGCATGCCATCCATATACCAAATCCCAACCCTCAAGATGAAGTATTCTCTTATTAGTTAAATTAAGCCAATCACTAACCCACGTCAAGGCAACCGCATCATAATACAATTTCAAATTCGGCGCCTTGAGTCCCCCTCTCCTTAGCAAAGCTTTCTTGTGTGAGCTCACTGCCACATTCCGACAAACACTTCGTGCAGTCCCTGCCTCCAAAAATCCAGGCTGTTGACAACCCCCCCTCCCCCCGTTCCTAAAGGAGTCCTGTGGCTCGGGTGGGTTTTCACTGCAACGGGCCACCATGGGGGTTTCCAAACTTGTCAACTTTACAACTTGTGGACTTCAATTCCCAGACTTCTGGGAATTGAGTTCTATGCTGGCTGAGGAATTCCAGGAATTGAAGTCCCCTTAAAAGTTGCCAAGTGTAAAGACCGCTAGGCTAACACAACGTCATTTCAGAGGAGAAACAGATTGGTTTTTTAGGTCGGTGGCTTCAGCTACAAACAAGTATGCTTAAGGATCTGCTTCAGTCAAAACAGAAACACTAATCACGGTCCAAGTACTGTAGTTGTCATCGAAATGCTAGCTATACCTTTCACTGAATTAAATAATTAGAAATATTAGTTTCATATTATAGGTAGATGCAGGGGACATTGTTCTTCCATCATTAACAAACTCTATTTTTGTTTGTGGGCTTGCACTGTAGTGTGTTCAGTAGTGTTTGGAGAAGCCTCAGAAGCATAAAAAATATTCTTTCCCAGTAAGAATATCTTAGCTACTTCTTAACAATGTAAATATAAAGTTACCATTTTGCTTCTTTTTAAGGTTTTGTAATATGGTTTTTTTGTAATATGGTGGCTCAGTGGGTTAGGATGCTGAGCTTGTCGATCAGAAGGTTGGCAGTTTGGCGGGTCGAATCCCGAGTGCCGCATAACAGAGTGAGCGCCTGTTACTTGTCCCAGCTTCTGCCAACCTAGCAGTTCGAAAGCACGTAAAAATGCAAGTAGAAAAATAGGGACCGCTACGGCGGGAAGGTAACAGCGTTCCGTGCGCCTTTGGCGTCTAGTCATGCCGGCCACATGACCACGGAGACGTCCTCGGACAAGCGCTGGCTCTTCGGCTTTGAAACGGAGATGAGCACCGGCCCCTAGAGTCGGAAACGACTAGCATGCATGTGCGGGGGAACCTTTACCTTTTTAATATGGTTTTTATTATGTTCTAAGCTGCCCAGAGTCACATACATAAATTTAATAGATAAATGCAAACCAAAAGTTGAGAACAAAAGTCTGCAAATGACTTCTACATAGTTTTTAAGAGTGCAATTGTATGCAATAGAAGAAGCCAGACCTCTATTGTTGTATTTCAGTTTTTTTCTGCTTGCCTGCCTTTCTCGCTGGCATCTGTACTGTGAGACTCAGGCTAATACGACCTTCCTGGTGGCACCAAACAGAGGAAACTCCCAACTGCTGCCTGGTTCAGAGCTGTGAAAAACAAGCAGAGCCTAAGGGGAGATGCTGCAAATACAGATAGTCCTCCACTTATGACAATTGAGCCCATAATTTCTGTTGCTAAGTGAGACAGTTGTTAAATGAGTTTTGCCCCATTTTACCTCCTTTCTTGACCCAGTTGTTAAGTGAATCACTCCTGTTGTTAAGTTAACACGGTGGTTAAGTGAATCTGGCTTCACCATTGACTTTGCTTGTCAGGAGGATCGTGTGACCCCGGGGCTCTGTAACCGTCATAAATAAGAGTCGGTTGCCAAGCAGCTGAAGTGTCAGTTGTTAAGCAGTGACTAGGGGAATGCTGCAATGGTTGTAAGTGTGAAAAACGGTCATCGGCCAATTTTTTTCAGTGCCATTGTAACTTCGAACGTTCATTAAACAAGCTGTTGTAAGCCGAGGACTATCTGTTCTCTGCCAAGCAGGACAGGCCAAGAAACAGCCTGCCCCTCCCAGAACAAAAGGCTGTTCAGTTCCCCAGTCCGGCGTTTCTCAAACTCAGCAGCTTAAAATATGGGACTTCAGCTCCACCTGGGGAATTCTGGGAGTTGAAGTCCACACACCTTCAAGTTGCCAAGGTTGAGAAACATTGTTCTATTGTCTCTTTGGAAAGGTTGGCCTTGACCACCGACTCGTAAGAGCAGTGACATGTTTCCCATCATTTTTAGGCAGGAGAACTTAGCGAAAGTCCCTAAGAAATGTACCATGAAGGGAGAAAAAAATTAAAAGTCTCCCCCCCCCTTACTGTTTATCCTCCCAAACTAGCCAGAGCAGCTAAGCCAGGACTGTCAACTATGAATGTGACCTTCAGTTGTGCAAATTTTGCCCCTCCAGCCTGGCTCTCCAAAAACTCAGCCGGACCCAAAGGTGCTTTTCTTTTTCCAGGAGGCAACTGGACTTTCTTGTGTTTCTTTTGAAGACGTTTTACTTCCCATCCAAGAAGCTTCTTCAGCTCTGACTGGATGGTGGGGAGTGGAAGGATTTATACTCCTTGCAGACTGCTGGTCATTTGCCTTCTTTCAGAGAGTCGTTGAGGCCACCTGGAGGCTTACCTGTGTCCTCAGGGTCACCTGAGTGGTGCAAATGGGTGTGGAGCCTTCTTGGCTGCAGGTGACCTTGCACCCATTAGCTTGCTTCTTTCTTTCTTTCTTTCTTTCTTTCTTTCTTTCTTTCTTTCTTTCTTTCTTTCTTTCTTTCTTTCTTTCTTTCTTTCTTTCTTTCTTTCTTTCTTCCTTCCTTCCTTCCTTCCTTCCTTCCTTCCTTCCTTCCTTCCTTCCTGTGCGTGTGGGGGAGCTGAATTTGACTTTGAGTGTGGAGTGTAGCTGGGCAGCCCTTTGGCACCGCAGCTGGTTCCTTTCTCCGTGACAATAAAGGGGTCTGGCAGTTGGTGTCTGTGTGTGGAAAACTAGCTGTAGGAAAGTTGACAGTGAAACTGCTTGAGCTTTTCCAGAAAGGAAAGAGTCTCTTCTCTAAAGCCAGCCACAAAAAAGCCCTCCAGTTTTCTGTCTGGCTGAGTTTCTATGGAGGGTCTCATCCAGGTATGGTTGTCCCAAAGGTGCTTTTTTTTTCAGGAGGCAACTCGACTTTCTTGTTTTTCTTTGAAGACGTTTTTCTTCTCATCCAAGGAGCTTCTTCAGCTCTGACTGAATGGTGGGAAGGATTTATACTCCTTGCAGACAGCTGGCCATCTGCATCCTTTTGGAGAGTCGCTGAGGCCACTTGGAGGTTTGTCTGTATCCTCAGGATCCCCTGAGTGGTGCAGATGTAAGTGGAGCCTTCTTGGCTGCAGGATCTTTTCTACCCAAGAAGGCTCCACACCCATGTTGCACTGCTCAGGTGACCCCGAGGAAGGGGACTCGTAAGAGGGGTACAAACGGAAAAACATCATCACGCAAACACCACAGCTGATGTATTTGAGGCAGCTGTTTGGATACCAGTACCTAGACATGCAATGACATCGAACAGATGTGTGAATATTGGAGTGTTACTGTGATTTATTGGAGAGGCTGCTGCTGAGATGGGATGTAACCTGGAGGTTGTTTCTCAGGAGGGCGAGGGTGCGTTCCGGAGAAGAAAGCAAAAGTTTGTGTGAGAGAAAGAGGGTGAAGACAGTCCCTCCTTAATAGTTCCCAGCGCATAGGCTTCATGTGGATAGCAATCTGCTTTAGTCTGGCCAGTTTCTGTCCATAACTGTAGAACAACAAAGAAATCTACTTGGAAGGTTCATTACGGGTCCTTCTTGGCTTTGGGGGGGCCGTCTGACAACTGGAAAGCATGCAGGTAGTGCTTGACATGCAAGCATTCGTGTAGTGACCATTCAAAGTTACAATGGCACCGAAAAAGTGACTTCTGACTATTCTTCACATTTACAACTGCTGCAGCCTCTCCAGTGGTCACGCGATCAGAATTTGGCTGCTTGGCAACTGACTCGTATTTATGACGGTCGCAGTGTGCCGAGGGGGAGGGTCACGGGATCCCCTTTTGCGACCTTCTGTCAAGCAACGTTAATGGGGGAAACCAGATTCACGTAACAACTGGGTTACTGACTTATCAACTGCAGTGATTCGCTTAACAACTGTGGCAAGAAAGGTTGTAAAATGGAGCAAAATTACACTTAAGCAATGGAAATTTTGGGCTCAGTTGAGGACTACCCATAATGTATGTGAATTTCGGCTTCTGGATCGATGCCTGAGGGGAAGAGTCATCTTTTATGTGGGCCAGGGCTGACTCACTGCTCCTCCTGGGGGACCTGCAACTCCATCATCAAAGCTGCTCCTTGTTCTTGCTCCTTCTAAGCTGAGGAGAATGCAAAGGGCCCCTGGGGAACCCCCCCTGGGGAACACCAAAACTGGGGTCCGGTGCCCTTGTAACCCCTTACTGGCAGGAGTGCTGCTGGCCGACTGACAGGCCGATTGCAGCAGTCCAGGCACTGTCAGCTCTTAGCAGGATGAGCCCATTGCCAGAAAGCGAGGCAGAGCCACCCATGTCATCTCTGGCGGCATCTCCGTGTCAACTCTGGCAGCAGATCATAGGAATAAACATCTGCAGATACATATTTTTGATTACAGCAGGGCAGAGGTCTCCAAACTTGGCAACTTTAAGACTTGTGGACTTCAACTCCTAGAAAGATGATTGGGGGTCTGGAGGCTAAGACATATAGGGAACGGTTGCTGGAATTGGGTATGTGTAGTTTAACAAAGAGAAGGGCGAGGGGTGACATGATAGCAGTGTTCCAATATCTCAGGGGCTGCCCCAAAGAAGAGGGAGCCAAGCTATTCTCCAAAGCCCCTGAAGGCAGGACAAGAAGCAACGGATGGAAACTAGTCAAGGAGAGAAGCAACCTAAAACTAAGGAGAAACTTCCTGACAGTTAGAACAATTAACCAGTGGAACAACCTGCCTCCAGAAGTGGTGAATGCTCCAACACTGGAAGTTTTCAAGAAGAGACTGGACAGCCATTTGTCTGAAATGGTATAGGGTTTCCTGCCTGAGCAGGGGGTTGGACTAGATGACCTCCAAGGTCTCTTCCAACTTATTATTATTACTATTATTATAATTCGCTGGCTGGGGAATTCTGGGAGTTAAGTCCAGAAGCCTTAAAGTTGCCAGGTAAGGGATGATATACAACTTATTATAGTCCAACTCATAAATGATGGCGTATCCCAGGAAATGAAGCTGCTGAGAATTTGTGCCATCTCCTCCTCTCCCCCGCCAACCCATCTGGAGGAAGGAAAAGAGAAATTTCAAGACAGACATTTGCAAGGGCTCCAATACTCAGATTAGTAGAATTCTTAAGGTTTTTGATGGCTCCATATAAGACTTGTGTCTCTTTCTTTATGAGCTACCTTAAGGGCTGAGATTTGGGTGGGACCTTGTGAATGAGGGAAGGGAACTTTATTTATACCAAGGACTGGATTCCCTCTGAGGAATTGTTGGAGGAGTTGCAGGCTCACTGCGGGGAAGAGGGGAGGGAAGGGAAAACATCAGATCAAAGTTGGGGTCCTGCTTTCTGCTCAGTGGCTCCTTTCCCACCGTGTCAAGCTACTGCATAATGGGGTTGCTTTGTGTGGCTCACTGGGTGGTACAACTCAGCCGCCGGGGGCTTGTAAACCATGGATGATGGCTCACCAACTTGTCTGAACCCAGCCAGTTGTAGTTAATTCACTGTAGTGCAGTTAAACAGATCCCATTATGGGTTATTGGCCATCTGCTTTCCTTTCCTGCCCGGGAGTCTCAACTTGCCTGCGGTTTTTGCAATTAGGGAGCATCCAGCTTCAAATCTTTTGCTTTTGCAACCCTGGACTAAGCAAGGGAGAAGGGTGTGCTGGGTTACTTGGTTGCTGATGTTACATTACCTCCGTAGATAACATCATCAGTGCTAGTAGGTGTGGGGTTTTCTCCCTGTTAATATGGAAAGCATAATATTTGTATATAAAAATAGTGTTAAACCCCACACTCAATAAAACTTACAATGCTACCTAACTGGGTAATCAAATGTCTGCAAGCAAACAGCCAAGCTCAGAGTGTATCAAGGACCCCACAGTTGTCCTCCTCCTCCTCCACTTCACCCCCCCCTTCTAGCACTGATGCTGTTCCTTAGTTAGATGATCAAACGACCAAGTTCAGGGAGCATCAAGTTCTACCCTGAGCTACAAATATTCTTTTCTAAGCAAAGGAGTATCTGGGTGGCTAGATCCATACAGAGGGGACACGGCTGAGTAACTGGGGTAGACCATGAAGCTGGGAGTAACTACTTGCTTGAGGAAGGGAAGGGAAGTCTCCAAGCTGAATTGGCTTGAGGATCAACTCAACCACCTGAGAGTTCTCCCTTTGATGCCAGTGAGATTTCCAAAAGAGGCACCAGCAAGCAGATATTGCATCCCACTTTCTTCAAGACAGATGGGATTGCATTGATCCTAAGAGCGGCTGGAAAGAACCGTCGTGCCAGGCTGGGGAAGAGCATCATGGCAAACAGAAAAGCAGACAAGCAGAGCACCAGGCGGCTTGCTTGGACTGGTCCAGAGGGACAAAGAGCAATAAACGTTCCCTGCCAAGGCCAAGAGAAGCAACACGAAAGAAACGGGGCCCTGGGGAAACCTTGCTGAGAATGAATCTGGAGCACTTTGCTGTTGCCATAGAATGCAGAAGTGGCCTTCCCATTGCAGGGTCCAGATGCAGCCCTGGACTCTGGCGAACAGCACACAGTTGCGGTTCTTAACTACATCCACTCGGGTGTTAATGCAGAGAAAGGCGTTTCGTATCCTGGATGGCTTCAAAATTGGAGATTTTTACGTGGATCTCTTTACTGGTACAGGCATGTATAAGCACGTACGCTTCAGCATCTCATCTCTCCCTGAAATCTTGCTTCCCCAGCCCATCTGTCTTTATGCCTCGCGGGCTGTGTCTTGAGAAAAGCAAATTGTCAGTCCAGACAATACAGTGGTACTAATGGAACTCCCCAGGTTATGCTCCACTGAAGGGTCCTGCTCGGCTGATCAAAGCTATTACCATCCAATTGCAGAGCTGCAAAAGAAAAGAGTGTGTTGTCTAACTCAAGGGGGAAACAAAGATAATTTGCACCAGGATTCCTGAAGTGTGTAGAAATGATGAAAGTTTAAGTTTGGATTTGGTACAATTAAACCAAATTATTTTGGTTCAGTCCGGGCAGATGCAAAGAGCTATGCAATAGCACGGGAAGATGCTTGACTCCTTAATTTCAGCGGGGAAAAATCATAGTCAAGGCGGGGGAGACCTCATTTGGAATCAGGCCACAGGGCTCTACGTGGACCGCACTCTAAACATGAGCCGACAGAGTCAGGCAGCTACAAAACCCCCAAATGCAATCCTAGATGATGTTCACAGAGGTACAGACTCAAGATCGTTGCTCATCTCTATTCTCCATTGGTCAGACCACAGGCTAGAAACCAGGAGATGGTGAGTTCTAGCCCTGGCTTTGGCCCAAAAGCCAGCTGGGTGACTTTGGGTGAGTCACAAAACATAGAACGTAACAGAGTTGGAAGGACCTTGGAGGTCTTCTAGTCCAACCCACTGTTTGAGCAGGAGACCCTATGCCATTTCAGACAAAGGGTTTTCCAGTCTCTTCTTAAAAGCCTCCAGCCTTGGAGCACCCACAGCTGCTCTTTTGGTTGATTGCTCTCATCCTTAGGAAATTTCTCCTTAGTTCTAGTTCTTAGTTCTCTTCTTGGTTAGTCTGCATCCATTTTTTCTTGTCTTGCCTTTTGGTGCTTTGGAAAATAGTTTAATCCTCTCCTCTTTGTAAGAGCCTCTCAAATATTGGAAGACTGCTGTCATGTCTCCTCTAGTCCTCTTTTCACTTTTCATTAGTAAAGGTAAAGGTTCCCTCGCACATGCGTGCTAGTCGTTTCCGACTCTAGGGGCCGGTGCTCATCTCCGTTTCAAAGCAGAAGAGCCAGCGCTTGTGCAAGGACGTCTCCGTGGTCATGTGGCCGGCATGACTAGACGCCAAAGGCGCACGGAACGCTGTTACCTTCCCACCGTAGTGGTCCCTATTTTTCTACTTGCATTTTTACGTGCTTTCGAACTGCTAGGTTGGCAGAAGCTGGGACGAGTAACAGGCGCTCACTCGGCTTTTCATTAGACATACCCAATTCCTGTAACCGTTCTTCGTATGTTTTAGCTGCCAGCCCCCTAATCATTCTTGTTACTCTTCTCTGCACTCTTTCCAGATTCTCCCTGAGCCCAAACCAGCACACAGGGTTGTTGTTGTGGGGAAAACAGGAAGAGGAAGGAATATGTTCACCACCTGGAATTATATATCTCTATCTCCAAAGGAAAAGGTTTCCCTGGCTGCCATGTCCAAACTCCGGGGCCTGGTGCTCATCTCTGTTTCTTGGCCCAGGGAGCCAGAGCTGACTGAAGACAATTTCCATGGTCAGGTGGCCAGCACAGCTCTGTGCTGAGGTGCACAGAACACAAGAACCATTCCTACCGAAGTGGTACCTATTTATCTACTCACATTTGCATGCTTTCAAACTGCTCGGTGGGCAGAAGCTGGGGCGAGTAATGGGAGCTCACCCTTTGCGCAGAGCTGGGGTCTTGAACCTGGGCTGTCAGCTTTCCAGCTGACCAGTTCAGTGTCTTTAACTGTTGAGCCATCACACCCCTTTTCTCTCTCCCTCTCCCTATCCCTGTATCTATATCTGTATCTATCTATCTACAGATAGTCCTTGACTTACAATCAGGCCATAAAATGGGGCAAAACTGTCTTGTTTAGCAATGAAAATTTTGAGCTCAATTGTGGTCATAAATCAAGGACTACCTGTGTGTGTATTAATAATAATAATAATAATAATAATAATAATAATAATAATAATAATAATAATAATAATAATAATAATAATAATAATAATAATAATAATAATAATTTTATTTGTATACCGCCCTTCTCCCGAAGGACTCAGGGTGGTGAACATGTTAAAAAACAAGAATACAAATATTAAAAGAAATTAAACAAAATGCCCAACAACAGCAATAAGTTAAAATACATTAAAAACAGTAAAACCCAAACCCATCACCCATCAGGCCAGGCCGGCTTGTTCAAACAGATAAGTCTTTAGATCGCGCCGGAAGGTTCCACAGCTCCGGCGTGCCCACAGAGAACGCCCTCCCCCTGGGAGCCACCAGTATATATGTGTGTGTGTGATAGGTAGGTAGGTAGGTAGGTGGATGGATAGATAGATAGATAGATAGATAGATAGATAGATAGATAGATAGATAGATAGATAGATAGATAGACAGACAGACAGACAGACAGACAGACAGACAGACAGACAGACAGATAGATAGACACAACATATAGAGACATATATTTTAGATAAATAGATGAGAGAGAAAGAGGGAGAGAGAGAGGGAGAGGGAGAGAGGGAGAGGGAGAGGGAGAGGGAGAGAGAGAGAGAGAGAGAGAGAGAGAGAGAGAGAGAGAGAGAGAGAGAGAGAGAGAGAGAGAGAGAGAGAGAGAGAGAGAGAGAGAGAGAGAGAGAGAAAGAGACCTGTACATGGATTAGAGAACAAATGAAAGAGTCAAAGAATTGAAATGGAAATGGGCTGATCACATAGCAAGAAGAACTGAGGGCAGGTAGACCAAGGTGATCCTAGAATGGATCCCACTTGATAAAAAGCATCTAGGAAAGAGATCCAAAACAAGATGGAGTGACGACATCAGCAAGTATTGTGGGCCCAACTGGCAAAAGAAAGCTCAGGACCATATAGGTTGGAAACAGGCAGAAGAGGACTTCATCCTGCACTGGATGGACAATGGCTAGAATGATTATGATGATGGCAATGATATTTGTGTGTGTGTGTGTGTGCAAAATACATATATAAAAAATAAAAGCAGGGTAAAATATATATAATAAAAGCAGGGTGAAAATCTAAAAGAAAGACATTGACTGGAGGGTGCCCAGAAGTGATAATCAAGATGATAAAAAAGCCTTGAAGAAAATTCTTCTGAAGGAAAGATTTACCCTGCAGAAGAGAAGACACAGTAGAGGAAAGGCAATATGACGGTGTCTGGAGAGCAATTTGGAAAACAGGCAGAATTTTTCAGGAGACGGATTTTGGACAGCGGCAGGGGAAAAATCCCTAGCAAGCAGTAAAGCTAATTGCCGGAGGAGGCTGCGGTGGACTCTGCTTCCCTGGGGGAGTTTGACAGAGGCTGGATGGGCTGCTGGGCTGCTGGTGGATCTGAGTGGGAAGCAGAGCTCTGGGTTACACACACACACACACACACACACACACACACACACACACACACACACACAGCCCTCTTTATGCTGTACAATTCTCTTCAGCCTCGACTCTTTCAACAAGCATTGCCTGCCCACTTCTGCAGCCTGGACTTGGGAAAAGAAGAAGATGGGATTCTGAAAAATCCAGTTCAAAGTCCTGGGCATCCACTCCCCGGGCTTGCTGGAGCGATGCCTAGAGGTTTAAGGTAATGTACAACAGCTGCACACAGGCTTTCCTTGCCTCGGCCTACTGTTGTTTCACATTTGTCATTGTCTAGACTGTAATCTCCTTGGAAGAGGAACTTTCTTGCACTTGATTTACAAAGTGACACATTCTGGAATGTTGCGCTTCTAATAAATTAGCCGCAGCCAGGGACTACTGCAATCTACCTCCTAAACGCCTCCAGCAAATTGCATTTAATAAGCCACAGACACACACCCCCAATTCCCTTGGAGCCTTCCTGGGCCATTGCAGGAGTGCTGTTCAGGGGTGGGGGCTCAGCTGACATGCTAACCAGAGGTGATCCTGTCTATGTTTCCTGGGAAGGCAGCCAGGGATGATCACTAACAAGGGCAGCGTTTTTACAGTCTCATTGAAGCAGCTGTAAGGCCCGAGGCCCGTCTCCATGGCCATCTGACAGGAAGGGCCCACTGGCATGAAAAGCTGAACCCTGCAAACCTGCGCGGCTTCCTCGGTGCCATTGGAAATGCAGCTTGCCCCAGAAGCTGATCTTTTGCAAGGAGACCAGCAGGTTTGAGAGGGTCTCTGTCTCACGCTCCTCAGAGGCTGCATTTCAGACGGAGGAAACCCCCCCCCAAACAGGAGCTGATCTGCTCCAAGCATCAGTAATGCTCTCATTGCAGGCAGAGGAGGCATACCTGGCCTTGGACTCAGAACAGCCCCGGGGAACATTGCTGGCTGGAGGTGATGGAAGAGGAGCACAAGCAGCCTCCGTTGAAGGGGTGCTGGGGGTTCCACTTCTCTCGGTGCTCCAGTGGCTTCAGCTTTACCTTGGCTCCCACTGGGCAACTCAGCCAGCCGGATGCATCTTGGCTCTGGGCCCCGTTCCCACAGAGGACTAAGCTCGGCTAAGATTAAGCAATTAGTCCACCAGACACGTGCGCTAACCGGTCATTAGTCTAATGCGACACCTCAGCTTGAGCACAGAGTCAGTGACACTGAAAACTCAGCACACTGTGCCAGAAGCAGCAGGAGCCCAAATGCCAATCCTGGCTCTGCCTTTTCCGGACAGGCTGCCTTTGCTCCCATTGCCCAGACGCAGAGCCAACGTCACTTCTGCAGACAGGAGGGGGGGGGGTATCAGACGGGAGAAAGTTGCCTGCTAGTGAAGAACAACTGATCATTCCCTGGAACCCCACAACCTGTCATAAAAATGGGAGGCTCAAAAAAACAGGCTGCTTCTCACCTTGAAACCACACAACCTGTAAAGAAGCTGCAACTTTGCCTCTGAAACTCTGCAGCCTGATCAGCAAAGGCCTCCTTTGCAACACCTCCCAGGAAGGGCTTGCAGATTCCACAGAATCCCTCTCCCACGCAGAAGCCGAGGAAAGCTCTCCAGCCTCCTGCACTTCCTTGTAATCCACGCAAGGAGAGCAGCCCCACATCGCTCCACAAGGATTCCTGGCTTCTGGGCCCTGCAATGCAAGCTGTCCGTGTGCCTCCCCTCAATGCAAAATGAGAACAGGGGGACTCTAGTCTTGGCGCTTTCCCAACCTACATTTCTTTCTCCCGAAGATTCGGTATAACCAGATACCAGCTGCATTCAACCCTCAGCCGCATCTTAGAAGCAACATGCAGATGCAGCCTGCCCTAATTTCCAAAGGTGTTTTCAAATTTCTTGTCTGATGGAAAATCCTGGGAGATTTCTACTGCTCAGGCTTCTTCTGTCATTTTGATTGATTCTATAAAAATCCCTCCCAACCATGGATTTTTAGGTACCATTTTTTTGATTAGCAATGGCAAACTATTACTTTGAAATCTTCCTGGTCACCATGGCTACCTTTTTCAATTGGGTTTCTCCCCCCCCCCAAATATGTTAGAGTATAGCCACGTTATCCCTGGGCAAGTCCAGAAATGATGGCATTTGTAGTCCAATCCATTGGAAGGGCTACAGGGATGAAGAGAAACTGCCCTTAACAGTTGGAAAATAATAAATAATAAAATAAAATTTCCCAACTTCTGGATTAAGTTTTAAGTTGTCTTTTTATTAAGAAAGGAATAAAAAGAGATGAATTTGAGCAGAACCCACATTCCTCCTGCAATGAAGTTGAAAGCAAAGTTACGGACTCTCTCTGGCTTTGGCGAATCTTTTGAGGCTTCTGGGAACAGCCAGAACAGACTCGCCCGGATCAGCTCTTGGTCTCCAGAGACGTCCTCTTCAGGAGCTCTCCTGGGAGAGAACTGCCTTCTGGATCACCCGCTTCTCTCCTTTTAACGTTAATTTAATTTTTATTTCTTTTTAATAATTTAATTCCCTTTTAATCACAAATCATGATGAAGCATGCCTGGGACAACTGTGCAACACAACGAAGCACACAACTAATTGCTACAGGATTGCGACTTGTGCCCCATTCCTGTTAGATATGAATGAGAAACAAGAACTTCAGTGAATGAGAAAAAAGAAAGTTCCACCCTAATTCTCGGCTCTTACGCTCTGATGTCAGCGGTTACCACTACATTATTGTAAAGGAGAAACTTCAGAATTACGTCTTGCAATTTACTTTGCTAGCTGGTGTATGGCAGGTTTCTCAACTTCAGCAACTTTAAGATGTGTGGACTTCAACATGCCGGCTGAGGGATTCTGGGAGTTGAAGTCCACATGTTTCAAAGCTCATGTGATTGAGAAACACCGGTCTGTTGGGCAGCCTTCCGTTGGGAAGCATCTTCTTGAAACCCTGCAAAGCACGGCTGTAGGTTTTAATGCGCCAGTGTAGGAATGGAACCGGGTTCTAGATCACACTCCTGTGATTCTCTCCACTTGCCTCCTTCTTTTTAGCCCATCCCACTTCATTTTTATAAACACTTCTCTGGCTGCCCAGAATCTTGCCATATCATTACTTCTACCCTTTTAGCCAAAAAGGACCATGATATGCCAACTACAAAGTGCCGGATTTTGTGCTTGAGCTTGCAGAGCCAATCTAGATATCCTGCTTTATTTTATTACGTTTCTGCCGCTTTCTAAGTATGCCCTCTTTCTGCAATGGTTGTGATGGTAAAAAGCAGACATATCATGCAGAGGCCACGATTCCCGAGGTTTATAGCCTGTCACCTCTCTTTTCCTAGCTCTCTGGAAAAGGTATCGAGCAAAACCGTGCCTCAAGGGCTTCCAAGGCCCTCCAGCCTGTGGACAGCAATGGTTGGGGAATATTTTAAACTCACGAGGGAGGAAATGCCCAGAGTTTTCTTCTGAGGACCATTTCTTCCAAACTCTTTGGCCTCTATCACAGTTTCAGCATGTGGACAGCACCCTAGCTGAGCATGAGCCTTGCAGGAGAGCGGCCTTTATGCTTGCCCTCCGTGTGGGAAATTTTAGCCAGCCCCTCTTCCTCAATCTCCTCTCCAAGCTGGGATGGCAACCCCGTCTCTGCCTTCGCTCTTGCCCAGGTGTCTTCCAGCTCTCTTCCTCCTGCTTTTCAGAAGGCCTCAGAATTGGGTCAGAAAGACGTTGGATGAAGCTCGCACGCCATCAACCTCCCCCTGATTGTTCCCTCATCCAAATTTTTGCGACTAATTGCATGCACAGAATTAGAGCAAGGGCACAATTCAGGAAACAAAACAAGGATGGCCAATGTGGACACCGAACCTTCAAGGGGACACAGGAGAATGAAAAAGAAAAACGGTGTTGAAAGACATTCCCTCTTCCGCCACTGAGAAGCAGAGCGCACTGGTTGGGATGAAGGCCTTGTGGGAACGGAGGTGTGCAAGCAGCATCCCAGCAGCTGGGCAGGGATGGCAAGACTGCACACCTATGACTGTAGGCTGCATTTATACAATGTGATTAAGAGGATGACTTAATTAATCCACAGTCTGAAAGTCTAGCATAACCAATGGACTGGGTTCACAGGACAAATGTGCATAAAATTAGCCAAGCTTAAGCGTAACCACGTTTATCATGCCATGCAAATGGTACTGTAAATGGTTTGTAACTGAGTAATTGATCTGAGTACTTGTGTGAATACCACCTCTGTGTGTGTGTGTGTGTGTGTGTGTGTGTGTGTGTGTGTGTGTGTGTATAAGTGGAGTCTCTACTTTCATAGGTAGCAGACCACACTGTCCCCAGGAGACACAAGAAGGCAACACCAAGACCAGACCTGCAGGTACACAAAGCCTAGCCTGGCCAATTCCAGACACTTGTGGTAGGTCAAACCTTTGTTGCACCAGGTGTACAGGTTTCTAAACAGAAGGCGAGAAGGGAGGCATGGAGCTCCAAGGCGGTGCCCACACTCAGTCAACGGGAACACCTAACATTCTACCTAGGTGCCCCTGCCCCTGCCAGGGGGCCACCTTTCCCTCCCCATTTTGACTGGATGTAGACCTTGAGGACTAGCGTGCTTTCCCATTTCCATCCCCTGTCTTTTCTGCAGCTGAATTTCAGTCACCCCAGAACACAAACGCTCCCCCAAGCCGGCCAAAGGCCGGCCCTGAGAACTCAGAGAAGTTTTATGCCCGTCAGCCCTGAAGCAGCACATTTCCAGAACAGAGTTTTCGACCGCGGGGAGAAAGGCGAGGGGCGAGCGCCTACCTGGCCGAAGACGGCGCTCAGGACAGGGCGCAGCCGATGGACCAACGGATCGCCGTCGACGCCGGGCTTGGCCGCGGGGCTCTTGCCGTTAGCCGGCAGCAACGCTTCGCGGGTGGCCTGAGGACCGCCAGCGGAGGTTCCCCAGTCTGAGCGCCGAGCGGACCAGTCCTGCTCCCACTCCGGGCGGGGGGCCGCCTGCGCCGGTTCCTGGGGGCGTGGGCGCCCCCGCCGCGGCCCTGAGGGCGGCTGCTGCTGCTGCTGGCGCCGCCGGAGGCTCCCGTTGGCCGCGGCGTCGGGCTGGCAGAGGGGCCTCCTGGCGCTGGGCTCGGCGACGAGCGGCGGGCAGGGGCTGCTTTCTGCTTCTGCCGCGGCCGCGGCCGCGGTGCGCCCGATCCGCCTCTGGCTCCGCGGCGAAGGCGGCGGCTGGCCGGGTGCCCGCCTGCCGCTCCCGCCGCGCGCCGCTCGCCGCAGGGGCGCCTTGGAGTCGCTCTGGTGCGGCGCGGAGCTCATGGTCGGCACGGCCGCCGAGCGGAGCGGCTCTTAAGGCGGGAAGGCGGAGGGCGGAGGGCGGGGCGCTGTGGCCGCCGCCGAAGCGATCTCCCCCCCCCCGCACCCCGCGCGCGGGAAGCGGCTCCGGGGCCGCCGCGCTTCAGCACCGCCGCCGTGGACAGCGCCAACGGGCCGCTCGAGCGGCTCAGAGTGGAGTCGCCGGGCTGCCTCGACGCGCAGCTGCCGCCTGGCCCGCTGGCGCTGTCCGCCGCCGTGGGTGCTGAAGCGCCGCGCCTCCGGAGCTCGGGACATCCGCGGGCGCCCCTCGCCGCCCCACCGAAAGGGTACCGGCCAGGCGGACGGTCCGAGGCTGACGCGGGCGGGGGTGGTGACGCCGCAGAAGCAGGCAGGAGGAGCAGGACTGGGGGCCCACCTTTCAAGCAAGAAGTGGAGGGAAGTCGTCCCTTTATTTTGGAAGATTCATCCTTCACACACACACACACACACACACACACACACACAGCACCTGGTGGCGCAGCTTTGTGGCTGTAGTCTGCCTGACCTGTCTACCCAGTTCGTCCTGGTGTTCCTCATCTATCATCTGCTGAAGCCAGTAATCTCTAGGTGAGCCGGCTGGCAACATCAAGAACATCAAATTCAGTTATAGTAACATAAGGATAAAATTTCGTTCCAAATCAAGTTCAAGTCCTAGTGCTAGTTCTCAACTACTCTTGGCATCAATGCAGGAGTGGTTGGTCATTGCCCTTTCCCAGTCTTGCAGTCATGGGATTCCCGGGGGGGGGGTCTCTCATCCAGCTACTAACCAGAACTAATCCTATTTTATTTCTCAAGTTCTACTTGGTTAGCCAGGTGGCTAATCAAGTGTTCTTTCTCGCTCTCTCCCCCTCCCTCCCTCTCCCCCTCCCTCCCTCCCTCTCTCCCCTCCCCTCTCTCCCTATCTACTATTAACACTGGCCAAAGTTTGGGGTCATCTGCTGTTGGATTTTGCAAGGTTTCAGATATTTTAAGAAATAATCTTGTTAAAGTCTGATGACTCCTTTAGAGGCATCTAATGATATAGTAGTGCCTTTATTGGCCACCACTATTTAATTCATATGAGTTATACAATGTGGCCATGTTGTCAAAACATGGTTGACCTGATTTGCTGCTGCTGCAGTTAATGAATTCATCTTTGTGTGATGATCATCAGCTCTGAGTCTCTATTGAGACTAATAACTGTTGAGTGGCCATTTTAACAAAAAAGCTACATTATTCTCACTGTCAAGTTTCCTCTCTTCAGAGAGTAAAGTTAATGTTAAATGGGGTTGGTTTCAGAGAAACCTACCCTCCCACACACCCCTTTGGGCCCCCTTTCCACCCTCCAAGTGGTGGCGAGGGGGAGGTACTAAAAAGTAGGGGTCTCTATTGGACTTTGTTTCAGAAGTGAAAAGGGACTGTTAGTCCTCCCTGAAGCTCTTTGGATGGAATAGCTACTCAGGAGAAATTATTTTACCTCCAAACAGCCTAGAAGCCAATAGGGGCTAAAACAAAGTTTTTCTGGGTTGCCTATTTGCATGCCTGTTATCTCCTTCATGACCTAGTTAAATGGGCAGGCAGACCGAGTTCTGCCTAGATTTGCTAGAGACCTCATGATCTACCAGTAAAGTGTTGGGTGCCAAGTTGAGTGCCAACTTTTTTCTGAGCAAGGATGGTTGGACCATCCAGCGAAGTTCTAACCATTTGTCTTCATTTTGGACAGGCCCGTGCTGAAGCCACAAAGACGCAAAGGCTGCCTGAACTGATCTCACCATCTCAGATTCTGAAGTGAAATCTATCTTGGGTTAATTATCCCTTAGAACTTGGCCATGGCTCCAAATTCTCTCTTGCAAAGGTAACTAAGAGAGTTACTTTCCTGGGCCAGAGAGACACAGTGAATCAGCAGCCAAAGGTTCCCTCCCCAGCTTTCTCAGGTGCCCACTTGACACCTGAGGTCACAGCAGGCTATTTTTATGCCTAGTAACCCTCTGCAATACATTTCCACAGGCAACCAGAGGCCACCTTACAGTTGGATTGAAAAAGAAAAATGCATGAACACCAGATTGTCTGATAACAAGTAACCCGATAGACACTCTTTCTGAAGTCTTAAAGCTTTACATTAAAAAAATGACATTAAATAGAACACTTCCTTAATCACCAAACATTTTCAGTTATATTTTTCTTAGTTGTTTCAAGGTCTCCTACGGCACAGGCATAACATTTCCTTTTTAAAAAATTTTTTTTTAACTTATTGTAATTGGGTTTTTAATCAGAGTTATATGGGTTTTAGACTTTAATTCAGGAAAATTTAATCTATTTTAATTGTTATTAATTTTTGTATTGTAATGTTGTTTTAATTGCCTTGCGAACCACCCTGGGTCCTACGGGAGAAGGGCAGTATATAAGTTATATATATATATATATATTTACAAAACACCATTTGACTCTTGCAGATGTGGGTGACTAGTATCTATTGTTTCATTCAGCTGAACTCTGCAGAGCTAGTTTATGAACGGAGCAAAGCTCCATAATGAAGGAAACCCTAATTCTGGAGAAGCAATTGATTTGTTGAAGAAATTCAATTGTTCATGATTAGTTATGAAATGGTTATTTCTACGGTCTGATTAAAATGGCCTAACCAGGCTAGGGTTGTAGTTCCAGATTAACTGAGAAAGGTCTTGTGATGTGATCGTTCTGCTGCCTTTCCCTATTTTCCCAAGGCTACTTTAATCAAAGTTTGGAGGTGCCTTTCTTGAGTCAATGGACCCTGGATTCTGCAATAATTTGATTGATTCCCTCCACACTGTATATCTGTGCTTGTCTCAGGCCCTAAAAGATAAAAGTTGGAAGTGTTTGCATAATTGTGGATCGGGAGAAACCACCCATTTTGCACAACCTATCTAATCAGTTTTTCTCAGCCTTGGCAACTTTAAGACTTCGTTCCCAGAATTTTCCAGCTAGCATTCCGTTTGCATAGAGACAGTCAACCCTTCCCCACACATTGCATCACAGTTGGACTGCAATAATTAAAAGTCCTCTAACCATATAACAAAGTGCATTATCTTCCACTGAAAGAAAACACTGTTATTTTAAAACCAGCCAAAGAACAAAGTACTCTTGGGAATGTGCAGAATACGATTCTGGTCCAGCAAAGAGAAATAGAAACATCTCTTGGAAAGGAGGGAGGGAAGGAAGGAAGGAAGGAAGGAATATTGTTGGACTGGAAGCTAGGAAGTTCAAGCAACAACTGACTTTGAGAAAAGTCCATTCAGTCCATATTTCCTTGAGAAATTCCAAATGTTCCTCCTGCTGTGCCCAGCTCTTCATCCTGGGGCCATCTGCAGATGGGCACAAAAGAACTGTAAAGCTGCCCTGGGTAAAAAACCCATCCCAACAAAGATCTCCTGTGATTCAACTGTTTAGCTACATAAACAGCCTCTTGATAGAGGGTGGATTATTTGCCATCTGGCAGTACTGAATTGTCAAGACACTTAATATTTTACATAATATGATTATTCACTGCTTCTGAAACAAGCCCAGCCTTGGCACCCACTTGCTTTTCAAGGCAAGAAAAGGCCTCTTAATACAGTAGTGCAGCAAGGCACCTGAAGCAACCACAATTGTGAACACTACATCTGAGGACTTGGACAAATTGGAGGTGCTCAGAGCCAGCAAGACAATAAATAGCCGGGAAGAAAAAATTAGTAGGAAGAATTAAAGGCATCAGTATTTTTAAATCTGGAGATAAGAGAAGTTGTGGTGCCGGAAGAGAGACATGATAGCTCTCTTCAAGTATCTGAAGGGCTATCATGTACAAGATGGGCAAAATTGCTCAGAATGGTTTCAGTTGCAAGGAGGTGGGCTTTGGATGGGCAGTAGGAATAATTTCTTAATGGAAAAGTTTTTTAACAGTGGAAAGCTTTGACTCTGGGAGATGATGGTCTCTCAAGGGAGGTGTTTACAAAGGCTAGAGATGTCTCTGGAAATTGCTGTGGGAGTGGATTCTTTCACTGAAATCCTAGGTTCCTTCCAACCTTAGGTTCTACAATTCTCTGATTGCTCTGGGAAGAGAACTAAAAACAATGTCAGCCAAAGGATGAGATGAGGGTGGGGTGGTACCCAGATGCATCAACAGTCAAGCCTCTTGGTTCAGCAAACTGGAACAAACTTTTTTCTTGGCTTCAGAGTCAGATTGTTCTCCCAGTGAGGAGCGGATTCTTCCATTGAAGGTAACAGGAGACACAAGTCACATGAGTTTGTCTTTATCAGATGATTCTGTCCCCCAAACAAATGGTGCCTGCCTGAAGCACATCCATGCAACCTCCAAGACACACCAGTTGGCTTGCTTATAGAAATGCTTTAAAGCAGGGGTGGGGAACCATGGCCCTTTTATGACTTGTGGACTTCAACTCCCAGAATTCCTGAGTCAGCATGGCCCTTTTATAGCTGGCTCAGGAATTCTGGGAGTTGAAGTCCACAAGTCATAAAAGGGCCATGGTTCCCCACCCCTGCTCTAAGGGATCCCTTTATAGACTGCATGGATCAGAAAAAAAGAGGAACTTACGATGTATGGTTTTGATTAGGAAAAATAGTGACAACGTTCCAACTGACAAATCCAACAAAGTAATCATAGCTGAGATGGTGCAATTTCTAATGCAAAACTTTATTGAGCAAATCATATCGGCACAGATAAAAGGAAAACCGGCTCTGATTTCTTGGCACCAAAAATCAGTATATTAAAGTATGGAACCTCCCTCCCTCCCTCCCAAATGTGCAGGTCACATTGTCCAATAAGGTGTTAGATAATTGTTATCAGTTGTTAGTAAACTCTTCTTGGATGACTCAGATTCCCACGGCTTGGCAGTCGGGTGTCTGAAGCATAAATTCCATTCTTTCCTGCCCTTCTGAGTCTGTGAGAAGCTAAGATGCAGAAAATGGCTTCAGCAGTGAAAACATTCTTCGTAGCTTGACAAAGAGATAACAGAAAAAATAGTTTTTGTAACCACAGAGTAAGAGGTAGTTTTGTATTTGTGTTTATAATTGTGGTAAAGAAAACTGAAGCTACTTCTTTCTCTTTCTTTTTGTACTTTTTTCCTTTTGTTGTTTTCTTTATATTACTTCTTATTCACTTTTATCTTTTTAAAAATTCTTAATAAAAAAATAGATGACAAAAAGAAATGCTGAAGGGATGTTGTTCCATGTTAATAGCCTTGAGAGAGAACAGGCCAGGTGGGTTTTTTTCCACCTCCAGGGAAACATCTGCCATGAATCAAATGCTCCCTCACCCATTCACAAGTTCTTCTGCTCACTTGGGCTGAAAAGAGCTGGGGGAGGGAAGTGGAGAATTGGCCCAACTTCCATATATGAAGGGGAAGTTTTGAGGGATCAGATGGACAGATTTAAAGCAGTAAAAGTAATGAATACAGGCCTAGTTCGTCTGATAATGTTTTCTGGGTGGAACATCCAGTGTCCGGTGCCCAGTTTAGTCCCTATATTTGAAAAAGAATACAACAGAACTGCAAACATGCAGAAGAAGGCAATGTTTCCTCAGGACAGGAGGCTAGGCCGGAGCAAAGGCACGTGCAGGTATGGTTAGGAAAATCAAGATGGCGACTGCACTAAAAATGGATGGAGCTTATATTGTTCCACTGTGGCTGCCATCTTGACTGGTCATATGCTGCAGATATACCTCGGCTACAAAATGTGGGACCCGTTTGCTTAGGGAAAAAAGGAGACTGGGGGAGGCAGTATAAAATCATACACGGTGAATGGGGAGTAGATTTTTCCCCTTTGCCAAAATGCTAACTAGGGGTCACCCACTGAAGCTGATTGGAAAGAGATTTAGGGGAGAGCAAAGAAGATACTTTTTAAAGCCGACACAGTGCTAGGCTGCATTAACAGAGGGATAGAATGAAGATCACGTGAAGTACTAATACCACTTTACAATGCCTTGGTAAGGCCACACCTGGAATACTGCATCCAGTTTTGGTCACCACGATGTAAAAAAGATGTTGAGACTCTAGAGAGAGTGAAGAGAAGAGCAACAAAGATGATTAGGGGACTGGAGGCTAAAACGTATAAGGAACGGTTGCTGGAATTGGGTATGTCTCGTTTAATGAAGAGAAGGACAAGGGGGGACATGATAGCAGCATTCTGATATCTCAGGGGCTGCCACAAAGAAGAGGGGGCGCTTTCCTTTCTGCTCGGGTGGAAAGAGACTGTTTTCAACTAGATGCTGTTGTACTGCATCAGCTACCACGCCAGTTAGCAATTTGAAAGTTGTTGGTAAGCAGGTAATTGGCCTGTAGTTGCCAGGTGTTGCCCCTTTTGCTGAATTTTTCATTATTAGGTAGGTTTTTCCAGTTGTTAGCCACTTTTCAATTTCTCCTCCTTGTAGTATATTGTTGAACTGCTTGACAATGAGTGGGTATATAACAGTTAGATGTTTCAACCAAAACCCATGCAGTTCGTCTTCACCTGGTGCTGACCAATTTTTGATCTTCTTTGCTCTTTTTTCTACCATTTTTGTTGTTATTACTAGTTCTTTCATTTCAACTTCTGTTTTATTTGCATCCACCTCCTTTAACCAAGCCGCATCCTTGTTGTGTTTCTTTGGGTTATCCCATATCTGCTTCCAGAACTGCACTGTTTCTTCCTTGTCAGGTACTGACTGATTCATTGCAGTTTCTTCATTGATGGATTGGTAGAAATGTTTCTGATTGGATTGAAATTGGAGGTTCTGCCTATAATTTGCAATTCGAGCTTCGTATCTACTGATTTTCCTGGCTATAGCTGTTATTTGCTGCTTTATTATTTCCAGTCCTTCCTTGATCTTCCTTGTTTCTAAGTGGCATTTCTTGATTAGGTATTCTTTGGTCTTCTTGTTCTTCAGCTTCTTTTCTTTCATCTGTTCTAGCTTGCTTGCATGTGATCTTAACTTGCTGATCTTATTTTCTAGTCTAACCTTCCATTTTTGTGGTGCACTGTTTGTTTTTCTTTGTTGATTTTGCATCTCAGGTATTCAGTTATAACTGCAGCTGTGCTGTACATTAGTTGGTTTGTTTCTTGCAGTGAATTGGTGCTTATACTTGATATTGCAGTATTTGCATCTTTTAATGCTTGTGCTAGCTGTTTCTTTGGAACAAGCTTCAATGCAGGCAGCCTTATTCTGTTGTTTTTGTGCTGTTCTAGATGCTCAGTTATTCTTTGTTTCAATTCTTTTATTTCTTTAGTTACTGTAGAGGGCTTTGTTCTTCCTGAGGAAGAGGTGCCAGGTTTCCAAATGAGAACAGTTGTATATCTCTGCTGGATTCCTTCACTGCCAACTCCCCCTGGCTTGCCTCTACATTCTGAATTACTTCTGGCAAGGTTTGATTTCTTTGCCCTGGGTAAACCTTTGCAGTTCATCCAATTCTGTTTCTGTGAATACTTTATTTCATATAAATCAGCGTTGATCTGCTAGTCTCTGTTCTGTTATTTCTGATTCTGGATGTTGTTCTTTCCAGAACAGACTGGACAGCCATTTGCCTGAAATGGTATAAGATCATGCAAAGTATTATTACCGCTTTATAAAACCCTAGTTGAAGCAGTAGGCATGAGCTTAAATGGACTCCAGAAGATGGTAGAGGACAGGAAGGCCTGGAGGAACGTTGTCCATGGGGTCACGATGGGTCAGACACGACTTCGCAGCTAACAACAACAAAAACCCTAGTAAGACCACACCTGTAATACTGCAGCCAATTTTGGTCACCATATCACAAAAAAGATATTGAGAGTTAGGAAAAAATTCAAAGAGCAACTAAAATGATCAAAGGCCTGGAGACTAAAACATACAAAGAATGGCTGCAGGACTTGGGTTTGGCTAGCCTAAAGAAAAGAAGAAATAGCAGAGACAGGATAGCAGTTTTCCAGTTTTTGAGGGGCTGCCTTAAAGAAGAGGGGGTCAAACTATTCTCCAAAGCACCAGAGGGCAGGACGAGAAACAATGGTTAGGAGCTTCATTCCAGGAGCAACCTGGAATTAAGGAGAAGCTTCCTGACAATGAGGACAATCAACCAGTGGAACAGCTTGCTTTCAGAGATCTGGGCGCTCCATCACTGGTGATTTTTAAGAAGAGAGTGGACAATCACCTGTCTGAGATGGTATAGGTCAGTGATGGCGAACCTTTTAGAGACTGAGTGCCCAAACTGCAACCCAAAACCCATTTATGTATTGTCGGGTGCTGGGTGGGCATGGCCCATTGGGTGGGTGTGGCCAATAGGGTGGGCATGGCCCATTAAGTGGGTGTGGCTGTGGTGGAAACGGCAGACTGGGTGGGACTAAAAAGTTGACTAAAAGTTCAATCGATCAATTCCAACTTTGCAAGATCTTTTTTTCCCCATGAGAAGTTGAAATTGATTGATTGAACCTTCACACAGCGGCGGAGGCCTAAACCAAAAAGGTTTTATAAAACACAGCTGAAGGCCTAGGATGGGTGATGGGGCACGTGCCCACAGAGAGGGCTCTGTGTGCCACCTGTGGCATGTGTGCCTTAGGTTTGCCACCACAGGTATAGGTTCTCCTGCTTGAGCAGGGGGCTGGACTAGAAGACCTCCATTCTATTCTATTCCATTCCATTCCATTCCATTCCATTCCATTCCATTCCATTCCATTCCATTCCATTTCATTACAATAGAATTATTCTATTCTATTCTATTCTATTCTATTCTATTCTATTCTATTCTATTCTATTCTATTCTATTTCATTACAATAGAATTATTCTATTCTATTCTATTCTATTCTATTCTATTCTATTCTATTCTATTCTATTCTATTCTATTCTATTCTATTCATAATCCCTTTTTCCTGCACCATTGCACTTCAAACAGTTTTAAGTTGAAGACTACCTGTAAGATGCTTCCAGTTGCAGGAGAACATTTGTGGAAGAGACAAAGTCTTTTCTCCATCTTCTTCTTGTGAGGAGCTTAAAGAAAAATGGATGTCTTGCCTAGGATTTGCCTGATCCAGCAGAGTTGAAGATATTTTTTATGTTCAGTGCCTGTATTAAAAGATCTATACTAATAGCTCACCAAACCATAATTCCGTGTGTTACTCATTTGCCAAGTGTTTGACTAAGAGTCAAGTTTGATTTGACTCAAGAACAATGCCACCTTTGCCCATTTTTAACTTCATATTCTACAATTAATTATTATTCAAAGTGTTGGAGTAACTGAAAATATAAAGCCAGCTAAAATAAAACAATGCAATACATGCATATTTAGCATACGTAAGGAAGTCATTAGAAGGGACGCGGTGGCTCAGTGGGTTAGGACGCTGAACTTGTCAATCGGAAGGTCGGCAGTTTGGCGGGTCGAATCCCGAGTGCCGCGTAGCAGAGTGAGCGCCTGTTACTCGTCCCAGCTTCTGCCAACCTAGCAGTTCGAAAGCACGTAAAAATGCAAGTAGACAAATAGGGACCACTACGGTGGGAAGGTAACAGCGTTCCATGCTAGTCATGCCGGCCACATGACCACGGAGACTTCCTTGGACAAGCGCTGGCTCTTCGGCTTTGAAACGGAGATGAGCACCGGCCCCTAGAGTCGGAAACGACTAGCACGCATGTGCGGGGGAACCTTTACCTTTACCTTTAAGGAAGTCATTGTGCTGCAGCTGTTCAGCTCACTGTGTAATGCAACTGCTTAAAAGAGGCAAATAAGGTCCAGTGCAATGTAACTGTGAGGCGATGCTTTCCTGGATCTTGGATTGCATGGAGCTTCAGCTTCTGAAGTGACCTTTATTGTTTTTCCTGAGCTCTCCTATTCCTATACCAGAATGTGCTCAATAGCTGCCATAAAGCACTCTGATCTAAGTCTGGTTTCTGTCAGGTGCAAGAAACCAGGAGCCAGGACAGATTTCAAAAGCACTGCAAGTTTATTCCATGCAGCCGATACACAAGAAGCTGAACTACTAATGGTCAGTGGAAATTGGTGCCAAATAAGAGTCAACGGACTTGGGGGGGGGCTGGGCTTATTTCAAGGGCAGAGGGACTTCAGACTGATGGTGGATTTGACCCCGCCCTCAGGGTCAGCTTGCTCATTTCTTACCATCACTTATGATTGTATATAATCAAAAATGCAATTTCTGGCACAGGATGGTAAAGCTGCAAAAAAAAAAGGCAAATACTATCTTGAGATGCATCTGTTCTGCCTTATTCAGACCACATTTGGAATCCTGTGCCCAGTTCTGAGTGCCACGGTTCAAAAGGAAAGTGACAAACTGAAGCCAGTCTAGAAGCGGGCTGTCAACAATGGTGAAGTCCTAAGCAGAAAGGTTGAAGAATTTGGGTCCATGTAGTCTACAGGAGGGAAGACTGAGGTCAGACAGAAGAACATTCACTAAATACCTGAGGGCTTCTTCCATAGAAGAGGAAGTGGAGTCATTCCATGTGGCTTAGAGCAGGAATTTTCAACTAGTGGTACAGGTACCACCTGTGGTACATTGGCACTTGGCAGGTGGTACGTGACCATCCCAGAAAAGTGGTAGAGGGGGAGGGGAATGAGCTGAACCCATGGCAGCACCGCACAAACCTGAGTGAGAGACGGCTGGAACTGCAGGGCTGACAGGGCTCAGCAGAAGCGCCAGGATCAGCTCCAGGCTCCAGCTGGAGCTCAGCACTGATCCCAGCGCTTCTGCTGAGCCCAGAAGAAGCGCCAATCAGCTGGAATGTTGCAGCATCTCCAGGGTCTTGTGATTTACATTCAGATGCTTGGCAACTGATTCATATTTATGACGGTCACAGTGTCCCAGGGTCATGTGAAGTGACCAAAACCTGCTGCAATCACCCAGCGGGGGGGGGGAATAAAAACCAAACACCCCCCCCACACACACACACTGCCAATCCTCAACAGAAATGCTCACAACAATGAAAACCTTGGACAGGAGGAAGAGCACCACCAGGTGGTCAGGCAGGTGTCTTGCTCGGCTGTGGCTTGGGGGCACTTTTTTACTGCCATTGTAACTTTGAGCAGTCACTAAGCGAACTGTTGTAAGTTGAGGACTACCTGTACTTCATCACCTTTTTCCTTTTTTTTTCTTCTTTTTTTGTCATCAAGTTTTCGATACCTTGCTAGGCGACTGGTCCTCGGATGTTGCCATATCCTAAAAGTGGTACAATGGGTGAAAAGGTTGAAAAGCTCTGGCTTAGAGGGCAGGACTGGACTTGGTGGGAGAAAATTGCAAGCAAAGGACTTCTGGTGTGGATGAACTTTTAAGGGTGTCTCTCCAGCCAGGTGCATACAACAACCTGGAGTGACAAACAACACTGTTATTCTTTTTCTACTGCAGAGTGAGAGATGGACAATGCTGGTTTTCTCTTGAGGGACAGGACTTCTTATCCCAGAATGCAACACTGCCCTCCATTCTCCCCTTCAAACTCAAGAACTGTGTTCGCTCTTCACTCAGAAAAGCAGAGCACAGTATGAATTATATATTTTTTTTATTTTTATTTTAATTCCATTTATATCCCGCCCTTCTCCGAAGACTCAGGGCGGCTTACAAGCTTAGCAGTAGCCTTCATTCTATGTATATGCCTGCTTATTAGGGCTTTCACACACACCCCAAGCGGCATTATTACAAAGTCAGCTTAATTGCCCCCAACAATCTGGGTCCTCATTTTACCTACCTCGGAAGGATGGAAGGCTGAGTCAACCTTGAGCCTGGTGGGATGCGAACCTGCACTAATTGCAGGCAGCTGGTGTTACTTAAGGAGGCATTAGCCCACTGCTCCACCAAGGCTCTTATTATTATATATGTGGAGTAGCTTTGCATAATTTCTCACTTTGGGTGTAATTTACTCACCTCCTTAATGTTCAGAAGCTGTTAGAGTTGTAGCAAATTGTGGGAACAAGATACCCTGTTTGAAGTTCAGTGAATCGTGAAAATTAAAGATAAGTCAAGCGGGCTAGCCATTTCTAAGATTTATTAACTGGTGTTTTCCCCCAAAACTGGATTTCCATTTTAGAGGAGAGTCAAGCCACATTTATGGTATATTTATGGTATATTTTTAATGCACTTATAACTAGATGAAAAATTAATACAATTCATTACGAGTAGTTTTTGACTTACAACTGGCTGCTTGTTGACCATTTAAAGTTACAACAGCCCCATACCCAAAATAAGCACTTAGTTCCAAAGTTCTGACGGCTGCTCCCCTCTGCAGTGACCTGACCATATTTATAGCTGTTTGCAGCCTCCCACAGTCACCTGACCACGATGTTTTTGTGGAAAACCAGCATTTGCTTCTAGTTTGCAGCAAACGTGCCCCATAGTGAACAATGGGTTCACTTAAGAACCCACAGAATTCGCTTAACCATGTGAGTGACCCTTTTTATGACCGTCTTGACTTATGACCATAATAGGTCGGCTCCATTGCAGTCGTAAGTCAAGGACTACTTTAGAATCCAATCTATCAGAATTAAAATTCCAAATGGCCCCTAGAATTTAAAATGGTATCTATTTTTTTATTAGTTATATCCCAGTTTTAGTATGGTAGCTTAGTGCAGCGTGCATAGTGTTCCCTCTTCCTCTTTGGCCCCACAACACACACACACGCACACACACCCACCCAATGGAGGTAGGATGAGCTGCAGGAGAGTGTCTGCATGCGGAATACAGGCTTATCCTTTGAAGAAGGCCCCTGGAAAAGTAAACAGTTTTTAGTTTGGAACATTTAGTTCCAAAATGTTAGTAGACCTGTTTCCCTTCCCTTCTGAGAAGGGAAACAGGAAAATGCTAAGAAGTTTGAATAAGGGAAGCTTTTGGTTACCCAAATATAACTTACTTCGAAATTATAAACAACAGAGACATTTTGAACAATGATGGGAAATTAAAAAATGTTTTAAAAATGAAAACAGGATACTGATTGAACGTATGGATATTAAGTGCAAAGGCAATTAAGGTATGTTTTGGTTAGAACAGGCATCTAAAACTGACATTATTGATATTATGAGAAAAATGTAACAAAGATGTTGATATTCAATTCTATATTTATTAATAACAATAAGAATTGTATTTGCCTAGTGTGGGAAAACAGGTCCTAACCGGAAGAAAAGAGGAAACGTTGATGGTGTAATATTGGATCTAGATTGAAGAAGTTAATCTATACCACTGAATTACTAAAGGACCCAGACAACACATTGTCTATTAAGTAAAACGAAAAAATTAATAAAATATTTATATAAAAAATGTTCATAAACCAAGCGTTAATTCTGGTGGAATTTCATTCCAGAGGAGCAGCCCCAGGTACGAAAAAGATCTTAGCAGCAATGTGGCCATTTTAATATGAGAAATACTAGCTGTCCTGGCTAGAAGAATAAACCAATAGATCAGTGTTTCTCAAAGTTGGCAACTTTAAGATGTGTGGACTTCAATTCCGATGCTGGCTGGGGAACTCTGGACACTGAAATGTTCTGTCTGGACTCAGATTACAGGATGGACCTGCAATATAGAACTCTTTAAAACCACCGGTTAAAAATGCACGGCTGCTGCAAAGAATGCTGACTGCACAGGGCTATGAACGCTACCTTGATTTCAGTGGAAGAATAGTGGCACGTAAAGATGTCAGGACAGTCTAAGCACATGGAAAATGTCATCCAGTCTGAGGAAAGTCAGTTGCGACAGCCCTGGTAGCTTTCAGCAGAAGAACCATCAATTATTCATGCTGGAGACCAACACTGGGCAGCCTGAGAAAGGTTGAGGTCAGTAATTGCAGCCTGTGTGTATTTGTGAGCTCCAACAAGGTGTGTACATAATGCACATACAAAGATATGTGGAGCTTCCATCACACTGTTGTGGCTGCCACCTTGCCTTTTTTTAACCTTCTCCTGCAGACATCTCTGGTCAAGCTCCAGAGAACTCATGCTCCTTGTAATATATTAGCCTTATATGCTGTAAGTGCTTGCTTATGTTGAACTCTTTGCTAATGACTGGATTCACGTGTATATTTTGTAACGATTTCTGGGTCAGCCTAGACTGGCTGTCTCCAGCCAGTTAAGTAGGTTTTTGGGCGGGAAACTGCTGCTTTAAATCTATTGGTCGCCACCTATCGGCCAACCGTATAAATAGCTGCGCAGCAGCTCCTAGTTTGCTTCTGTTATGTTCTGACCTTCAATAAAGCCTGTTGCTGTTTGAACCTTCTGTCTCGCTCAATGCCTGCAAGAACCGAATACACAACACTGGCAACGAGGATGGAATGTGCTGCTTCATCATAAGAGCCTGAAGTCACTAGGGGGGGGTGAGACCAGCAAAGAGCCTGGCAGTCTGCCTAGCAAGCCACGCTGGAGACCACCCCACCCTGAGGATCTGTCCCAGGGCCTATGCAGAAGCCAGCAGCACAAGGCAATACGAGACACAAGCTGCGAAGACTTCTCACCATGGCGAAGGTAGGAAAGCTCGAAGAGTTCGACGTGACGCACCTGGACAGATGGTCGTCCTACATTTCCCGTGTAGAGAACTACCTACGCACCGATCAAGTCAGCGAAGATGGCTGAAGGCTGCGACCTTCCTCTGCATGTGCAGCCCAGCCACCTTTGATATCACTGAGAACTTGGTCGCCCCAGCGTTACTGGAGACCTTCACGTATGCTGACCTCAAGAAAAAATTGCGTGACCATTTCGAGCTGAAGCTATCGGTGATAGCGTGAAGGCACGCCTTCAAGCAACGCAAGCAACAACCCGGCGAGTCGGCAACAGAATTCATCGCAGCACTTCATCAAGCATCACGACTCTGCAATTTCTCCGACTTAGCAGAGCAACTAAGAGACCGCTTAGTCTGTGGACTCAGAAATAGAGAACTCCAACAAAAACTCTTCGCTAAGGAGACTCTCTCATTTCAAGAGGCTTTAAAGGAAGTCTTGGTGGACAAAGCTGCTGGAGGGGGCGTGAAGGCATTGTGTCCCTCAAAAAGCATGGCAAACACAGAAACCGTCCACCACAAGGACACCAAACAGTTGGAAGACACTGACTCCGACCATGCAGTCGACAAGATTCAGAGGCACCAAGAAAGGGAACCAAGGCCATCTGACAAGGCTGTTCTGTTCCCGAGGTGCTTGGGCTGTGGAGGCCGCCATCAACACACAGATTGCCATTTCAGAACAGCCACGTTGCCGGGTGTGTGGGAAACCAGGCCACATTGCCGCCATCTGTCAAGGTTGCCAGAGGGACCACCAGCTGGACGAGCCATTCAGGAGAGGTACTGGGGCCCCGGGGCAACACCGAGTAGGGTTCTGCTCCAGTCGCCAGAGCATGTTCCATACTGGTGCCCATCGACCTCTTAAACAGAAGTTGCGACGGCAGGTCGAACTTCAAGGAGTTCCATGTCTACAGAGGTTCTGGCTGAGTGGCTTAGAGCCATCCTTTAGCGGTTCTGCTCTGCAGGATTTAGATTAAGGAAACACAAATGCAAGATAGGGGTTCCGTCCACATAATTCCTCGGGTTTAGAATCGATGCTGAGGGCATCCATCCAGCAGAGTCAAAGCTGAAAGTGATTCAGCTGGCAACAAGCCCTAGATCCAAGGGAGAGCATCAAGCCTTCTTGGGCCTCCTGAATTTTTATCATTCATTCCTCCCCAACAAGGCCGCAGTGGCAGAGCCGCTACACCGGCTCTTAGACAAAAACACTTAGTGGCAGTGGACCAAGATCCACGAAAGGAGTTTCCAGGCAGTCAAAGCGCTGTTGTCCTCGAACTCGGTGCCCATGCACTTTAACGAAAAGCTGCCAGTTTGCATTGCATGTGATGCATCCCCATACGGCAGGGGTGTCAAACTCAATTTCATTGAGGGCCGCATCAGCATTGCGGTTGCCCTCAGGGGGCTGGGTGGGCGTGGCCTGGGTGGGCATGGCCTACTGGGTGGGCGTGGATAGAGTGTGTATGGCCTACTGGGTGGGCGTGGCCAGCTCTACATCGTTCACATCAAGGGTGCCTATGGGGGCCTGGGCAGGAGTGGGACAGATCTGAGGGTCTCTGGCAGAAGGAGGGTCTCTGGGCCAGGGCCAAGGCAGTGGGGGCCGTTCCCTCACTGTTTCCAGGATGGCTTCGCGGGCCACATGAAACCACTTCGCGGGCCGCATCCGGCCCCCGGGCCTTGTGTTTGACATGTCTGCCATACGGGGTTGGGGCTGTGCTGAGTCACTTGGCAGATAGGGAACAGTCTCCCATCACATATTACTCGAGGACCTTGACCTCAGTGGAGCGCAATTATGCACAAATTGACAAAGAGGCTTTGGCCATCATGTCCGATGTTAAAAAGTTCCATGACTATTTGTATGGGAGGCATTTCAGGGTCTTTGCTGACCACAAGCCCTTGCTAGGATTGTTCACAACAAACAAGTAGACACCTCAAATTCTGTCACCACAAATGTTGAGGTGGTCTATATTCCTTTTGGCCTACAACTACAGGCTGATTCACAAACCCGGCAAAGAAATGGGCCACGCAAATGGCCTTAGCAGATTGCCCTTTCTGCACATGGAGCCAGCTCCAGCTCCAGCTCCATATGCATGCATTTTAGCCATACAGGACTTGCCAGAATTTCCCCTACATGCGGGAGACGTCGCTGCAGAAATGGCAGCCGACAAGATCCTAAGTCATGTATTGGCGTGAATTCACACAGGATGGCTGGAAAATAGTGGGGGACCCGAGTTCCACAATTTTTTCATACGGAAAAATGAGCTTTCAGCTCATAAGGGGTGTATCCTTTGGGGCAGTGGGGTTGTAGTCCCCAGCTCCCTCAGGCCCAGGGTTCTCCAGTCTCTGCACAAAGGCCATCTGGGCATCATCCAGATGAAGGTACTGGCAAGGAGCTACCTCTGGTGGCCAGGGCTAGATAAAGCTATCTAGGCCCAAGTACATGGGTGCTACACGTGTCAACAGTCCAGACCGGAGATGCTGCAGGCCCCTGTCCACCGATGGGAGGAAACGCACACACCGTGGTCAAGAATCTTTCAGGGACAGTTGTTTTTAATAGTGGTCAATAGCCACTCTAAATGGTTAGAGGTGGTTCCAATTCCCAATATGACTACTGCAAGGACCATCCAGGTGTTGCGGTCACTGTTTGCAACACATGGGCTTCCAGACGTTGTAGTCTCCAACAACAGAGCCCAGTTCACCATGTCAGAATTCCAGGCCTTTCTCAGGGCCAACGTCATAAGGCACACCACGTCGGCTCCCTTTCACCCGTCGTCAAACAGGCAGGCAGAACGCATGGTTCGTGCAACCAAAGAATCCCTCAAACGTATTTCTACAGGGGATTGGCACCACAGGCTGGCCGATTTCTTATTATGGCAGCACACAACGCCTTGCACAGCTACAGGCAAAAGCCCTGCAGAGCTTCACTGGGGCAAGAGGCTAATCACTAAACTGGACAGACTGCACCCCGACAGAGTAGCCTCAGACATGGCACGGCCGAAGGCACCGACAATGATTGGGAGGGGCAGAGAGTGTGGGAGCAGAGGGCTTTATCGTAATCGGGGAACGGGCCACCGCTGTCTTCAAGTGGTGGCCTGTTCTCGCCCTCATTGCGCTTCTCACTCCCCCGGGGGCATAGGATTACAGGAACCTGGGCTCAGATTGGTCTATATCAATGCCAGGTCCATGGTGAACAAGGCTCCCCTCATACAGGATCTTATTGAAACCTCTTGTCCTGAGCAACATTCGGCAGCTCATCATTCCGGATAGCAACTGGGAAGGCAGGCAGAGTATCTGGAGACTTGTCAGCTGCTTCCTGGTGGGCAGCTCAGATCTCCAGGGCACTCAGTGAGTTTTCCTCTCAACAAAGGCCAGGCACAGCCACGCTAATCCCACCTTCACTGGTCCTCTTAATAAGAGAAAGTTCAGGGAAAGGTACAATTCAGACCCCTGATTAAAAGGAAAAAAAAGTATTCAGCCAGATGGGCAAACGGCCTTGCCTCCCTTTGCCACAACTTCCCTGGCCCAGAAACCAATTCCACTGCATAACAATTCAGGACAATTTCTGTTCCCCCGCTAAGCTGCTACCATATTTGCAATGCAAAACATGATGGTTCTTAAGCATAATCAACATGAGAGGAAGAGATTTGCCTTAAGCAGACATTGAAATAGGCCTTTAAGCCTTTCATTTTCCTTGCACATTTTCAAAGGCTGTTTATAATGAAAGCGCTGGAGATCAGGCTGCTCGGAGTGAAATCTATTCCTAGGGACTTGATTTGACAAGCCCGGTATGGATAAGAAGGTTATATAAGATATGTTGTCAGATATCACTGAAGCATATCAAAATTAAGACAGGACATTAAAAAAATGAATCAAATAAGAAAAGTCTCCAGCTATTAAATGGATTAATTTTTTCATTGGTGTAAGCACTCTTCCCCATTTCAAGCCTTCCAGATGTGCTGCACATAATCTCTCATTCGGCAGGTCCCCTGGATTATGAAACGTGACACTCCACACATTGCTCGGGGGAAGTGGCTGTAGGGTTGAGGGTGGGGAAAGGCCTTGCATGTCTTCTGAATTGAAGTAGGAAGATGGCACTTGCTCCAGAAAGGAGGAGTTGGCCATGGGTCAGAAATGGGGCTGTGATCCAAGGACATCACTTGCACATAAGAAGTGCAACAGGTTTTAGGAGTGCCAGGGAAGCAGCTTGAGACCTCAGCCACATTGCTTCCTCCCAGGTCCAGAAGGAGACCTACTGGATCAAGCTGAAAAAGTATTATATCAGCCGGCATTTCACAAGCAGAATCATAATGGATGACTTGGTTAACTTCACAGTGATACTCTTTCAGCCTTGGACTCCATGGGCAATCTGGCTAAATCAGATCCTGTGCCAAGTTGCATTTACTGCAGAAAAAGTGGAGCACCATGGAGATAAGTAGCCTAGGACCAAAGGCAGGGCTGCCTTTCCCAGGATTTATCTGGCCATCCCACCCTTTCCACTCAGGGTCCCTTCTTTGAAGCCTAGGAGGGACACCTACTTGAAGGTGTTTTGGAAGGATACCCCACGCTGCCAATTATATCAGTTAAACCCTCAGATGCTTGGATCAGGATGAGTACTGATATCGGATGGTCTTACTGTATTTTAAATCTAATCACCATTTAATGGTTTTGCTTTACTGGTATGTGTTATTTTTCTTTCATAATTGTGTTTAATGTTTTGTTGTGTACTGGCCAAAGTCACTGTCTGGCCCAGCCCAAGAAACACAGAGGACAATCCAGGCAGAGTTCAGTTTTTCCTTTATTTGCTCATACCAAATAGATAGAATCTTGCCAGGCTAAACCTTGATACTCTCACCTGAACCTGGACCTGGGAGATTCTAGGAAGTGGCTATCCTGACTCTCTTCCTCTGTCTTGTATCCAGCTCTGGGCTGTGTTGCCTCTCTCTCTCTCCCTCTCCCCCTCCCTCTCTCTGTCTCCCACATGCACACACCACACACACCTTGAGAGGTGTCCCTTCCTTCCTTCCTGGCAAAGTGCTGCTTCACTGTGGTTCCTCACAGCCACATTCTTACAACCGGGTGGCCGTACCGGCATCTCGGGTAATCCAGCCTATTCCATCTTTAACTATGGGGGGTGAGGTGTTACCCCCCGTAGATAGGGCCTGCAACTTGGGCGTCCTCCTTGACTCACAGCTCAGTTTTGAAGATCATATAGGAGCTGTGACCAGGGGGGCTTTTGCCCAGGTTCGCCTGGTGCACCAGTTGCGGCCCTATCTGGACCGAGATGCCTTGCACACAGTCACTCATGAGCTCGTGACCTCCCGTTTAGACTACTGCAACGCTCTCTACATGGGGCTGCCCTTGAGGACCACTTGGAGGCTTCAGCTGGTGCAGAATGCGGCCACGTGAGTTGTGATGGGGGTTTCCCAACACTCCCATGTAACACCTTTACTCCGCGAGCTGCATTGGCTTCCGGTTGCCCTCCGGGTGAGATTCAAGGTGCTGGTGATGACCTATAAAGCCCTAAATGGCATGGGTCCGGATTATTTACAGGAGCACCTTCTGCCGGCGTCAACTTCCCATCGTCCTGTGCACTCCCACAGGGAGGGCCTCCTCAGGGTGCCGTCAGTCAGGGAGTGCCGACTGGCGGCCCCCAGGGGGAGAGCATTCTCTGTGGGCGCACCTGCCCTCTGGAACCAGCTCCCTGTTGTGCTCCAGATGGCTCCCGACCTTCGCTCTTTTCGCCGTGACCTGAAAACCTGGTTATTCGAGTTTGCCGGCCTGGACTGAGGGATTGGGATTTTAAATTTTAGAATTTGATTTACTTGGTTCGGGGCTAAATTTAATTTAATCTATTTTTAACTTTGTATGCTATGTTTTAATTGCCCTGTACACCGCCCCGAGTCCTTTGGGAGAAGAGCGGTATATAAATCTAATAAAATAAATAAATAAATAAATAAATAAATAAATAAATAAATAAATAAATAAATATTTATTTATTTTTAAATCAATGCTCCTCAATTTGGGGAACTTTAAGAAGTGTGGACTTCAACTCCAAGAATTAAATTAATTCTAGATTTCCGAGAGTTGAAGTCCACACTTCCAAGGTTGAGAAACACTGTTGTTAATAAGTAGTAGCAGAGGAGCGAGGGGAATCTAATTTCCCCAAGAAACAGCTAAGCAACAACAGCTGATGAACAGCTAAACCACAGTACAGAAAGGAAGGGAAAACTATCAGCCGAAAACACGCCGTGGTCTTCAAGCCCAAACCCACCAGGCCATTTCTAGTACTCTCCTATTTCTCCCACAGTTATGAGATTTGAATTAAATTGTTAAATTATAAGATTTGAATACTAGATTTTTTACTAGTTTAGTCACCATGTGGCAAACAGGAAGGTGTTGGGGAAATTGCCTCTGCTGCAGACCAAGGAGGAGATTTGGGCTATGGCTATGGTTCCCCACAAACAAGCCTCTTGTCCTTCCAGCCACACACACACACACACACACACACACACACACACACACACACACACCTTGGAGGGTTTCGCAAAGCCACAGGGACCAAAATAATTTACTTTGAATGCGTCAAGCATTAAAATCCTTTCCCTGAGGGATTGAACTGAAAAATGAGCTGCAGACTGAAGTTAGAAGCTCTCTACCCAAGCTGTCAGAAGGGATTTTCCCAGATGGAACATAAGCAAAACTGAAAATGCAGGAAGCAAATCCTTCACGCATTTCTGCTGATGCACAAGTGGGACCTGTTCTGGTGGCTCTCATTCTAGTGGGACCGTGACCCATGTCCAGGTAGCAATGGGATGTGCCAACGGAACCACGAACACCTCTGGTAGGGCTGACGAGCTCCCTGGTGCATAAATGTGTCCACAGGACCTGGTTGGAAAAGGTCAGTCAAGGTTTGTGCAACTGAAGCGCTGCCTTTGATGAGCTTCAAGCGCACATGACTGCCAACATCGCAGCCTTTTTTAACCATATGGTAAGGAGCCACCTCAGCTAACCACCCAAGGAAGCAGAACTCTTTGAAACAGGCATCGTCTCAAAAGGAAACTTTTATTAGGGGTCAGTGACAGTAGGGAAGGCGAGATCTGGGGAAAATCCAGCTCAACCAGTATAGTTAAACCAGCAATCTTCCTCCTCCCACGAAAGTCAAAATGTCCATTTGAAATCCAGCCAATCCACAGGTGGCACAGTTGGTGTGCATCTCAAGGTCTTCTCCAGTTTCATTTCTGCTAACTCTCTCCTGATAAGGGAGGAACTTTCTTCTCTCAAATGGACAGAGGCGGGAGAGGAAAGGTAGAAAGCGAAAGTTATCCCAAGCCCTCCCCCCAGCAGAATGGATTTGGGGACCCCACACAGGGCTTGTAGACACCTTGCTGCACCACTGGACTTTTTACACTGCTCAGCAGTACTTTTAATTAAAGCACGGAGAATCCAATGCATTGCAAAATCTAAAATTAGCCTTCCAGATCATCTGGTCAAAAATAAGGGGGGAAATATGTTCTAACAATGCCGAAAGCCAGTTTGGTGTAGTGGTGAAGGTGCTGGCCTAGAAACCAAGAGACAGCGAGTTCTAGTTCTGCCTTAGCCACGAGACCCAGTTGGGTGACTTTGAGCCAATCACCAGGAGCCTGTGAATTCTAGTCCATCTTAGGCGTGAAAGCCTGCTGGATGACTTTCGGCCAATCACTCTGTCTTAACCCATCTGACAAGGTTGCTGTTGTGAGAAAAATAGGGGGAGGAAGGAGTATTAGGTATATTCACCGCCTTGAGTTATTTATATAAAAATAAATAAAAGCAGGATAGATATAAGTAAAGGAATAAAATGTAAAATGCCTCATAAAATGTCTTTATACTGTGTGGATTGAGAAGCACTTATTTGGTGAACATTTATTTCTTTACTTCAGGTCTGTTGATCCGCCCAGCCTGTCTTCTGTCTGCCTCTCAAAGCCAAAAGGGTTAAATCCCAACAAGCCAGCAGTGACTGATATTACTAATTAGGGGTATATGATGTTTTTAAAGCATCCCCCACTGAATGAGGTCCCTGAGACTAGAGAAACTGGAAGGCAAGTCAGAGATTCAGTGAAATTTGGGGTTTTGCTGTCTAAACATCGCCACAGCTTTCTTTTCATAGAGGACGGAGGCCAGTATGGGGAGGAAGAAGTGGTATATTATGTTCTTTGATAGGGGCAGGAGTAGCAATCAATCAGAATAGAGCTGGAAGGGACCTTGAAGGTCATCTAGTCCACGCCCCTGCTCAAGCAGGAGAACCTACCATTCTCAGACAGGTGACTGTCTAGCCCAGGGGTAGGCAACCTCGGCTCTTTTATGACTCATGGACTGCTGACTCAGGAATTCTGGGAGTTGAAGTCCATGAGTCATAAAAGAGCCGAGGTTGCCTACTCCTGGTCTAGCCTCTTCTTAAAAACCTCTGATGATGGAGCGCCCATGATTTCTGGAGGCAAGCTGTTCCACTGGTTAACTGTTCTCACTGTTAGGAAGTTTCTCCTTAGTTCCAGGTTGCTTCTCTCTTTGGTCAGTTTCCAACCGTTGTTTCTTGTCCTTCTCTCTGGTCCTTTGGGAAATAAGTTGATCCAATGGGATGCAATCCAATGGATGCTGTCATGTCCACCAACAGCGCCTGTGACAAACTTCAGCCAGAATTTGTTTAGGCAGGCTCACTTGAAGGGAGAAAGGGAGAAAGACAGTGTGTGTGTGTGTGTGTGTGTGTGTGTGTGTGTAAGAGAGAGAGAGAGATCTGACACATTTTGTATTGTTCACCCCACCAATCTATCTTCTTTTTTACTTATCCCTCCTTAACTGTCAGTCTATTCCTCTGACTTGTAGTCTAATCAGTCCTGTTAATCTCCAGCCAATTAGTTGCTGTCAGTATCCAGCTGATGAGCTCTCTTAGTGGGTCCTCCCTTCCAAAAGAGCAAAGACCATGATTTCTGTTTGTCCTCTGCCTATCTTGTCATCTTCACTGCATGAGGGAACTAAGGTTTCCGATGTTAGGCAGTTGATGCATGCAATGCAGAAAACATTACATAATAACACACAAACGTCTAAGACTTTTTTAAAAATTATTGTCATTTCCAGAAGAGGCTCCTGCTGCCACCTATAAGATATGCAAGAAAACCTTCTAATCTACAAATGAAAGAGGTTGGCAGATGTGGAGTTTTTGATTTTTAGAAAAAGTACTCGTTTTAAACAGCTTTTAGATGGTTTTGAACTTTTTTTAAACATATGCCATCCTGGATTCTTGAGAGACTGCTCTGGCATCCTCCCTTTTATCTCTGTTCTTAAAAAAATATTTCCTCTTAAGTACCTGGCTGCAATCTGGCAGGGCAAATATTATCTGAAGGGCCCTTGCAATTTTCACACACACACACACACACACACACACACACACACACACACACACACACACAAATAATAAAATAAAATATAAAATAAATAAAATAAAATAAAATAAAATAATAAAAATATATAACATTCAGTTCAAATAGTTATGGAAGATCTGCCATAATAAAAATAAGCAACTACAGCTGTTTCAATACACCCTCGTGGTAATCTGTAGTTGATTCTTTCATCAGGTTGAGTCTTAAATTGGTTTGAATTGAATCTTAGCATTTCTTGTATTCTTTGTGTTAAGGAATTTGTTGTGCAGAGGTCTCCTTGTGCTACCAAAGAGTTGCACAGACAAGGAAGGGCACTGAGAGCAGTAAAAGTCACACACAGAAATACACTGAGTTCTAAAAGCAAAAAGTATTTTACTTTGAGGTGGTGTAAAAACAAAAATGCACAGTCAAAAATAAACAGTCCAAGTCATACACAATAGCAACAGTCCAAGGAGTAATCCAAACTACAAAGTCTTCTTACCGGTCCAGAGGTCAATACACAGTTCAGGTTTACAACAGTAGTAAACCAACAGCAGAGCAAAAACAGTAATAGTAGAGATCAGTGAATTCGGAGAGAGAGAGAAGCTACGTTCCTAGCTTCCTCTTATGGCCATGAGAACACTTACACACCCATTGGCCAATTAACTTCTTAAAGCCATAGCATTATGGTTAATATATTTTCAACCCAACATTGTAGGCTAACACCATATGCCTAACATTCTCCCCTTTGGGTAGAATAATATATAACTCTTACAATCTTATGCACATTCTTTCACAATTAACATTGTGTTTCACAGCACTTTGTACCTTCGTAAAATGGTCTGCAATATTTACATCAGATGAACAATACTCTAGCTGTATTAATTTATCCTTGACACATTGTCTGACATTTAAATAACGAAGATCAGTATGTTTAGATCTTGTTCTTACTGCAGCATTATTAGCCATCTTTATTGCAGCTTGATTGTCCTCATATACAATAAATGGATCATTTACATTTAAACCCATATCTAACAATAGTTGTTTGTACACTAGCAGTTCTGTACATAACACTGATAGACATGAAAATTCAGCCTCCATTGTAGACAAGCTTATGTGTTTTTGTCTAATAGACTTCCATCCAATTAAAGAATCACCCAACATTACAGCCAACCCTGAGGTAGATTTACGACTGTTTGAATCAGAGGCAAAACTCGCATCTGCATATGCAGTAAGGATTAACTCACGATTTGGCTCTAGATATAACGAGTAGTGAATAGTTTGCTTCAAATACCTTAATACTCGTTTAGCTGATTGCCAGTGTCTAACAGTTGGATTATTGTTGTACCTAGCTAATTGATTTACACAGTAAGAAATATCAGGTCTAGTCCAATTACTCAGATACATAAGACTTCCTATCAAAGATTGGTACATAGTCTTATCAAATACAGGACTCTCAACATTAGTGTCCTTAAAATCCATAGCCATCGGAGTTTTTGCTGGTTTACACATTTCCATGTTGTATCTCTTTAATAACTGAGATATTTTACTGGCTTGTGACACCTTAAAACCCCTATTTGTTTTCACAATATCTAACCCCAAATAGTGGCTAATTTCTCCAAGATTTCTAATTGTGAATTTATTTTGCAATCTTGAAATGATAGTTTGTGCTTCTAACTCAGTTTTTGTTATTATTGCAATATCATCTGTGAATAATAAAATAAAAGATAATGCTCCGTTGTGTTCTCTTCTAAACAAACAAGGATCAGCATTACTGGCTACAAAACCTAATGCACTTAACTCATTTACTATACATTTGTTCCACTCATAGCCTGATTGTTTCAATCCATAGAGGCTTTTCTTTAATTCCCAACAATCATGGTCTCTATCATTGGTCAATCCTGGTGGTATTCTTAAATAAATAGTATGTTGCAATGGAGCATGTAGATATGCAGTTTCAACATCTACATGATTAACCATATATTGGTTTTTAGCCGCCCATACTAAAGCTGCTCTTAAAGTAGTTGCCCTTAGACTGGGTGCAAACACTTCGTCATAATCCTCAGTAGTTTGGGCAAAACCTTGTGCAACCAAACGTGCCTTATGGGTTATAGTTCCATCTACTCCCTTCTTTATTTTATATATCCATTTACAACCTATAGCTTGCTCACCAGGTGGCAGTTTTGTTTTCTGATAAACCTTAAGATTCTGCAAAGACTTCAACTCCCTGTTCATTGCAGCTTTCCATGATGCTTGTTCTTTTTCAGGATACATCCTGATCTCATCATAGTTAAAAGGCTCTACACTAACTTGACATATACTAGCTTCATAGCGATCAGGTGGATGTCTGATGCGCGTTGAACGCCAAGGAATTACAGGGCTTTGAATTTCTGTCTCCTTTCCTTCCTCTGATTCCTCTATTATCTCCCCTATCTCCTCTTCATCTTTTATATTTACAGGAGATGCATTATCATTACTAGTTACGTTATCAGAGGAGTCCTCAAACACTAGAGGATCAGTATTAACAGTTACTTGCTCTAACCTATCCCAACCAACGTGCTCAAGGAATCTTGCACTCGCACTGTTATATACATTAGTTGTGCCTCGTTCCCAGAAACGATAGGATCTGTGGTTAGCTTCGTAACCTACGAAGTATAATTGCCTAGCCCTATGTTGGCCTTTACTCCTGAGTTGTGCAGGAATGTGGACCCAAGCTGGGGTGCCAAACGTGTGCAGGTAATCAAGGTTTGGTCTTCTACCATGCCATATTGTATATGGTATTTTACCAGTAGAAGTATTAACAACTAAATTCAGAACATGGTTTGCACATTTTGCTGCCTCCCCCCACAGTCTATCTGTTAAGCCTGAATCTTGTAACATGGTTCTCATCATGGCTTGTAACGTTTGCCCACGTCTCTCAACAAAAGCATTATGTTGAGGTCTATAAGGGGCTGAACGTTTATGCTCAATGCCAGCTGATTGTAGCATATCAACAAAACACTTATTTGTAAATTCAGTACCATTATCAGTAATTATGCACTGAACCTTTCTCTTTGTTTTTCTCTCCACGAACTTCAGCCAGTTTGCAAATTGTTGGAAAGTATCTGCCTTTGACTTAAGCAGATAACAAAAACCATATCTAGAGTAGTGGTCCAATATACTTAAAATATAACATGACCCTCCTAAACTTGGTTTCATGGGTCCAATTAAATCAGCAAACACAACTTCCAAAGGTACAGTTGTTTTGAAGCTGTTTATCCTGTTTGCCGGACTTGCCTTACTCTTTTCCTGATTACAGGCATTGCAATTCAAATACTTACTACATGGCTTCAGTTTAATTCCTTCTACTAACTCAACTGTTTTACGTAGTGAGTTAAAGTTTACATGCCCTAACCGCCTATGCAATAAATGTATACACTCATCATGTGGCTTCTTGTTCTCACATATCGAGTTAGCTTTAACTGTACTAACTTGGTTACTTGTGAGAATGAATAAACCATTTTTCAAATTAGCAGTTATACAGGTTCCATTCCTCTCAATAGTGCATTGCTCCCCTCTGAATGTTACCACAAACCCAACCTTAACCAATTCCCTTACAGATAACAAGTTGAATCTTAGTTTAGGTATATATAACATAGGTAACTGTTCATCAATGCATGGACAATAGGAATTACCTTCACCAGAGGCCTTCATCTTCCAACCGTTGGCTAGTGAAACATATTGGTTGCTGTTTTTCATATTAACAAACCTCTCTTTCACTTTAGTAATGCATTGTGAAGCCCCACTATCAACAACCCACAATTCATTATTTCTGGATGTTGATTCACCAGAAATAGCCAAACCAATGCCCTTCTTAGCCTTCCCACTGCTATTCACATTCTGTTTTTTACCCTTTCTACAGAATTTGGCTATATGCCCTCTAGCCCCACAAGAATAACATTTCTTGACGTTGTAAGCAGTGGTGAATTGCTGCTTCTCTCGTGGCTGTGTCTCTCTCAGCTGGTCTCTGTCACGCCTCCTTCTGGACTCTTCCAGCAATCTCCCAGTAATGTTAGTCAATGTCAGTTCCTCTCTGGTCAGGACTTCCAAAGAAGAAACATATCCATCATAACTCTCATCCAAAGATGACAGAATAATGTAGACCTGATGCAACTCTGAAAAAATCAGCTCCTTTTCATGAAGCTCTTGAAAAGTTGCCTTCATGTAATTTAAATGGGTCAGCATATCTCCATTCATCTGCAGACGAGCCCTAAACAGCTTACGTGTAAGGTGTATATGTGCACCCACACTGTCACGAACATAAAGCCTTCGCAAAACATCCCAACACCTAGCAGCAGACTCCTCACCACGAATATGGACAAGCTGCTGGTCATTCAGTGTTAGTCCAATAATGCAAAGAGCTTTCTCATTGCTACGTTTAAAGTTGTCTAACTTCTTTGCATCCTCTTCATCATCTGGATCCCAAGCAGTAGTATCTGGTGGGTTATTTACAACAGCCCATAGTCCTTCCTTGCGCAAAAGCAAGCAGCATTTTGTGGACCAGGAAACATAGTTTGTCCCATCCAACCGGGTTATCCAGGAGATGCCTGACAACAGTTCCTGTGCCATTTTACACCAAATACAAACTCAGCTAGGAATACTGTGTGTACTAACTCTCAGTACAGGCCTGGGCCCATAACCAGTGTTAAGGAATTTGTTGTGCAGAGGTCTCCTTGTGCTACCAAAGAGTTGCACAGACAAGGAAGGGCACTGAGAGCAGTAAAAGTCACACACAGAAATACACTGAGTTCTAAAAGCAAAAAGTATTTTACTTTGAGGTGGTGTAAAAACAAAAATGCACAGTCAAAAATAAACAGTCCAAGTCATACACAATAGCAACAGTCCAAGGAGTAATCCAAACTACAAAGTCTTCTTACCGGTCCAGAGGTCAATACACAGTTCAGGTTTACAACAGTAGTAAACCAACAGCAGAGCAAAAACAGTAATAGTAGAGATCAGTGAATTCGGAGAGAGAGAGAAGCTACGTTCCTAGCTTCCTCTTATGGCCATGAGAACACTTACACACCCATTGGCCAATTAACTTCTTAAAGCCATAGCATTATGGTTAATATATTTTCAACCCAACATTGTAGGCTAACACCATATGCCTAACACTTTGAATCTTGTATCTCAGCGCCAAACTGAACTGTGGTTCATGCACACCTTCCTCAGAAGTGGACTTGCCACCATGAGAGCAGAATTCCCTTAAATCTGGGGGTGGGGGGTGGGGGGGAGGCGGGGAGGGGAGGAAATGCCTCATAATGAAAACTAAATAGCTACGGTACCAATCCCTGAAACTGTCAATCACTACAAATATCATGTTCTGCTGAAGTAAAAGATAAAAATAGTTTTGCATTTCCTCTGTCTGTTACTTTGTGTGGGTTGGAAAAAGAGTTGATCTGTACCCAAGGAGATTTTATATTCTCAATTTTTCACATGTCCTCTGTTTGACCAAATCCATATGCTGTCTTCTATCTTGAATCTCTCAGTGCGATCTTGAGATCGTGCAAGTAAAAGTTAAACAAAATTCACCCCTTTCACCGAGCTGTTTATTTATAAAGAACAATCCTGTCACTGATTATTGTAGCACTGAAAGACTCTGCCTTAGTTTGTGTCCAAATGAGTATAGTGTGGGGTATGTGTGTGTGTGTGAAGGCCTCCACATGTGCAATCACCTAGGACAGGGTTAGGCAACCTTGGCTCTTTTGTGACTCGTGGACTTCCAACTCCCAGAATTCCTGAGCCAGCCATGCTAAGGGGAAAGGGAGAGGCTTCCAAGCTGAGCCATGCTGGCTCAGGAATTCTAGGAGTTGAAGCCCACGAGTCACAAAAGAGCCAAGGTTGCCTACCCCTGGCCTAGGCCTAGGCCGCTTTATGACTCGTGGACTTCAACTCCCAGAATTCCTGAGCCAGCCACGCTGAGGGGAAAGGGAGAGGCTTCCAAGCTGAGCCATGCTGGCTCAGGAATTCTGGGAGTTGAAGTCCACGAGTCATAAAAGAGCCAAGGTTGCCTACCCCTGGCCCAGGAAAACAACGACATAAAGTGTCAAGGCTGACTCCTAACCTAGGAAGGCCTGGTGGGAGGGTCTTGGAGGCTCATGGGCCCACGTATGAGTCACCTTCCCTGTAGGTGTAGGATAAGGCAAGAAGGGAGAGAAGCAGAGGGGCAACTCCAGCCCCATTGCCAACCCACCCCCCACTCGCCCTGGACTTTCTGGCATTGGCTGCAGGAAGGACTGGGAGAGTGTGGGAGCTTCCAAGCCCCATAAAAGCAGGCTTTTGTCCCTCTCTTTCATCTTCGCCTTTGCCAGAGGCTGCTGTCCAAAGTTTATATTCTTTTTCTCCTATACCTGATGAGTTTCAGAGAAATAGTTTGGTTAAAATGAATGTAACGTATTGGGCCTTTTACTTGAATTGTTTTCACATGTCTTTGAATGCTGCTTGAGATTGCTTAATTAAGGTGTCTGTGTAACGGTGGCTGGCTGCCCAGACATGCAGTCTCCTGGACGATCATTGGTTGGCTCTGGGGTGGGAATAGGTTCCTTCAAACCTATTGGCCGCTGCCTAGTGGTCAACCATATAAGTAGCTGCGTAGAAGCCTCTGTTCTCAGTTCTGTTCCTGTTACTACAATAAAGCAATGTTCCTGTTTGAACCCTCTCGTCTCGCCTCCTGCTTCCCAAGAATCCATTACATAACAATGGAAGTGCTCCAGCTTTCTTTTTCTATGTCAGTCCTGTGTGCCATTCCCACTTGTCTTGAGTCCTCCTTCTAGTTTTCCATTTTCTCCTGTTTCTGAGAAAATAGTCTCAGAGGCTCATCACACGTGTCCTTCCTTCCTTCCTTTATATAGCCTTGGTGGAGCAGTGGGCTAATGCCTCCTTAAGTAACACCAGCTGCCTGCCATTAGTGCAGGTTCGAGTCCCACCAGGCTCAAGGTTGACTCAGCCTTCCATCCTTCCGAGGTAGGTAAAATGAGGACCCAGATTGTTGGGGGCAATAAGCTGACCTTGTAATAATGCCGCTTGGGGGGGGGGGCGAAAGCCCTAATAAGCAGGCATATACATAGAATGAAGGCTACTGCTAAGCTTGTAAGCCGCCCTGAGTCTTCGGAGAAGGGCGGGATATAAATGGAATTAAAATAAAAATAAAAAATAAAACATAAAACATATAAGGAATGGTTGCTGGAATTGGGTATGTCTAGTAGTTTAATGAAGAGAAGGGTGAGGGGTGACATGATAGCAGTGTTCCAATATCTCAGGGGTTGCCCCAAAGAAGAGGGAGTCAAGCTATTCTCCAAAGCACCTGAAGGCAGGACAAAAACCAAAGGATGGAAACTAACCAAAGAGAGAAGCAACCTAGAACTAAGGAGATATTTCCTGACAGTTAGAACAATTAACCAGTGGAACTCCTTGCCTCCAGAAGCGGTGAATGCTCCAACGCTGGAAGTTTTTAAGAAGAGACTGAACAGCCATTTGTCCGAAATGGTATAAGGTTTCCTGCCTGAGCAGGGGGTTGGACTAGATGACCACCAAGATCCCTTCCAACTTTATTATTATTATTGTTATTGTTGTTGTTGTTAGATGTTGAACAAAACTGCTGAAGTTTAAAAAGGCCCTTCAGAGACTCTTTGCAGGAGCTTCCTTTGTTATTGTGCTAGAACAGTATTGTGTCACAGTTGATTATGCTGATTACTGCATTGTTTTATTGCTAAGATTGGTTTACGCTCTGTTATATTTTACTGCTTCACCTGCATTCTGCTTAGTTACAAGCACACATGAAATGATGCTGCTGTTACTGCAATCACAGCAACGCTGTCAGGAATCATCATCAGCAGCAGCCGCCACCACAGGAGTCCCCAGTCTCTCCTTCTCAGAGAGAGACACCCCCCCCCCGTCTCAGGAAACGAGCTTGGGAGGGGGCGGGGGAAGAGCCACAGCCAGGACGATGGTCACATAAGAGGCAGCCGAGCCCACAGAAGGAATGGGGGTGTGGCAAATGTCTCAGAAGGGACCCTCTTTTCTGGGGCGGTAAAGGTGAGGGGGCAGAGATGGACTTTCAGACTTGCAAGATTCTGTTAATGTAAGTTTTACACTAAAGATAGAGATACTCTTCTTTCTTGACTAGACTAAAAGGCTGGCAGGTATTCACGTCCAAAGCGTCAAGATAGTGATGGAATCCCCACTTTTTTTTTATTATTCATTCTTTCTTCCCAGCTCTGCTTCTCCTTGTCCCTTCCTCTCTTGTCTCCTGTCTGTTCTCCCTGTTCACCAGTCAGTAAAAACAGAAACACCAAGATAAAGTTGTGTCAATCAAGGTTTGCGATGAGATCTGGGGAGAAAGCTAAGCAGTGTGGCTGTCAGATTATCTGGAGGTCACAAGAGATGGATGGAATGAAAAGGTCCCTAGGAGATTCCCCCAACTAGGAGGAAGGACATCAGTGGTTACGGAAGTGCTGCTTGGAACCTCCGTGTCAATTCTGCTTCTATAGTAGCATTTCATCAGCTCTCAGATGTTCTAGCAGGGGCTCATGAGGCAGCCTGGAGGACACCAGACTTTGAGGCGTTGTTTTTAAGCCCACAAATATGGTTATGTTATTAGCAAGGAAGCAAGAGGCTGGCTGGAATGAGATGTCACTAGAGCCAACTTTCTGGGCACCAGGGACCGGGTCCGTGGAGAGAAGCTTTCCGTGGACCAGAGAGGGCGTGTTTTCGTGTGCTGCCTGCATCCCACGGATGGGACTTTGCTTGTTTGTGCGGACCGGTTGCTGGCATGCTGTGGACCAGTGCTGGTCCACGGACCGAGGGTTGGGGACCCTTGCTCTAAAGCTTTGCTAGCTGGGGAATTCTGGGAGCTGAAGTCCACCCCTCTTGAAGCCACTGAGGTTGAAAAACAGCGCCCCCTAGAGGAATGCATGTATGTATGTATTTTTAATTTTTCCCTGTAAACCGCCCTGAGTCCTACGGGAATAGGGCGGTATACAAGTTTAAATAATAAATAAATAAATAAAATGCAGAAGGCCTGGCTTCTGTCATTTTGCAGCAAGGATATTTTCGCCTTGGAATTCTACTTCTCTTGGATTTGGAGTTTTTGGGATTGAGGAGATAGGAGGGGGGAATTGGGGCTCCTGCCTTACAGGTGTGTGAAAGTGGACCAGCGCCCACAGCAAACTGCCAAGATGCCCAAATGTCATCCTGCACTCGTGTGTACCAATCATTATCTAGGGGCATCCTGACATCTGCACAGCGTTTGCGAGGGGTTGTTGTGCTCACTTCACAACCCACGTCAACCCGTGAACACCCATGTCCCATTTTCTCCATCTCTTCAAACCCGGCTGAGCTGCTGGACCCGGGTGACGGCATTAATGGCTGTTTGCAGTAATTCAGTCACTTTTCTGAATTGCTGTACTTTTCCTGCCAGTGTTTTGGCAACTCAGCGCCTGACTCCGCCTGTGCTGGCATATGAGTGAAAGCAAACAGCAGGGAAACGCCAGTTGCTGTGGCTGTGAATGCAGGGAGGAAAATCCCCTGGCAGGCAAGTTGCTTGTTATTCAGGAATAATAGGCCATCTTTTAAGCAGAGGTCGGATTGTCCTGTAGGACAAATAGAAATTTGCCTAGTTTTTACTTAGAGCTACGACACCTCTCTAGCTTGGTGGGGGGGGTGTCTGGTGGTTTATTAGCTAATTAACAAGTAGTTAGAGGTTTTGTAAGCTATGAATTAACTTTAGCCAAAGGTATTGGTTATATCTTTGTTTGCTAGAAATAACATTTCTCTTAGCAAGAGCCAGCGGGTTCAACAAAAACACTCCATAGGCTGATTACAAAATCTCCTACATAGACTCTTTGTTGTTTTGCATGTACGCGGAGAGCTTCTGTACCAGAGACAAACTCATTGTGTGTCTAACCACACCTGACCAAATAAAATATATTCTCTTCTGTTCTCTTCTGTTCCGTTCCATTCTATTCTATCTGATATATGGGATTAAGGGAGGTCTTGATATTCAGCTTAAACAGCGGTTAGGACAGGGGTAGGCAACCTCAGCTCTTTTATGACTTATGGACTTCAACTCCCAGAATTCCTCAGTCAGCCGCCCTGAGTCCTTCGGGAGATAGGGCGGGATATAAATCCCATCAATAAATAAATAAATAAATTATCTCTTATTTAGTCGGGGTGACAACAGGGTGTAGTTCAAAAAGTCGAGATGGTGGCCTCATTGGTGCAGTTGAAGTTCCACCTGGTTTTTTTGTGGCAGACATTCTATCACATTTTTCCAACTGCTATAGTGCTGTTTTCAATGACACTGTGCAGATTCCTCTGCATCTGTTAGTTCCTTCATGACGGGATTGGGGAGCAGATGTGCAGAGTTGGGGACCTCTGGTCTAGCTTGCCATGTTGTTGAAATAAAATGCATGACCAGTGAAATGAATATCAGTCCCCAGAAAAACTCCTGAGCTAATGAGTCAAAAATGATCACCAAGCCTTTGTGTATTGTAGGGCTTCTCCAGAGCTATGTCGTCTCCTGCTTTTTGAGGCACCACAAGAGAACAGTAGTTGGAGAAGGAGGAAGTGATTAGGAATGGCCATGATCATACTGGGCTTTTATTGAGGCCTAAGTCGGTTCTCCCATGGACCTCCAACTCAGGCAGGGGCCTTTGGTAAAGAGGAAAGATAGTTCCATTCATCTCCTTTGAAATACCTCTGTCAGTGGCTTCAAAAGAGGCCCTCCCTCACAGCAGACAACTCCTTTCCTGCTTTTCAGTTTATATCAGAGAGAGACTGGATGAGCCGGTGAGAGGAGTCAAGCTGGGAAGTAGTCTGGAATAGTTACATAGGCACAAAATGGCGAGGTCTGACCCTGCTTGAATGCCACTGAACCTTCTCTAATCTTGCCCGGCTGCAAACTGCCACTCTGGGAAGATTGCGGTGAAGTAGGCACTGAGTGACAAAATAGCTATTTTGAACACTTTGTGTGTGGGTCTGGTTGCTCGTATCAGACATTTTAGGAACTTACCTTCTTTCCCAAATAGCTGAAGCTTTGTTCCTGGGGGTGGGTCATACAGTGTTCCAGAACAGGGTTCCTCTCCAGAGGGTCTTCAAGAATGCTTTGTTGCCAGTGTGTTACATTGCAACATCCATTCTCCCCAGACAACCAATAGAAAGCGATGGGCATTCTACTGTAGCTCTCTCTCTCTCTCTCTCTCTCTCTCTCTCTCTCTCTCTCTCTCTCTCTCTCTCTCTCTCTCTCTCTCTCTCTCTCTCTCTCTGTGTGTGTGTGTGTGTGTGCTTGTGTTTCTGTGTATTCTTTCTTTTGCATACTCCGTGGACTAAGTCTGTCTTTGGCTCTGTTACTTGAGTCTCACAGGCTCGTTCTGTGAGGGTGACATTTAGACTCACCTTTCATTGTTTCCTCCTGCTCTTGGCCAACATCCAGTTTGATTTTCACTTGGAGATGCTAGAATATTCTTCAATAAGAAGCAAAGAAGGAGGGGAGAGAAAGTGGTGCAGCTTGTGCTGTGTCCTCATTGCTTATTAATGATCGCAGAAAAGGCTTTGCATTGTGGGAATTATGCAAAGTGAGGCTCAGTGGCACTTATCTCAATTTGTATGCAAGGAACTTTGATGCAGAAGGATTTGTGTGTCCTGCCAGACACAGGAGTTGCTACCAAGTGACAAGACAGCTCTGCACCCTTGAAACACCTTGGACAAATGGCCAGTTTTTTGGGGAGAGGGTGGATGTAATTAGCTGCAAGAGTCTTTTGGAGAACAAAAAGTGCAAGGCAAAATTGCTCCAGCTACTTAGGAAATGTGATAATCCTGCCCAAACTGAAAAGCACAAAAGGGTTTGATTGCCATTAAGAAGAGACATTATGAGTCACAGGGAAAAAAAACAAGTTGCATCCAACTGGACAGAGGAGTGTTCATTCCAACGAAACAGGGAACAGTTTGTGTCCAGATTACCAACATTTAGATATGCTATCACAGAAAAGAAGAACAACAGAGTTAGAAGGGTTCTTGGAGGTCTTCTAGCCCAGAGGCCCCCAAAACTTTGGGGCACCAGGGACCGGTTCTGTGGAGAAAGGTTTTTCCACGGACCGAAGACTGTGTGGTTTTCTGTGCGGCCTGCATCCCACAGAGGGGGCTTTGCTTGTTTGTGCAGCCCAGTTGCTGGCATGCTGTGGCCCAGTACCGGTTCATGGACCGGGGGTTGGGGACCCCTGTTCTAGTCCAACCCCCTGCTCAAGTAGGTGACCTTATATCACCCTAACCCTAAGAAGAAATTTCCTGACAGCTAGAACAATTAATCAGTGGAACGACTTGCCTCCAGAAGCTGTGAATGCACCAACACTGGAAGTTTTTAAGAAGGGACCGGACAGCCCTTTGTCTGAAATGGTGTAGTAGGGTTTCCTGCTTCAGCAAGGGATTACACTAGAAGGCCTCTGACGTTCCTTCCAATTCTGTACTTTAATGACCAAAACTGGATGCAGTATTCCAAGTGTGGTCTTACCAAGGAATTATAAAATGGTACTAACACTTTGTGTGATTTTGATTCTATCCCTCTGTTAATGCAAGCTAGGATTGTGTTGGCTTTTTTTAGCAGTCGCAGCACACAGCTAGCTCATATTTAAGTGATTGTCCACTGGGACTCTAAGATCCCCCTTGCAGTTACTGCTTTTGATCCAGGTGCCATCTATTCTATACCTGCACATTTGGTTTTTCTTGCCTTAACACACTATCTTTATCTTTTAGTGTCTCATCTCAAAATAGAATAGAATATCGCTGGAAGGGACCTTGGAGGTCTTCTAGTCCAGCCCCTGCTCAAGCAGGAGATACCATCTCAGATAAGTGACTGTCCATTCTCTTCTTAAAAACCTCCAGTGATGGAGCACCCACGATTTCTGGAGGCAAGCGGTTCCACTGGTTAATTGTCCTCACTGTCAGGAAGTTTCTCCTTAATTCCAGGTTGCTTTTCTCCTTGATCAGTTTCCATCCATTGTTTCTTGTCCTGCCCTCTGGTGCTTTGGTGAATAACGTGACCTTCCGAAATAGAAGAATGAGACTTCCCCATAAGGGAAAAAAAACATTTGGGGCTTCCAGTGAGGAATAAGCTAAGAGAAGATGTAGGAAGAACCTGGTAGAAATGGGACGTTGGCATGGAGAATGGTGATGTGGCGACATGTTTGCCCATCTCCTTTAATCCTTCAAAAGGCTCAAACACCCACTTGTCACAAAGGTGTTTTTCCCCCCCAAAAGGCATCTGGAATTTCTTGGGTTTTTCTCTTTAAAAATGTTTCACTTCTCATCTAAGAAGCTTCTTCAGTTCTGTGGGATTCCTGACAACATGGAAATCCTTCTTCAGAAGCAATGGGTCACTGGGAGGTAGTAAGAGGGGCTGGGGCAGGGGGGGTCTTTATGGGAAAAAGGAGGCTGGTCTGGCGCACCCTTTACCTGATACAGAAATATTTTCATTTTGCCCCAAATTTCCTGGCTTGCCTAGCAACCCAGAGGAAGCAGATGGCTGGTTCTGTCAGAGTTATTACAAAGTAAGAAGCTGTCAGGATTCTGAGCAAGGCAAAACCCGAGGCTGCTGGCTGAAATCTCTTCTTGTAGGGGGACCTGTTGTCCCAGCAAAGGACAGCATGTGACTGATGTCTTCGGGGCCAAAATCTTTCAGAAGCTTTCACTCCCTGTCAAGTGTTGTTGTGTTATTCTTCAAGAGCCCGTGGCTATTTCAGTAGTCTAATGCACTTAAGAGAGCTGGTTTGGTGCAGTGGTTAAAGGCTTTTGACTAGAAGCTGGGAGATGGTGAGCGCCAGTCCTGCTGGAGGCACGGGGCCAGCCGGGTGACTTGGGGCCGGCCCTTCTCGCGCTGGCCCAAGAAAGAGGCAAGGGCAGCCCCCTCCCACAAAGACTGCCTAGAAAACTATGAATCAGGATTGACTCAAAGACACTTTAGATCAGGCCCGTATCAGGCTGATGAGAAACAAAATGTGAAGGAGCATTTTCAGAAGCTGAGATTTAGAGGGGGCGGGGGGGGGGGTGACTATTCCAAAGAAGGCAGATTGACAATGGATTCTGCTCCCCAGAAAAGAGAGGATCTTACTGGTTGGGTTGAATCAGAGGGCAGAGAGCCAGCTGTGAGAGATGCTTGGTTTGGGAGCTCTCCTCTGTGCTAATAAATAAGCAACCAATTGAAGAAGTATAAAGAAAACTGTTTTACAATCTGTCTGATACTAGGATATTGTACAGATACAAATTGAAATATGCCATCTGGAGTTGCAGTTTCTATGGGCAGCCAGATAAATCCATAAATAAAATGAAATAACGTTAAAAACAAAAGAAAGGAAATGGAACATGCGCCCAGGTGCCTCCAAGGGGCAGGGAAGCAACCCAGGCCCCAATCACCAGGGTTGACTCACTGCCCAGCCAGCCAGCAGCACCAAGACTGTCAACTGTCAAGGTTGAATTGCTAAGATGTCTGATAACTTCTGTCGCTGCTCAATTTGCCGTAGAAACAGGGCGGGAGGAGTGGAAAATATGGGGAAGAAACGGGAGTCTAAGTATGGAAACGTACAAGAATGCCAAGGTCACTAACGCAGGTGTTTGACAGAGAAGTGGACCCTTCTCATAACAAACCAAAGACACATGATTAGGCAACACGAACACTCAGTGGGTGGGGGTTATTGTTTAGGCAGATTTTCATGCGGGAAAACCAGAGCTGGTTTTGCTTCTTCAGTTCCGAGATGTGTATTCAATAAAGTTTATTTTTATGGTGCTTCAAAGCCTTGAAGATTCCTTGATTTTGAGTTTGCTAGTTTATCCACCTGACAGGTTCCTCACAGAGGCTTAATTCTGGGTTCCATCTGAGTACTAATGGATCAGCTGAGAGAGTATCTCAATGATAGAGCAATGCTTTCATTGCTATGTTATGTGAACTTCCAACAGACCAATTGGGCGGAACTTCTTCCTTTTGCAGAAGTAGCATACAATAATTCTGCACATAGTAGCACTGGATTCACCCCATTCAAAATAGCTACGGGAGTGGATTTTGTGCCAATGCCAGAGCACCCGAGGGAATCTCCCTCCTTCTTGTCCTTAGCCGATTGGATGGATAATCTGAAAACTACATGGGGGGAAGTACAGAAGGCATTGGATAAGGGTAGGAAATTGTATAAGAAGCAAGCTGGTCAGAAGAGGGTTCCCCAAGATAATTAGAGGATTGAGGACCATGTGTACTTATCTACCAAGTATCTCAACTGAGGCAACCTTGTAAGAAAGAGTCCTAAGTGCATAGAACCTTTCTAAACTGTGAAAGTCATTAATCCGGTAACTGTTGAACTACGGTTGCCAAAAGAATTGAAGTGAGTCCATCCAGTGTTCCATTGCAGCTCTTTGTCATCTGGTGTCAAACTAGATCTTTTGAATGTTTTCAACAAGCTGAAATGGAGGGATCAGCCCAGGCTTGGTATATATGAAAAAGGCAAGTAGAACTGGGCCTAGAATGGGAATCCTCCAGAGAACTGTAGATTCGTAAACTAGTGCCAGGAAATTGAAAACAAACCCACATCCCAGGTGTGTTTGTAGGGTGTGGTCAGAAAAATCAAAATGGCAACCAGGATCGTGCTGTCAAAGATCTGTCTTTGCAACACACAATAAAAATGGGTGAAGCATCAGTCACACAGTTGTGCCAGCCATCTTGGCTTTTTTGACTGCGCCACATAGACACCCCTGCCAATGTCATATTTCACCCACAGAATCAATATGAACATCACAAAGTTAAGCTCAGCTCGACAAAGGTCACCTTCAAGTAAACTTACTAGAGTAGGGAGGAAGAAAATGGGAATGGCAGTCTATCAAAAGCCATCCTTGATTTTAATTGAAGCCACGAAGTCTGAGCATGCAAAAAGACACCAGGACGGAGGCAAGGCAAACATTAGTCCTACCAATTTCCACCTCAGAGGGCTCTGGAGGACTGCACAAACTCAGGTCTGTAACATTTGTGCCTTTCCCCAAGTCAAGGTGTTGCCTGTGTGGGTGTGATTCAAGCTCTCCCATTTTTCATGTGCAACATGGATCCTCAACTGCACTACTGTAGCCACCTACTTGATATTTTAGACCACATCCTGTCACTGTTTTTCAGGGACTTTCTGTTCTGGGTGGTGTGTAAGAGTTAAAATTTAACCTGAGATTGACAGATTTTGGTTAAGGCTGATGAATTGTAAATGTAATATTTATGCCTCTTGGGCTGTCAAGGATTGGCATCCAAGACACATTGTGTTGGTGGCTGCACAAGAAGTTGTAAGGTACTTTGGCTAGTTATCATGGACGCCACATATATCATTCTCCCCTCAGTTGGCTGTTTGTAACTGGCTGACAAATCATACTCAATGTGTAATCCTCAACAGAACTACTTCCACATCAGTGGCGTAGCGTGGGGGGTGCAGGGGGGGCCGGCCACACCGGGCGCAACATCTGGGGGGGGCGCGCTCGCACTGAGCTGCTCGGTAGCCACCGAGGCTCTGTGTCATTTCTGTCCGCGCCGCGGGCTGCGAAGAGGCGGGGCGGGGCCAGGCCGCCGACATACACGCCGCCCAGTGACAGGCGGCGCACGCGGGCCCAACCAGGAGAGGCCCCCTGCTGCAGAGGCCCTCCCCCTCTCCCAGCCCCCGCCCCCTCCCGTGTCTCCTTCATCCGCTCCGGGAGAGCGAGCCAGAAAGGGTAGTGGACGGACGGACGGGCGTGCGGGAGGGCGGCGGCAGGGTGACTTTGGATTCCAGTTCCGCGAAGGAAGAAACTGGGGTCCCTTCTTTCTCAACGCACCGGACTGCTCCAGAATAAGAGCCTTCCTTAAAAGTCGCCCGGTTCGGCTCCATGATAGCCGGCGAGCTTGAATGCAGCGGCTCTTGCAGGTCGGAGCCCCGCCCAGCCGCCCTCAAGAGGGACCCGGAAGCATCCCGCATGCGCGCGACTCTTCTTGGAAAGTCTACGCCGCTGCGGGGCGCGTCTTTTCAGCAGTGCCGTGACGTCACCGCCCGCCCGCCCCTCTATTTCCGCTTCCGGTTGCCTTGCCCCACCCCGGGTGCTGACAACCCACGCTACGCCACTGTTCCACATGGAAGGAAGTAAGCAGTGGGGTACCACAAGGCTCCGTCTTAGGCCCAGGACTCTTCAACATCTTTATCAATGACTTAGATGAGGGAATTGAAGGGGAACGTATCATATTTGCAGATGACACTAAGCTGGCAGGAATAGCCAACACCTCAGAAGACAAGTACGGGAACCCAAAAGACCTTGACAGACTTGAACAATGGGCCCTATCTAACAAAATGAAATTCAGCACAGATAAAAGTGAGATTTCACACTTAGCCAAGAAAAACCAAATGTACAGGTACAGACTAGGTCAAATTTGGCTCAGTGCCAATAATTGTAAGAAGGATCTTAAAGACCAAGTGGGCAATCACTTAAATACGAGTCAATAATGTGTGACAGCAGCCAAAAAAGCCAATGCAATCCTAGGCTGCATTAATAGAGGGATAGAATCAAGACAGCATGAAGTATTACTACTGCTTTACAAAGCCTTAGTATGGCCACACTTGGAATACTGCATTCAGTTTTGGTTGTCACATTATAAAAAAGATGTGGAGACTCTGGAAAGAGTGCAGAGAAGAGCAACAGAGATGATTAGGGGGATGGAGGCTAAAACATATGGAGAACGGTTGCAGGAATTGGGTATGTCTGGTCTAGTAAAAAGAAGGACTAGGAGGAAGATGATGGCAGTATTCCAGTCTTCGAGGGGCTGCCACAAATAGGAGGGGATCAACTTCTTTTCCAAAGCACCTGAAGGGAGGACAAGAAGCAATGGATGGAAACTAATCAAGGAGAGAAGCAACATAGAACTTTCCTAAAGGTGAGAATAATCAGTCAGAAGCTATGTGTGCCCTATCACTGGAGGCTTTCAAGAAGAAACTGGATAGCCATTTGTCTGAAATGCTATAGAATATAGACTCCCCTGCTCGAGCAGGGGGTTGGACTAGATGACCTTCGGGGTCTCTTCCATCTCTGTTATTCTATGTTCCTCCTACGGCTGCACCTGCTCTGCTGAATGGCCACATGTGAAAGGGGGATAATCTAAGGCAGTGTTTCCCACCTCAGCAACTTTCAGACTTCAGCTCCCAGAATTCCTCAGCTGCTTCCACCTCTCTCTTTGTTGTAAAATTACCTGAACACAATCTTGCAAGTCTGAAAGTACATCTCTGCCCCCTCACTTTTACAGCCCAAGAAATAGGAAAGGTCTCTCCTGTGACGTTTGCTACACCCTCATTCCTTCTGGCCACTGCCTCGTCAGCAGTTCTTGCTCCTGTTTCCCACAGTCACCCTCACTGATCATTACGTCAGCTTTGTGACCTTCTGTCCACCAAGCTGAAGTTTTGATCCCTGCAGACCCGACTTCTTAAGAACGATAGGCTGGCAGCTCTCAGTTGAACCTTGGGGGAAATGCTTGGGAGGAGGGGGCAGCTGTCTGGGCCTGAAGCCCTTCCCCTATGAGGTTGGGAAACAACCTTCAGATTTTTAAAAACTTTAATTAACTGCCTAATCAACTGGCATTCTCTCTCCCATATATTTGCACTCTGTTTTTGGCCTACTGCTTTACTCATCCATTGGCAGTTTTAAAGCTTTTTAATGGCACTACCTGTCATTTTCCATGCTTATGAAAGATATCATCACGGTTGTCTGCATGAATGGTCAAGAAAAGTCAAGATGGCTTCAATTGCCCTGTTGTGGCTGCCCCCTGGACTGCTTTGACCATCCACACAGACACCCCTGGACATCTTGATTGGATATTATACTTTGACTATTAATGCTACTAGTAATCTGAAGGTATGGGATGCCTTTGAACATTTTCTCGAAGATGACATTGGTGTTGTGATTCAGGGTCAGCCTGTGGGTTCGGCAGTTGGGTCGGATGACTCAGATGAGGGGGAGGAGGGGGCTGTTGAAGAACTTGCTGATGATGGCTTTGAGGCTCCGCAGAGCCCCCAGCCAGGCCCCTCCCACCTGGTGGAGACCCAGCTGTGTGAGCCTGACAGCGTGGATGAAGATGACCCACAGCTGGCCCTGTTCAAGGACGCCCGACGCAGGAGGCAGTCAAGTAGGAGTAAACAGAGGAAGGCAATGGGGCTTCTCAGAAGGAGGGAGAGAGAAGCCACGCCCTGAACTCTTTATAAAGGACTTGTGTGGGGAGGGCTGGTTTGCTGAAAGCAACCGCTCAGATAGTGTTTCAAAGCTCCGGTATCTTGGTTCGTGTCTTGTTTGTTTTTGTAATAAATTTGGCAGAGGTATTCCAGCCTCTTGCCGTCTGTAAAGGGGTTGCCTTTTCTGCAAGGCCGGTAGCAGGCTGGTACAGAACAATTGGTTAGCCCAGAATCAGGGCAGATGTCAGGGGAAAAAAGGTATAGTTCAAGCGCAGCACCAACAGAAGCTGAAATCCCCAAATAGCTTTTGCAGGAGATTCACTCCGTACACTAAAATCCTTTGGGGGTAGCTGGCAGAACTGATCCTTGTAAGCGCCGATGGCAGAGGCTCTTTCGAAAGAAAACCCTCAAGAATTGTGGCTGGGCATAAACAGAGGAGCCCCTCCGCTCTTCAGATGGCCCTGAATTATTTTGGTTTAATGAGCAAGTGGTTTGGAAAGGCATTGGTAGCTTGTGTAGCTCTTGGCAAAACGCTGATATTCAGCGGTGTGTTCCAGAGGGAGCTTTTGGGGGGGGGTTCAGCTTGCACAAGTGGCCTTCTTGCTGCTCTGAGCTCCAGGCCATTGTGCCAAAAATGCTCATTTCTGTTTCAGTGACTTTGTAAAATGAAGGAAAGATTGGGGGAAGGGGGGGGGGAGCCGAGAACAGAAAGCCCCAGGCAGGAGCAGCCAAAGATTCAAATGGCTGTTTTAATTTTAGCCAGATTGTTTTGTACATTCAGCGGAGGAGGTTATTTTAGGATGAAAATATGCTTTTCATAGGCAAGTGCAACAGAAGGATGCTGGCTGCCTTGTCACATCACCAGGTTTATGTAAGCCTGAATGCCACTCCTTTAACAGGCCCTGTCTGAGTGTCCGGGTGGGGGGGAAAGTGAGTTAGCTGCCTCTTCTGGCAACTGGACACCACCATCTCCAGTGCCAGGTCCTCCTGGCCTTGGGGGAAGGGGTGACCAATTTCCACACCAGGGCCCCCTTTATTGTGTAGTGGGTCCGACGCAAGAGAGACGCCAGCCAGTGTGTGAGTTCAGCTCTTTATTGGAAGGGGAAGTGAACTGGGGAATGAGGGCTACCTGGCCTCCTTATATACCTGGCCAGGTAAGCTAACAGCCAATGGGGTTGGCCCTAGGTTTCCCACCGAAACTGTCCAGGCCAACGCCCCCTGGTGGCTGTTGCTATGCAGGTGCCTGCATACATAACACCCTTCATATTCATTTTTATAGTTAATATGGGTCTGAGATTGTCATTATTAGTTTTATACACTGGTTAACCTGAGAGTAAGCTCCTTCTTCCCAAATCAATGGGCATATTTCCTGGATATTTTGCAATGTGGATGTTGTCCAGTCCAAGCCAGGAATAAATAAAATGGAGGCTGCTTTTGAAAGAAGGTCTCTTTATTCATGAACAGAACCAGCAGCATGTGGTTCTGGGACAGCTGACAAAATGGAGTTGGGAGTGAGTATGGGTTTTTACACCTTCTTGGGCTTTGTATTTGAGGTTGTTCCTGTTCCTGTGCAATGTACTTTGACCTGAGCTCGAGTGTGCCCTTTTGGTATTCTAATGGTGGTGGGTTAATCCTATTACGTCCTAAAAGCCATGTTCCTGTCCTTGGAGTCTTTGTTTTTCTAATCCCATCATCTCAAACCTTCTCTGGGGCTGAAGGCACTTTGCTTATGAATAGGTGGTTCCAAATCTGCATTTGTAAAAGCTGGCCTGCTTGGGGGAAGCGGCCTGGGGCCTGGTTTCTGCCTAGGATTTTTCTCCATTATTCCCTTGGGGAAATATAATATTCTTCCTTTTTTTAATATCCCCCCAAATATTTTCTTCTCCGGGAGGGTGGGTGGGTGGGTGCTGACTTCCAACATGGGTTATAGAATGACTAAAAGAAAATGCTACTTTTATTTTTTTAAAAACACCAATTGATAGCTGGGAAGTTATGAGAGACAGCAGGTCTTTTGAGAACGAGGCAGGGGCCCTCCGGCCCCTTCAGCCCACTGGCTATAATTGAAGCTGTGCAAGAGTGAGCAAAATCAGAAGGGAAGAGAGGCTTCAAAGGAATTCTGTAGATCACTGAATGTAAAATCAGGCAGCAAACAGTTCTGCCTGTGTGAAGCTGTGCATGCTTTGAAAACGAGTTTGAGAGATGCTCCAGCATACACCCAAATGTGAAGCCTGAAACAAGTTATAGATGCTGTGCTTATATTCTGGCTTGTGAAAAAGGAAAATATTTGTAGCTCAGGGTTGAATTGAGGGGTCTTTGGTTGTTTTCTTATACGGGTTTCCTTAGCCAAAGTAGTATGGGAAGACAGAGAAGGCCGCCCTGTAAGCCGCCCTGAGTCTTCGGAGAAGGACGGGATATAAATGGAATTAAAATTAAAAAAAATAATTAAAAATAATTTGGGGGATATTAAAAAAAGCAGAATATATTTCCCCAAAGGAATAATAGAAAATCTTAGGCAGAAACCCCTCCCCACCAAGTCTCTCTGTCCCAAGCAGAAACCAGCTCTGTAGAAATGCAGATTTGATCATCCTTTCAGAAAGACTGGAGCCAGGAAGCTTGGAGCTGATGGGTTTGGAAAGACAAAGACCCCTAGAACCAGAAGCCCCTCACCCAAAAATCCAACACAGCACACAGCCATCGGCCACTGCCCCAGGGAAGCAGGACATGACCTTTAGGACATAATAGAATTAACCCACCACCATCAGAATACAAAAAGGGCACACTGAACCTCAGGTCAAAGTTCATGCCACAGGGACAGGAACAACTCCAAACACAAAAGCCCAAGAAGATATAAAAGCCCACCATTCCCAGCACCATGTGGTCAGCTGCCCCAGAGCCACATGCTATTGTGGTCCTGCTCTTCAATAAACAAGAACCTTGTTTCTAAAGCAGACTCCATTTTGTTTATTCCCGGCTTGGACTGGACCCTGATGAAGATTTTTCTTTCAACAGTAGGTAACATTATCAGTGCGAGACACTGACTAGCACTGATGAGGTAACCTCCCTGCAAACCCCACTTCCTTCTAACATTGATGATATGACCTAGTTTGGGTAATGAAATGTCTGCAAGAAAACAACCAAGCTCAAAGAGCACCAGAGATCCCAGAGTCCTCCTACTGCTCCTCCTCCTCCTCCTGCTCCTCCTTTCTGCAAACACCACTTCCTCCTTGAAGATATTACCTAGTTTAGGTAATGAAACATCTACAAGAAAACAATCAAGTTCAGAGAACACCAAGGACCCCTCATCCTAGCTTGTTCCAAAGCATCTCCTGCAAAGAGAAAACTGAAAAATAGCTCAAGAGAATGCCAAGAGTTTATGGGCTGGGATGGGAGAGGAGTAACTAAGGAATGGCAGGAATCCAGTGCAAGGCAGTCTCTGGTTCTGCCCAGTTTAAGATTATTTGTAGGTGCTGTGCCTGTCGGCTGTCATCCCTGGCGTTTTCCAAGCTAGGCAAGAGAAGAATCTTGCCAAACCCCTTTTAGCAAGTAAGTCTGGGCTGACTTGGCATAAGGCCATTTCCAGGTGCTAATTTTGGTTTGATTCTCATTGGGCTTTCATTATTTTTCCATGTTTGTTTATATCTTCAACTGGAGCTTTTCACCTTTTGTTTAGGCTTTTTTCTTTAAGCGGAGAGCATGTGTATCCTAACGGCTGCAGGATTGGAACTCATAAGAAAATTAAAAGGTTTATTTATTTATTTATTTATTTATTTATTTATTTATTTTTTTATTTTATTTTATTTTAATTCCATTTATATCCCGCCCTTCTCCGAAGACTCAGGGTTTAAGTGAAGAGCGCAGACCAAGAGCTCTTCAAGGAATTCGCAATGACGAAAGGCACGTGCTGTTTATTGGGGTTGGTGACGCAGGAGTAAAAACCCTCCAGATTGCCTGAAATGCCCTTCCTGTTAAAGCGAATCCTGGATTAAGCAAGATGGTGGTTGAGGAAAGAGAGGCTGGACAGACACAAAGCCTGCGGCAGAACCGAGGAAAGCCTTTTCACACTTGCTCTTTGGGCATCTTTCCAAATAAAGTTAGAGGAAATTAATGATGGAGATCAGGATATTGGGAAGACCTGGATCCTCTGTAGGCTGGCCATCTATTGTCCATTTTGAGATCTCAAACAAAAGCCACTTTTTGGTCCCTTTTTTGGGTTGCTAATTAATGCCACTGCTGGCTAATCTGGTTTCCTGCCCCATCTTCAAGTGAGGCATCAGCTCCATGCCAGGTCTTCTTTCTCTCTATTATCTGAAAGGTTAAGTGATGTTAAGTACTCTGGGCCTCCTTTCTTTGGCTCTCAGTGGGTGGTGACTGATGAGGATGTGAAAAAAATCAGGCACCAACTCAATGGGAGGGAGGGAATCGGAGAGCTTGGCTGCCTGAAGGACAATAGTGGGACACACAGTGGCTGACAGAAAGCCCAGAACATACAGAACATGGAATAATAGAGGTGGAAGGGACCTTGGAGGTCTTCTAGTCCAACCCCCGGCTCAAGCACAAGACCCTATATCGTTTCAGGCAAATGGTGTCCACTCTTTTTGAAAGCCTCCAGTGATGGAGCACCCACAAGTTCTGAAGGCAAACTGTTCCACTGATTAATTGTTCCAACTGTTAGGAATTTTCTCCTTAATTCCAGGTTGCTTCTCTCCTTGGTTAGTTTCCATTCATTGTTTCTTGTCCTGTCCTCTGGTGCTTTGGAAAATAAGTTGACCCCCCTCTTTTTTGTGGCAGCCCCTCAAATATTGGAAGACTGCTCCCTTAGTCCTTCTTTTCATTAGACTAAACAAAGGTAAAGGTTCCCCCGCACATGTGTGCTAGTCGTTTCCGACTCTAGGGGCCGGTGCTCATCTCCGTTTCAAAGCCGAAGAGCCAGCGCTTGTCCAAGGACGTCTCTGTGGTCATGTGGCCGGCATGACTAGATGCCAAAGGCGCACGGAACGCTGTTATCTTCCCACCGGAGTGGTCCCTATTTTTCTACTTGCATTTTTACGTGCTTTCGAACTGCTAGGTTGGCAGAAGCTGGGACGAGTAACAGGCACTCACTCTGCTACGTGGCACTCGACATACCCAATTCCTGTAACCATTCTTCATATATTTTAGCCTCTAGCCCCTTAATCTTTCTTGTTTTTGTTCTTTGCAGTCTTTCCAGAGTCTCACCATTTTTTCATTTTGTGGTGACCAAAATTAGATGCAACGTTCCAAGTGCAGTCTTACTAAGGCTTTGTAAAGCATACTGGAACTTTGTGTGATCTTGATTCTATCCCTCTATTAATACAGCCTAGAATTGCATTGGCTTTTTTGGCTGCAGCAGCAACTGTTGGCTAATATTTAAGTGATTGTCCACTAGGACTCCAAGATCCCTCTCATAGTTACTGGCATTGAACCAAGTTTCAACTAGTCTATACCTATATGGTTGTTTTTTTCTTGCCTAAGTGTAAAATCTTACTTTTATCTACACTGAATTTTATTCAATGATGTCTGTCAAGATCTTTTTGGATCCTGAGCTTGGCTTCTGGAGTGATGGCTATTCCCACCAGCTTAGTATCATCTGCAAATTTGATGAGATCCCCTTCTACTCCCTCATCTAAGTCATTGAGAATATACTGGACCTAAAACTAAACCTTCCGTACACCACTGCTTTCTTCCCTCTGTGTGGAAGTACTTCTGTTGAGGACCACACATTGAGTAGGATTTGTCAGCCAGTTACAAATCCATCTGGTGGTGATGCTGTCTATCCCACATTTTTCTAGCTTGCCAAGAAGTAGGTTATGATCTACTTTATCAAATGCTTGACTGAAATCTAAGTTTACTATGTCCACAGAATTTTGTTGATCCACTAATTTATTTATTTTGTCAAAGAATGAAACACGATTTGTAAAAATCTTAATAAATAAAGTAAGATAAAATAAATCCAACTGGGATGTGTCTTCCTTATAATAAAAAACATGCCCAATATTTTAAAATACAGATGATAACCAGGTGGTTATCTTGTTTTGTTAATAATAATTTTACAGGATTTACAGGAGCTGTTTTTCTTTTCTTTTTTACAGAAAATTGTGGGATCATACAACATTTACAACATCACATGATTGTTCCAAGAAGTGTACAAAAAATATATTAAACTGTCTCTAAAGAGAAGAATGCACAGGGTGATTCTGGGATAAAATGGAAAGCATAGCCAGAAACTGCATCCAGTTTATCATTTTAAAAGTATAATATCAGATGCCCTCAATGGTCTTTGGAACAAACACATTCCAATCACTGAACAAAACATTTATTTTCCAAGTAATTCAAGTTTTAATTTCTGTATATTGGAAATGCTAATAAGCGGTGGAACTTTCTAAGCAAGTAATTGTGCATTTGTGTGAGATTTAAATAATATATATATATATTTGCACAAATAACAAGCAGAAGGTTCATTTTATTGGCCATTTTCTATCTCTAAAATTTGCCTCTTGACTAGGGCTTCTGGGATTTTTAATTGCCTCATTGCTTTCCTCTGCTCAGCTCTGCTAGATTGCATCCTGCTTCTAGCGTCCCTTTTTAGTTTTTCAAGTTCCACAGCCTGAAATAATTTGAAAGCCTCTTCTACAGAGAACAATTACTAGCAATCCCCTTTTTATAATCAACAGGCTGGAACTAACCTAACCAAATTTATTTACAAAAATTAAATGAAAAGTTCAAACAAGACTTAAACCAAAAAGGTTAAACAAGAGTTAAACAATAACAGACCAGGACTCTCGCAGAAGCTCTTCAAATGGTTGCCTTCAGCAACCAGCACCTCCCACACATTCCCCTTTTAACAGCAGTCCCAAGGCGTGGCTTCTCATTGCCTTCTCCCGAGTTGCCTCATTGTTTTCCTCTGCTCAGTTCTGCTAGATTGCATCCTGCTTCTAGCGTCCTTGAACAGAGCCAGCTGTGGATTGTCTTCTTCCGATCCTTCATGCTCACACAGCTGGGTCTGAGGAGGAACAAGATGGGAGGGGCCAGGCTGAGAGTTCTGTGGTGCATCAGACCTTTCCTCTGACACCAAAGGCTCTCCAAACCCCTCCTCCTCTTCAGAATCATCCAACTCAGCTGCCGAAACCACAGGCTGACACTGAATCACAACATATATCAGGAAGGCTTACTGACTACTGGAGAGACCAAACTGGCCTACAAGAAAGACCAAATGAAGAAAGAATAGAATAGAGGCATGGGAAGACAAAGCACTATATGGTCAGTACATTAAAAAAATAGCTTGGAAAGCAGATAATAACAAGAACTGGCAATGGCTAAGAGCAGGAAAGTTGAAGAAAGAGACCGAGGGACTAATTCTGGCTGCACAAGACCAAGCCTTAAGGACAAATGCATACAAAGTCAAAATTGAGAAGACAGCAACAGACAATAAGTGCCACCTATGCAAAGAAGCTGAAGAAACACCTGCTGCAAGAAGATCACACAGACTGACTACAAGCAGCGGCATGACAGAGTAACAACAATGGTGCATTGGAAGATCTGCAAGAAATTTCATTTGCCTGTAAGCAAGAACTGGTGGGATCATAAAATAGAGAAAGTCATAGAATATGAGAAAGTTAAACTGGGACTTCTGGGACTTCAGAATTCAAACAGACAAGCACCTGCAACATAACACCCTGGACTTAACAATTGTCAATAAGAAAGACAAAAAAGTCTGGATAGTGGACATGGCAATGCCTGGAAACAGCAGAATAGATGAGAAAGAACTGGAGAAGATAATAAAATAGAAAGACCTACAAATAGAAACAGAAAGACTGTGGCAAAGGCAAGCAAGGGTAGTACAAATAGTAATAGGTGCCTTGAGTGCAATCCCAAAACAACTGGAGCACCACTTGAACACCATCATCGGCATTGACAAATTCACCATTAGTCAATTGCAAAAGGTGTCCTTACTAGGAACTGCTTCCATCCTGTGATGATATCTGTAATACCATCAAACATCCACATATAATAATAATAATAATAATAATAATAATAATAATAATAATGATGATGATGATGATGATGATGATGATGATGATGATGATGATGTGTGTATAATATCGTAACTCCCCTTCATGGATTACTGCCTTGTTGTGGCGAAGGGGCTTGCGTAATTCAATGAAGCTATGAGCTATGCCGTGCAGGGCCACCCAAGACGGACAGGTCATAGCAGAGAGTTCTGACAAAATGTGATCCACTGGAGAAGGAAATGGCAAACCACTCCAGTATCTTTGCCATGAAAACCCTATGGACAGTACCAAAAGGCAAAATGATATGACCCTGGAAGATGAGCCCCTCAGGTCGGAAGGCATCCAATATGCTACTGGGGAAGAGCAGAGGGCTAGTACTAGTAGCACCAGAAAGAATGAAGCAACTGGGCCAAAGGACGCTCAGCTGTGGATGTATCTGGTGGTGAAAGGTAAGTCCGATGTTGTAAAGATTTTTTCTCCATAGGAACCTGGAATATAAGATCCATGAATCAAGGCAAGCTGGACGTGCTCAAACAAGAGATGACAAGACTGAACATCGATATCTTAGGAATCAGCGAACTAAAATGGACAGGAATGGGTGAATTTAATTCAGATAACCATCAGGGCAAGAATCCCTCAGAAGAAATGGAGTAGCCTTCATAGTCAATAAATGTTGTGATTCAGCGTCAGCCTGTGGTTTCAGCAGCTGAATCAGACAATTCTGAGGAGGAGGAGGAGGAGGAGGAGGAGGGGTTTGGAGAGCCTTTGATTGCAGATGCATCGCAGAGCTCTCAGCCAGGCCCCTCCCGTCTTGTTCCTCCTCAGACCCAGCTGTGTGAGCCTGAAAGATTAGATGAAGACGATCCACAGCTGGCTTTGTTCAAGGACGCTTGAAGCAGGAGGCAGACAAGTAGAAGTGAACAAAGAAAAGCAATGAGGCACCTCGGGAGGAGGCAAAGAGAAGCCACGCCCTGAGACTGTTGTTTAAAAGGGGAATGTGTGGGAGGTGCTGGTTGCTGAAGGCAACCGTTTGCAGAGCTTCTGATATAGTCTCGCTCTGTATTTGTTTTACTCTGTTTTGAACTGTTTCGTTTAGTTTTTGTAAATAAATTTGGTTGGCTTAATTCCAGCCTCTTGAATATAACAAAGGGTTTGTCCCTGACATTTCTGCAGGGCCGGTTGTAGGCTGGAACAGAACAATAAAAGAGTAGGAAAAGCAATACTGGGATACAATCCTCAAAATGACAGAATGATCTCAGTTCGAATCCAAGGCAAACCATTCAATATCACAATGGTCCAAGTCTATGCCCCAACCACCGGTGCTGAAGAGAATGAAATTGACCGCTTCTATGAAGCCCTGTCAATCAGAAGGTCAGCAGTTTGGCGGGTCGAATCCCGAGTGCCGCGTAACAGAGTGAGCGCCTGTTACCCGTCCCAGCTTCTGCCAACCTAGCAGTTCAAAAGGACATAAAAATGCAAGTAGAAAAATAGGGACCACTAGGGTGGGAAGGTAGCAGCGCTCCGTGCGCCTTTGGTATCTAGTCATGCTGGCCACATGACCACGGAGACGTCCTCGGACAAGCGCTGGCTCTTCGCCTTTGAAACGGAGATGAGCACCGGCCCCTAGAGTTGGAAACAACTAGCACGCATGTGTGGGGGAACCTTTACCTTTACCTTTATGAAGCCCTACAGCACCTTATAGAACTAACACCAAAAAATGATGTCCTTATCATCATGGGGGCTTGGAATGCTAAAGTAGGAAGCCAAAAAATAACCGGAATAACAGGCAAGTTTGGCCTTGGAGTACAAAATGAAGCAGGGCACAAGCTGATAGAATTTTGTCAAGAGAATGTGATGGTCATAGCAAACACTCTTTTCCAACAACCCAAGAGATGGCTCTACACATGGACATCACCAGATGGTCAACCCTGAAATCAGATTGACTATGTGCTCTGCAGCCAAAGATGGAGAAGCTCTATACAGTCAGTAAAAACAAGACCAGGAGCTGATTGTGGCTCAGACCATGAGCTTCTTGTTGCAAAGTTTAGGCTTAAACTGAAGAAAGTAGGGAAAATCACTAGGCCACTCAGGTATGAATTAAATCATATCCCTGTTGAATATACAGTAGAGGTGACAAATAGATTTAAGGAATTAGATCTGATAGACAGGGTGCCTGAAGAACTATGGACAGAGGTTCACAACATTGTACAAGAGGTAGCAACCAAAACCATCCCAAAGAAAAAGAAATGCAAGAAAGCAAAATGGCTGTCTGAGGAAGCTTTGCAAATAGCTGAGGAAAGGAGGGAAGCGAAAGGCAAGGGAGAAAAAGAAAGATACGCCCAATTGAATGCAGAATTCCAGAGAATAGCTAGAAGAGATAAGAATGCCTTCTTAAATGAACAGTGCAAAGAAATAGAAGAAAACAATAGAATAGGAAGGACCAGAGATTTCTTCAAGAAAATTGGAGAGATTAAAGGAACGTTTCATGCAAAAATGGGCATGATAAAGGACCAAAATGGCAGGGACCTAACAGAGGCAGAAGAGATTAAGAAGAGATGGCAAAATTACACAGAAGAACTATACAAGAATGAACTTAACGTCCCTGATAACCACGATGAGGTGGTCACTGATCTCGAGCCAGACATCCTAGAATGTGAAGTAAAGTGGGCCTTAGAAAAGCTGAGCAACAACAAAGCTAGTGGAGGTGACAGTATTCCAGCTGAGCTATTTAAAATCTTAAAAGACGATGCAGTAAAAGTGCTACACTCAATTTGCCAGCAAATTTGGAAAACTCAAGAGTGGCCACAGGATTGGAAAAGATCAGTTTACATTCCAATTCCAAAGAAAGGCAGTGCCAAAGAATGTTCAAACTATCGCACCATTGCATTCATTTCACATGCTAGTAAAGTTATGCTTAAAATCCTACAAGCTAGACTCCAGCAGTATGTGGATTGAGAACTACCAGAAGTACAGGCAGGATTTTGAAGAGGCAGAGGAACTAGAGATCAAATTGCCAACATACGCTGGATCATGGAGAAAGCTAGGGAGTTCCAGAAAAACATCTACTTCTGCTTCATTGACTATGCTAAAGCCTTTGATTGTGTGGATCACAACAAACTGTGGCAAGGTCTTAAAGAGATGGGAGTACCAGACCATATTATTTGTCTCTTGAGAAACCTATATTTGGATCAAGAAGCAACAGTGGGAACTGGACACAGAACCACTGATTGGTTCAAAATTGGGAAAGGAGTCCGGCAAGGCTGTATACTGTTGCGCTGCCTATTTAACTTATATGCAGAGCACATCATGAGAAAGGCAGGGCTAGATGAATCAAAAGTTGGAATTAAGATTGGCGGGAGAAATATCAACAACCTAAGATATGCAGATGACACCATTCTAATGGCAGAAAGTGAAAAAGAACTAAAGAGCCTCTTGCTTGCTGTGAAGAAGGAGAGTGCAAAAGTTGGGTTGAAACTTAACATTAAGAAAACCAAATTCATGGCATCCGGCACTCTCAGTTCCTGGCAAATAGATGGGGAAGAAATGGAGGTAGTGACAGATTTTATTTTTCTGGGCTCCAAGATCACCGCAGATGAGGACTGTAGCCAAGAAATTAAAAGACGCTTGCTCCTGGGGAGGAAAGCCATGGCAAATCTAGACAGCACACTAAAAAGCAGAGACATCACCCTGTCAACAAAAGTGCGTATAGTCAAGGCTATGGTCTTCCCAGTTGCAATGTATGGCAGTGAAAGTTGGACCATAAGAAAGGCTGAGCGTCAAAGAATTGAGGCCTTTGAACTATGGTGCTGGAGAAGACTCCCACGAGTCCCTTGGACTGCAAGGCGATCAAACCGGTCAGTCCTAGAGGAGATCAACCCTGACTGCTCTTTAGAAGGCCAGATCCTGAAGCTAAAACTCAAATACTTTGGCCACCTAATGAGAAGGAAGGACTCACTGGAGAAGAGCCTCATGCTGGGAAAGGTTGAGGGCAAGAGAAGAACGGGACGACAGAGAATGAGGTGGCTGGATGGAGTCACTGAAGCAGTAGGTGTGAGCTTAAATGGACTCCAGAAGATGGTAGAGGACAGGAAGGCCTGGAGGAACATTGTCCATAGGGTCGCGATGGGTCGGACATGACTTCGCAACTAACAACAACAATATCGTAACTATCAATGCTGGCATGAACAGGAAAAATCTGGATGATCATTAGGGAGCAGCAATGAGCTAGATCTTGCTGTGTCCTTTGCTGCCCTCTGGTGGTCTACCAGTCAGTGCCCACTAAGTTATTGGGCCACACTGGCCCTTACCTAGTGTGTCGCCCAAGCAGCTTTATGGCCATGCATCAACCGGGCTGGTTACTTTAACGAGTGAAAGCCTGGCTGAGTCTTCTCTGCCTACACAGACTCAGAGTAGATTTTTTCTGCCCAGCATTCTTGAACAAAAGAGAACAGATCTTGGCTTCTTTCTGCACGAGATGCTTTCAGATATTGAATGGTCTCCCTGCTCTCTACTCAAAGCTCTTATGTAAGCACTCCCTGCTTAGTTTTATAGCCTGGATTCTCCTTTAAATGCAGCTTGCACCAAGAATTGAATAGCATATGCAAAGTGAGCCCTGACCAATGGACTGCAAGGAGAACCATTAGCTTCTTGTGATTTGGAAACGAAATATCTATGGATGTGGCTGAAAGTTTCTGTTGTTTTATTTTATTTATTTATTTATTTATTTTAATTCCATTTATATCCCGCCCTTCTCCGAAGACTCAGGGCGGCTTACAAGCTTAGCAGTAGCCTTCATTCTATGTATATGCCTGCTTATTAGGGCTTTCACACACCCCCAAGCGGCATTATTACAAAGTCAGCTTAATTGCCCCCAACAATCTGGGTCCTCATTTTACCTACCTCGGAAGGATGGAAGGCTGAGTCAACCTTAAGCCTGGTGGGATGCGAACCTGCACTAATTGCAGGCAGCTGGTGTTACTTAAGGAGGCATTAGCCCACTGCTCCACCAAGGCTTTGTTGCACACCCACAACTCACTGTTGGTTCGTGTACATAAAGTTGCAGTCTACTGCTCCAAAATCTTTTTCACAAAAACCATTGTCAAGCCAGGAGTTGTACATCTTGTAGCTGACAATCTGATTGGTTTCCCCTTCATTCAAACTGTCCTTTTTAACCCTTCCGCTAATCTATTAACACTGGTTTGAATTTTCATTTTTCACTATCTATCCCATGCATTTTTTTTCATGATATGCAAATCAGACTAAGTATTCTTTCCACCTTCTTACCCAAGTCATGAATAAAAATGCTCAAAGTAGAGCTAAAACTGCACTTGATACCTCCTCCAGTTTGAATATCCTTCGCAAACCAGCTATGTATCCCCCGGAGAGTTTCCGTTATGGCACAAGAGCGCCCTCTAGAGCATAAGTGGAGCCCCTGCGGAGGGGCTGAATACATGGACTTCAGCTTCTCCCCACCACCACCAAATCTTCTCCACTAATGATTACAGTAATCCAAGTGGTGAATGTAGATGATGCTTTCATCCGTCCATCTAGCATCATTAGCCACTAGATTTCTGATCTCTAAATTTCTGATTTCTGGGTAAGAGATCAAAGATGGAACAGTTTGCTTCACAGGACAAAGAAAAAAAAGCTGTTTTTAATCTGTAAAGTTGTGGGGATGGGAGGGAGGGAGGGAGGAAAAGAGGAGGGACAGAGGGAGGGAGGAAAAGGGAAGGAAGGAGGAAGAAAAGAAGGAAGGAGTGAAAAAAGAAGGAGGGAGGAAGGAGTGAAAAGAGAAGGAGGGAGAGAGGGAGGGAGGAAAAGCCTTACTAAGTCAAATCTCAACAGCATGAACTCTGAGCACCTGTTAAACCCCAAGAGGCTTGGAAGGAAAAATTTGGGAGGAACAATTAGAGGAGCTGGATACGGATTGCCCAAGAATTACATGGAAATACAATAACTGATATCATACCGGTCAAAGAAACATCAACGAATGAATGAACGAATGAACCTTTATTGTCAAAGTACAACATGTATACATTGAGACTGGCTGAGCCTCCCTTCATGCCCCCCCACACACAACTCACAGTGACAATAAACAAAACAAACAAAAGATAGCAAGGATTTAAATTACAAGAAAGCAGATTTGGGCTGGGCATCACTAAGAACTTACTACAGTAATGTTAAGAGCTCTTCAACAATAGAACACATGTATTTGTGCGTATATTATGTCGAAATCCCCCTCTTATCTCCCTTCATTTGATTCCACAACAGCAGCTCTGTCAAACAAATTGAGCGGAGAGAATTATCCTGCCAGTCAAGGAGGGACAAATCTGATCCAAATGAAACATGGAACCCCCACAGTACCTGTTATGTACTGGGCTTTTGTGTAACACCACGTGGGTTGCTGGAGCAGCTAACGGCTCTCCAGCAACCCAGACTTTTAGTCTCCTGTGCTGCAATTGGCTATCTCCAGGCGGCAATGGTTGTTTCAAACCTATTGGCTGCCGCCTAGGGGCTAGACAATATATTGCGGCTAGTTGCAGACAATTCTCCAGTACAGTTCCAGCACAAAATAAACAATGAGTTATCCTGTACTCAGCCTAGTGTCGTCATTCCTGCACCAAAGAACCTGCTATTTAACAGTACCCACTTTCTGATTTGAAACAAAGAGGCGCTAAGCATTGAGGTTTGCAAAGAGACCGTGACTCCATCTGTCAGACCTGCCCCAAAACAATCCCTTAGGAAAGCAGACTCTCCAATTGATCGAAGTGAAAAGGACTTTTAGTAAAGATGTTGGTTGCAGGAAGGATAGGCAGGATTGGAAGTTCCCACTCACTGATACAAAGAACCAAACCCACCGTTCCCCATCCCGCTGCCCCCCCCCCAATGTCCAGTCTGTTGCCACCCAATCTGGGATTGCTGTGATCTTGTGGGAAACTCTGGGTTGTTTAGGCTGCTGGAATATTCACACTCAGGGCAAGCGGCCTTGAAGATGCCCAGCGTAACAGGTACAAATAGCTCTGGTCTTCTTCACATCAGCTCCACCTCCTCATTTCCCACCATTAGGATTAGATACACAGGTGTGGATTGCCCCAAATACCTCCCCCCTCCCTTCCCCTTTGATGGCAGGATGCCAACAAGGCTCCTGACACCATCCCTCTATTGAATCAGAAATCTAAATTACAACTTTACATCTGGTGATCCGGTGAGCTTTACTGGTTGGGGAATTCTGGGAATTGAAGTCCACCAGCCTTAAAGTTGCCAAGTTTGGAGACCCCTGTTCTGCATCATTGATCTACCTCCCATTTTTGTCTTATAAAAGACCACAGAATTTCCCCTGCCATTAGCTCTTGGGCAAAACAGCTTTCATTACTCCAATGGGAGGTTCCTCCCAAGGTCAAAAGCCCCTCTTCAGTCTAAGTCTTCTCTCCTCTTCATTAATTATTATAAAAAGCTCCCTCTACTATATTGATAATATCATTAAGGCCTCCTCTAGTTTGGACAAAGTTTGTTGGTCTAGAACAGCGACCCCCAACCATTTGGGCACCAGGGACTGGTTCTGCGGAGTTTTTGCACAAACCGGATGGGGCCTGGTTTCATGTGCTGCCTGCATCCTGCAGAGAGTGGTTTGCTTATTTGTCCGGCCCGGTTTCTGGCATGCTGTCAGGACCCACCCCAATCCACATCTTAGGAAAGAAGAACTCTTGGAGACAGGATTGTCCAAACAGGAACTTTTACTAAAACATGGTTGACAGTGGATAATCTAGACAGGATCTGGAAACTGTCCCACAGGTCGATACTTTTAAAGTGTCCCCGAGTAAAAACCCCTCCCCTCAGTCCATTTGGTCAGTCCCGGATCAGTTAAGTTTCATGTGTCAAAGCCCTTCGTGGGAAAAGAGAAACTTCATGCATTTACAACATCGTTGCTTCCTCCCCTTCAAATTCCAATCGGAGATACAAACCAGAATCCCCCCCCCTCTTCTTTGTTCTTCTCAGTTCAAAGGTTCTTTCCCTGGTCTTTGATGATGGCTTCCAGGCAGGCTGAATAAACAACCTTGTATCTAATGGATAGGGATGGCCAATTAACATCTTCTCTTCTCCTCCTTGGGAATGGCAGAATCCAGTAAGGGGGTGAGATTTATATTTGCAGATTTAGAAATGAAATATAAATGGATTCTGACACATGCTGTGGCCCAGGGCAGGTCCATGGACCAGGGGTTGGGGACCCCTGGTCTAGAATGCTAGAGGGGGAAAATTCTTTTACTTAGAACCATCAGGATGGTTCTCCTTCCAGAATTCCTGCAGATTCTGAAGCCCTATTTTCCCAGCTGAGCACCAGGGACCCATTTCCCCCTCTCACCTGAATTTACTTATTTATGTAGAATAGAATTCTTTGTTGGCCAAGTATGATTGGACACACAAGAAATTTGTCTCCAGTGCAGAAGCTCTTAGTGTATATACATACAATAGTTATACAAGCAAGACATTATTTACATCCTGTCCATCTCACTATCAAGCGACTCTGGGCAGCTTACGATAATTTGCATTTGTCCACGATCCAAGTGCTTAGGTGATATGCACTCAATATGCTCTTATGCTAGACAGTATGGACAATACAAGACTACAGGTAATCCTCGATTTACAACAATTCATTTAATGAACATTTGAATTTATAATGGCACTGAAAATCGTGACTTATGACCATTTTTCAGACTTGTGACTGTTGCAAGCATCTCCCCTGGTCACATGATCAAAATTCGGACGCTTGGCAACTGACTCATATATATGACAGTCGCAGTATCCCGGGGTCATGGGATCTCCTTTTGCAACCTTCTGACAAGCAAAGTCCATGGGGAAGCCAGATTCACTTAACAGCTGTGTTACTAATTTAACCACTGCAGTGATTCACTTAACAACTGTGACAAAAAAAGTTCATAAAATGAGGCAAAATTCACTTGTCTCACTTAGTAACAGAAATTTTGGGCTACCCGTATCATTTCCCTTTTTTCTAGATGAAGGAATTAAGGAAGGTGGCATTGATGGCAATACCTCTGTGGGATTTCCATAGGGGTAGCAGGTGAAGGCAATTGAAGTGGTCTCTTCCTGCTTAAAAACAAAGGACACTGGTCTGTTTCGCACACTCTTTCTTCGTGATGCCCAGCTTCTGCCTTCCACGTCAGCCCTAATCAGACTCCTGAGCCAATAATAGAAGCCCTTTGCTACTCCATGGACCTGGCTCAGTGCACCCTTCCTATCCGATTACCCGACCAAGCGCACTGAGGCAGACAGGGTGCCAAAGCCTCAGCTGCATCTTTGTCACATGGAAAAACACAACCTGTGTTCGGGGTTTCGTAAGGCGCAAGACAGCATTCCGTATCTGGAGAAATGTCCATGCGGTGGAAAGCCTGTTTGGATCCTGAGCGGGAAGGCTAACCAATCTCTGAGAGGGAATGCAGCCAGAATGCAACCAGATGAAATACACATTAATCACAAAGCTTAGAGCCAGGAAAGGAAACGAGGGTTGAAGCAGGAGTGCTGTGCTGAGACTCCAATAGACTCAAAGGCGTACAAACCTCTCCACAGCTTGAACTGAATTGAATTGAATACTTTATTTGGCCAAACACGATCGGACACAAAAGGAATTTGACTCCGATATGAAAGCTCTCAGCAAAGCAACAGAATAATAATAATAATAATGATACCAATAAAGGGGGGAAGAAGATAATAAGGATGAATAATACTACAGGCACACTGAGTTAGTAGACATTAGGCAGCACTGAGAGAATTAAGTGTTCAGCAGAGTGACGGCATGGAGGGAAAAATCTGTCCCTGTGTCTAATGGTTTTGGCATACAATGCCCTAGAGCAGGGCTTTTCAACCACTGGTACGGGTACCACCTGTGCTACATTGGCACCCGGCAGGTGGTACGTGACCATCATAGAAAAGTGGTAGCGGGGGAGGGGAATGAGCTGAACCGGTGGCAGCACCACACAAGCCTGAGCGAGAGACCACTGGAGCTGCAGGGCTGTCAGGACTCAGCGGAAGCGCCAGGATCAGCGCCAGGATCCAGCTGGAGCTCGGCGCTGATCCCAGCACATCTGCTGAGCCCAGAAGAAGCGCCGATCAGCTGGAATGTTGCAGCATCTCCAGGGTCTTGTGATTTACATTCAGATGCTTGGCAACTGGTTCATATTTATGACGGTCACAGTGTCCCAGGGTCATGTGAAGTGACCAAAACCTGCTGCAACCACCCAGCGGGGGGGGGGGGAGAATAAAAACCAAACACCCCCCACCCCACCCCCACTGCCAATCCTCAACAGAAATGCTCACAACAATGAAAACCTTGGACAGGAGGAAGAGTGCCACCGGGCAGGCAGGCAGGTGTCTTGCTCAGCTGTGGCTTGGGGGGCACTTTTTTCAATGCCATTGTAACTTCGAACAGTCACTAAGTGAACTGTTATAAGTCGAGGAATACCTGTACTTCATCAGTTTTTTTCTTTTTTTTTTTTTGGTCATCAAGTTTTTGACACCTTGCTAGGCGACTGGTGGTACTCGGATGTTGCCATATCCTAAAAGTGGTACAATCGGTGAAAAGGTTGAAAAGCCCTGCCCTATAGCACCGTACCAAGGGAATGAGTTGAAACAGAGTCCAGGATGCGTGTGGGGTGTGTGGGTGTGTGGGTGTCTGCAGACATCTTCTCAGCCCTCCTTCTGACCCTTGCAATATACAGGTCTTCTATGGATGGAAGGTTGGTTGCAATTGTTTTTTTTCTGCAGTCTTAACTATCCATTGGAGTCTGTGCCTGTCCTGTTTCATTGCTATGCCAAACCAGACAGTTATAGAAGTACAAATGGCAGACTTAATAATTCCTTGGTAAAACTGTATCAACAGCTCCTCTGAACTTCCTGAGTTGATGTGGAAAAAACATTCTCTGTTTTCCTTTTCAATGATGGTTCTAAATGTTAAGCATCCATTTCAAGTCCTGGGTTATTATAGGATGCAAAAACCTGAACGACTCTACTGCTGAGACTGTGCTGTCGAAAATACTAAGAGGGGGTACCGTACTCAACGAGTAGTCCTCAATGGTACTACATCTACATAGATGGAAATAACCAGTGGGGTACCACAAGGTTCTGTCCTAGGCCCAGTACTCTTCAGCATTTTCATAAACGACCCAGATGAGGGAATAGAAGGGGAACTCATCAAATTTGCAGATGACACTAAGCCGGCAGGAGCAGCCAACACCCTAGAGCTGGGGTCCCCAACCCCCGGTCCGTGGACCAGTACCGGGCCGCAGCATGCCAGCAACGGTCCGCACAAACAAGCAAAGCCCCATCCACAAGATGCAGACAGCACACAAAACCAGGCACCCTTTGCTCCGCGGAAAAACCTCTCTCCACAAAACTGGTCCCTGGTGCCCAAAAGGTTGGGGGCCTCTGCCCTAGAGGATAGGCTCAAGTTTCAGATGGATCTTGACAGACTTGAACACTGGGCCCTATCTAACAAAATGAAATACACATATAAATTGGGAGAACCAGGCTTAATAGCAGCAACTGTGAGAGGGATCATGGAGTCTTAGTAATTAAATATGAGCCAATATTGTGTGGCAGTAGCCAAAACAGCCAATGCAATTTTCTGACCGTGAGGACAATCAACCAGTTGAACAGTTTCAAGAAGAGACTGGATTGCCATCCATCAGAAATGGTGTAGGGTCTCCTGCTTGGGAGGGGGTTTGGACTAGTTGACTTACAAGGTCCCTTCCAACTTGGTTATTCTTATTTCAAAAGGGCTCCTCCTAAAATTCATTCTCCTCTCTACAGTTTATACATGTTACATTCCAGGTTGTTATAGTCAAAAAAAGTCAAGATGGTGACCACAATGGCAAAATTGAACCTTCGCCATCTCAACTTTTTTTGACTATATACTGTTTTAGATGCCTGAAGGGTTATTTGGCACTGTGGCACGCAAGAAATTTTCAGACTCCAAAAGCAGGGATGTGATTAGTTTATGAATTTAACGTTGGACATCTTAACATACATAAGGGCAGAGCTTTTTTGTAAAGAGCACTTAGCTGCTTCCTTCTATAGCATTACAGGAAACTGCTGTTAAGTCTTGGCAAACACACTAGCAAATTTAGCAACGCAGTTGGAGGACACTCATAACCATAAAAAGGTTTTTGGGAGATTACATGGAAGCAGTTATGTACATTTCCTGCAGCACAATGCAGAAGCTGCAATTCGAGCCAAGTTTTTAAAAATGTTTGTTAGAAAAGGAAGTGGCATTTCAAGGAGATTGAGAGTTAAAAGGGCAGTCATTTTTTCCCATAAGCATTCCCACATTTTTACAAATATTTTCCCCCTCCTCATACGTTTTTGTTGCACAATCAGTATTTATTGTACTGTTGAAGTTGAAGGAGAAAAAGGAGAGCCCGTTGATTCCCAGTTTGGAAGAGCCCTGGGCCCATCACTCACCAAAGTCTTCAAGCATGAGAGTAGTTAGTTTTGTTCACATTTAAAGGAATGCGCAAGGGATAAAATTTAATCCTACCTCCTTCCCACCTGAGCTCCGCATTACATCCGTTTTAGCCATTTTCTCCCTGACCTTGTCAAATCTGGTCTCTTCTGTTTGCTGGACACGTGGATTTTCTAGCAAGGCATCAGCATGGAAGGGGCTGGTCTGTTTCTCTCCAACAAAGCTGAACAGTCCTTGAAGGGGCAGGATGGTCCAACATCCTAGAAATGTTCTAATCCTTTGACATTTCCAATATTTGAACAAGCCCGCCAAGATGAGGCTTATGCCCAAGTGTCAGCGTAACATCTTTTGCACTCATGACGTTCTCCCACAAGTGCTGGCAGGCCAGGATTTGAAGTGTAAATGAGATTTCCAGAGAGCAGAAAATAGGAAAGGAAAATAGAAAGCCACAGTCACATCCATTCTCTTCCTTCAATTTCTCCAATTTCCACTGGGTGGAGAGTGGATCTTGCAGCAGTGGGGACTGCCAGCGCAGGAATAGGAACAGAGCCTCAGTAGAAATTTTATCTTCTCTTGTCTCAGGAAAAAAAGAACAGTTGAATAAATTATAGCTACATACACTCTGTGGCCAAAGAATCCTTGTGCTTGTTTTTTAATCTTTTGGTGTTATGAATTGAAGCGCCTCAAAATTTTGACAGTTTATTAGGAAAAACATTAACTGATTTGACTGAGGTACAATTCTACAGAAAGATCAGAGAATCTTAATATCTGTCAACCTTACTCTGCTTATCCAGTACAGTGGTTTACAATAACATAAATGTCTCTTTCAGATTGATTTTATTTCTTTTAAATTATATACTCCATCTTTCTGCTTACATATACATTCCAGATGGCTATTTAATTTTGAGGCACAATTGCCTCCTAATAATATGCACACTGCTGGAACATTAAAGGCACATATTGTACTCAATTTAATGCCATATTTACACACATTATTTTGTTCTGTTTAACATTAAAAGCAAAGCAATTCCGAAGGGCAGTAAAGATTTCACTGCTGTTTCTTCTTGATTCCACTGCAAAGAAGGGACAGTATAGCATGATGATGCTTCAGTGTTTCCAACTGCTTTTTCATACCTTAGCAGTATCAACTTTCTCCTCAAAGCCCCTCAATAGCAATGCATCAACAAGTAAATCACACATGGTAAAGCCTTCAATTGTCCACCTGCTTTGCCTTGGTCTGTGTCTTTCTTTTGGGCTGCTTGACCTTCCACTGCCACCGACTCAGCATTTTAGCTTTGATTCTTCGCTTTCACAAAATTCAATTTCTTTTACATACAACAGCTTGCATTGCACTGATTTCCCCCCCCCAACTTTGAAGAAGGCAGGATAAGAAGTAATTGCTAGAAGCTCATTAAAGTGAGATCCAATCCAGTGGAATAAGATAAACTTTATTGTCATTTTCCTGTATAGACAATGGCACACGTTAAAATGAAATTCCAATGTGGGAGGAGGAATTTCCTGGCAGGGAAGAACAATCAATCAATGTGTGCTGCCACCATGTGGCTGTTCTTGGGAAATTATAATATGTTAATTGGGTCTGCCAGTACCTTTCCCCTTTGTGATGTATTTCCTATCCTGCTCATGATGCTGCACTAGGATCCACCCCTTCTGGGTTGGACTTCCCCCTTCTCCTTGTTCCCTTGTGTTCCATCCTCCATGGTAACATCTGAAAACAAGCCATGCGGACAGTAATCCTGTTACTGTCTTTTGACCTTAAAGTACCGTCCAGACTTCACCTGACCACACCTTCTCTGCTGTAACCTTCTTCTACATGCAAAATAAAGGTATTTCAGATGAACCAGGTACTTTACGAGTTCACTGTCTGGAAAGGGCCATTAAATGTGACTAAATTCGCTTATACAGACCAGCGCAAGTGTCTTAACAAGGAATTAAATCACTAGCACAACGAGCTTTGTTCCAGAATAGTCAAAAGACATTTAATAATTTTACTGCCTGCAATCCATTGTGTATGCATGTTATCTGCAACAAGCTTAAGTTAAATAACAGCATTAAATTTACTGGCTGCATTGTGTGTGTTGTCTGTAAGTAAGAAGTCAAAGATAGCTATTAACTCTTACTGGCTGCATGTGTTTACTGCAATCAAGTTTAAAGTCCAGTTAGACAACGTGCTTTAATTCCTAAAATCTGCTTCTAAAATGTGCATGTCTACAGTAAAAAAGCTGACTCTGTAAGAGGCAGAGCCGTGTTTTCAGGATTAAGCTTCTGTGAACTGTTTGTTTTTTCCTGTCTTCCCAAGGAAGCCAGGCAAAAGGCCTGTTAAAATCTTACTGCCTCATTTGCCATTGGATTTCTAGTGATTTAAAGTGATTTGGAAAAGCTTTGAAAAAGAAATGAGCCTCTGCTCATTCAGACGGATTGCTTGAATGTTACAATGTTTAATTGAAAGAGAGGCTGTTTGTTTACAATCTCCAAGTTTGTAAAACCAAATGCAAGTTTTAAAATTTCCTGTGTGTCTTGTCTCAGAAGATCAGTGATTTACCTTTGCAAACCAATTTGTTTCAAAGCTGAATTCTTACTCAAATGGAAAAAGTCTGCTAGTTTTGTTAAGCTCTCTTTGTTTCCTATGACTGCTGAACACAGCCATAAAAATAGGCAATAAAGCTATTAGTTGTCACTGGTAACCAACTCTACTGCTAAGCTTGTAAGCCGCCCTGAGTCTTCAGAGAAGGGCGGGATATAAATGGAATTAAAACAATAATAAAAAAATCTTGGGTCTGCCAAGGGAAAGAGCCCCCACCCTAGGAATGCAGGAGACAGATGGTGACCAAACTGAAATGTTTAAACTGTCAGCAGAAGTATAGTCAGAAAGAGAAGCACTGATTCACACCTATGTCAAGCCAATCAAGTGTTTTTATTTGAAAGGCAAGTAGCAAAGCAAAGCAATCCTACCCAATCCCACTAGTACCCATCTATGCAAGCAGCACCCAAGTGGCTGCTCAAAAATAAAAGGCTTGTTCCTAACCACGCAGCAGGTGTCCCTAGTGGCCAAAGGGTGAACTTACCTGAAGTCTCTGACCCCACAGAAGGCGCCCCCTGGTGGTCAAAGAATCCTTCCGAGGTAGGTAAAATGAGGACCCAGATTGTTGGGGACAATAAGCTGACTTTGTAATAATGCCGCTTGGGGGGGGGAAAGCCCTAATAAGCAGGTATATACATAGAACGAAGGCTATTGCTAAGCACATTGATTTGTGCTTTACATTGTAAGCTGCCCTGAGTCTTCGGAGAAGGGCGGGATATAAATGGGATTAAAAAAAATAGTCAAAAAATATCTAGGAAATTTTCTGCATCTATCCTAGCCATGGCAGAGTGTCCCATTGATCCAGAAGAGCTGGTTCAATCAGACGACCCTGATAAGACTCTTCTTACCAGATCTGAGCAGAGAACCATCATCGACTGTCAACGCTTTGAATGGTTCTCCGAGTGGAAAAAGCTTGTACACACCATCTCAAGGTTAGTCCACATTGCACGATGTTATCACACCAAGCCCAATGGCATTGAATGTCAAGGCTGGCACTTGTGTAAAAACCCTCTATCAGCAAAAGACATTGCTAGCAGTGAGCTGCTCATCATACGCTGTGTACAACAGAATGTCTTTAGCGCAGAATTCAAATGCATCCAGGACAAACAGAACATTCCAAAAACCAGTCCAATCGCCAACCTGAACCCATTTATAGACATTCACGGCATGCTAAGGGTTGGCGGACGTTTAAATAAGGCCAAACTGGGAGAGCGAGAACAGCATCCTCTTATTATACCTGGTCGTCATCATCTCTCCACCTTGCTCATACGCTATCACCATGAAGAGGTTAAGCACCAAGGCAGACATTTCACAGAAGGTGCCATAAGAGCGGCAGGCTTTTGGATTGTAGGAGCAAAAAGACAGATTACAGCTATACTGCACAAATGCATTCAATGCCAAAAATTAAGAGGAAGGCATCAGCAACAACAAATGTCAGATTTGCCAGCCGACAAACTAAGTACTGACCCACCATTCACTCATGTTGGTCTGGATGTTTTCGGCCCATGGTCGGTAACAGCACGTAGAACACGTGGTGGCCAAGCAAATAGCAAACGTTGGGCAGTGCTATTCACTTGTATGAATGTACATGCAGTACACATTGAGGTTTTGGAATCCATGGATACCTCATGTTTCATTAATGCTCTAAGGCGATTTCTTGCCATAAGAAGACCAGTAAACTCATTAAGATCTGACTGTGGAACTAATTTCATCGGAGCCTGTAGAGAATTAGAAATCAATTCTAAGTCAGTCCAGGACTTTTTAGCTGGAAAGGGCTGCACTTGGATCTTTAATCCTCCACACTCTTCCCACATGGGCGGCTCATGGGAGAGAATGATAGGAATCACACGTAGAATATTGGACTCTATGTTAATTGACTTGAACTCCACAAGGCTTACTCATGAGGTCTTGACCACTTTATTAGCAGAAGTGTCTGCTGTAATCAACTCAAGGCCACTAGTTCCAGTGTCTACTGATCCAGAATTCCCGACCATCCTCACTCCAACTACTCTTTTCACTCAAAAGCTCGGATCTGTTCCTGTTCCACCTGGAGATTTCGGAAAAGGAACTCTGTATCATGATCAATGGAGAAGAGTACAACACCTTGCCAACTGCTTCTGGAATCGATGGAATATCTTTCTCTTTTGCAAAGTCGCAGAAAATGGAAAAATCAGCACCCCAATCTTCAAGTTGGAGACCTTGTTCTGCTCAAAGACCAACAAGTTCAAAGAATTGAGTGGCCCATGGGACTTATCGAGAAGGCCATTCTTAGCGATGATGGGAAGGTACGTAAAGTGGAAGTAAGGGTCGCAAAGCAAGGCACCATAAAAACCTTCATCAGACCCATTACAGAACTCGTTCTGCTTTTACCTCTTGAAGACTGAACTCGTTGTTTTCCTTGTTGAATCCTGCCTTCAAGAAGAAAAGTGCCTTCAACCTGATCCAGACTATTGAAGCCTGAAAAGGCAATTGTTATTGTTGCAATATATATGCATGTTCTTTTATATCTTTCAGGTCTTGAACGCAACAAGCAAAAGCTCAGCCTGTAATGGCAGTGTTATTATTGCAATATGTATGCATGTTTACTTATATATCTCAGGTTTGTTGTCCTATATGGATGCATGTTTCCTTCTTATACCTCTCAAGTTTTATGCCTCATATATATCATGTTTATTTTGTATCTCTCAGATTCATGTCTTATATGTATGCATGTTTATTTTTATATATATTTCTCAGATTTCTTATATTTCTTAGGTGTTTTATGACAACAGGAACTACAAGTGTATTTGCATTCACATAACTACCGTTATGGGCTTTATATGGTGGTATTATGAAATACCAGACGGGGAGTGTGCTGCCACCACATGGCTGTTTTGGGAAATTATAATATGTTAATTGGGTCTGCCAGTACCTTTCCCCTTTGTGATGTATTTCCTATCCTGCTCATGATGCTGCACTAGGATCCACCCCTTCTGGGTTGGACTTCCCCCTTCTCCTTGTTCCCTTGTGTTCCATCCTCCATTGTAACATCTGAACACAAGCCATGCAGACAGTAATCCTGTTACTGTCTTTTGACCTTCAAGTACTGTCCAGACTTCACCTGACCACACCTTCTCTGCTGTAACCTTCTACATGCAAAATAAAGGTATTTCAGATGAACCAGGTACTTTACGAGTTCACTGTCTGGAAAGGGCCGTTAAATGTGACTAAATACAATGGAACAGCTTCAGAAGTTGTGGGTGCTCCATTACTGGAGGTTTTTAAGAAGAGATTGGGCAGCCATTTGTCTGAAATTGTTTCCTGCTTGAGCAGGAGGGCTGGACTAGAAGACCTCCAAGGTCCCTTCCAACTCTCCTTATTCTGTCCTATAATTAGCTGAATAAATTAACATAAATTGTGATAAATTGTGGGCGCTCCATCACTGGAGGTTTTTAAGAAGAGACTGGATAACCGTTTCTCTGGAATGATATATGGTCTCTTGCTAAGACTGAGGGGGTTGGACTAGAAGACCTCCAAGGATCCCTTCCAGTCCTGACCCGATTCTATGTTCATGACTGAGCACTTCAGTCTCTTCATAGAATCTTCCTCCCTAGTGACACACATCCTTGCAAGAACCCCAAAACTATTATGAAGTTTTCCAACTTCATTCAGCCCTGGGCTTTCCTGGTGGTCTCTCATCCAAGACTGACCCACTCTAAATGCTGTTTAGTGCTGCCACTCTGCTGAGTTAGCCAAGCCCACCCCATCCCAAATCTGCAAGTCAGGATATGGCTTCGCTGCATCGCCTTCTCGGTGGGGATGATGGGTATTGTTATGCCAGCCATCCTTAGAAGGTTCTGTGTGTCTGCGGAATTATCCGCTGCCGGGTTGTGTGTTGAGCTGACAATGGGCGTGCCACTTGCAGACATCCCATTATCCTATTTGCATTTATTTACAAAAGCGAGATGCCTCAAGGAACTCATCTCCACAAACAAGGCAAAAACTATTCCTAAAAACGGCAGTTCAGTCCAGAATTTTTCTTATTGGGCATAACAAAAGAGAAATACCCCAAAGACGAGTTGTATCTGATGATTCACATTATTACAGCAGCAAGAATGTCATTTGCCCAGAATTGGAAAAGGAGTGAAATCCCAGTAGAAAACGAGGTAATAAGGAAAATTTGGGAATGCGCAGAAATGGATAAATTAACTTTGGAAATCAAAAATAAAGACCAATCAGGTTACTACAAAATCTGGAATAAATTTTATCTTTGGCAGGAACAAAAGGAAGGTCTCTATTAGAATTTATAGATTGGCTGATTATTCTAAGTATTGTATTATATATAATTGATTTGTATCTTAAGTGTATTTTATGTGTACATATACATATATGAATATTGTAGACAAGAAGGTATGTCAGTCCGTTTGTACCGTGTCCAATGTTTTAAATAATAAATTTAATAAAGACAATTAAAAACCGGCAGGAGAAAAAAAAGCAACGGCTTTTATAGACTCCGTTTTTGTCCTCTCCCCACCTCTCCCTCTCAAACAGCCAATGAAAGAGTGTGGTACATTACAGACAGGGAAGGTAAACCATTTGTGGGAGGGGGAAAAGGAAAGGAGGACGTCTGACAGCGCTGATTGGTCCACTGAAGAAAAAAAAACAGAGCGAAAACGAACTTTCCAACGGCGAACGCGAGAGAGAAGGCGAGAGAGCCAAAACATCTGCACGTGACTTCAGAGGCGGGACCAATGGGAAAGCGAGTCTTGCCACCACGCCCCCTTCTCGGTTAACCTCAGAGAAACGAAAAAGAGGAGAGTCGTCCTCCGCCCAGAGAGTGCCCGTCTGTCTATTTCTGTCTATTTTAGAGCAAAACAAGGGAGTGCAAATGTCCGCAGACGCCTCTGTAAGCTTAGAAATCGTGAAAAGTCAATATTCCTCCAGTGAAAGCGGATGAACAGGACAAAATGCCCGTTCCTTTTCTTATCTCTGTGGGCGAGGGCGCTTCCGCGATAGAGATGCCGCGGGCTAGAGCGCCCCCACCTAAACGCCGCTTGGCTCTTCTTCCGGAGAGACTCGCGCCATGGTGCGGTTTAAGAACCGGTGAGGCTTCCCCGGGCGGGCGGTGACCACGTCCGGCCGAGACAGCGGCTGCCTTCCCACGACGCGTGCAAACGCGGGTCGAGCGGATTGTGCCGAAGGCCAGGCGGGCAGCTCGTGTGAACGCAGCCAGTCCGAGCTGAGGCTTGGCAGGGAGTTTCAGGCAGGAATTAGGAAGTAATGGAAAAGCAGAGCTGGGGAGTCGGGGAGAGAAAGAGGAGCGCTTTGCTTTATTGTGATTAATATTTATAGGTAAGGTTTATAGAATAGAATATCTGTATTGTCGTTGTGTAACTCACAACGGAACCAAGTAGTATAGTATATACACGTATATAGTTATATCTTGTATATACTGTAGCATGTTTATATTTATGCTGTGTATGTGTACACTTTGAGAGCAGGCAATAGAATTTCATTTTTAATGTGTGCCAGTGTGCCCACTAAGAAAACGACGATAAAACTTAGATTGATCCTGCTGGAAAAGCGCTTATTTTTGTTTAAACAGTGTGCAAAAGATTTTGGGGGTTGAACTGGATGCATTGGCAAATAAAGCACATTTGTAAAACTTAAGCAGAATACTTTTGCAAAAAAAATATATTTTGCTTCTAGGCTTTCAATTATTATGTGTAAAGGAGAAGGCTGTATTTGCTCTGGTTTAGCCACTAAATTCTCTTGTTGCTGTAATGGGAAGCTTTTACTGTTGCGGCTCTGAGATCCCTTTCATGGAAAATAATGCAGAATGTTTCAAATAAATAATATTGCTGCCCAAAGGAAGCAGCCCTGGTTGACTTGATCTCAAAGGCCCCAAATCAGTCCTTGTATGGCTTTACCTGATAAGGGGAGGAATTGATGCTACTGTCTGTGGTTATCGCTTCCTCAGCTATTAAAACATCTGTTTACATGCGTCTTATCAAAGTATGGAAAGAACACAATGCATATGTCCGATCTGGAACTTATGAAGGTCTGCTGCTGCATAAAGCTGGTGGTGTCCTTTCTTTGATCTTCTGCTCTGCTTTTCCAGGTACTTCCTCTGTGAGATCATTTCCGAAGACCCCCGCTGTCGGCAGTTCATTGAGGAGCGCATAGTGCACAATGCGGTGAAGAATGCGGTTGCAAGAATACATGGAGACTTTGGAGTCGCCTGTTGCTCGATTGCTTTTTCAGGTCTGGTTTCCAGGGTTTTGCTAGTGCAGGTTCTCCTTGACTAAGGGCTGTGACGGAACCCGTTCATTGCACTCATAAGTCGCGAAGGTTGTAAAATAAGTCACCATGTCACCAACCTAATTTTATGACTTGCAATGGTGGTTAAAGAAATCACCATGGTCCCTAAGTGAATGCATGGTCATTGAGCAAATCCATTGTTTGCTATGAGCCATTTTTGCTGAGGTTTTTGGCAATGCAGGCTGGGGAATTCTAGGAGTTGAACTCCACAAGTCTTAACGTTGTCAGATTTGAAAACCCTTGCTGTGTACTAAAGGAAGCCACACTTTTTTCCTGAAAGGAGGGAAACTGCGTGCAGCCCCTCCCATCACTTCCCCTTACAATTTTCCCTGGTTTCTCTCTTCAGTAAAATACCTGAATGCCTACACGGGAGTGGTCCTCTTCTGCTGCCGGAAAGATTTTTATCGACTTCTCTGGTCGTCCCTTCCCTTTATTACTCACTTAGAAAATAGGAGCCAACACTGCCCCTGTTCCTTTAACACCCTTCATGTTGGAGGTAAGCTTTCTCTTGTAAGAGTCTGCATTTAGCAGGGTGTATTTTTAAAAAAAAAACCTTTCCCTTGTGCACTGCAGTAGAAATTGAGAGGAAGTGAGTTTTAGTCCTGCTTTAGGCACAAAGACACCTGGGTGACTTTGGGCCTGCCACACAGACCGACCAGGAAAAGGACAAAGCAAACCAGAAAAACTGCACGGGTTTTACTTATTCAGGCGGCCTCTGGGAATCAGACATGATTGAACAGGAGGGGGGCGGGAATCGAAAGGATAAATGAGCCTTGGTGGCGCAGTGGGCTAATGCCTCCTTAAGTAACACCAGCTGCCTGCCATTAGTGCAGGTTCGAGTCCCACCAGGCTCAAGGTTGACTCAGCCTTCCATCCTTCCGAGGTAGGTAAAATGAGGACCCAGATTGTCGGGGGCAATTAAGCTGACTTTGTAATAATGCCGCTGGGGGGGGCGAAAGCCCTAATAAGCAGGCATATACATAGAATGAAGGCTATTGCTAAGCACATTGGTTTGTGCTTAAATTGTAAGCCGCCCTGAGTCTTCGGAGAAGGGCGGGATATAAATGGGATTAAAATAAAAATAAAATAAAATAAATGGGGAGGGGGTGGAGTTTCCCAACATTACCTCCTTTGATGTAGCCATCAGGGATGGGCATCAATCTAAGGTCTCTCTACCTTTTTGTGAAGCAACTCAAAAGGATTCTATGATCTGGATATATTAAATCAATATCAAGGGTTTTTTTCAAAGGCACAAATTCTCCACAAGTGCTGTTAGTGTAGCTGGGCTCCATCCAGAAATCATGCTGGAAGCAGTTCAGAACATTTATTTTCTTTTGCACCAGTATTTTTTTTTAATCCCATTTATATCCCGCCCTTCTCCGAAGACTCAGGGCGGCTTACAAGCTTAGCAGTAGCCTTCATTCTATGTATATGCCTGCTTATTAGGGCTTTCACACACACCCCAGCGGCATTATTATAAAGTCAGCTTGTTGCCCCCAACAATCTGGGTCCTCATTTTACCTACCTCGGAAGGATGGAAGGCTGAGTCAACCTTGAGCCTGGTGGGACTCGAACCTGCACTAATTGCAGGCAACTGGTGTTACTTAAGGAGGCATTAGCCCACTGCTCCACCAAGGCTCCACCAAGTATTGGGTAACAGTTATGTGTGCATAACTTAGGCAACAAGCCAGTCAGTCAATTTCTTTCACAACCAGTGGATCAACACTTGGTTGATCTGAAAATAGAGGATCCTGCTTTTGAGAGAAAGCACTCTTAAATAATAATAAGAATTATGTGTACATGTTATTTCTATGCTAAAATAGAATGCACTTTAAATATTATAAACTGATTTATAAATGGTATCCTACTGCAGCGTCTCAGGGGGTTGGGAGTGGGGGGCACTGGTTTACAGTGGTTCTCCTACCTCTTGGGCCGCTCGCAGTCTTTATTTATTTATTTTTTGATTTGATTTGATTTGATTTGTATACCGCCCTTCTCCCTAAGGACTCAGGGCGGTGAACAGTGACATAAATATCAGAATGCACAAATACAGATATTGAAAACAAATTAAGCCCTAATTTTGCCCTAATTTTGTCGGTGTTGACGGGAGGGCAGAGGTCTGCCCCGAGGCCTCTCGTTTGTGGAGTTCCTCAGGGGTCGGTCCTCTCTCCCCTCTTGTTCAACATCTATATGAAGCCGCTGGGTGAGCTCATTCGTGGTTTCGGGGTGGGGTATCATCAGTATGCTGATGATACCCAGCTTTTTCTTTCCACCCCGAACCAACCCAGCGATGCCCTCGATGTGATGTCCCGTTGCCTGGAGGCGGTCCAGGTCTGGATGGGGATAAACAGGCTTCGTCTCAATCCTGCCAAGACTGAGTGGCTGTGCATACCGGCATCTCGGATTAACCAGTCTATTCCATTGTTAACTATGGGGGGTGAGGTGTTACCCCCCCCCCCCCGTTGATAGGGCTCGCAACTTGGGCATCCTCCTGGATTCACGGCTCAGTTTGGAAGATCATATAGGAGCCGTGGCCAGGGGGGCTTTTGCCCAGGTTCGCCTGGTGTGCCAGTTGCGGCCCTATCTGCACCAAGATGCCCTACGCACAGTCACCCATGCGCTTGTGACCTCCCGGCTAGACTACTGCAATGCTCTCTACATGGGGCTGCCCTTGAGGACCACTCGGAGGCTTCAACTGGTGCAGAATGCAGCCGCGCGAGTTGTGATGGGAGTCTCCCGATACTCCCATGTAACACCTCTACTCCGCGAGCTGCATTGGTTTCCAGTTGCCCTTCGGGTGAGATTCAAGGTGCTGGTGATGACCTATAAAGCCCTAAATGGCATGGGCCCAAATTATCTGAGGGAGCACCTGCTGCCAGTGTCAATTTCCCATCGTCCTGTGCGCTCCCACAGGGAGGGCCTCCTCAGGGTACCGCCGGTCAAGGATTGCCGGCGGGTGATCCCCAGGGAAAGGGCGTTCTCTGTGAGCGCGCCTGCCCTATGGAATCAACTGCCAACGGAACTCCAGACTGCCCCCGACCTTTGTTCGTTTCGCCGGGACCTAAAAACCTGGCTCTTTGAGCTATCTGGCCTGGACTGAGGGGTTTTAATGATTTTAAATTGTGATTTTGACTTTTTGGGGCTATACTTAATTTAATTTTATTTTAATTTTATATTGTATTGTTTTTAAATTCTGCCCTGTAAACCGCCCTGAGTCCTTCGGGAATAGGGCGGTATTTATTTATTTATTTATTAATGGGACTTATATCCCGCCCTATCTCCTGAGGGACTCAGGGCGGCTAACAACAACAAAACTTAAAGGTCTCTGTACAGTAAATTAAAAATGAAAATTTGAAATAAATTAAAATAAATTAAAGAATAGAGTTAGAATTGTAAACATAATTAAAATCCCTGTATATAAACCGAATAATAATAATAATAATTTCTGGATTTCATAAATAGTAAATACAGTGTTCCAAGTCATCAAATAGCAGCAGAGATAGAGAGCACTAGTGTTTTGCTGTCCTCTAGTGGTTATCTGGATTGTTGCAGCATGGATATTGTAGCCTAATAAAGAGTCTTTGATGTAGTCTTCATTTCTTATCTGTTAAAAATGGGCCATAAGAATATCTCATTGTGGTTTACTCTGTTACTTTTTCCATTGTGTCTCCTTCCATATATTTGGTGTCCATAAGATTTTTATTTGATGAATATTTTTGACATTTCCTGCTACAATCTGTTTCCTGGCTTTTTAAAAATCCATTACTCTGAGTGAATATTTAGGCTGCAAGTATTTCCTTGCCTGCGGAGTCCTGATGTCTTCCTTTTCTGCTTCTAGCAACAATACGCACGTGTCAGAAATTCCTCATTCAGTACAACAGGGACCAGTTACTGCTGCTCTTACGGAACTGTACCACTGAAGGTAATTAATCATAATCTGGAATGTTGGCGTACCCCTGAGCAAAGTGCTGCAGCCTCTGACTTAGAACAGAATCACAGAGTTGGAAGGGACCTTGGAGGTCCTCTAGTCCAACCCTCTGCTTGAGCAGGAGACCCTTTACCATTTGGACAAATGGCTGTCCAGTCTCTTCTCGAAAACCTCCAGTGATGGAGCGCCCACAACTTAACCTTTCTAAAAATCTCTCTGAATCCCAAGTAAGACCTATCAGCTTTCAATAAAATGAGGAATGAGGCAGTGGCAGGCCATACCTTGATAAATCAATCCTTTATAGCTACATTGTCTGTAGTGGTTGCTTTTCCAAAAAAAAAATGAACTGCAGCCTCCAACCCAGGAATTATGCAGATCCCAGTTTTATTTATTTCTTTATTTTTATTTTATTTCCATTTATATCCCGCCATTCTCCGAAGACTCAGGGCGGCTTACAAGCTTAGTTTTAGGAAGACAAATCCTTGTATATCTCCTAGATTGGTGGGAACCTGAAAATATGTGGACTTCAATTCCTAGAATCCCATTCCCTCCCCCCCCCCCGCCGCTGGTTGCCAAGGTAGAGAAACACTGTCCTAGCTAGTCTGAGATCAGAATGCTTTCTAAAAAGATTGAATCTAACATTACCAAGAATTGGTTACTAATTACCTAATTACTAAGCACTGGGGGCTTCCTTGGCCTTCCTTTCCCTTTTTTGGGGGTGGGGGTGGGAGTGCTACTTTAATTTTTTTCTTTAAATCAAATCCCCTGTATATTTTACGTAAAGATTGAATATCACCCGTGAGTACATTACTGTGGGAGTACTGAAAACCTGTGCAGAATACCAGCTTCCTGGAAATCTGAACTTGTTCTAATTTCTAATTCCTAATGCTCAAAGAGTTAAATCTGGATTGTGTATGAATAGTCAAAGCCACGCTAAAGCCAAAGGTGGGTGGCAGCCATTTGGTTTGTTGCTCCAGATGCTTGAACTCAAGACCAACAGGGTTAGGCAATCAAGAACGCCATTCATTGGACGGGGAATTCTGGGTGCTGCAGTCCAAGTTGGGGGAAGAAGGAATGCTATAGGAGTATTTCTCAACCTTGGTAACTGTAAGACTTCAACTTCCCGACTTCCTCAGCCAGCAGAAAGTGAGTGGCTGGGGAATTCTGGGATTTGAAGTCCACAAGACTTGTTGAAGTTGCCAGGATTGAAAAACACTAGACATTCCATGGCCATTATTTCAACTAAATGAGGGCCACTGGAAGATGGTGAGGCCTTTATTAACATGCCAGTGAGGGTGTCTTGCAAATTCCTTTCATCTCTTTTACCAGCTGATAGAGAAGCTATCCAGAAGTCGGTCCAGAGCTGTGTGCTTGTGGGAGCGGAGCCATTCCGGAGTGAAGATGAAGAGAGTGAGGAGAACATGGAGATGGACTGAACTACATCACCCCTGAGATCCTTAGGCAAGAAGGCTTGTGTGCTTCTCGTGGGCAAGGATCAGCACTCCCCCCCCAATTCTATTTTTTCCCCAGATTTTTACATGTCTGTGTTTATAAAACTAGCTGAAGCTATGTGTATCTGCCAGTCTGCCTCCCACAGGCCTTTGCTGTTTGCTCAAGGGCAGAGGTGGGGAGGGAAGCTTTTGACCCATAGGAAAACCAGAGGGAGCTGGACATTGAGTGGAAATTATGGTGTAGCATGATGTCTGTTTAGTGTATTTCCTAGAAAACTAAGACTGTGAGTGCACAAGGACAGCCCAACAGTGGGGTCCGCTGGTGGATTTGCAGAGTGCAGTTCGCAAGTCTGCAAAGATGGCAGTCTGGGCAGCAAGTAAGCACAGTTGGCAGCACCCAACCACCCATGGAGCAGGCAAAACGGTGTCCTTCCTTCTCAGATAGGAGCAGCAAAAGGCTACCCAAGTGAAATCCCAGTTGACGAGCAGTAGCAAATCCGGAAGATTGTTTGGGATGTAATTAGCGAGAGTTAACAAGATCTGAATTTGGAAGATGCACGTTCTTGTATATTTTCCTTTTTTGAATCATTCTGATAATTTCATGTTGTTGTTGGGTTTATTATTTTGAAGGCATACTATGAACAAAGACTAGAATTCTTTGTAGAATACTTTTCTTAAGGGGCTAAACAATGAAATAAAAAACCAAAATTTCACGAGTGCATTATTTTCAAGGGTGTGTGTGTGTTGGTGGATGAAGTGAGCCATCCACTCAGGACTAGAGGGCATTCAAATATGTAGGTATCTTATCATCCACCATCCATGGGATAAACAACTCCTTTCAACTTATTTACTCTGCATTTGAGTTGTACATGACCCATACTTGAACCAGTCTTTCAATTCTACCTTTAATCATAGTGTTCTGGGTTGCAAAGGAAACCTTCCGGAATAACTTATATCATCCTGAGTGCAGTACAAAACTACTCTGCTAAATGTTGTAAAATGGCATAATTGTAGGAAACTGAAAATATGAAATATGCCATTGCAAATACGGTAAGCTCTGGTTTCCAAGAGAAGTAAAATTCACAGACCTTTAAGACACAGATGCAACAGCACTCTGAAAGGATATCGAGGCCGGTTCTCTTGTTCCTGAGTGCTGTACATGGAACAAGGTGCTGGAGCAGGGGTCTTCAAACTTGGCCCTTTCATGACTTGTGGACTTCAACTCCCAGAATTCCTCAGCCAGCGTCCACAAGTCATAAAAGGGCCAAGTTTGAAGACCCCTGTGTTGGAGTCACAGGTAGAAAAATATGCTTACCGGTGAGGACAGCGAAACCTGTTCCCCAGAGAGGTGGTGGACTTTCCCTCATTAGCCGTGGTGCCACAGTGGTTAGAACGCAGTACTGCAGGCTACTTTGCTGACTGCCGACTGCTAGCAATTCAATCCTCACCTTTCCAAGGTTGGTAAAAACGAGAACCCAGATTGTTGGGAGCAAAAAGGTTAATTCTGTAAACTGCTTAGAGAGGGCTGTGAAGCTGTATAGAAGTGCTATTGCTATTATGCATGTTCAAGGAAGGCTGGGTTGCTATAATTTGGATCCCTGCCCCAAGCAAGGGAGCAATCTTAATAGCCCTCCAATTCCAGGGTTCTATGATACAGATATGAGACACACTGCTACCATGTCATCTTGTGTGCAATTATAATACAATTCCAGTCAGTTGAAGTACAAATAGTTGTACTATTTTGTATCTGAAGCCAAAGTAGCATCTACAGGTAGCCCTCTACTTATATAACCATTCATTTAATAATGGTTCAAAAGTTATGACGGCCTCGAAAGAGCGACGTTATGACCCATCCTTGAAGTTACCATGTCACATGACCCTCGTAGTCACGAGATCAGAAACTGGGCACTTGGCAGCCAACTCATTTGTGATTGTTGCAGGAGTCTTGCAGTCAGACGATCATGACCCAAGACCTTCCCAGTCGTCTTCTGACAAGCCAAGTGAATCAGAGAAACCAGGTTTACTTAAGTGCATGGTTCACTTAATGACGTGACTCACTTAACAATTGCGGTCATTATTTATTAATTAAACTTCTATGCCACCCATCTCGTCCAAAGGTGACTCTAGGCAGCTTACAATCAATAAAAACAAGATAAAACGTTAAAAGAATATTAACACTAAAATTGACAAAGACAGGAAGGAGGGGAGCAAGATACACACTGAGGGGAGGGTGTGTGTCTTATCTTAAGAACCAGGGTAAAACTGGTTATAAAATCAGTCCCCTGGTGACTCACGTAACAACTAGGACCACTGGTGCTACCAAAAACAAGTTTCTACCAGCCCACCATATACCGAGGGAATATTCTCCTCAGTGAGGAATGTATACAGTCTTTCAGGCATCTACTAAAAGAGATCACACAGATCATTGGTGTGTTAGTTTTAAGTTGCTGCCGGATGCGTTATTGATTTGGTCTGCAATGGAGTAACAAAGCCACAGCTTCCTGTTCTGGAAGATCAGCTGCATGTTTTTGACCCAGGTAATGTTTGTTCATAATGAAGCAAGCCGATTCCAAATGAGTGTGACTCAATCAAAATCAGAATGAGGGGAAAAAAAGAAACGCTGCAGAAATACCAACTCGTGCATATGGTTTATTGCAACTATTCACCTTTGCTGGTATATTACACTGAATTTTATTGTAGTCAATGGAAATGACACTTTAGTACGAATTAATTTCAGATCAAGCCAAAAGCAGTGCGGAATGAGATATTTTCTCAAACAGGAGAAACAAAAGTGGGAAAAGCACACACATCCTCCTACATCCAACTGGATTTGGGCGCCCAGCAAATGCCAGCCTCCTCTGGGTTGCCCCTTCTGTGCAAAGGGAAACGCTGCCCCCATCCCTCGCTTCCCCCAGGAATTAGCACCTTCACCCCAAAAGCAGCCCCTGCACACGGACTGACCGCGGTAGGCTTCATCCAACAAAACGTCTGCAAAAGCTGGCCTTCGCAGAAAGACAAAGAACAGCCAGGGAGGCAGGGACTGAGTTACGTGCACCACGACCTACTGCTCAGCCAAGTGCTACTTAAGTGGGCACAGCAATGGGCAAGTATCGGCTGCTGTCTCCCCTACCTCCAGCAACTTGGTTGCGCTTAGCCCACTGCAGCCCCATGCTGATCGCACTCAACCCGTCACCCAAATGGCAAAAGCAGCTGTGCACCCTCCACCAGATGTTGTACTTCCTACAGCCCAGTGGCAAGCCAGGTAAACCGAGTCAGCCTGGCATAACACACATCCTTTTGGCCAGGTGTGTGTGTGTGTTGCAATACTTCAGTTTGGTTATCAGCAAGCAAACAACATATGCCCATTTTTAATCATCCCTAGCGCCCCCACCCCCACCCCCACCCCGCTTCTCAGAAACAGACTGTGTCCGAACTAAAATAATTTACCTATAGCAGCAAAAACACAAAAGCAAACCAAATAAATCAAAAGGAGGAAGAATTTGCCTATTAATAAAAATCACTTTGTATGAACCACTGAAGTACTGAAGAGGAGTTTTTGCTTCTGCTTCTTTTTCTTGCCTCGCTTCTCCTCTGCAAAAGAAAAAGAGCCATCAGGGCCTTCCGGGGCAACCTCCCTTGGAGCTGAACTATCTGCAAGAGATGGTAGCCCTAACTGGGCAGGAACCTCCCCTCAAGCCCAGCGGCAGTTCTGAACGGTGCCCCTCCCACCCCCAAGCCAACATTCCTGGGCAGCTGTGCTTGGGGATGCAAACAAGCTGCGACTCCTGCGATATCTGCCTACTGTCTGATGCATAATGATCCCAATTCTATTTTGTTAAAAAATTCCGCTCTTGCCAGCAGACATGTAGAGTTGGCTAAATATTATTTCCTGGCACTTTTTTAAAAAAAAACATTGTTATTTATGTGTTGGTTGGTTGATTGATTGGTTTGTTTAACGTGCTGCCTGAGGCAGCGTACAACTTATGACCTCAGCAAGACTAGTGCAAGCTGGCACTGTCAACCCATCTAAAAGATTTATGACTCGTACACTGCACAGGTAACCCTTAGTGATCATTCGAAGTTTCAACAGCATTGAAAAACGTGACTTGACCATTTTACACCCTTAACGGCCATTTCAGCACCCCCGCGGTCACGTGATCAAAATCCAGACATTTGGCAGCTGAATCATCACGTGTCCCGGGGGGTCATGTAAGAAATCCCCTTTTGCAACCGTCTGGCAAGCAAAGTCCACGGGGAAGCCAAATTCACTTAACAACTCTGTTACTAACAACACGTACAGTGATCCACTTAACAACCGTGGCAAGAAAAGTCGTAAAATGGAGCAAAACCCACTCAACAAATGTCTCACTTAGCAACAGAAAGTTCGGGCTCCACCGTGGTCATAAGTGAAGCTGGAGAATTAAGACAGGAATGACCACGATGGGAGAGATGTCATGAGGATGGCTAAAGAAACAGGTAACCCAGCTACACCTGCGTTTCTGCACAGAATTAAGGGCCAGCGACGCCCTTTTCCTTGACTTACCTAAGAGGTGTTCAGAAGCGGACGGTTTGTCCAGTTTGAGGAAGGCTGCCTCGATAGCTTTACTGAACGAGTTCTGGAAACTAGGCACAGGCACACGGTCCGAGCTGTCGCTCTCCGCATCACTGTCTCCCGGAGCTGGAGGTGCCGCAGTGGGGGTCTCTTCTGAAAAATGTTGCTTTGAGATTCCCGGAAAGGCTAAAGAGGCTCCCACACCATCACCACGATGGAATAACGCCGACAGAGCTCATTTGTCAGGAAAAGACAGGTCTTTGGCCCTCCAGGTTGCTCACGTGCTAAAATTTACAACTCATCTGCATATTACAGGAGCGTTTTATGGCTTTCCTTGATTCATTTTACTTTTAATCTTATTGACAGAGGCTCACTTTTAGTGCATTTCATCACTGTGGTTGGCCATTTCAAATGTGAGGCCCAAGAAATACAGGGTTATCAACTGAGACCTTCACTGCACAATTATTTAGAAAGGACTACTTTAAAAAAACTGCTGAATATAAACAGCGGCTCCCTCACACTGGTGATCTTACTAGATGATGAAACGTCTTCAGGCAAATGAACAACCTCAGAGAGCACCAAGAACTAGCCCAACAGAATAATCCCGCTTACCTTTCTTCTTTGGCTGAGAACTATTCCATACTTCTGGTTTGGCTTTTCCAGCCCTCAGCATCTGAAAAGTTGCAAGATGGACTCAGAAACCAGATTATTCACCTCACATGCTGATTTTTATTGATTTGGGAATCAAGCTGGATCATCTGTTTACCAAGGGATTACCAGTAAAACTGCTTGTAATAAATGATAAAGGGAGCAGCAATTTCTACAGTTCAGATTTACTCAGCTGTGTAGGCCAAGTTCAGTCTCAACTTCTGCTCTCCAGAAAATGAGAAGGTCTTGCAAACAGCCGCACCCACCTGCGCAAACGAGGGGCAGGCAGGGTCTTCCTCCAGACTCCCAATAAGGAATGGGGGGCTGCCAAGGCTGGAAGATGACAGTGGAGTCAGCAAGGACTCTGGAAGACACAAAGCTAAATATTGAGCGTGAGAATGAAGACGCGTTACTAAAGAGGCAGGGAATGTAAGTTACAGACTTTTGATACTGTGCCCCCCCAAATTCCACTTTTATTACTTGTATTAACCCTCGTTTTTCAGACATGGGCATCCTGTAATTGATTTTCAGTTCTCTTAAGAGTTCCAGTTTGCAAATGTCTACTGCTTTGCCTTTGAAAGCATCTGGCAGGCCTGCGGCTGCATTACTGTCCCCTTGGACTGAGTTATTATGCAAATGTGAAGTGCCACCACTGACTGGTGCAGGAAACAGAATTAAATCAGCCTTTACCGAAGTGTTTCTCAACCATGGCAAGTGTAAGATGTCAACTCCCAGCATGCTGGCTGGGGAATTCTGGAAGTTGAAGTCTGCCCATCTTAAAAGCTGCCAAGGTCCAAAACTGCTGCTTTAGAAGATGCTGTTGATGGCTGAAGTTGCTTTGGCTGCTTACCTGACTGGGAAGTGGGACTTCCTCCAACGCAAGCTGGCAGCATGTGGCACTCGTTCTCAGGACCAGCAGGCTCTCCAGATCCAGCGCTGAAGGCCGGAAACTGCTGCAGGTTCTCTAACGCAATCCGGACCTCTGGATCTAGACATAAAAGCAGAAGTTCCACTTCCGTAACAAACTCCATAGCTTTCTCTTCAAGTACACTAGTCAACTGAAGTTAGGCTCCTCCCTTCTTCCCAGGAGCAACTTCAACAGGACTGTGGCTTCGCTACTTGAAACAGGCTTGTTCCATTTTTGCATTGGGCAAACAAACATTGCCAAAGTATGGTGCAAATGATCCCTCGCTACGGACTTTGCTTTCCATCTCTGCCAAACTAGGCCTAGACTTTCCCCCTTCCCTTCAATTGTGTCTGATTCTCAGAGGCTGCTTGGACAAGTCCCTGCAGTTTTCTTGGCAAGGTTTTTCAGAAGTGGCTTGCCACTGCCTCCTTCCCAGGGAGGGGAGAGTGTGCCTAGACACTTGGCTTTGTGCCCAAGGCAGGATGAGAACATACGCTCTCCCTGACGTAGCTGGATGCCTTCGCCACTACACCAAACCGGCTCACTATGCCTGCATACTGGGTAGTAAAAGACACACAGATGAGCTGTGCTCAGCACTGCCACTCACATTTGCCCTGCTTCTTGTTCTCCTCCATCTCAATTCTGCGCTCTCGACGTCGTTCATCACGTGCTTTCTTCTGCCTAAGCCGCTTTCGTTTTTCAATGTCATCTGAGGGCCGTTGGAAGAGAGTCTCGGTGAGATGAGCTACTGTGGGCAACCAAATCTCTCGGGCGCAGCCTTTCCGGGAAGTGGGTTTTCAGGTTCCTCTCCCCTCCCTATCCCTCAGGAGCCCAACCCAGCACTCAAACTTCAGATTTCACTGACAACTGAAGTCATTCAAGGATCCAATCTCTCATTTCCAAATTCAATACTTCCGTTAACTGCCTTTCTTTTTTTCAGCCCAAATCTCAAATACTAGATTTTTCTAAGCAGACCGCTCGTTTTTCCTCACTGGTTTAATTTAAAAATGAGGGGATACTTTGTCTGTTTTTTTAGGTAGTGTTTCTTGTGGGTGATGCAAGTTGGAACTTGAAAGTAAAGCTGTCGACTAAAGTTGCCAACCCCGTCCCTGAGCATTTCATGGCTGCATCCATCAAGCTTCCTTAGACCCAAGAGCAACGCGCCTGGACCTTTTCTCTCCTGTGCCAGAACAGCCTCCAGCTGCAGCATCCCCAGCGGTCTTCTAACTAAAAAAAACTAAGCGTGGCTCAACTCTGTACTCCGGTGGGTGTGTCAGGTGCCGCACCTGCCAAATACAGCGTTAACTTTTTTTTTGAAATCCTTTTTTTATGAGAGAAAGCAGAACTCCTAGAGATCCGCTTTTCTGATCTCACCTGAAAACATCTGCAGCGTTTCCTTCGAAATGATAGGAGGCTTCACTGCCAATTCGCAGATACTGAACTCACAGGTGAGGGGCAGATGGCAGAGGTAACGATGACGCTGACGCACATCCTGCAGGCGGGAGTCGTGGTTTAGAGAAGAAGTGGGCTCCCAACTCTTCTCCCCCCAACGCCGCTCTTCCGATTGCCAGCATGCAGAAGAGGCAATGCCAAGAGGCTCCCAGAAAGAGCCTGAGCACGGACTGAACTGAAACATCTCCTAGCGGAAGGGAGCTATGATGCTCACCCCAGAGGCAACATCTGGCCATCCACAAGGGCCCCAGGCCCACTCGTTACCTCCGTCATTGAGTGGCCAGAGATCTCCACCACGGTAGCTGTGATCTTCTCTGGACTCTTCTCAAGGCTCCCATATTCGTGCACCAGGCAACGGACATTCACTGGGTGCAGATACAGACACTGCCCGTCTTCAGCTGCACCATCAGGGGGGAAAAAAAGAAGAAAAAGTTGCAGGGCAGTTATTTAAGGTTAGGAACTTAGAACAACCCCTCAGGGTGAGATGGCAGGTAGTTCTTGACTTAGGACGACAATTGGGACCAGAATTTCCTTTGCTAAGCAAGGCAGTCATTAATGAGTCATGTCTGATTTTAATGCTTTGGACATGGTTGTTAAGTGAATCCCTGCAGTCGTTAACTCTGAACCATCTCTGAACAAGTGGCTGAGTCGAGGACCCCGTGGTTGGGCTTGGACAGGGGCCTCGAGTTAAGACGCGCTAAGAGGCCCCTGATAAGATTCTTAGCCGGTTATTTTAAGAGGTTAGGGAGGGGGAGGAAGGGGAGGGTGGGGAAGGAATCTGTAACCGGCACTCAGTCTGGACCTGTTAGAGGTCCCGACGGGACGGGGTCGGGGGAGGTGGCTGCTGGCGCTGGGAATGTGGGGGTGGGGCATCGAATCCCCACGGCGATAGGGTATGGCAGCAGGTGTTTGCGCGGAGGGCCATATCAACATCTGGGATCGCGCCCCCGCTATCTCCGAGCGGTGGCGCGCTCCGACCCTCCGGTTAGCACCCTCCTACCCGGGGATGAGGGTGATCAGGCCCCTGAGCTCAGGTTGGTCTATTTTAACGCTAGATCCGTAGTTAACAAAGCTCCCCTCATCCGTGATCTGATTGAGGAGGAATGTGCGGATCTAGCGTGCATCACGGAAACTTGGTTGGGTTCGGAGGGAGGGGTGCCTCTCACCGAGTTATGCCCGCCAGGTTTCCGGGTGCTGCACCAGCCACGGGCTCAGGGTGGTGGGGTGGCAGTGGTTATTCGGGAGACTTTGTGTCCCCGGGAGGCCACCATTGTCCAGATGGCCGGGAGTGAATCCCTCCTCTTGAGATGTGGTCCTCGGGTTCAGTTGGGCTTGTTGCTCACATACCTGGCGCCCAGCTGTGTGGCAACAGCCCTGCCTGAGCTGCTCGACACCCTCTCAGGGTTGGCGGTGGAGTTCCCCAGGCTTATAGTCCTGGGTGACTTCAACCTGCCATCACTGGGGGGGTCGTCGGAGTTAGCTCGGGAGTTCATGGCTTCCATGACAGCCATGGGCCTGACCCAGGTTATTGAGGGCCCTACTCACGAGGGGGATCATACTCTCGACCTGGTGTTCCTGTCTGGACAGTGGTTGGATGATCTGGGAGGGGGTTCTCCGTCCATCACCCCTCTGTCTTGGTCAGATCATCACCTCCTGAGGCTGGTTTTCCGTCATGCCATCCCCCGCCGCTGGGCGGCGGAACCGACCAGGTGGTTCCGCCCCAGGCGCCTAATGGACCCGGACCGGTTCCAGAGGGCGCTTGGGCCGATACCTATCACCCTTACCCACAGCCCAGTCGATGCTCTGGTGGAGGCCTGGGAAACGGCTGCCACCAGGGCACTCGACTGTGTTGTACCCATGCAACCTCTGACTCGACGCAGATCCCGTTGGGCTCCATGGTTCTCTGTGGAGCTCCGGGAGATGAAGCGTCGGAGACGAGGTCTAGAGAGCGGTTGGAGATCCAGCCGATCCGAATCCGACCGATTGCAGTTAAGAACCTTCATAAGGTCTTATCTTGCGGCGATAAGGACGGCGAAGTCTAACTACTTTGCCGCCCTTATCGCGTCCGCAGATAATCGCCCGGCCGCCCTGTTTAGGGTGACTCGCTCCCTCCTTAACCAGGAGGTGAGGGAGGATCCCTTGCAGGGACGAGCCGAGGAGTTTAGTCATCATCTGACGGACAAAATCGCTCGGATCCGGACCGGCTTGGACTCTGACTGGGCAGAGTCTGATGTGGAGGAATCAGGCGGTCTTGAGCACGTTATCTGGACTGAGTTCGACCCTGTTTCCCCTGATGATGTGGACAGGATCATGGGGAGACTGAGCTCCACCACCTGTTTGTTGGATCCGTGCCCCTCCTGGCTAGCTTATGCGGCTCGGGAGGGAACACGAGGCTGGTTCCATGCAGTAATAACTGCTTCTTTGAAGGAGGGTGTCTTCCCTGCCGCCTTGAAGGAGGCGGTGGTGAGACCCCTCCTCAAGAAGCCTGCTTTGGACCCGGCTGTTTTAAACAACTATCGTCCAGTCTCCAACCTTCGCTTCCTGGCGAAGGTTGTTGAGAGTGTGGTGGCGCATCAGCTCCCTCTGTTCCTGGAAGAAACTGATTATCTGGACCCGTACCAATCGGGCTTCAGGCCCGGACACAGCACGGAGACGGCATTGGTCGCGCTGGTGAATGATCTCTGGAGGGCTAGGGACAGGGGTTGCTCCTCTGTCCTGGTCCTATTAGATCTCTCAGCGGCTTTCGATACCATCGACCATGGTATCCTGCTGCGGCGTCTCAGGGGGTTGGGAGTGGGAGGCACCGTCCTACGGTGGTTCTCCTCCTACCTCCAGGGCCGCTCGCAGTCGGTGTTGACAGGAGGGCAGAGATCCGCCCCGAGGTCTCTCATTTGTGGAGTCCCTCAGGGGTCGGTTCTCTCGCCCCTCCTGTTCAACATCTACATGAAGCCGCTGGGCGAGATCATTCGTGGCTTTGGGGTGGGGTATCACCAGTACGCTGATGATACCCAACTTTTTCTTTCCACCCCGAACCAACCCAGTGATGCCCTCTCCGTGATGTCCCGGTGCCTGGAGGCGGTTCAGGTCTGGATGGGGAGAAACAGGCTTCGTCTCAATCCCGCCAAGACTGAGTGGCTGTGCATATCGGCGTCTCCGGTTAACCAAGTTATTCCACCTCTAACGATGGGGGGTGAGGTGTTACCCCCCGTTGATAGGGCTCGCAACTTGGGCGTCCTCCTGGATTCACGGCTCAATTTTGAAGATCACATAGGAGCCGTGACCAGGGGGGCTTTTGCACAGGTTCGCCTGGTGCGCCAGTTGCGTCCCTATCTGGACCGAGACGCCCTACGCACAGTCACTCATGCGCTTGTGACCTCCCGTTTGGACTACTGTAACGCTCTCTACATGGGGCTGCCCTTGAAGACCACTCGGAGGCTTCAACTGGTGCAGAATGCGGCCGCGCGAGTTGTAATGGGGGTTTCCCGATACTCCCATGTAACACCTCTACTCCGCGAGCTGCATTGGCTTCCGGTTGCCCTCCGGGTGAAATTCAAGGTGCTGGTTATCACCTATAAAGCCCTACATGGCCTGGGTCCGGGTTATTTGAGGGAACACCTGCTGCCGGCATCAAACGCCCTTCGCCCAGTGCGCTCCCACAGGGAGGGTCTGCTCAGGGTTCCGCCGGTGAGAGATTGCCGGCGGGTGACACCCAGGGATAGGGCCTTCTCAGTGGGAGCGCCTGCCCTCTGGAACCAGCTGCCGGTAGAGCTGAGGACTGCTCCCGACCTCCGATCATTCCGCCGGGGCCTGAAGACCTGGCTCTTTGAGCTCTCGGGCCCAGGCTGAGGAGAAAATTTTAACTGGGGTTTTAATGTACAGGGTGAATTTAATGCTTTTTAATTGGTTTTAACTTTTGTATGTTTTGATTTTTAATTCCCTGTAAACCGCCCTGAGTCCTCAGGGAAAGGGCGGTATACAAATGCAAATATTAAATGCAAATATTATTCCATATCTAGCAAAGGAAGTGAAAGTGCTTTGAAAAAGAGCACTCTCGCCAAGGCCAGGGAGCTTTTTCTGCAGGGCTATCTGGGCAGCTGCAGAAAAGGGAAACTCTGTGTGTGTGTTTGTGTGTGTGTGTGTGTGTGTGCGTGCGCGCGTGTTAGATTCTGGAGCAGAAAGGCGCACTGAGCGATTCTGATGAGGCATCCAAGCCAATTCAACTTCCGCCTGACAGTATTATCAACAGACTCCACATCAAGAACCAGCAAAAGCAAGACTTCCAACTCTACTGCCGAGCTGCTGAGGACTGTTTACCAAATTAAACACACAGCAAGGTAGCACTGAAATAAGCTTCGGAAGATGCAGCCCATCCTACAATAGGAGCCAGCATCTGGAGAGCCCTCAAGGTTACTGCAAACTATTCGGGACCCGAGTATTCAGTGAAAAGCTGAGATAATTGGGGAGCATGGAAACATCAGCTACCTCTGCTCTGACCTTCCCTCCCACTGTCCCGACTCCGTTATGCTACAATTGTTTGACATCCACCTTAAAACACAAAGCTTTCCCACAACACCCAGCGCTACAGGACTGACCTTGGTAGAAGTAATAGGAAGGAGGACTCTGGGTGTGTCCGCCGGCAAACACAGCCTTTGGTTTTCCAGAGCCAGATGCACCCAGAATGGCTTCCCCTGCTTCACTTGGGCTTGCCGGATCCATCTTCCTCTCCATGCCGTCATCCGCTGCTGCCTCTGCACTTTCCAAAGCAGGGGGATTTCCACTGGCGGGACCCACAGGGGGAAATTCCAGCAATTCATCATTGAAAGAAGAAAGATATTCTAGCGCGCCCTGCAACGATAAAAAAGCAGTTAGCACCCCCTGGTTCTGTTCCAGTTAATTTCTCCTTTTCTTTCCCTCTGTCAAGATAGCAGAGGCTAGCACAAAGACAAGGAAGGGAAACAATGGCCGGGAAGAGAAAATTGGAGAATCATACAGTACTCCAGAATAATGGCCAAATTTGTCTTTATTTTAAAACTCAGTAGAAACTGCTTGCAAAATGGGCAGCCTCGGGAGACAAAGGGTTCTCAGGGAATCTCTGGGCCTCGGTTCCTCACTTCCGGGCAGTCTCGAACTCTCACCCCTGCATTCAGGCAACCCACAAACAAGCCCACAAGAAGACACTGGAGATCCTTCCTGGAGCTTCCTGCTCATGGGCTGCTCAGTGCTTACCAAAATGGCAGGAGGCCTTTAGGCAGCAAAGATCGTCCGCCCGTGTTTTAAAAACCCACTTCCTTGTCAGCAGGGAACTCTGGCACGAAATGGAAGAGGCAGATATGGACACTGGTCGCCCTGGAAAGCATCTAATTTGGTGATCACGGACTTGGCCCCCATCTCAAGATGAACTGCAGCTGACAGGATTCCCCTCCGTTGCCCAGGCCCATTAGGCCTCGGCTGCTCTTTTCCGGACATGCTCTAGATGTGCATTTCTTCACTGTCGATACCTCCAGGCTGATAATCAGTAGTTTTCCAAAATGCAGCATCCAGAATGGGTGGAACATCCAAGAGTTGTTGTTACCCTCAAGTGCAAGGCCAGAGAAAGCTGGCCTGGTCCCAATCCATTCTAGGAAGCCCTCTTCCGTGTCCCCCTGGCCTCCTCTGGAGGCAGATGAAGCACGATTTAAGACTATGCAACTACTCACCTTTTTCTCTTGAGGTACTGCTGCAGTTTCTTTCTTGGAAGCTTCTGTCATGACTAATTTTTCCACAGCTGCAGTGACACCAGGAACATCACTCTCACACATCAAGTTGCCTTCACGATCCTAGAAGGAAAACCAGTTATGTGACTCTTAGAGAACAGTATAATGTAAACCTATTTATTTCTTCTATTACTGGGTTAGGAATGTGGTCTTGTAATGCATAAATTATCAGAAAAGTATTAATAACTTTCTCTTGCTAACATGCTGAAATCTTTGTATTTTACAGAATACTTTCTTCTATTCTATGGACCCCTATCCTGTCATGTACTTTGAATAAACAAACATGGCTTTCCGACTTCTGTGTTTTTCTTTCTTTCTGCAGTGATTGGCTGCTTGCTTGGTGGCATCTTCTGTCCCCCTGCAGTCTTCCATTCTCCCAGGCTTCTCAGAGATGATAAATGGAAATGTGGAGACACCATCGGTGATGTTCGCTAAGACCTCTAGAAATTTGAACACACTGGTATTTCCTGAATATGATTCTATCAAACTCGGTCTTCATCTTTCAATTAGTTCTTAGAGGGAATTGAAGGGGAACTCATCAAATTCGCAGATGACACCAAACCGGCAGGAGTAGCCAACACCCTAGAAGACAAACTCAAGATCCAAAAAAGATCTTGACAAACTTGAACAATGGGCCCTATCCAACAAAATGAGTTTCAATGTGGAGAAAAGCAAAGTCTTACATTTAGGCAGAAAAAACCAAAGGCACAAATACAGATTGAGTGAGACCTGGCTTAAAAACATAACTGTGAGAGGGACCTGGGAGTCCTAGTGGACGATCACTTAACCATGAGCCAGCCGTGTGCAGCAGCAACCAAAAAAGCTAATACAATCCTGGGTTGTATAAACAGAGGCATAGGGATGAGGGCCGAAGGGCCATTTCAGGTATTATTACCGCTTTATAAAACCCTAGTAAGGCCATACCTGGAATACTGCAGCCAATTTGGGTCACCATATCACAAAAAGGATGTTGAAAGTTTGGAAAAAAAATCAGAGAAGAGCAACTAAGATGATCAAAGGCCTTGACACTAAAACATAGGAAGAACGGCTGCAGGACTTGGGTTTGGCTAGTCTAAAGAAAAGAAGAAATAGGAGACACGTGATAGCAGTGTTCCAATATTTGAGGGGCTGCCACAAGGAAGAGGAGGTCACATTATTCACCAAAACACCAGAAGGAAGGACAAGAAACAACGGTTGGAAACTGATCAAAGAGAGAAGCAACCTGGAATTAAGGAGAAACTTGCTGACATCGAGGACAATTAACCAGTGGAACAGATTGCCACCAGAAATCATGAGTGCTCCATCACTGAAGATTTTTAAGAACTAGACAATCACCTGTCTGAGATGGTAGAGGTTGTCCTGCTGGAGTGGAGGGTTGGACTAGAAGACCTCCAAGGTCCCTTCCAGCTTATTCCTATTCCTATTCCATTCTATTCTCTCTTTTTGGTTTGTTCTTAAGTTCAGCTTTCCTGATATCTAGTCTGCTCTTCCTTAGTGAACTTGCAGCTTTTTGAATTTCAGTAACGTTTGCATACCTACAACAGTATGTCGTATCATATGCTAAATAACCTACAACAGTTGCTCCTGCTGTCTTCCCTTTTTTCTTTCCAGAAAGGACTCACAATTGTCCTTTTCACATATCCTTTTTTATGAACTCCCTTTTGTCTTCAATAATTTTACTCATTTGCTTCTTTTATGAAGGAATCCAACTTACCATCACTTTATGTTAATTCAAATCTGGATTCCTAAGGTTTCGGATTTATTCCTTTCTCTATCAAATAAATCCAGCACTACACAGCATTTTCAGCATTGCTGCTTCTTCCACTTTCTGGATTAACATTTCTGTTTCATTTAGCAGGTCCTCTACCCGCTGAAGGCGAAAGTTGCCAGAGAGGAAAGTCGGGAATTCCTTGGCAGGCCCACTCCTGGCAGTTGTTTCCCAATATGTTAACTGTAATGAAAGTCCCCCGTGTGCCTATTTCGAAGACCTGCAAATGCCTTCTGGAATGCTTCATTCGCAGCAACTTAGGTGGGTGGGTGATAATACACACTATCAATGATGATGCTTTTATTCATCTTTATCGCCTATATACACTCCTTCTTTCTAATAGTTAAAATCATATGGGGTCATTTCTAATTTTTATTTTTAGACTCATCGTGCTGTGGAGCAGATTGGAGTAACCCAGTACGTGTCATGACCAAGCAAAGAACTAAAGGTGGGTGGATCTCAAATCATTCCAATCCTTGTAAAATAAACCACAGTATAAACTGGAAACAAACAGGCTCAGACCACATTAGCCCATCCATTAAAACAGAGAACGTGTTCCAAGCCAATGAGCGCCACTCTACCAGCCAGTTCACCACACTCCCTCTCCAAAGTGTAAGGGTTTCCCCACCTTCAGTTCCTGCAGGGCTGCTTCAACGAAACAGGCTTCAGGTGTGTGCTTTTCCTCCTGGTACTGGCGCAGAAGGGCGGCCTTTTCTTCCAGGATTACTTGCTGGAGGACCTGGCCCTCAGAGGCCAGGAGCAGCTTTGAATACTGGCTGTGCGGCTTATCTGGATGGAGAAACAGCCAGACGTTGCGACAAACATTACCGTCACATTTGGATGTGTTGCACATCAACCACCCGCAATGCACTTCAGGTTCTTAAAGCGGCTTCTTTAAGAGTTCCATTAAAACGTTTGTCTTCAATGACAAAATAATTAAAGATTTACAAGGAAGAAGAAACCCTGCATGATTAGAAATAACTTCCTAGTTGCTTCAGGCTGTCTAATCGGAGCTTGTGTGGTGCCTTTAGAGAGCAGAGGTTGATTTTTCAGTAATGTACAGGCTGAACCGCTAAAGAGCATCAGTTCTGAAGGGAATCAGAGCTGTCCCTTTCAATGAGGTTCACGTGAGATAACTCTGAAAGCCATTGGCCTTCCTTCTGCACGCGGCTCACGGTTTGCAGAAATCGAAGCAATCCCAATTCACAAGACCTCTGAATCCTCAACACTCACCCCCCAGGTGAACAGGCTGCTCCACATGAGCGAGCGCTGACTTTGGCAGTGCGATCAAGGCCCCCTTCTTCCGCTGCATGAGCTGCATTGTAATTGTGTCACCAATTGCATACTGACGGGTTTCTAGTGCCACAACACTGCAAAAGAGAGAGAGAGAGAGAGAGAGAGAGAGAGAAGCGGTCCACGACAACTGGCTTGGTGCAGGAGGAAAGGATCGCCTCACTCAGGGAACCTCTGTACCTTTTGAGGTCCTTCTTGTGAATGGAGCCGTAGCAGATGGGGCACTTGCTCCAGGTCTTCTCACTCAGGGAGAGATAGTGCAGGATACAGGCCCAGCAGAAGATATGCCCGCAGCGAGTGATTTTGGCAGCAGTGGGTGGGTATAAGCATATCGGGCAGGAGGGCACTTCATGGCTGTAAATCCGCTAGAAATGTGCAACAGAATCCCATTGATAAAATTAAACTCTCAAAAGGTATTCTTCTTTAAAGAGCAGAATATGTTACAACGCAATGTGGGGAGCTGACTATTCAAAACCCCAGCCACCGACACAATGAAGCAGGTGGCCATCTGATTTATAGTTATTTTAAAAAACACGCTTCTCTCAAGAGCACTGAGGATTGTCATTCCAGCACCTGCCCAATTTAGGAATTTCTATGGAGAACATAAGAACAACATCCCTGAGAAGTGACTGTCCAGATTTTATATGATGTTTTGTAGAGAAAAGCAGCCCCACAATCTGAGTCTTTCGCTTCCACTATCAACCCGCTTGTACCACACTGAAAAATTTAAATTTGCTCCCCTGCAATTTCCACTCTAGTTCTACATGGCATAAAACAGACAGCAGGGTTTTATTAAACCCGATTCCACTGTAGAATATGTTAACATGTTGATACCATTTCTTGACTCTGGTTACAAAGTTTGCTGCCCGATGATTTTAGGCCAATAAAATTTAAGCGATTGGTTAGTTCAGAAATAAGAAATGACCAATTTACATGGGGTAGAAACATAGAATCATAGAGTTGGGACCTTGGATGTCTTCTAGTTCAACACCCTGCCCACCCCCTGGCTGGAATCCTTATCCTAGTTGTCCAATCCTTTCTTGAAAACCTCTAGCAATGGAACACCCAACTCCAGAAGGCAAGCTGCTCCACTGTTTAATTCTTCTCACTATTAGGAACTTTCTCTTTAGTTCCATGTTGGATCTCTCTAATGAGTTTCCACCCATTGCTTCTTGTCCTGCCCCCCTCATCTCTGTGACAGCCCTTCAAGTATTAGAAGATTGCTATCATGTTACTCCTAATCCTTCTTTTCCTCAGGCTGTTGTTAGCTGCGAAGTCATGTCCGACCCATCGCAACCCTATGGACAGCATTCCTCCAGGCCTTCCTGTCCTCTACCATCTTCTGGAGTCCATTTAGGCTCACACCTACTGCTTCAGTGACTCCATCCAGCCACCTCATTCTCTGTCGTCCCCTTCTTCTCTTGCCCTCAATCTTTCCCAGCATTAGGCTCTTCTCCAGTGAGTCCTTCCTTCTCATTAGGTGGCCAAAGTATTTGAGTTTTAGCTTCAGGATCTGGCCTTCTAAAGAGCAGTTAGGGTTGATCTCCTCTAGGACTGACCGGTTTGATCGCCTTGCAGTCCAAGGGACTCGCAGGAGTCTTCTCCAGCACCATAGTTCAAAGGCCTCAATTCTTTGGCGCTCAGCCTTTCTTATGGTCCAACTCATACCTAATTCCCTTTAAATATTCATCATATGGTTTAGCTTCCAGTCCCCTAATCATCTTTGTTGCTCTTCTCTGCACTCTTCCTAGGGTCTTGGCATCTTTTTTGTATCGTGTTGACTAGAACTGGACATAGTATTCCATGTTTGGCCTCACTAGTGCAGTATAGAGTGGTACTATCATTTCTTGTGAGCTTGACGCTATCCCACTGTTGATGTAGTCTAGGACTGCACTGCCTTTTCTGGCAGCTGCAGCACATTGCTGGCTCATACTTAAGTGGTGGTTCACTAGGACACCCAGATCTCTCTCTCTGTTACTGCTGCTGAGCAAGGAACTGCTTATTCTATACCTGTGCATTTGTTTTTTTCTTGCCTAAGTGCAGGACTTTAACTTTTCTTGCCACTGAACTGCATCTTGTTGGATGGGGCCCAGTGCTCAAATCTGTCAAGATCCTTTTGAACCTTGAGTCCATCTTCCAAAGTGTTGGCAATTCCCCTGTTTGATGTTGTCTGCAAATTTGAGTGATGAGGGCCTCCAGCAGTGAAATAATATTTTAGCCCTATCTTTTTGTAAATCATTCAATTCATCCCTGCAATCACAACTTTTCTAAACTCAGGATAAATAAGCGTGGATTGAGTTTGCACTGAGCCAAAGCGACAGCAATTCGTTCTTCCAAGAGAAGCTGAACAGATCAGCCGGGGTCAGCTGGGCTTTGTCCTCAGATGCCATTTCAATCGATATTTCGTTGACAGAACTTATCTGGTGGGCACAACCAAGCTTAAGCCGCCAGGCGGGGTAGGAAACACTACAGGCCTCAGAAATGGTGACTGGATTGATTCTACTGCAAAGGTCTCCTTATGTGCACCGTTGGCTTTAAACTGCTTAATTGCTGCGACAGAACTACTACCATCACAGCTGGAATTATAGCTGTATTGGACTTTGGTGCTCCAACTTGAGATGTTTGCAAGTGGTGGAAAACTAGAATTAAATGCCTAGATATTTAAAAAACCTGACCTGCTTGATTTGGTTACCCCTGACTATCCACTTATAGAAGCTGTGTATTGTGATGCCTTGTGAATACAGTCAATGCTGCTAACATCAGGTGTTATTGCTTTGACAGCAGATGGAAATGCATTCAATTTTCTCCTTTGCTTTTAGAGCTGATTGGTACTGGGAGAGGGGATATGGATGAGAGTCCAGTTAGTCATAACAATAATTTCAAGTCATGGGAATTCAAGGTTACTGAGCCCAGAGTTCATAACAATTTGGCCGCGGGAGAGCCCAAGCTAATTGGGGAATGTGATTTATGACGGTTAGTTGGAGGAGGGAATTGTGCTTTGCTACTTTGTGCCCAGGGGAGGGGAATTCAGTTTTTGGCTTCAACTATGTAGTGCCGACTTCATGCTTCTTGAATAAAAGATCCTTTAAGATTTTTTTTATTATTTTATTTTAATTCCATTTATATCCCGCCCTTCTCCGAAGACTCAGGGCGGCTTACAAGCTTAGCAGTAGCCTTCATTCTATGTATATGCCTGCTTATTAGGGCTTTCACACACACCCCAAGCGGCATTATTACAAAGTCAGCTTAATTGCCCCCAACAATGCCTCCACGTTCTTTTGAAGAGTTTCATCTGTCGGTATTCTCTTGGACATGGGTGGCTGCATTATCAGCAATTAGAAAGATGGAAGTTGGTTCGTGAGCCCAGAGGAGAAATCATGTTTGGCAGGAGACTATATCAATAACATAAACGTTTAACTAATGAAGGGGTCAGAATGCAATTTGATTCCTTTAAAGCTGGAAATAAAGTTTGTCAGTTTGACATTGGACAAGCCTTTGAAATATATGTTTATATCTGTATACACACACACACACACACACACACACATACAGGGTGTTTTCATACGGCATCTTTATCAGCTAGAAAAACGAGGGGGCTAATTTCCTCTCTAGCGTCTTTTGGAGAACTGTAGTTTTGAATTCACAAGTTACCTAATGAGCTGTGTGGAGGACTTCCTTTTCTTTCCTGAATCTCTCCCACCATCCCGATTCCCAGGCTGACCACAGTATTTGTTTCAGAAAGAGAGAAGATGAAGGATACTAACCACTTGTTGCACAAAATCCCAGTTGACCAAGGTATCTGGGTCAGTGAAGTGAACCGTGTAGTCCTGATCATCACGCACCACAAACTGGCAGCTGCAAAGAATATGAGGGATTTAAAACTAAAAACTCGTAATAACCGCCACCTGAAACTGATTATATAGAAATGATCCAGGAAGACAGATATTCAGATTAAGTAACTGCTGAATTATCTACAACAATCTTAAAACAAAATTACTTTATCTTTTCCATTAGTCTAACCGTAATCCAAGGACACTCTCAGAAATCAAATATATCAAGGAGAGAAAATCAGAAAGTATCTGCTTTTTAACCTTCCAAGTAATGCTCTCAATTCACAAAACAATGCAGGTTAGATCTTGGCATTAACAATTTCACAAAGCTATGTGGTATAGCTTGTATAGCTATGTTGTATAAAACTTACCTTTTATATTCACATCACTGACACTTTCCCTTTGTTTTGAATAAATTCAAATGCAAACAGCAATTTTAATGCATTTCAAATACAACAGGGCAATGAGAGTCAAATGATCAAAATAGCCTCCAATGTAAAATATAAATCCAAAGAAAACGTTTACATGGAAAATGAAAACTATAAAACAGCAGCTGAAAGCAGCAGATGGGAAGAGTACAAATTAAACTCTCCCTCAGACACTGATGAAGGCGGATCTCACACTCACTTGGCCTGAAGGAAAAGCTCCTTGCTGAAAGGTTTATTTTCCCATTTGTTTCTTTTTCCCCAGGTGCCGTGGCTGCTCCCGTCAAAATGGCTGGTGTGGCCACGAGGTTCAAATGTAAAATTCAACAAATGGTTTAGATTAATCTTCTTGGGGCCAGAGAATTGGGCAGGGCTAAACTCTGCCCGCTGAGTTTCTGCTACCTGAGAAAACAGATAAAATTAGTTTGCAGGAATTGCAATAAAAAAACTATGCCATATAAAGACCGTTATTTTTACCAGGAAGATGAACATTAGGCCAGAACTTTGGAACAATCTCTTGGGAGGACGGGAAAAGCAAATGACGTTACTTTTGCCAAAAATATTACATGGCTGTCCCATCTAGCAACAGAGCTCAAACCAAAGGAAGCTTTATTCTCCTTATAAGTCAAGAGCTTTTTTTCTCAGCTCTTTACCTCAGACAGCATATTATTCACTTGCAAAACAACAATGGACTTTCCTCTGACATTTTTTTTCTATATTATCATCAAAAATCTTTTAAAATATATTGTGCTTTCAAAGATCACGATCTGGAAAACTGCTTATACATCCCTCAAAGTACAGGTTAAGGAGGATTTGCTATTCACTGTAATATTTTAAAATATACAAATAGAAGCAACATCAACAGTCAACCCTCCAGTTTTAATTGGTTCTTTCAAGAATTAAACATTTGAAGTAGCACTTCAATGAGATGCATGTTTTGATAATGAGCCTGTCATCCTTGAATATCAGGTGGCTCAGTGGGTTAGGACGCTGAGCTTGTCGATCAGAAGGTCGGCAGTTTGGCGGGTCGAATCCCGAGTGCCGCGTAACAGAGTGAGTGCCTGTTACTCGTCCCAGCTTCTGCCAACCTAGCAGTTCGAAAGCACGTAAAAATGCAAGTAGAAAAATAGGGACCACTACGGTGGGAAGGTAACAGCGTTCCGTGCGCCTTTGGCATCTAGTCATGCCAGCCACATGACCACGGAGACGTCCTCGGACAAGCGCTGGCTCTTCGGCTTTGAAACGGAGATGAGCACCGGCCCCTAGAGTCGGAAACGAGTAGCACGCATGTGCGGGGGGAACCTCTACCTTTACCTTAGACATAAAGTAAAGCCTTAAACATCTACAGTTTATATATTTGGGAAATGCTGAACATTTATCTTTCTTGTGCCTCCTGCCACAGGCTGGACAGGGACAGCCAAAGGACCAGATGTGACCCACAAATGCCCAGACCTGTCATGTTTGTAGAACTAAGAAAAAAATGTACATGCTAATGCCCGCATTCCTTTCTGTACACATTTAGAAGCAAAGAGTCCATAGTAACCTCTTGCTATTATGAGAAGTAATCTGGCCATTATTTTTCCAAGATAGGGCATTATTGTTTGATTCCCCCCCCCCACAAGCATGAAGGTAAGAACATTCAGTTCAATTAGATTCTTATTTTTAATCTCTAACATTTTTATTTAACATTTTTAATGCGAGAAGATAGAAGTTTCTATTGTGTCAGAAAAGAGAGAGAAGACAGAATATTTGTTTAACGAAGGCATGTCAATGTCCTGGTAAGGGCAGAATCTCACCTCATCTCGTCTTCCACCATTAGAAAAAAGGCTAAAAGATTTGCCACCGCTGTTCTGTTCCCCCCTCTGAGGGGGCATCTTGTTAAAAGCTTTGCTTTTCTGTGGAAAGGAGCGACGGGACTGGCTGGGGAAAGTCTCATTTTTGGGATATGAAGTTTCTCTCTTACGATTATAACGCTGTCTGGATCCACTTGCATTTTTCCCTTCTAAAATAAACATTAAAGGAATAATGTTCAGCATTAAGTCAAAAGCAATTCCTAGCAGAGCACTTATATCACACCAAAGTGACAGCCAGACTGGCAACACAAGCAAAAGCTTATCTAGAGAAGCCTATCACATGGAACTTTCATGACTTTCTGGTGAAATCAAACATCTTAAAGATCTTGCTAACTGAAGATATTTTGATCTTAAAACTATATTTTTTCTAACCCTTGTGCTAGCATAAACAAATACTGAACTAATAGAAATATTACTACATTTACTTGTAACATGAAAGGATTATTCTTATTACTTAAGAAGAAAGCTGTGTTAGTCTACGGTGGCCCAAAATCAGAAGGACTGATAGCCCCTTTCCAGACTAACAAAATTTTATTAACATTGGGTACATGATTACTTGTTCAGTTGCCTAATTTCATTATTCTAATGCTTTGAATCACCCCAAGGGAATTAGACAAATAAATGACCTATAGTCATTTTTTTTCAAATACTTCTGACAAGGAAAACATTGGTCTTTTTAAATTTGAGTTTGTACACTCAAGCTCTTCCCTCCAGCAATATTCAATTTAGCACACATCCAAACTTTTTCCAATAAAATAATATTCTGTATGCAATCCAAAGTAACAGTGATTACTATCCAATGCAGGCAATACATTTCCATCATTGTAAGTTCTGTTATAATTAGAACAGTAAATCAAGAAAGAAGCTGCTACCAGGATAGGAAACTTGGGGGTATAGGTAGTCCTCAACTTACAACCACAATTGAGCCCAAAATTTCTGTTGCTAAGTGAAACAGTTACGTGAATTTTGTCCCATTTTACGAACTTTCTTGCGATAGTTTCTAAGTGAATCACTGCAGTTGTTAATGACCATGTTAGTAAGTCAATTTGGTTTCTCTACTGACTTTGCAAATGGGGATCACATGACCCTGGGACACTGCAACCGTCATAAATATGTGAACTAATTGCCAAGCATCCAAATTTTGATCATATGATCATGGGACTGCTGCAATGGTCGTAAGTATAGAAAACGGTCATAAGTCACTTTTTTCAGTCACGTTGTAACTTTCGATAATCGCTAAACGAACTGTGTATGTCGAGGAGTACCTGTATTAGCAACCTTAAATTTCATAAGATGTAAAATTTAAAACTTTGTTATTTAAATTCCCTTAGTTGGAAACAGCTTTCATATATGTATGAGAAGATTATATATACAAATGATAGATACTACCACAAAAGGAGAGCAGGTATTTGTAGTTTCCTACTTAACATTCAAGGAACTTCTCCCTTTAAAACAGCTAATTGTTGACTGGAAATTATCAGAACTTAGGAAGTACTGTACTATACTGAACTTTTGCAACTTGGCTCTTGTGTAGAAAGGCCTTTTTTCTAAAACATTAGTCATATATACTTTTAATAACTGTACTTGAAAATAAATCATTGGATAACTGCTAGGCAATTCTGTTGCTGCAGGACTGCTACCCCAGGCTTTGTAGAATGTGACAGTATAGTATCAGCACCCTCAGCTATTTGCACTATGGCCTGTTCAGATTAGAACATAATCAATGTCTGCACACACAGCTGTCGTAAACTAAAAGCAGAACTTTCTAAACACAAACCTTTTATCTACAGAGAGCCTCCAGCTGCTACACTAAAAAATTAGTTGAAAATAGTTGGTCAATATGAATATCACCTTCTGTAGTGATGGAAAGTTTGTGGGACTCTACAGAACCGTTCTGCATTGTTATGACCCGCAATGTCATCAAAACCTCATCTAAGAGCTGTTACTAAGGATATTCTATAAGTCGGTCTGGTGCAGTGGGTAAAGCAACAAGCAAGAGACCAGGAGACCGGGAGTCAATAGTGACTTACAGGCACACACAAAAATTAAAGCTATACATAATTAGTATATTCTTTCATGTCTTCTTGGTAGTGGCCTCTTCCTTTTGGAGTGATCTTCTCTCCAGATACAATTGACCCCAATCCTGCAGGCTTTTAGATGTTTTCCAAGGCATTTGGGTCAGGATGAGTAAAGTCCCATTTGGATGAACTGCAGTCTATTTAGTCCTGATAGCTGCCCAGTTAGTTGTTAGTTGGCAAGAGATACCCAAAACCGCAGAAGATAGGATGAAGATCCAGATGGATCTCTAAAGAGTTGAACACTGGCCCCTATCTAATAAAATAAAATTTAATGGAGAGAAAAGTAAGGTTTTGCACTTAAGCAAGAAAAATCAAATGTTGATTAGGTACAGATTAGGTGAAACCTGGCTCAATAGCAGTAACTGTGAAAGGGATCTTGGAATCTCACTTAAAAATGAGCCAGAAGTCTGCAGCAGCAGCAGCCAAAAAAAGCCAACACAGTCCTAGGCTGCATTGATTAGAGCAGGGGTGTCAAACTGCCGGCCCGTGGAAGCTGTGCCCACCCCATTGCCGGTAAGGGCAAAACTGTCCCGTGATGTCGCGAGTTTGACATGTCTGGATTAGAGGGATAGAATCAAGATTACATGAACTATTAGTACCCCTTTATAAAGCCTTAGTAAGACCACACTTAGAATATGGCATCCAGTTTTGGTCGCCATATTATCAAAAAAGATGTAGACACTTTGGAAAGAGTGCAGAAAAAAGCAACAATGATGATTAGGGAGCTGAAGAACGGTTGCAGGAACTGGGTTTGTCTAGTTTAGTGAAAAGAAAGAATAGGGATTACATGATAGCAATGTTTCAATATTTGAGGGGCTGCCACAAAGAAGAGGGGGTCAACCTATTCTCCAAAGCACCAGAAGGCAAGACAAGAATCAATGGATGGAAACCAATCAAGGAGAGAAGCAACCTGGAATTAAGGAGAAATTTCCTAATAGTGAGAACAATTAACCAGTGAAGCACCTTGCCTCCAGAAGTTGTGGGTACTCCATCACTGGAGGCTTTCTTACCCAGGCAGCTGAGTCAGAAGTTCACATCAATGAGATGACACTCAGGTAGAGTTTAAGTGGCATACTTCATTAAAAAACAAACCGCTTGAGTCTGCCTTCGTGAATCTTCTCTGTGGAAATGACTACCACTCCAGTCAAAAGAACTTTCTGAATAACTCAGAAAAAAAGACTTCAAGAGCAGAAGAACTTACATAACCATTGTCAAAGACTTTGACCTCCACCATTAGGCAGACAGGATACAAATGAAGAAAATGCAACATTATTATTTGTCCAATAATAAATCACCAAATACAAAGCATATTAACACTCCAGGAGGTTTCAAAGAATAATGGCAAAGAAACTGCAGGCACTTTTGTACTGTCTGATGTCAGTCTGTCTGAGACTGTTGTAAAGAAAATACTGAATAAGAGCAACATGTACGGGAGAATACCAAGGAAATATCACACTCTGCAAAATACAGTGCTGTCCATCAAAACTGATGAAGCTTCTTATATGAGAAACGAAATGTTTTCAAAGAAAAAAAACAAGAAAGTTCAATTGCCTTTTGGAAAAAGCACCTTTGGACTACCCATCTCAAGTTTGCCAAAGACCACCTGGATGATACAGAAAGCAACTGGAACAATATTCAAAGGACAAATGAGATAAAAGTGGTTCTTTCAGATAATATTGAGAAACCTTAGGCTTGGTAAACACAAAACACTGTTCAACATCATTTCAGATGTGAAGCATATTTGGATCTGGACAGCTCAATCACTGATGGAACAATGGATTCTCCACTGCACCAGCAAATTCTACAAGTGGATGCCAGGTGAACATGGGACATGCTGTCCAATGATAAGATAAAATAAAATAATCTTTATTGTCATTTTTTACTGTGGGCACAATGGCGCACATCAAAAATGAAATTTAGTTGCCCGCTCCCAAAGTGAGATGCATACATGGCACACCCCCAAAACATACTACATACAACATATGTATAGACCCACACCCCTATATATACATAACAATAAAATATGAAATACTGTCCAACTTGAATATATAATGGAAGGAGGAAGCCTGAGAGTTCACAAGGCTAATGCTGTATGGAATGAAACTATGGTTGAATCTGTATGTTCTGCTACGGTACGTACAGGATCAACAGGTACATACAGGAAAACATTTAGTTGACGTCCCTGGCGCTGAAAGAGGCACCACTGTTATCACATCTAAAACTTCACATACTTTCTCCAGTGAGATTACTGAAACGTTGGCTCAGTGCATTACTAAAGCCACGACATAGCCAACTTCTGTGTTGTTGTTTTTAGCCAGAATCTCTATCTATTAAAACAACATAAATGACACTCAGATTACACTGTAGGTCACAATACTGGACATTTCTCAAGGGCTCACAAACTTTCACCACTGAGTCCAGGGCAAAATATTCAGACAAGTTTTAAAAGACCATATTCCTGCCCATGAAGAAAACAGAATGAGCTCCATATGAACTATCAGATTTGTTTAATTAAGGGGTACCCCTGAATTTAGTTCAATTGATGACTTCATGAACATGTTTGGCTTCCACTGCTTCCTTCCAGAATGTTTATTCAATCTCCTCTAGGGTCCTACACTGACATTTTCTATGGTCTCCAATAATTAACAAGGACCAACCTGGCTTAGTGTCAATGGAGATTCTCAGATATCCAGATCATAGTTAGCACCTTTGGGAGAACCTGACTTAGCTTTTTAAGATAACAAAAATGAGGATGATGCTGTCTAGATTCTGTCTAAATATAGCATCCTTGCTATTTATAGCAGGGATGATCAAAATCTGTTAATATGGGAATAAAATATTCCAGAATATTTTAGTTCCTTCCAGAATATGCCAAACCTCCCCTTAGACCATGTCATTCCTGGAGCTAAATAGACATGATATTCCAGATGAGACCTCTGGTTTGAAGCTTAGCTACCCATGAATCACCTCAAATTACTTCCACTGAAACACCAAATTGCTTGTAGATTGGCAAGGTCTGATAATCACACAGAGACATTAATTTTATAGTGCCTGCTCCACAGTAAGGCCAGTCTCTGGTATGTCAGTAAAACACTGATGTGCCTAGAGGTTTTAGAAACAGAGTGAAAATTTGAGAGAGAATTATAGGGGCTAGCATTATTTTTCAAATATTGTGGAATGTATCTAGCATTGCTATCTCAGCAGTGGCAGCACTTAATAGATCTTGGCTGATCTTGGAAAGAAAGAAGAGTTAGTTTGAATAGTCTTCAAACATCTGAAGATCACCTGGGCCACAGGTCTGCAACCCGCGGCTCCAGAGCCACATGCGGCTCTTTCAGCCGTCTCCTGCGGCTCCCAGTCCTCTGCCATGTGCAGTCCAAAAAAAAAGTGGGACTAAAAAAGTTCAGCCAATCAATTCAAATATGCAGGGTAGGTGCATATCTCGCCTTGGCTCCACTCTTCAGTCAAACCCTGTTCTGCGCATGCTTGCATGTATGCGCATGCGCACACATTTTTTTGCGGCTCCCAGTTTTTCATTTTGTGAGGGAACCGGTTCCGAGTGGCTCTTTCACTGTTTCAGGTTGCTGACCCCTGACCTGGGCACTACAGCACAGCGGACTAGCCACTAGACAAGGGAAGACTAGAAGACATCTTAAATACTGACAAAACTGCTTCCGTACCACTCCCAAGAAAAAGGTATATGGAGGCAGTCCCCAGGAGTCAAGCTCAACTCATGGGTTTTTCTAGCTCTGCAAAATGATGATGCCTCCAGGGCAAAGAAGTGTTTCTTCTAAGGCAATTGGCAGTTTGTCCTAGAACACAGGTCGGCAACCTGCGGCTCCGGAGCCGCATGCGGCTCTTTGAGCCGTCTCTTGCGGCTCCCAGCCGCCCGGTGCGCGCGCACCTCTTCCAACGGGCAGTGGTGCGCGCGCACCTCTCCAAATGGAGAGTGGCACCGCCCGTTTGGAGAGGTGCACGCGCACCTCCCCGAATGGGCGGAGGTGCGCGCGCACCTCCCCAAACCTTTGGAGAGGTGCGCGCGTACCTCCGCGCGAATGGGCAGCGGTGCCGCTCTTTCAGGAAGCCCGCCGCGGCCCGTCTGTGAAGCTGCCGAAAGCGGCAGCTTAGCAGACGGGCCGCGGCAGCTTCCGCAAAGAGCGGCGCCCCTGCCCATTCCGAGAGGTGCGCGCGCACCTCTCCGAACGACCGGAGGTGCGCGCGTACCTCCGCGCGAAGGGGCAGCGGCGCCGCTCTTTCAGGAAGCTGCCGCTTTCGGCAGCTTCCTGAAAGAGCGGCGCCGCTGCCCCTTGGAGGTACGCGCGCACCTCCCCAAAGGTTTGGGGAGGTGCGCGCGCACCTCCGGTCGTTCGGAGAGGTGCGCGCGCACCTCTCGGAATGGGCAGGGGCACCGCTCTTTGCGGAAGCTGCCGCGGCCCGTCTGCTAAGCTGCCGCTTTCGGCAGCTTCACAGACGGGCCGCGGCGGGCTTCCTGAAAGAGCGGCACCGCTGCCCATTCGCGCGGAGGTACGCGCGCACCTCCGGTCGTTCGGAGAGGTGCGCGCGCACCTCTCGGAATGGGCAGGGGCGCCGCTCTTTGAGGAAGCTGCCACGGCCCGTCTGCAAAGCTGCCGAAAGCGGCAGCTTTGCAGACGGGCCGTCGCCATCGGGCAACCGGGAACCGGTTCCATCTCATTTTTAAAAAAATGGCAGCCGCGTGCGTCCGCGCATGCGCAAAAAACCTTTTTGCGCATGCGCGTGCATGGACACACGCACGCGGCTCCCTCTTTTTTTAATTTGTGATGGAACCGGTTCCCAGTGGCTCTTTTTCTTTTTTAGGTTGCCGACCCCTGTCCTAGAACAACAACTGCATCAAGAATAATGGAAACAAGGATGCCTCACTGATCATCATGAACACTGCCAACAAAAGTTATGGGAGTGAAGACTTACAGATGCCATCTGTCTAAGTTTCATATTTAAAGGCTGTGAATGTTTAAATATTGGGATTTTTAATTGCAATACTCAAGCATTCCAAATAAAGAAAATCAAAAATACAATAAAGCTTGGAAGTTCCTGCACTGGCTAGGGTGGGCTCGGCTGGCTGCAACAACCCAGGGCGCTGCTGCTCCGGCTGCCCGTAGCTCGCTCTCAGCAGCGGACTCCACGGCCCAGCGTTCCCCTCCCAGCCGGGGCCCCTCGGCGCCTCCCCCTCCCCCGCGCAGCCTTACCCCCTTTGGGCTTGGACTCCCCACCAGCCGGGCCGGCGGAGTTAGAGCGGGGCTGCTGCCCTTTGCCGCCCGTGGCGGAGGAGGAGCCGGGCCCGAGGCCGGAGCCGCAGGGGCTGTTCTTGTCCATGGCGCGGGCGGGCGGGCGAGGCGGCGGCGGCGGCGCTACGGCGCGGGCGGGCGGGCGAGGGCGGCTGGCGGCTGGGGCCGAGGCCCAGGCTCATGGCCCGGCGGCGGGCTCGGCGCAGCGCAGTCGTCTCGGCCACCCTCATGGCGACATCTTCCTCACTGCTTCGCCCGGGCGAGGGAAGAAACGGGCCGGTGCGCGGCCACCACAGGCCTCCGCTGCCGAGTCGGAGAGGCCGCCTGGCGCGGCCGGGCCTGCGCCCCGCGGACGGAGGAGCGGCCTCGGGAGAGCGCGGGAGTCCGCGAGGCCTCCGCAGCCAGGCCCGGCCGGCGCTTGGAGAGTGGCGAGGAGGGGAGTTCGCGGCCAAGGGGAGCCGCCCGGTCCGCCTCAGCGCCGCCGCTGCCTGTAATGGCGACGCGTCGCCCACCGCCGTGACGGGAAGGCCCGGATGGAGCCTTTCTCCAGGGGGCGGGGCGCGCCCCGCCGCAAAGCATACCGGACGCGGTGGTTCCGCCCTCAGCGGCTGGACGGGCCGCGGGCCGGCCTCCTCTCGAGAGAAAACTACGCCTCCCGACAGGCTCCGGTTGAGGCTCGCCCAGCGGCGTCGTAGACAGAGGCAGTTTTGGGACGCGTTTGGCAAGCCGAGATTTGGGGCCGAAACACGTCGCGGCGTCCTCGCTTCCCCCGCCTGGGGAGGCTGGAGAGAGGGGGTGCCCCCCCCTCGGTCGGTCCGACTTCGAAACTCTGCCAAAAGCCCCATGGCGTCCATTACGTCGACTTCTCGCGAAACTCCGCATTGCACCCCGAAACTGTCAGGTGGCTGGATTAGCAGGGAGGACCATTTCCCAGATTCCTGCCATATGCATGACCTAAATTCTAACTCCTTTGCTGAAGTGATTAATGGTGGCTAAACCGGCCAGGGCACATAACTTTTTGAGCAGTATCGCTCCAGGTCTAGGCGCAAGTTGTTTGTTTTGTAAAATGAAAAGAGTTAGGAAGGCTGGGTTGTTAACTTTGTAATAATGCCGCTTGGGGTGTGTGTGAAAGCCCTAATAAGCAGGCATATACATAGAATGAAGGCTACTGCTAAGCTTGTAAGCCGCCCTGAGTCTTCGGAGAAGGGCGGGATATAAATGGAATTAAAATAATAAATAAATAAATAACTGTTTCAGCTTCGTGTTTGGAGCAGAGTTTTGCTATAAAATGGCTCTTCAAACTTGGCTTGTGGACTTTAACTCCTGGCTGAGGAATTCTGGGAGTTGAAGTCCACAAGTCATAAAAGAGCCAAGTTTGAAGACCCCTGCTATAAAACATTTCAGGCAGATTCTTTGAAGACTCCAATGAAGGGCGATGTTCCCCTTCAAAGGGCCAGCTATCCCACTGGTTGACAGCTCTTTCTCTGAAGAAGTTCCTCCTAATAACTTAGCTTCCCTTGCACAATAGGTGCTATTGCTCTTGATCCCACCCTCTGGGGTAGTATTTTTCAACCTTAGCAACTTTAAGATGAGTGGATTTAATTCCACTTAAGATGAGTGTTTTTAATTCCCAAAGCAAATACCAGAGTTCCATGGCAGCAAAATCCCTCAATCATTCGACTGTACTTGACTTTAAATTGGGCCTTGCAACCTACTGACAATCAGTGAAACTACTGCAAGGTATGTGCTGAAGCAGATTACAACCCCTGTATCTTCAAATCCACTTATATAGAGTGTATTGCAGAAGTCAAGACCCAGTGATGATAGGCATGAATTATTGTCACTGACCCTGACTAGTGCATCAGTGGATGTTGGGTAAAGACTGGCCTTCACCTTCACCTGTTGCTGAAGCAGGAGCAATCACTAGAGCCATTGTTCTTGAACTCCCTGATGTGTTTATGGACAAAAGGCACCTCTGCCCTTCTTTGGGTCGTGTCTAAAATTGCTTCTACCAAATCAGTCCTTCAGACATAGGCTCAACACTTGCACAGTAGCTTTATATATACAGTACCTGAAACAACACTTTATTATGGGCCCAGATAAGAATGCAGCTAAAATGATACAGTGCTTCACCCCAAACTTAACAGATGCCTTCACCCAGAGGTTTCATATGGATGTTGCATTCATGGGGCTCAATCATTCTTTCCCTATGACTATTCTTTGGAACCTGCAACAATACCTCTTTAATCTGAAGGGGGGGGGAAAGACAGGCATGAGCCTGTCTAGCAGGACAGTTGCTGTTAAGAATTTCCTGGTGCATACACAAATTGTTGTCTGAAGAGCAGGCAATGGTAAAGTTCTTGGGCACCTGCATTCTTCATAGAGCAAAACTCAAATCCATCTGGTCCAGCTTCCTGCTTTCCAACATCCCCGTTCAGCCGGTTCCCCTGGGTGGGTTCATTTCCTTAGTCCGATTTTCCAAATTGTTGCAATACACCCAAAGCATAAAGTAACCGTAGGAGTTGAGCTCACACAAATTGCCATGGGTTTAACTGAGCTTGCCTGACTGGTTATTCAGCATTTGACTACCAGCCCCATCATTAGTAGCCATGTTTGGACAGGGCACATTGCCACATGATGCTAAACCAATAGGAATGGTCTGCATGTCACACTAGACCAGAAACATGGCAACTTTTAAGATGTGAGGGCTTCAACTCCCAGAATTCTCCAGCCAGCCACTTAGAGAATTCTGGGAGATGAACATCGTTAAATTGCCAAGTTTGAGAAACAATGTGCTAGACCAGGGGTAGGCAACCTGGCTCTTTTATGACTCATGGACTTCAACTCCCAGAATTCCTGGGTCAGCATAGCTGACCCAGGAATTCTGGGAGTTGAAGTCCATGAGTCATAAAAGAGCCGAGGTTGCCTACCCCTGTGCTAGACCGTGGTTTAAATAATACCAAAGTGTAAAAAATAAATAAATCAGAGGACCATTGAGTGCCGGCAAAAGGAAAAGTCAGGACTGTCACCTAGCAGTCGTCCGGAGGTTTGCAACCCATCCTGGCAATGCTGACTAACCAGATTTGCTGTTGGGTTCGCTCAAGCCAGGAACCTCAACAGCGTCTCCCTCCTCACAGAAGGAACCCCAACCACCATCCACACGACCCTCAGGCTCTGCGGAACTGCAAATTGGAGGAGGCGTGGCTTTTCGGTTACGCACACGTGACCGCCAGCGCTCCGCCCTTCGGGCAGTCTTGCACGGCTGGTTGACAGCTGCCTCCGCCCGCAGGCGGCGATAAACCACGCGCGCATGCTCTGTTTCCCCCGTCGCCCTTTGGCCGAATATGGGAGCGCAGCGAGAGTGACGTCACGTCGCTGGGCAAGATGGCGGCCTCCGTGCTGGCTATTTCGGGCCGCGGCTGGGTCAGTTGCGGGACGCGGGGCCTTTTGTGGGGTCTTTGGCGGGGCCTGTGCAGCGGCGGAACCACGCACTTCGGGTTCCAGGAGGTGTCGGAGGAGGAGAAAGGAGAAAAAGGTGAGGGGGCCGAGCAACCCTGGCTGCTCCCGGGATGCCCAGATCCCGTCTTGGCCGGGTTCCAAGATGGAACAGGGCTACGGGTAATACTTGGGGCCAGGGTAGGTGTGTCTAATGCAGGGGTAGGCAACCTTGGCTCTTTTATGACTCGTGGACTTCAACTCCCAGAATTCCTGAGCCAGCATGGCTGGCTCAGGAATTCTGGGAGTTGAAGTCCACGAGTCATAAAAGAGCCAAGGTTGCCTACCCCTGGTCTAATGGCACAGCTTGCCCGGGAGCGTCTTTAATTCTCTCTTCTGGCGTTCTACGCCCCCCAGCGAGCACAGAGATCTACCACTGTAAAGTGGGCGGCTGACGCTGGCCCTTCTGTGATTATGGTGGCTGGGTTCGGTACTATAGGTGCTCTTGGTACCATGGGGTTATGGCTCTCACATCGTGTACAAAAATGAGGACCCAGATTGTTGGGGGCAATAAGCTGACTTTGTAATAATGCCGCTTGGGGTGTGTGTGAAAGCCCTAACAAGCAGGCATATACATAGAATGAAGGCTACTGCTAAGCTTGTAAGCCGCCCTGAGTCTTCGGAGAAGGGCGGGATATAAATGTAATTAAAAAAAAACACCGATAAACGAGCTTTCCTTCGTTGTCTAATTTGGGTTTCCGAACCGGGAAGATTGTTACAAGGGGAGGTGCATTTGCGCAATAACCCCCCCTCCTTTTCAGGTACGCTTTTATTACTTTCTGAATGGGCTCTATCGCTTCTGGCTGTATTCTGTATTGGGTGATGCATGGTGGTGGTCCTGCCTTTACTTGAATTGTAACTGGGGTAGCTCCCTTTAACAATCCCACTTTGGTGGGATCCCATCCCCAGCGGTATATAAGTCTAATAAAGATAAAGATAGAGAGGCTGGTAGGCTCCTAAGATCTGCATGCAGCTAGATTTCTTTTTCAATTGTGCACATCATGGTAAAATGTGGGTGTTTGAGTGGGATGTCTAAGTGGAGCCCTTTCTTAGTGCACTTAATGGTGCCCCCAGTGTACAAAGCAGGTCTCTGCCCATAAGGGATAGAGGGGATTGAGGGCAGACGGTGTAATGGGTGTTCTAGAGAGAAAGGGCCAACTTCAGCCTTTAAGTTGCCTGTGAACTTGACCGGGATAATTTTCCCTCCCTCCTATAAGGTAAAGGTAAAGGTTCCCCCGCACATGTGTGCTAGTTGTTTCCGACTCTAGGGTTTGTGGACATAGACTCTGCTTTTTTATGTTTTCCTCAGTGTACCAATTACTTTATATTGTTGTGTGTTATAATGTGCATATCATGTTTTAATCTTGTGAGTTGTTTGGAGTTGGAGGATTTAGAAACTTGACAAATAAAATATATATGACAGATTTAAGGTGCTGGTACTTACCTTTAAAGCCCTACATGGCTTAGGCCCGGGATATTTGCAGGACCGTCTGCTGCCGGGGACGACTTCCCATCGCCCGGTGCACTCACAGAGAGGGCCTCCTCAGGTGCCGTCGGCCAGACAATGTCGGCTGGCGACCCCCAGGGGGAGGGCCTTCTCTGTGGGAGCGCCAGCCCTGTGGAACCAACTCCCCCTTGTGCTCCGGATGGCCCCGGATCTCCGGTCCTTTCGCCGCGGCCTTAAAACTTTCCTTTTTCATCAGGCTGACCTGGACTGACGACAGGGTTTTTTAAAATGTTTTAATTTTTAATTGTTTAATTTATTTTGGGGCTGTTTATTTAATTTCTCTTAACTTTTGTATTGTTGCTTTTATTGTTGTTAGCCGACCTGAGGGCGGTATATAAGTCCCAAAAATAAATAAATAAATATGCTTAGCTCATCTTATGGTATATTATTTAAATATATAGATATTCCTAGTAAGTTTGATTTCTGTCAAAATGGTATAGATATTATATCAGCGATACCCAACCTTTCCGGGTTTGTGAACCAGGGCCGGTGGCAGGCGGGGGGGGGACGGTTGGGGGGGAGAGGGAATGGTTCCATGGAAGCAGTGGATGCGCGCACTCACCTGCCGCTTGCATGGCCCAATTTCAAACAGCTGCAGCCCAGTACCAGCCTATGGCCCAGGGGTTGGGGATCCCTGATATAGATAACAAAAGTTACCTTATTTTGAAAAAATGAAAATTTCAGTTTACCAGGTGTTTGAAAATGTGGCAGAGAAGTACGATATAATGAATGATTCGATGAGTCTGGGAATCCATCGTATTTGGAAGGACGCCCTGCTGCGTCAGATGAACCCTTATCCAGGAGCCCAATTAATTGATGTTGCTGGCGGGACAGGTAAGTGCCGTAGAATCCTCGGACTTGAAGGGACCTCAGAGGTCTTCTACTCCCACCCCCCTGCCCAAGGCAGGCATCCTTATTCCACCCTAAATGGTTGTCCAGCCTTTTGCAGCATTCACAAGCCCCATCCAAATTTAGTTTAGTTTGAGAATGTGAAGCACTCAGATGAACCTCAGTAATAATTACAACAACAACAACAACAAAATTGTAATGTGCGTGTGCATAGACTGTACTTCTCAATCAGCAGGGGTGTCAAACTGGCGGCCTGTGGGCCAGATGGGTCATATGCAGGCCACGCCCATTCTGGCTCCACAAAGGCAAAAAACGTCACGATACATCATGTGATGCAATTGAGTTTGACATCCGGGTCAATCAGCAACCTTAAAGCTATTGGAAAGAGTGGTTTGAATGATTCTGTGTGCAATACCTTCGTCCCTACCTTCCTATTACTTAATTTCGAGGGGAAAGAAATCTCACGTTTTGAATCTTCTTTTCAAAACAAATTCAGGTGACATCGCCTTTCGATTTATCAATTATGTTCGTTCCCAGCGGGAGTATCAGATCCAGCGGAAGCTGAGAAACCATCAGAACTTATCATGGCAGGAGATTACCCAGCTTTACCAGGAAGAGGAGAATGGCTCACTAGGGGGATCCCACGCAGTGATCTGTGACATTAACAAAGAGATGGTGAAGGTTGGGAAGCAGAAATCTCAGCAGCTTGGTTACTCTGAAGGTAACGTTATTATTTGAACAGTGAAGATTTAAATCAAGACTGGTGTGTTTGTGAACGTGTTTCCTTCTGGTAGGCCGATATTTCCTGTGAAACAAGCGGTCTGGGCCCCCTTCCCTGCGTAGTAGGACAGGGAAGCCTGAGGCCTCAGAACCAAAATGACTCGTGATTCTCCCCAGCTGAGTTCTAGATTGTTTTCCACCTATAGACAAATTTTGCCAGACTGAAGGCTCCACTATCTGCATCTATCCTATGTTCCTGGAACTATTAGGGAGGGCTGCCTCTTTCACACACGATACGTGGGCTGAATGGCTTCCTCCTTCTCTAGAACGAGCCCTCTCGCCTGGGAATTCATCGTACAAGTAATCCTCGCCTTACAACAGTTCATTTAGTGACTGAAGTTACAGCGGCATTGAAAAAGTGACATGACCGTTTTTCAGATTTTCAACATCCTTATAGTTAAATGATCAAACTTCAGATGCTTGGCAACTAGCATGTTTTTATGACAGTTGCAGTGTGCCAGGAACATGTGATCACTTTTTGTGATCCTCTGACAAGCAGTCAGTGGGGAAGCCGGATTCACGTAACAACTGCGTTACTAACGTAACAACTGCAACGATTCACTTAGAACTGTGGCAAGAAACGTACCTAACAGATGTCTTACTTAGCAACAGAAATTTTGGGCTGAATTGTAGTCATAAGTCGAAGACTACCTGTACTACATTCCATCACAGACCAACCCTTGTAAGCATAAGTGAGCATGTAGATTTGTTTTTTTCTCCTTTTGACTCTGAAACTTTTCAGCTCATTCACTCAGGAACCACTCAGGAACGGAGTGGGCAGTGCATTGGGATCGCCTGCCTCTGCCACACGAGCCTCCCGCAAGCCACGTGGCTGCACAGCGCATCCAGATTGCCTGCCTAGGCCTCTGTGCTCAGCCTTACCTGCACTGTGCCAAAGGGCTGGTGGGCTGCGGCTACTGCCAGACCCCATTGGCTCCCGTTACACATATATGACAGTTTCTACATTTTGCAGGCAGACTTTTCAATACATGCTGTTACTCTGCTTGACCAGAAATAGGATGGCTAACAATAAATCTATTATAATCATTGACAAGCAGGTCTTATGTATAACCCAGCCAGAATGTAATGTGTGCTGTGGTTTCTGAGTAAAATACCCTGTAAGATAGTGGTTTTTTGTTGGTGGTGGCTGCGAAGTCGTGTCTGACCATCGTGACCCCATGGACATAGGAATGTTGTCCAAGATAGTGATAGGACAATGTAAATCAAGCATAAGTAGGGTCCAGCCCATTTTTTTCAGTAATTAGAATGAGAAATGTGCCCCCTCTCCCCGATTTTAGCTAGCTTAATTGAGAAATAAAGCTGTAAATCATGATACAGAAATGGAGAAAATGTATAGTTTCCCTAAATTACAGTTAACCTCTCATAAATTGTTTGGGGGGATAAAATGGAGACCCCCACCTAACCCTTGTTTTGTTCTTAGAAGTCTAGAAAAAATGCATGTATATATCATGTCACTGATTAGTGATTACTGTTGTTACAGTAACAAAAATTGCACACTTTCATATTGTACTGTTAACTTTACCATTTATACTTTCAACTTATTTTCATAAAATATTGATGATCTTTAATGAAAGATCTCTTTTGCCTTTGAACGGGCACTGACCCAATTCCATTTCTCATTCTTTGAAGGATTGTCCTGGGTGGTGGGGGATGCTGAAGATCTTCCCTTTGACGATGACAAGTTTGATTTTTATACAATTGCTTTTGGTATCCGTAATGTCACTCATATGGAGCAGGTGAGCGAGTGGTCCTATTGGTGGGGGGTGGGGGCGACTGCTAGATTTATATTTTTGTCTTTTCTCCAGTCACTCAAGGTGGTGTTCTTTCACCTCCTAGTCCCATCTCACCCACCCACCTCGGGTAACAATAACCTGGTCAGGTATTTGGGGGAAAAAGAATGATTGGTCCAAAGTCACCCAGTCAGTGGCCATTTGCACCTGCATCATCATCATCTTATTCCTTCCCTAACAGTTACACCACTCCAGCATTTCGTATCATCTTCATTGCTCAAACCTGGCAGTTTCTCTTATACTGCCTTTCAATGGAGAATCTTGAAAAAAAGTTTTCCAAAATTTCAAGGAATTAATAGGCTATTGTTTAATCTAGATCAGGGGTGTCAAACTCAATTCCATTGAGAGCCACATCAGTATTGCGGTTGCCCTCAGGGGGCCGGGTGGGTGTGGCCTGGGTGGGCGTGGCCTACTGGGTGGGCGTGGCTAGAGTGCGTATGGCCTACTGGGTGGGCATGGCCAGCTCTACATCGTTGGCATCAAGGGTGCCTATGGGGGCCTGGGCAGGAGTGGGACAGATCTGAGGGTCTCTGGCAGGAGGAGGGTCTCTGGGCCAGGGCCAAGGCAGTGGGGGCCGTTCCCTCACTGTTTCCAGGATGGCTTCGCGGGCCGCATGAAACCACTTCGCAGGCCGGATCTGGCCCCCGGGCCTTGTGTTTGACATGTTTAATCTAGATGTCACCTCTTCCGCCCCAAACCTCCACCGTATGAGCTCAGAATGCAGCCGTGTGAAGGATCAGAATATTCCTGCTTACTCTGGGTTTGTTTCCTGTGTGCTTCCAGGCGCTTCAGGAGGCTTATCGAATCCTGAAACCAGGAGGGCGTTTTCTCTGCCTTGAATTCAGTCACGTCAACAATGCCCTTCTTTCCAGGTTGACATAAAGGATTTCTTTTCATTCCCCCTTAAGTAAATAAGTACTGTGACAGTGTGAGACATTTCCTGTTTATTGAATGCAGTACAGCATGGGTCATTGGTCAACTACTCATTCAATGGCCGAGTGGTGGTCAGCTCACAATTATGACATCACACTATCCTGTGGCCATGAGGTTGCCTTTTGCCACCTTCTTTACACGCAAGATCAGTAGGGAAGCCGTCAGGTCACAAATGACAACCACAGGACATCCTTGCTTAATGGCAACTGGAAGTGCTGGAGTTTCTGTTGCTAAGCAGCGTGGTCACGTGATACTGCCTCTTAGGACAATGTCCCTTAGTGATGGAAATTCCTGTCCCAATTAAGTGAGACTATCTGTACATATTTCATTCAAAGATGGTCTCTTTCAGTTGATGACAACACTCAAAGGTTTGGTTTAGGAAAACCGTAAAAAGCAGAAATAGAGTAACAGTATTTTCTTAGCCAAGGTTGAATAATTTAACCGTTTGATCTGAAAAACTAGAAGTATCTTTAATCAAATGCAATTCCCAGAACTGGATGTAATATTCTATGTAGGGAAGAATGACACTTTATATTGACACTTTATTTTTGATGATGCAAATTCATTAATGACTAGGAGAAAGAGATGGACAGAATGCCTGGTTATCATCTTTGCAGAGGATATACAGGTGGTCCTTGGTTAATGACCATTTGTTCGGTGGCTGTTTGAAGTTACAGTGGCACTGAATGAATGCTACTTATGCCTAGTCCATAATGTTATGGCTGCGGCAACACCTCCATGGCATGTACAGGTAGTCCTCAATTTATGACCATAATAGAGCCTGCCATTATGTTGTAAAGCAGATCATCACATGACCAATTTTATGACCGTTTTTACAGTGGCTGTTAAGTGAATCACCATGATTGTTAAAAATGAATCCAGTTCTGCAGTAAATGCTGCACTCATTAAGCAAACCAATTGTTTGTCATGTGGCATTTTTGCTGAATACCAGAAATGGTGGTTTTCAGCAAAATAGTCCTAAATCATGGTGACATGACTGCAGGATGTTGCAAATGGCTGTAAATGTGGGATGGTTGTTGGCACCCAACTGCAGTGATGTGACCATGGGTGAGTGTGGGTCGTAAGTAACTTTGCGGGGCCATCATAACTTCAAACAATTATTAAGTGAACAGTGATAAGTCGAGGACTATCTGTACTCCCTGTGAAAAACTAGTTGCTAGAACAGATTAGATCCCTCTCCCCAAGAAAATTCAAAGGCAAACAAAAGCCTATTGGCCCCTATTCAGAGTTTACTTTCAACATGTGAAAATTTGCCCCTGAAGTCAAGCTACTTGTGGAAAGTTTAGTCTGGATAGGTTGCATCCAGTACCTCTGTTAACTTTAATATTTTCTTTTCAGTCTGTATGATCTCTATAGCTTCCAAGTCATCCCTGTGCTGGGAGAAATTATTGCTGGTGATTGGAAATCCTACCAGTATCTTGTAGAAAGCATAAGGCGCTTTCCAGCTCAGGTAAAACAAGTCCTTCATATTAATCTGAACATTAAAATTTCGGTCTTATATGTAGAGAGTAAGTTCAGTTGCACTTGCTCCTAAAATGTGTTAAGAACATCAGTAACCCAAGTTCAGCACTAAATGCTACATTTACCGTTTCTTTGTTTTAGGAGGAATTCAAGGAAATTATTGAGGAAGCAGGCTTTCTGAAGGTGGACTATCAAAACCTGACGTCTGGCATGGTGGCCATTCATTCTGGCTTCAAGCTGTGATTACCCTTTTTTGTACTGAGGGAAAAACATTAAGTTTCAAGTCAGGACAAAACAAAGCAACTATTTTCAACTGTGCTTATTTAAAACTTTTTAAAAATAGTTTTACTGGATACTATATAGTTCATTTGAAACCTGGCCATTGAAGTACTGTGCAGCCTTCAGAAATGTTTCAATCATGTCACCCAACTATGTTGTGGCCGAAGAGATGGAAGAAGTGAATGGAAGCCACGTTTACTGTTTTAAAGGTCCAGCCTTCTATCAAGAGATGTAGGATTACTTGATGTATTAGAATTAGTATTTAAATTTTCAATTGTTTATCTTTGTTTTCTGAAGTGCAGGATGTTTTATATTATGAGGCGTCTTCAAGAAAAAAAATGAAATTTCACATTCTAGTGGTAGCAGTTGTAAGCCAATTACTGGGAAGTTTGCAAACCACTGAATAGTCTCTCATCATCTACACAGTTTAGAGCAGGGCTTTCCAACCAGTGGTACAGGTACCACCTGTGGTACATTGGCACTTGGCAGGTGGTACGCGATCATCCTAGAAAAGTGGTAGCGGGGGAAGGGAATGAGCTGAACCGGTGGCAGCACCGCACAAGCCTGAGCGAGAGACGGCTGGAGCTGCAGGGCTGTCAGGGCTCAGCGGAAGTGCCAGGATCAGTGCCAGGTTCCAGCTGGAGCTCGGCGCTGATCCTGGTGCTTCTGCTGAGCCAAGAAGCGCCAATCAGCTGGAATGTGGCAGCATCTCCAAGGTCTTGTGATTTAATTTTAATTTAATTTAATTTAATTAGATTTATATACCGCCCTTTCCCGAAGGACTCAGGGCGGTTTACAGGGTATTTAAAATCAGCAATACAAAATACAAAAGTTAAAAAACAATTTAAAAAGATTAAATTATCCCTTAAAATAAAAACCCCAGTTAAAAATTCTCAGCCTGGGCCAGAAAGCTCAAACAGCCAGGTCTTCAGGTCCCGGCGGAATGAACGAAGGTTGGGGGCAGTCCTAAGTCCTACATTCAGATGCTTGGCAACTGATTCATATTTATGATGGTCACAGTGTCCCAGGGTCATGTGAAGTGACCAAAACCTGCTGCAACCACCCAGCGGGGGGGGGGGGGGGGAATAAAAACCAAACAACCCCACCCCCGCTGCCAATCCTCAACAGAAATGCTCACAACAATGAAAACCTTGGACAGGAGGAAGAGCGCCACCAGGCGGGCAGGCAGGCGTCTTGCTCGGCTGTGGCTTGGGGGGCACTTTTTTCAGTGCCATTGTAACTGAACAGTCACTAAGCCAACTGCTGTAAGTCAAGGACTACATGTACGTCATCACTTTTTTCCTCTTTTTTTGGTCATCAAGTTTTTGACACCTTGCTAGGTCACTGGTGGAACTCGGATGTTGCCATATCGTAAAAGTGGTACAATAGGTGAAAAGGTTGAAAAGCCCTGGTTTAGAGAATGTTTTAGCAAGTGATTTATCCTGGTGTAATGCTGCTGAGCTTTCACTCAAGCTGAAAAACTAGCTTAGCTCAGTGGGATATGCACTGTTAAAACTCTAAGAGGTTTATGACCCAATTGCATGGTACCAAACCAAGATTAACTTTAACACGCAGTCTCCTTCAAGTTGAGGTAATAGATTCCATGAGCACATCCACGCAGCTTCCTTGCAACAATGCAGATTTGCCATTGCTGCTTTCTGGGATATTTTTTTGCAATTCTCCAGTCTACCACCCTGGAATTCTATCGTCCAGGTACAGACCAAGTGTGATCTTACTTAGCTTCTGGGTAGCAAGCTGAGAGCTGTCACTTTCTGAGGTCAAGCACATACATTTGGTTATAAATCATGGTTTACAAAAGCTAATTACAAGGTTTGTATGAAGCCTGGAACATACACACAGTTTAATAATATGACAGTGTCGTGTTGGGTACTATCATGCACCAAGTTCCTCTAATATAAACTGTTACATTGGTTTAAGAGTGTTAAAAGTTTACTGCAGGGTAACTTGCTTCCAAGCACAATATACCTACGGAGGAAGGAATAAACCAGCAAATCTCTAGGATAAAAAAGCTGTTTTAGTTTTAAAAAACTTTTTAAAACTACTGGTAACAAACATTTTTACATTTAAAAGGCATAAAATATTTCCATGGTTAATTCACTATCGGTGTTATCCCCTCTTTGATACTTAAGGATATCCCATGTACTATTTGAACTTTATCTAACAAATGCATATTATTTCCATTAGTGCTTCCTTCATACACATTGCTTTTGGACCATAAACTTTCAGTGACGAAGGAAAAACTTGGTACTCAATTAAACCTGCTATTTGTCTGTCCCAACCTGAAGCAGAGCTGGATGCTGCAACATGTCAACTAATCCATTACGGAGGTGTATAAGCAGGACAATTAGATCCCTCTCATCAAGCGAGAAGCATGTTTTTCCAAGTGTGGAATGCTCTAGTCTAGTCCTTAAAATGTACTGAAACATTCAGCACTCATTTCCTGAGATAATCTGCTAGACTTTCTTTCAACCTCAGGTCTTTATTAAGTACTGTGTTAATATACACAATTACTGTACTGAGCTATCTAGCACGTAAGGTTAATAATACTTAAAGCTGAAGCTGTATAGAGGCAACAAGCTCTGTACAATTTTGCTTATCTAACATATAGAGATATTTAACCAAAAATGCTCTAATTAAGCATTCATAAACTGCATATGGAGGATTTCAAATATTTTTTAAATCATCCCATTACAGGACATTCTCTTGCACAGATGTGCTTCTAAAGTAAGTCTTGAGTTAGAAGAATTCTATTTTGTGCTCTCTTAACAGCTGTGTTTAAAAAGCATTTGAAGCCGATAAAATTAAATGCAAGAAACCTGGATATGTTAGCTGATACAAGAAAGCATTTTCAAATTTTAACTCAAATATAATTTGACTGAGCCTACCAAACTTTGGAGCTGAGCTTGGAAAACACTAGTTGCTTAAGCTAAACAATTTTCAGCTTCAGTGTAATGTAGAACTCCACTAGTTCTATGGAAGAGCTACCCCAAATATAGAAATATTAAAGGATAAATACCCAACAGTTTTATTAGAAAACGTGGATGGATTGTTTTAGAAAGAAAATACATACAAGCTTACGTTTTGGCTATTTTTTATGGCCACAACAAAAACACAAATTGGTACATAGGAGTACCTGTCATTAAAACAAAAGGCTTGAAGATCAAAGTATGTTCCCTGGGGAAGGCTGAAGACTTCAGTCTATTTGGAATTAGCGTGCAGTCCTGTATCCGAATGCATATTTGGGTGAAAAAGTCCCATAATTCTAACCAGATTTGAAAAGGAGAATAGCAACTTGGCCCAGGTAAAAGTAGATGAAGTGTTTGGTCTCGTGAGTCACATAGCTGCCAAAATTTCTTCCCACAATGCAGTGCCAAGTAGGATTGTATTTCTTGTCAAACTCCTGGAAGAGAATCCCTTAAAATCTTAGCATCATAGATGTTAATATTTTCATTCACTCCATTATACTGGAAAGGATGTCTTAATTCAAAGTTACTGACCTAACTCTTGAGCAAGTTTTAGTTCCAGCATATCCTTCACCAATTCCTTTTTTTTGGTGTGTAGACAAAAGGTGACAACCCCAAGCCCTTAAACATTTGAAGTGATAATAAAATGCAAGAACTCATATGACCATGTTAGCCAATTCTGCAGTTTCTAGGGAAACTTTATAAAGGCATCTATGCATTATTTTTTCCAGTAATTAAATCAGTATGTGCTACTGATAACACTTTCAGCTTTATGTAAAATATTAGAGATGCAAACTCTTATGGTTCTGGGACATCCTGGTATCTTCCATGCCTTTGGGCCACCCTGATCCAGGAGCAATTTTCTGAACTGGAAGTGGCCCATTTGGTTCTGAGGATATGTGTCTGGAAAACCAGGGATCAGTTCTGGAGCAGCATAGTTCAGAAGAGCAGCTGAATATAGTTGAGTTGAAAAGGTTGTAATCCCACAGTGGCAGGATTTGTATATACCAAAAAAGCATAGAGGAGTAACAGTAGGGCTAGGACTCGACAAAGGGAGGCTCAGCTAATCTCAATGTATACATAGTTGTACTTTGACAATAAAGATTCATTCATTATCACTGAAAGCCATGACTGATGCACTGAACCAGAGAATCTTGCTTACAAAGGACTAAAGGTAAAGGTTCCCTCGCACATGCGTGCTAGTCGTTTCCGACTCTAGGGGCCGGTGCTCATCTCCCTTTCAAAGCCGAAGAGTCAGCGCTTGTCCGAGGACGTCTCCGTGGTCATGTGGCCGGCATGACTAGACGCCAAAGGCGCACGGAACGCTGTTACCTTCCCACCGTAGTGGTCCCTATTTTTCTACTTGCATTTTTACGTGCTTTCGAACTGCTAGGTTGGCAGAAGCTGGGACGAGTAACAGGCGCTCACTCTGTTATGTGGCACTCGGGATTCGACCCGCCAAACTGCCGACCTGATTGACAAGCTCAGCGTCCTAACCCATTGAGCCACCGCGTCCCTTGTTACAAAGGACTAGCATCATTAAATTGATTTTTATGAGTACCCGCATACCTTTTCACTCAATTGATCTTTTACAAAAACCTACTATCTCATATTAATCTATGCATCCTGGGATATTACATTGGATAATAAAAAAAATATTTACATTGCTAGTTGTTAAGGCATTAAGTTTAAAGATTTCATCACTTAGTATTTTTCTATGCTTAGACTCTTACTAGTCAGCTAAATGCAGAAGATTGTAGCTGTGTAGTTATACAAAACCCACCAATTTGGGAACCAAATTTTCTGAAGAACTTGTTCAGAAACTTCCATCCTCCCTCTAGGTTTATGTCAAACATCCTCAGGACCTTGTCATTCAACAGACAGTTTCCAAGTATCTGGAAGTAAATACCCCAAACTTGAAATATACTGAGAGTTGTCCGGCCTTGAAACAGGCTTGTATGGTCCAGGATAAGAATGCAGCAAATAATTTCTGTGCAGAGAATTTTACTTCCTGAAGTCACCAAACCCACCCTGCAAATTCTGTTACACATCTGGCATGGTGCAACATGGTGCAACAAATTTCTTTCTATTCACTCAAGTAATATCTTTTTTGCCAGCTAGGACTTGGTATTACTTCAATATTTATAATCTCAGTTTAGATTATATTCTTGACAATTCCTTTTCTAAATTAAAATTCTAAGCTAGTAGTATGAGATGATGGTTCAGAACTACCTTCTTTATGTGAGCAGCAATATCTTTCTCAATGTTATATTTTTCCAAGGCCTGTGTAGCACACTCCACAGAGTCCTGCTGCATCTCTTCAGACATATCTGCATTTTTGATCACTGCCTTTCGATCACTCATGATTACCTACAAAGAATGAGAAATGATTATTTAATTCATCTGTCCTGCAAACAATATTGTTCAAAAGCTTAATTTTTAGAAGCAGTGATAGGGTCTTTTTTAAAATACAAAGGTTTAGCCCAGAGAGAAAAACAAACCTACTCATATTTAGCAGTCATTGTTTAATGATACACTAAGTCATGGGAGTCAAACTCGCCATGTCATGTGACATGTTGCAACACATCACAACTTTTTCTGCACTGCGGGAACTGGGGTGGGCGCAGCCTCCGCATGATGCAACCAGCCCTTGGGCCAGTTTGACACCCCTGCACTAAGTGATGTGGTCATAAAATATGATATCACATGACTGCCAATTTATGACAAGTTACGGCAGTTCCCAGGTGTTGAATCCAGCATAGTTGCAGTGTCCCATGGTCATGATTTATCACTTGCGATCTGCTGCTGACCTCATTCTATTTGCTTGCAAGAAGCCAGCAGTGAAGGTTGCAAATGGCTATTATGTGAGTACAGAACACTGCAACAATAATTGCTAGCTTATTCCCAAGCACCCAAATAGCGATCATGTGACCACAAGGGCACTGCAATGGCCACAATTACTAGGAACAGTCATAAAATTCCCTTGTTCAGTTCTATCAAAACTTTGAACAGTTGCTGTAAGAGGGTTGTTCAACAAGGACTATCTGTAATTATTTTTGGCAAGCTTAAAATATGCAACAACCTGACAAGTACTCAGAATCCTTCTCCTGGAAAGGATCAATATACAAAACATTCACATCAAAAGCATGGTTGGATTTCATTTCCGTATGATGGGAGACCACCAGGATATATCATCTGTAGACTAGCCTGGGAAGTTTGAAACATGCACTTTCTGTAAGAAAGCAGACTGTGTATGTCACAGGTGTCAAACTCGACACGTCACATGATGTGTCGTGACATATCGCAACTCTTTTTTGCATTGCCGGCAATGGGGTGGATGAAACCGGCCTGCAGGCCGCGGGTTTCACACCCGTGGTCTATGTGCTCAGAGATGTTGAGACTTCTTTACCTCTCCTTGCTACCATAGCTACAACCTATACACTACTAAAATAAGCACAGGTATCTTTTTGTTTCATGCATTGCCTTGTAATAAGCAGAATCTGACTGCTCATGGGGGTCTTTTTTTTACTCCACCCACTTGCAGGTGAGCAGTTACCTTTTGCACAAAAAGGCTGGTTGGTCAGGCTCGCCAGAGATACAATTCTCCATTATTTCAATAACCCCTGCAGTGCTATATCCCAAATGTTAACTCTTTCATACCAAATCCATCTAGCAACGTGTCTCCTAACCTAATGGACCTACCTCACTGTTCAACCGCTATTATCCCCCACAAAAAGTATCTTAATTTTCGACGCCACAAACCACCACCCACCAATACTCCCTTCAAACCCAAATATTCTTTCCTTCTACGGATGAGCACCCACCATTTCAATATTCCTTGAAAGAAGTGGGGAGAAACCTTGTTATTTTAGTATTAGCAGTAGGCTGCCTCAGTAGGATTCCCTCCTCAGTCACCTAACTGGCTCTCAACCCTGGTGTTGATTTGGTCAGTGATTTGTTACCAGTTATTACACTGTAAACCAGAATGTTATTACTGAAAAGCTCTAGATTCTTTAGGCACTATATAAAGATTATTTCTACCTAGGCACTATGAACCCATTTATATAAAACAATAAAGCTATATTTTATTAAGAAAAACGACAAAGCCTCAGATTAGACACAAGGAACGCTTCAAAACTGCCCATCAAAATCTAGCCATTAGGTAGAACAGCTGAGGAGCTATCAGGCCACCCATCCCCTTTCCCAAATCCCTTCAGATTTGTTTCCCCCTCTGCACCATTTCTCCTCCTTCCCCTTCGTTCCCCTGCAAGGATCTTCTAGCGCGGGCACGACCATTCTTTGCCCCCGAATTTTTATTTATTTTTATTTATTTTAATCCCATTTATATCCCGCCCTTCTCCGAAGACTCAGGGCGGCTTACACTCAAAGCACAAATCAATGTGCTTAGCAATAGCCTTCATTCTATGTATCTGCCTGCTTATTAGGGCTTTCACCCCCCCCCCAAGCGGCATTATTACAAAGTCAGCTTAATTGCCCCCAACAATCTGGGTCCTCATTTTACCTACCTGGGAAGGATGGAAGGCTGAGTCAACCTTGAGCCTGGTGGGACTCGAACCTGCACTAATTGCAGGCAGCTGGTGTTACCTAAGGAGGCATTAGCCCACTGCTCCACCAAGGCTCTTAAATTAAATCACTGCCCCCCATACGCCTCCCCCCCACAAAAAAACCCCTCGCGCTTCCTCCACGAGGCCAACACGCAGGACAGCCGCAGATGCCTTGCAACCCAATACGTTTCTCTGGGGGTGCCGGGCAAAATAACGCGGCGCTCCACACAGATTTTTTTTGCGGGGGGGGGGGGCAGCCCCAAACCGTCCGCCAGGCGGGCAGGCGGGCAGGGAGGGAGGCCGAGTTGGAGGCGCTTCTGCCGGGTTCCGGCGGAGGCCCCCCCCGCTCCAGCTCCTCGCAGCGGGCACCGGCCGGCCTCATCCGCTCGCTCCCAACCGGCGAAAACGTTCCCCGCGTGTCGAGAGGGCCCCGCGGATCTGAGCGGAGCGACCAGCGTCCCCAGACTCCGCCGGAGGCCCTCACCGCGCCCTGCTCCCCTCACCGTGCGCTGGTGCGGCCGCCGCTGCTGCTGCTGCCGGGCTGCTTCTGAGGAGAGCGGGAAGGGACGTCGGTGGAGCCGCTGAGCAAGCTGGCAGCTGGGCGCTCCTCCGGCTCCCCCGTCGCCCTGAGGAAAAGCCCGCGCGCGCGCTCGGCAGCCCTGCCCGCCTCGAATGCCGCCCGGCCGCCGGCCTCGCCCCTCCCCCCCTCCGGCCCGCGGCCACGCCCGACGCGCCGCGCACCGTCCCGCAGGCAACGGTCATTGGCGGCAACAATACGCCTCGCGGCCCATTGGCTGGAGCGCCCCCGCCTCCCTCCGGGTTTTATTGTGGCATTTTATTGCGGGCCGGCATGCACCGCGCCGGCGTCCGTTGCCGTGGCGACGGGGCCAGGCGGTTCCAGAGCCTGTCCGGGCACGTGGCGGCCGAGTTGCCGCCGAGCGAACCGGTTGAACGAAACGGAATGGAATCCTCACGAAACCAATACTTCAAAAGGAATTCCTTTTATTTTGGGTCACCTCTACCTTTTTGGTGAGCCATCTGTCAGCCGTGTTATACGAAAAAGAAATTCGATACCAGAGGTAGAGTTTCTCGGAGCGTAGGCAGAGATTCCCCTCCTCGGAGAAAGGTCTCCCAATGAGTTTCGCCAGGTCCTTCTCTAGGTCAGTGCTTCTCAACCTCAGCAAGTTTAGATGTTAGATTTTATTAGATTTATATACCGCCCTTTCCCGAAGGACTCAGGGCGGTTTACGGGGCATTTTAAAATCACATCAATAGAAAATACAAAGTTAAAAGAATTAAAAGTTTAAATTATCCCTGAAAATAAAACCCCAGTTAAAATTTTCAGTTGAAGATCTGTGGGTGTCAGTGGAATTTTAGGCTTTATCATATTTAAAATTAAAGTGATATTGGCATTTGAGCATGGCATTCATGCTTTCCCTTCAACTTCAGGAAACTAGCCAGAAGCATTTTTCTTTAAATGCAAAACTATCCACTCATAAACTAAACCAGCCAGCCGCAACACAAACGGTTGCAGGAACCGGGTATACGGTATATAGTCTAACAAGGAGAAGGAATGGGGGGTGACATTAGTCTTCCAACATTTGAGGGGTACCCACAAAAAGGGGGTCAATCTATTATCCAAAATACCTGAGGGCAGGATAAGAAGTAACAGGGGGAAGCTAATCAAGGAGAAAATCAACCTAAAACTAAGGAGAAATTTCCTGACTGAACAATTAAGGAGCGGAAGGTCTTCCCCCCCCCCCCCAAGTTGTGGCTGGTCCATCTCTAGAGATTTTTAAGGAGAGATTGGACAGCCATTTTCTGGAATGGTATAGGTATAGTGGAATGGTATAGGGCAGGTGACTGCAGCTGACTCAGGAATTCTGGGAGTTGAAGTCCATGAATCATAAAAGAGCCGAGGTTGCCTACCCCTGGTATAGGGCAGGGGTAGGCAACCTCGGCTCTTTTATGACTCATGGACTTCAACTCCCAGAATTCATGAGTCAGCTAAGCTATGCTATGCTGACTCAGGAATTCTGGGAGTTGAAGTCCATGAGTCATAAAAGAGCCGAGGTTGCCTACCCCTGGTATAGGGTCTCCTGCTCTGGGCATGAGGTTGGACTAGAAGACCACCAAGGTCCCTTCTAACACTCTTCTTTTGTATTCTGAAACAACAGGGAACTATTCTGGATGTCTTTGAGTATACCTGCAAGCACTAAGAAAGATAGAAACCTGACTAGGAAAGAGGGTGATGTAATTCATGAATTTGCCCCTTGAGAAATGTAATCTGAGATTAATATTTTCTATTGTCTAATTATTGTATCCAATTAATCTTGTTTGACTTGTTGCTTTCTGATGCATCACATAAAGTGAATGTAAGGAGCATTTGTTTTTCTACTTTATTTAAAGACTTAACCTTCCTTAATAAATGCTTTTCTTTGCCTGAAGTAGATTCGTGCTGGCAGGAGGGGTGAAAAAGCCTCTTTGCAAAGTTAGTCTCTTTCCCAAATTCAGGAATTAAGTGTTTATCAATTCAATGCAAAACTTGAGTTTTAAAGGCAACATGACAACATGGGCGTTTGTTCTCAAGAGTGATGTCTGCATTTTAATAGTTTTATCTGTACAATATCTGCAGTGTGGGTAGTCTTCAACTTACGATCATGTGTTCAGTGACTGTTCTCAATTATGATGGCGCCGTATCTGTGAAGATGTGTGTGATGAAATACAGGCGGCCGACTTATAACCACAATTGAGCCCAAAATTTCCGTTGTTAAGCGAGTTTTGCACCATTTTATGGCCTTTCTTGCCACAGTTGTTAAGGGAATCCCTGCAGTTGATAAATTAGCAACATGGTTGTTAAGTGAATCAAGCTTCCCCATGGACTTTGCTTGTCAGAAGTTCACAAAAGGGAATCATGTGACCCTGGGACACTGTGACGGTCATAAACATGAACCAGTTGCTAAGCGTCTTGTCTGAATTTTTATCCTGTGACCATGGGGATGCTATGAGGGTGGTAAGTGTGAAAAATGGTCATAAGTCATTTTTCCAGTGCTGCTGTAACTTTGAATGGTTACTAAATGTATGGTTGTAAGTTGAGGACTACCTGTACAGTGAAGCGGTGGTTTCCCAGGAGAGAGGTTAGAAAAGAGGTAACACAGCTCGGAGATGGATAGGAGTTGGAGGAAGAGCGTCAGGATAACCCAGGGGTAGGCAACCTTGGCTCTTTAATGACTCGTGGACTTCAACTCCCAGAATTCCTGAGCCAGCATGGCTGGCTCTTGAATTCTGGGAGTTGAACTCCACGAGTCATAAAAGAGCCAAGGTTGTCTACCCCTGGGATAGCCACTCGTAGGAATCTCCCAGGGTACATCCATTTGAGTGAGAATAATAAAGGTTTACAGTCTCGTAAGCTTCTGTTTACTAGATGTAAGCAAATAAATAACTGAAGTTTGGGTGAATTGTACTATGTTGTTCCTGGGCTGGGCTTGACAGGCGCTGAACAAAGAGAATTACGACTCCTGCCTGAAGCTATTGTGGTTGCAGAACTCCTGTGATCACATGATCAAAATTCTGGCACTTGGCAGTGCACCCGCCCACCCCCTTTTCCCTCCCCATCTCTATTATCCACTTGGTCCACCAGGATATGCAGAGCATCTACAGCTGTGGAATCCTTGGCGTGCTTCTTGCCCCACCATATCAGGAAGTCCAGGGCCGGCTCCTCACCCCAACACGCCCAGGCCTTCACCATACCTCACCTTGCCCGGGTCCACTTGCCTTTTTGTGTAGTTGCTGACAGGTGTGTGCAACCAGTCCAAGGTACAGCCTGACAGCCTGACGTTTCTGAAGAGGCCCTTCCTAGCCTTCAGAAACATTGCAAGAGTGCCAGTTCCCCTCCTCTCCATGTGCCAGCAATTCTACCCTTCCAAAACGTGGCGTTCTCTGGCTCTGTAGCCAGAAAGCAAATGAATGTGATGTTTCTGAAGGGTAGAAAGGTGAACCCAGAAGGTCCTGAGGTGGGCTGCAGAAAGGAAGCTCGGATTCCAAAGATCCAAGCTTCCTTTCTCCAGCCCAGCGTAGCAGTTCTCTTCTGCACGTGGAGGGAAAGGGAATTTTTGCAAAAGGTTGGCGAAAGGAAGCTCACATCTTAAAGATCCAAGCTTTTTTCTCCAGGCCAGCGCGGGAGTTCCCTTCCATGCAAGCCTGCACTCCTTTGGCAGGCAGCTCTTTAGCTCCATCTGCTTAACAACCTGCACAACTGCTTAACAACCACAACTGGGAGAGCTGGGACTGCAGTCACCGAGTAGTCACAGGGGCATCTCATTTAATGACTGCAATAACCTATGACCAAAATTCCAGACTCATTTATGGTTGTAAGTTGGGGATTAACAGTGGCAGTTTTTGAGCCACTGCAAGGAAATTAAGCAATGCAAAGAAACTTTAAGAATTCTCTCTCTGAACTTGGATGATAGCACAGTTCCCCTTCAACATTGGCACACGAGCTGGGAGTCTTCCTATAGTCACAGCTGTGGCTTCAATAGCAAATGTCAGTTGTGGTCTGGAAGGCCTTTTGCACAACCCCATCTGGCAGCAAGTTGTGGCCTTTCCTAGATCGGAGGCCCTTCAGAATGTCACTCATGGCCTAGTCACTGAACTACTGCAACACATTCTACATGGGCTATTTACGAACGCCTTAGCTTGAATTCCAGAATGCTGTGGTGCGAACAGTAATGGGCATGGCTCAGTATGTCCATGCCCTGTGCTTTCCAAGCTGTACTGGTTGCTGGTTTGCTTCCAGATGTGGTTCAGAGTGCTAGTTGTGGAATCCTTGGTGCTCTCTGAGCTTGATTTGGTTGCAGATGTTTGATTACCCAATTAGGTGTCATCATCGGTCTATGCGTGTGTGCATTTGCTCTCTGTTTATACACAGTAAATTGGAACTTGGGTTGCTTCAGCAACCATTTCTCCATGGTTTTTTCTGCTCATTCTATCCAATCCAGCAGGTGGGCATGCTTCAGGTCCCATTAGTCTAAGAATGCTGATTGCTAAGGTCTTTTCATGACTTTTCTATCATAGAACCTGCCCTATGGAACATTGTCCCACCAGAGATTAGAATGACCCTGACCTTTTTTGGCCTTTCATGAAGCCAAAAGACCTGGGCCCAGGTCTGGTCTCCTGACTGTGTGAAGGGACCTGTCTCCTAGCTGGATTAACGCTGCTGGCTGTGATATTTTCCTCAGCTGCTATGCATTTTTGTATTTATGACTGCAGTTGTTTTTATTATTGATCAATTACAGAATAACAGAGTTGGAAGGGACCTTGGAGGTTTTCTAGTCCAACCCCCTGCTCAAGCAGGTAACCCTGTACCATTTCAAACAAATGGCTATCTAATCTCTTCTTAAAAACCTCCCGTGATGGATGTCTATGGAGGTTCTTAGTCATCCAGGTCGTGGTTGTCCCAAAGGTGCTTTTTTCAGAAGGCAACTGGATTTTCTTGTTTTTCTTTCAAGACTTTTCTCTTCTCATCCAAGAAGCTTATCTGTGTTGTCAGGGTCACCTCCACAAATGGGTGTGGAGCCTTCTTGGAATTGTTGAAAGGACTGTGTTGTAGACTGGAGATCAATGATGTCGTTGTCCTGTCCTATTCCATTCTATTCTACCTGAGAGGGCTGTTCAATTTTTACATAGATGGCCTCTTTGATGACACAAATAAGCCTCCAGGGGCTTCAACAACTTGCTAAAAGAATGCAAATGACCAGCTATCTGCAAGGAGTATAAATCCTTCCATTCCCCACCATCCAGTTAGAGCTGAAGAAGCTTCTTGGATAAGAAGAGAAACGTCTTCAAAGAAAAACAAGGAAGTCCAGTGATGGAGCACCCACAATTTCTGGAAGCAAGTCCTTCCACTGTTTTAATTGTTCTCACTGACAAGAAATCTCTCTTTAATTCTAGGTTGGATCTCTCAGCACCTGTTACTTCTTGTCTTGCCCTCAAGTGCTCTGGAGAAGAGATTAACCCCCTTCTGTCTGACAGCCCCTCTTAAACTATACTGTACATACCTAATTCCCTCAATCATTCATCATATACCGTATTTTCTGGCGTATAAGACAACTTTTTAACCCATGAAAATCTTCTCAAAAGTCGGGGGTTGTCTTATACGCCCAGTCGTCTTATACGCCGGAAAATACGGTAGTTTAGTTGCCCCCTAATGATCTTTGCTGCTGTTCTCTGCACTTTTTTTCTAGTGTCTCAGCATCTTTTTTTGTATTGTGGCGACCAAAACTGGATGCGATATTTCAAGTGTGGTATTACCAGTGCGATATAAAGCGGTACTAACAGTTCATGTGATCCTAATACTATCCTTCTGTTGACGTAGCGCCAGGGGCATCAAACCCATGGGCCGGATGTATCATGCCAAAACTGCGCCCACTCCATTGCCGGCAATGAGGAAAAAGTTGCGATATGTCGTGACACATCACATGACGTTGCAAGTTTGACACCCCTGATGTAGCCTAAGACTGCATTGGCTTTTTTGGCAGTTGCAGTACACTTCTGGCTCATACTTAAGAGATTGTCCATTAGGACTCCTAGATGTCTAAATTTAGGTTTATTTAAATCTAGGTCTAGATTTTATTTAATATGTTTGCCAACCAGAGTTACTCGCTGAGATGGGCAACTACCAGTATGTTTCCAAAATAATATTTACAAAGCTATGAACAATAAACTGTGGTTAATTATCTTTATGGCTATACCAAATCCAAACAAACTACATAATGAGTTGAGTGATCCCATCAGTCATAATGTGATTTCTAGATTTTATTTTACAATGGAGTATGAAAATAGCAGTTCTGATTGGTTAGCTAGAATTTGTAGCTAACAAATGGTATAAAATATATGGCTCCAGGCCAAAAACGTATTCTTGGTGTGTGTGTATGTGATTATGAGTCAGAATGGTTTAATTTTAAAAAGTACGAGGTATGCTTTAAACATTTGACTGGCTTCATTCATTTTTGGAGCACAGCTGTCACAACATTATACAGTCAAGCCGTCAAGCTGCTAATGAAAACTGTACATCTTTAATTTACGGCCATACAAACACAGCTACTAATTAGCACACCTCTGGTTGTTAAACATTAATCACCTACGCTCCATTTACAGACTGCATAGGGTGAAATACGTACAGCCAATACGTGATTCAAGAACTGCCAAATAGGCTACTTTTGCTACTCTGCATTGTGTGACGTACATTTTAGTTTGGTGTGTTGTGTGAACCAGCCAACCCCCTTAAACAGGGGTAGGCAACCTCGGCTTTTTATGACTCATGGACTTCAACTCCCAGAATTCCTGAGTCAGCTATGCTGACTCAGGAATTCTGGGAGTTGAAGTCCATGAGTCATAAAAGAGCCGAGGTTGCCTACCCCTGCCCTTAAACCACATACTTGGCGACAGCAAGTTAGCGGTTATCTTTGTGCTGCAATTATTGCCATTAAACTTACAGACTGTAATACTCATTCTGTTAATGGACAAAATGCAGAGAGGACCAAGCCCACGAAGAAGTCAATCTGAACGACTTTCTCATGTCGCTCCCCAAAGGGAAGCTGCCTTCCCAGGGATCCCAGGCTGCGTCCCCAAGAGAAGCAAGAGCCGGGAAGAGGCAGAGCCTAAACGCAGGGCTGGCGGAGCGGGTCCAAGGGCTTCCCGTCTCCAACCTTGGCAACTCTTAAGACTCGTGGACTTCAATTCCCAGAATTCCTCAGCCGTCTGGAAGTTGGAAGTCCACATGTCTTCAAAGTTGCTAATAAGGTTGTGGAGCCCTGCCCTAAACCGACGCCCGAGCCTCGGTCTCCCACCATCCTCGGGCGGCTGCGGTTCCAGGCGGTGGCTTGGCTGAGCGGCCCCGCCGGGCCCATCGCGCAGCTCAGGCAGCCAGCCGGCCCGGAAGTGACGTCCCTCGGCCGAGCGGGCCCGGCGCCAATTCCCCCATTGTTTTCGGGCGAGATGGGCGCGCGCTCCTCCGAGCATGCGCCCTCTGAGCCTGCCCGCCAGGCCGGGGCCGAGGAGGCAGGGCCTGCTTCCGGCGCGCGGCCGCTCCCTCCTCCCCTTTAAGGCGGGCGCCGCGTTCCTCTTTTCTGCCCTCCGTCAGGCGGCTGCGAGGGAAGGCCGCGCGGGCGGGTGCGGTGGCTGAGCGCGGGAGGCGAGCGGGCGCGATGTCCGGGGGCTGGGGCCGGGACATGATGGATTACGGGGGCGGGCCCGGGATGTCCGGCGGCGGGCGCGGGGGAGGCAGCGCCGGGGCCGACGGGCGCATCTACGTGGGCAACCTGCCGCCCGACGTGCGCGAGAAGGACCTGGAGGAGCTCTTCTACAAGTACGGCCGCATCCGCGACATCGAGCTGAAGAGCAAGCGCGGCCTGGTGCCCTTCGCCTTCGTGCGCTTCGAGGACCCGCGGTGCGTGCGTGAGGGGGGGAGGGGCGGCCTTTCCCGCCCGCCGCTGCCCGCCTCAGGGCTGAGGGAGGGAGGGAGGGAGGGAGGGGGCGGCCCCCGTCGGGCCCGGGCTGCGCCGCCCATCCTCCTCCTCAGCCGGGCGGGCGTGGGGGGAGGTCGAGCGGGGCTGCAGCCGGCTGCTCTGGGCCCCGGGTGAAGCCTCGCCTGAGAGTCGGCCGCCAGCCCGGGAACCCGAGGGCGGTGGGGAATCCGCCGGGATGGCGGACGAAGGGCCCGCCGAGAAGGCTCAGCGGAGGAGGGGCGCGCTTTAAATCTGCCCGCCTCTGGGGCTGCTCGCCGTCTGGCAGCGTGCATGGAAGCGGCTCTGGAAAATGCAGTAAAGCCGGCATTTAAGCTCCGTCCCCAAAGGCAGCGAGGCCATCGATCCTTTTCCAAATATAGGCCGACTGTCTGTGTGTGTGTGTGTGTGTACACGCGCACACACACACACACACACACACACATGTATATCACTTTTCCCATCCCTTCAGGTGATTGACAGGAATTCTAAAATTAGGGAAGCCCTAATTCCTTGGGAGGAAATACGGCCTGGCTCCCAAAATAGTTTGGGGATCTTTGCATCTTGTTTTGATCTGTATTGCAATGCTGCAAAAGCCGATTGTGGCAGACGTTCACTTTTTGATGTATTCTCAGTATCTGCATTTTTAATTGGGTAGGGTGGTTTTTACATACAGTAAATATGTTACCTATCATTCAATATCAGTTTGGCAGGGTGGTTATGGGGGGGAAAAAACCTGTATATTCAATCAACCTTCAACAATCAATAGAGATAGAATAAGATGCTAATGGGCATTTGTACTGCGTAATGCAGCGGAATATACAATGTATTTAACCCCAGATTATTTTGCAGTCCTTGGAACAATCTTAAAAAGTAGTGGTGGTAGACAATCTTCCAGGCTAAGCTTGATTTGCCATTGACCTTTTTGGGGAGTTTTGGGATGGTCTGTCTTCCAAGAACTGAACAGATTTGACTCCATTGATTCTGCTTACCTTTCTCTGGACCAGCTAGGTGCTTTGACTCTTCTAGAGTAATAATGATAATAATGGTGATGTAGTGGTGTTTCTTTGTTTTACAGGAGCATCTTGCACAAGTAAGCAGCTCATGGGTTCAGTCTAGTAAGTCTTGTGCCAGAAGCATGAAGTCTTCTGTGCCCTTTAACAAAGGACTTCTTTGGCCCATGTTTATAATACAAGCATAGTGATTTTTTTTTTAAAAAAAACAAAGTTAATTCTGTTGAAATATACTGCTTATATGAAATAATAACCTTGGACATTTTAACACAGTCCTGTGTACATTTATAATGGCTGTGCTGTTCTTTTTCCACTATCTTCACAGTTTGACCCAGGCAAGGAAAACAGTCCCTATAGTCTATTCATTATAAGAGCAGATGTTTTTGCCCACATCCACCTTGCCTTGACATGCCCTCCTCAGAGACACTGAAGTTTCCATTCTTGAACCTTAAATGCCCCCTCACTTTTTTTCCTTGTGAGATTGCTTAAACAACTCATTCAAAATGGGAATTGTATGTTGCATTTCCTATGTGCTTGTCTTCTACTTCTCTGAAAAGGATAGTTTTCTTTGTACAGCATGCCTCATCTTGTTGTTAAAAGCTATATTCTACTTAGAAACTAGCTTTTTCAGAAAAAAAGTACCTAGCAGTATAATTTGTATGCTGCAGTATTCTCTCTTAGCATCCTGTAGTTTTGAAATGAAAGAGCTGCCACTCTTTCACCACAATGTTTTTCCACTCAAGAAACAAAAAAATGGGAAGCAGCAGTGTTAGGTATGTTTGCTGCCTTCACTTACATATAAACAGGTGGGATAAAGAACTTATAACAACAGTTACCTTACAGAAGTTGCTTCTTTCTATTCCTCATATTCTGAAATACATTCCGTAGCTTTTAACTTGCAATGATAAGAGTGTTAAAATAGTGTTTCCTTTTTAGGCTACAAGTTAAAGAAAATACAGACTAAATATGTCATTTCTACCTTGGTCATGGTCAGTCAGAGAAAAACAAATATAATATGGCCCATTTGTTGCTAATTCTGTACAGATAGAGGTCTGGATTTAGTTTTGATTATTGTTTGGAGTGTCTGTTGATCTGGTACATTCTAATCACTTACAGAGTACTTGATATCAAAATAGGATAATATGATTTGGATTCCACCCAATGAAAAAGTAATGGAAATACTGTGGCCAATTTTTAATTAAAAATCTTTTTCCTTTTAAATCTCTGATAACAGTGGCTAGAGTGGATAGGGATTCAGTTTAACTGACTTGCAGGTAGTCCTCAACTTACGACCACAATTGAGCCCAAACTCTGTTGCTAAGCAAGATAGTTAAGTGAATTTTGTCCCATTTTATGACCTTGGCATAATTGCAAAGTGAATCGCTGTGCTTGTTAAGTTAGTAACACGATTGTTAAGCGAATTTGGCTTCCCCGTTGACTGCTTGTCAGAGGATCGCAAAAAGTGATCGCGTGACCCCAGAATACATAACAATTGCCAAGTATCCAAATTTTGATCATGAGACCGAAGAGATGCTGTAATGGTCGTGTGAGGACATTCGTAAGTCACTTTTTTCACTGCCATTGTAACTTTGAGCGGTCACTGAATGAATGGTTGTAAGTTGAGGATTACCTGTACTGACAAGTTTTGCTATGTAGGTGTAGCAGAAACGTGGACGTGGATTCACCAGTATGTATTAAATTTGCTTTGAAAGATACAGCTTTCTGACTGAATATTTTTTAGTAGGTAATGTCATTATACTTCAAATGTAGAAGTTTATTCAATTCCAGATTTGAATCCAATTCTATATTTGAATGGTTTAAATACCATTTGTTACTCAACACCACAGCAGCCCACCCCCACCCCCCAAGGGAGATAAGCCCTTATTCTGGACTTCTAAAAAGGCATTGAAATGGGGCTCTACGGCCTCAAGTGGGGAGTGCAGAGGAGCACACAACTGAGGGGCTGGTTAGTGTTCCCCCCCCTTTGACTTTTAAACTAATTTCTAACATTTTAAGCATCCTTGCCGCTTTTTAAATTCTAAATTTTTAAATTTTCTATGCTGTTTTTATATTTTAACATTTTATTACACACCACCCTTTCTGAGGGAGATGGACAGATATAAGCTGCAAAAAAACAAAGATTCTCTGCAGATGAAGATCTTGGATTTTCTGAGTGAAAAAATGGAATGGACGGAGCCAGATAAAAAAGCCACTCTATCTATAACATGGCAAAACTAAGAACAAAGAATGACCAAACACCACCGTCACCCTGAAATTGGAATAAAGATCATACATTTGATAAAAGTAGCCTTGAAAAATTAGTAGTATTGGCATCTCAATAAAAAAGTTTAGAATGTGTCGGGACCCACCCCAGACCACGTCTTAGGAAGACAAAAACTCTTGGAGTCAGTTCTAGTCCAAAAGGAATCTTTACTAGGACATGCTTGGTTGTGGGAATACAAGACAGGACTTAGTATTGTTTTACAAATTTATTTTTATTTATTTTATTTTAATTCCATTTATATCCCGCCCTTCTCCAAAGACTCAGGGCGGCTTACAAGCTTAGCAGTAGCCTTCATTCTATGAAGGCTTTATAGAATGAAAAATTGAAATTTTATAAAGGGTACCCGGTTCAACCCCCCTTCCCTCAACCCCATTTGGTCAGCCCCCATCCTTCTACTTTGTGTCATTGCTTTCGTGGGAAAGGGAAAAAAGGGGACTTCGAATCTTTATGGTTATTGCCTTCTTCCTCTCCAGAATTAAAAGAAGACACAACCCAGATACCTTCTTCTCTAACCCTCCCTTTTGATCCCCCCAGTTCAAAAGGTTTCCCTTGGTCTTTGAAATAACCTAAGGCAGGCTGAATCCACATCCGCTCCTCCTTCCTCTGGAGATGGCAGAATCCATGGGAGGGGGGCATAATCTTTTAAACATACATTTATGACTGTGATATAAATGGATTCTGACAGAATGATTTATAGAACGAGAGTTCAAGGGGCCTAGCAGTCCTTTTACTCCAGCTGGGCACCCAGAACAAACCTAAATGGATGGCCATCCATCTTGGGATCAGAAGTCTCTGTTCTTAGTATCAAGAAGTCTCTTCTAATTTTTTCAGCAAAGTTTAGGATTTAGAGATAATGAAACTGTTAATTGTGCTCCTGACCAAGCTGTGAAAAGGGAGAGATTTCTATTCCAGATCTCATAAAATAAAGCAGAATTATTAAATTTGGGCCTTGAGTATTGGGATCTATTAAAGCAAATTGAAATTTGCACTGGTTCTTTTTGTCCATCTCCGTTGTAATTTTGAACTTTGTTTAGCTTACATTTAATTATAAGTATTTGATTCTTTTTTATTTATAACTATATTTAGGTCAGTTCATTCCAATTTATGGAATATATAATCATTGTCTCCCATTTTTAACTTAAATGATGAGTTCTGTGGTTATCTCTAGTGAATGTCGTTTTCCTTTCTACCCCATCCAGAGGTAAATTTGAATGTTTTTCTCTGTGGAGGCAGTATTAATTGAGCTGATTGTCTTCTTCATAAATTTGATGATGATTGTTTCCATGCACTTCTTTTGAAAATGTCATTTAATTTATTAAACATATTTATGTAGCCACCCACTCATACACAGCACATTAAAGTAGATTTATAGAGAAGCTATTGTAATTCCTGAGGCAGTTATACCTTAAATATTACATTTTGCTAAAGTATTATCTTCTTGAATACACAAGAGACAATAGTGTAGCAACTGCTGATATTCGTAAAACTAACAGCAGCTTCTGTGATTATGTACTTTTAAAGCCCCAAATTTCTCAGTTCTTTTTTGAAGAATAATCTGCATTGAGGATGTATAATATTTACAATCCCTCTTTTATGCTATGGTTTTTGTTGAACAAGAGAAGCAATTCTGTCATTTATCAATTTCACATGTTTGGCTTATTTCTAAAATCCTGACAACTCTGAAGTTCATATTTTTGTGATATTTCTAAAACTGCAAACTTTAATCTTAAAACCATTTTTGATTTAATCAGATAAATTTGAGCATTTGCTGATGCCTACCAGCTTAAAAACTACCAGCTTCTAGCTCTTTTAAGCTTGTATTTCAGCATTTTGCACTTTAAGTCTTAAGCTGCAACATTTTCAAAACCCTTCACGTTTTCCTCAGAATGAGGGATAGTGGTAAACATGGCTACATATTGTTTGTTCACAGAGATGCAGAAGATGCCGTTTATGGGAGGAATGGTTACGATTACGGCGAGTGTCGTCTGCGTGTCGAGTTTCCCAAACCTTCCAGAGGTCGGGGTGGAGGCTTTGGTGGGGGGCCTCGTGGGAGGAACGGCCCTCCCTCACGACGATCTGAATTTCGAGTCCTTGTTTCAGGTAGGTTCCCTTTTAGAAGTGACTTCATAGTGACTGGAATCCCTCCGATGCAATCTCCAGTTGTACTGGAGAGAAGATTATCTTGCTGTTACCATATTATATGGTTTCTTTCTTAATACGGAACCGGTCCCTATGGAGGAGCTTTTTAGAACTGCAAAAGGACACTATTCCGATTCAATCCACGGAGGACGTCTTGCTTATGGAGTCGTCATGGTGAATGGTGAGCAAAAACGTCTCCAGATGGAGGCAGGAGTTGAACTCTCGGATGCAAAAAGGGACCACTATATGGGCGGGCAAAGGGAAGGAAGAAAAACTAGAGATCAGTTTTATAGTGTTCACGCCAGAAGGAACAGGCCTTAGATGGTGCTGTGCAATCAAAATGTGTCTTATTAAAACCTGTGAATACAGCTGCACAATATTTGTGTCCTTTATGAAAGGCAATTGACCCGAAATTAGATCCCCTCTATTCAGAGCCTTATGGATTCCTCAAAACAACCTTGATATACCTGGAATAGGTGCCTGTGTCTAGTGAGTTGGGAGACAAATGGAAAAAGTCTTAATCTCACTGGAAAGGAATGGAAGTATTTTGGAGGTTTTGCCATGGTGATCAAATCTCTGAAGAGAATTCAGCACGCTGTGGCCAAACATATGGAATGGCCACTTAACCCATAAAAATATTGCTAAAAACTAAACTAAAATGCCAAGAAGTCTGCATGTTACTGTGGCATCGTGGCTAGAAATAGGAGTATTCTCGGTGAGGAAATGGCTGAATGGCAGTCCCTTCAATTTTGCGGCAGGACCTGGAGACGGAAAGGCTCAACCCCAGGTGTAAGCCTGGGAGGGCAGGGAGGACATCTGCCCTGGCTGTTGGCTTGAAGGGGAGACCTTGCCTTACTAGAGAGTGTTGTGAAGCGTTCTTGAAAACTGCCAGGAAGCAGCAGCATGCTATAGTTTCTTCTGAATATGCTGTGGAACAGGGAACTCACTTCCCTTTATCTTTACAGCAAACTTGTGGATAGTTAACACAGGTATCCTTGCTTCGCTGCCCAAGGATAAGCTATTGGAATCTAAGGACCCAAACACTCTTAGAGTGGGACCCTCATTCTTGGATGGGAATCTAATTTTGAGTACATGGAGTACAATCTATCCAGTCAGAGTTAGGGGTGACATTAAGTTTACACTGGACAAATAGGAGGATTCCTCTGACTACCCAGTACTTTGAATCCTAGACCTACCTAGGAGACTGCCTTGCTGACACGGAGGGCTCACCCTTTGGAGTGGAACTTATTGCTGTTCTGCGGACCCTAATTGTAGCACTGACTCTCAGGAATGAACAGAAACTCTGTGGAAATGGTGGAGCACAGCCATGCCTGGCGTAGCCTCAGCAACTAGTGACATCTCTTTACACAATCTCTTGTGTTTTGTGTTCTCACTGCTCAGGGCTTCCTCCATCAGGCAGCTGGCAGGACCTGAAGGATCATATGCGTGAAGCTGGTGATGTATGTTATGCAGATGTTCAGAAAGATGGAATGGGGGTGGTTGAGTTTCTTCGCAAAGAAGATATGGAATACGCACTGCGTAAACTGGATGACACCAAATTCCGATCTCATGAGGTGGGTTCCTGCCTGGGTGAAGAGCATGTGCGTGTGCCAGTCATGGAGGAACATACGTTAACCTGTCCTTTTGTGATGCTTTCTCAAGAGGCTTCTGAGCACAGTCTAGCAGTAGTCTTGGAAATGGTGGCTTAAACTTTATAAGATTAAGGGTTGCCAAGGCTGTCTGAAACCTACCCCATGACGGTATGGTTAAAAACACTGAAGCAGAAATTAGGTTTTGTGCTTTATTCCTGGAAAATGAGCATTTGGATTACTTGCTTTTAACATCTGAGCAAGTTGATTTCATTTGTCATTCTCCCATTGACAGCCAGCGGGTGAACAAAGATGGCTTACCAGCTGATTGTTTCAATAAGCTTGCCTTCTATTGGCAAGCTGAAATGGTATTTCCCAGAGGAGCAGCTGTGTAGCTCTGTGGCTTACTTAATAGTAATCTTCCCCACCAGTGCTTGGATCTTCCTACTTAAGGTGGTTTGATCTCTACTATAAACCAGGTTATTATTCTTGGGGCATTGCTACTACGCTTGCAACCACCACCTAGTGGCTGGCTTGATCTTCAACCACCCAGTCAATCACAGATGGAGGCTGTTTGTTATGGAATTTTCTTCAAGAATCTGAACTGCAGAAACAGAATTAAGTTAAGATGGACTGGTGAGAGTTCACCAAGACCTTTCCTAATTGTGCTGAAGGACTTCACTAGCCTGCATCCTCTCCTTCTGATAGATTAACTTTGGAACCTGACATCATCACCCTTCTTAGTTACAGAACACTGCAACAATAATTGCTAGCTTATTGCCAAGCACCCAAATAGCGATCATGTGACCACAAGGGCACTGCAATGGCCACAATTACTAGGAGCAGTCATAAAATCCCCTTGTTCAGTTCTGTCAAAACTTTGAACAGTTGCTGTAAGAGGGTTGTTCAACAAGGACTATCTGTAATTATTTTTCGCAAGGTTAATGCAATAACCTGAGAAGTACTCAAAATCCTTCTCCTGCCTGTGATGGCCTACGCAGCCTAGCTGTTCTGTAACAAACTCTCTCTGCAGACCTGATGGGCCACATCTGAATTGGCCTACGGCAGCAATAGGATTTAACCTGCCTGTATACGAAAACTCTTCAGTTCTGAGCCACTTTGTGCATTGGTTTCTCGTCTTCATTTTTGGCATTCATTTATTCATAACACTGACCGCAGGATGTTGTGCCAATCTTTGGATTTTCTCTGTTCTGAATTCCAGGGTGAAACAGCCTATATCAGAGTTTGTCCCGAAAGAAGCATCAGCTACGGCTACTCGCGCTCCCGTTCTGGTTCAAGGAGTCGCGACTCTCCATACCAAAGCAGGGGATCACCGCGCTATTCTTCGCCCTTTAGGCCATTCTGATCGCACCCAATAGGGACTCGTAACAATGTGAACTGAGCTTGTCATTTCTGCTCAAAGAGTTTACATTCCAAAACGGATGGATATAGTCTTTCGTAGGAAGCTTTTTGGTTTTTGTTTTTCTTTCTATTCAATAAAATCTTTTTTTTATGACAACTGTTTTTACTAGGGAAGTGTTGGTAATGAAGTATTATGAACCATTGCCACTTAAAATGCATTTTATTTGAAAAATGTAAGTTGTTTTTGCTTTCCTTCTCAGTGAAGGGACTCATACATGTTAATAGTTTGTCTGCTGGATGGGCTTTAAAAACAGCAGAGCAAGGACTGTTGGTGGTGTTTTGAAATATATTCCAGTGTTTCTGTAACTCATAAGTGGGAGGCTGTCTTTTTGCATAGTCAGGGTAGAAAGTGAAGATAAAACAGCTGACCCTGGTTTTAAAGTTACTTTCTTACTACGTTAAAGAAGCTTTTAAAAAGTTTTTGCTCTCTGCAGGTGTCATACTGGAAACATCAGAGAGATGTTTAAGCTGTTCTACTATAACGCCAGTGCAATTACTTTTACTGGTTGTTTTAATATGTAGTTTCAGAAATTTTTTTATCAAGCCTGGAAGGATTGAGAGACCAGGTTTAATACAATTTAATGACTTAAAAGCAGAAGCTAAAAATTTTGGGAAATGTACTAAGGAGGGTGTGTTCCGTGCTTCTCACTAATTGCAAAATATGTCCAATTTTAGCATTTCTTGGAAGTTTTATGGAAGTCCCATCGTTAATTTGATCCATAAAATAAAATGGATTTCAGTGGTTTTGTGCTTAGTTAACTTGTAAAATGAGATGTTTTATTTGAATTCTGTGTCCGTAACTGTCAACATATTAAGAGCTTATAAGGAAAGATTTGTTTTAGCCAGCTTGCTAGTTTAGGGGAAATGCTGCCAATCTAGGCTTTGAGAATCATATTTTGAGATTTTGCTCATATGAATGGCTGCAAAGATCTAGTCCCAGGTCTTCTATTGAATTAATACCTTATTGCATCATATTAATAGCTGCAGTCATATGAACAGTGGGAGAATAAATGGGAGAATAAAAATAATACCATTTTGGTATCAAATGGCTTAAGCTGCTTGTGTTGTATATGAAATACAATTTATGTACAATAATAAAATAAGTATGTAGCAACATTTGGCTAGAAAAACACAGCAGTATATGTCCATTGCAAAATCAAATGTGGCATATTTGTCAGAAAGTCTGCTTTGCTTACTAAAGAGTGGCTGGAGTTCCAAATGCGACGAGTTAAAAAAAACATGGCTTGTTTGTGGCTTAGTGATTAGATACCCTTAATGTGGTTTGTCTGCACTTATTTTGCATCCTGCAGAATAGCATTACATGGATTTTATTGAGGGGAGATGAGATTTAAGACTTAACACGCCAATTTCCTTTTAAAATAAACGTCTCTCCTGAATTGGACTCTTTTCTATGCAAGGTTTAAATGCCTCTACCTGCTCTCCATAAAGCACAAAAAAACTAGCTGGCCATTTTTGGGCCTTTAGATGCCATACTAACCATAAAACGCTGTTACTGGGCGCACAAAATATTGTATGTCCTAGACATGAGTAGAGAGGTTAGCCTAAACATCATCCTTCATCTAAAAAAGGGCTACACTTCTGTAGCAACTAATTCCCTTCTGGAAGACTGCTCTAAAGACCATGAAAATTGTTCCTCACAAATTTAAATGCTGTATCATATCTTAATACACAGTACCATACCTTTTCTTCTGCAGTAATTAAAAACAGTATAAAAGCAATTATACATTTTATTCAGTTTTCCTGGAAAATATTTTGTTTCATGACTGAACAACTGTATTTGAATTCACAAAGCAAATTTTTGAATTCCTTTTTGCAGAACGTTCTGCCCTCAGTAATACGTGGTCCTTTTGTGTTAGGATTTTTGTTCAAAGATAGTACATGTTTTGTTTATTAATGTCTGCCAGCTGTAGCTGACTCAGACCTCTATTTCAATAGTTTTATACTTAAGCTTTAAGCTACAACAGTTCTGGATACTTTTCATGTTCCTCCTGGACTGACTGAGCAGTGCTGGTCATTATTTGCTCACAGCAATTCAGTTTATAGAGGAATTGTTGCAGTTATGGCCAGTGTTGCCTCTATATTCGGTTTCCCAAACTTTCTAGAGGTTTGGGCCTATGAACTTCCCCATTTCATGACTTTTGATCATGGTCTCTTCACAATTATGTGTCTCTTTTGGTGAAAAGAAATTGGAATTTGCTGATGGAGATTCAGTGATTAAAATATTTAAACACCATAAAATGTACCAGTAAACTTGTGCAAAATTTTAATGTGATCAGAATTCTTGTATGATGTTTAAAAGAAGTTCTAGACATGTTCACACCATACAGCTCTGTAATTAGTATTTTTGTCTCAGCTAAGCAACACCAGTCATTTCAGTTCCTGTTCTGCCCCCCCCCCATTACATGAGGTACCTGATATAAAAATTTGATCTAGATAACAATGCACAATGTGTCTAAAAGCAGTTGGTGATGGCATTTCAAGTCGAATCTTCTATTAAGCGTCTTCCTTGTGAAGAAAACTATTTCTCTCTTCTACCTTTGGCAGAGGGATGTTACCTAGTACAAACAAAAATTGGCAGGAATAAAATACTTTGATAGTTTTGGTATTTTCTATTAGAAATAAAAATTGATGGTCATATTATCCGATATATCATTCAGCTACCGAATATATTATTTTATGAAGGAAAAAGGACTTGTTTCCAAAGAAACAAGCTTCAATTGTGCTCTTAATTGTAAAAATGAACTTCAACACCTTACAAATTTTAAACGGAAAATGTCAGCTTTCAAGGATGTTCATTGCACAGTTCTTTGTGTTGCTTCAAACATACTACTGACCCAATTATACTCTGCAAAATAACTGAAATTAAGAACACGCAATATTGAATTCAATAATTTAGGCAAGTTCCCAAAATCCAGAATGGTATTTCTTAGCAGAGATACAATATACCCACCATTAGGTAAAGGTTCCCCCGCACACGGGTGCTAGTCGTTTCCGACTCTAGGGGCCGGTGCTCATCTCCGTTTCAAAGCCGAAGAGCCAGCGCTTGCCCAAGGACGTCTCCGTGGTCATGTGGCCGGCATGACTAGACGCCAAAGGCGCACGGAACGCTGTTACCTTCCCACCGTAGCGGTCCCTATTTTTCTACTTGCATTTTTACGTGCTTTTGAACTGCTAGGTTGGCAGAAGCTGGGACGAGTAACAGGCGCTCACTCTGTTACGCGACACTCAGGATTCGACCCGCCAAACTGCCGACCTTCTGATCCACAAGCTCAGCATCCTAACCCACTGAGCCACCGTGTCCTTTTATACCCACCATTACTGCCTCCTATATAATGAAATTGGATGCTAAATTCTCTAACGTACTTCTGCATTCACACCGTGAACAAAGCGTTTAAAATTCTACAAGGTGGACTTCCCTGCCCACGCCCTGCAAAACGTTACCTGGTGGAGCGGTGAAATATCCTTCGACCGTCTTGGCAGCGTTATTTAGGAGTTCCTCCGCGCAATTCCCTTCCGAGACACCGTCTTCCCTGAGGTAGAGATGCCTGAGGAACACAAAATCATTCGCCATCAATCAGCCTGCCGGGAAGCTTAGAAACCCGGCAGCTCTACCACGTTTCCCCCTGCGAGGCCAGGAGAAATTACGCAGCTTGCCAAGCCTAGCAGGAGCCGCGGGCGCAAGGCGGGCCCGCTTTTCATCAGAACGGGGAAGGATTCAGCAGGAACGACAGCCTCGCTTCGCCGGCCTTTCGCCTGCAAAAAAAACTCCGCTGCTTCTGAAGGGGCGACGAACGGACCTAAACGGCTTCCCGAGAAGGCCAAATCCGCCTGGCCGTCCCGGTGCGTTGGACAAACCGGAAAGCCGCCAAGGGGGCACGGCCGGGGGGCTCCCGATAGTCACCTGCCTTCCAGCACCGACTCCATGGGCTCGACCCCCTCGGTGTTCACGGCTTGAAGCTGTTCGGCAAAGGCCACCGCGCTCTCCAAACGCCGGACGCCCTCCCAGTCGCGGAAGTCCACCAGCGCCAGCCGCTCCAGGTGATCCAGCAACTCCAAAGTAATTTTGGTCTGCCGGACACATTTTTGGTTTTTTTTTCAAACGGCGCAAAGAAATCCCGGCAAGCTACGGGGCCGCGCTTGGACTGCCGGGCGCTTAGAAAGGGGAGGGAGGGGGATTGGCGGGGACGCCTTTCATTCCGCCGGGAGAGCCCCGAGGAGAAGCCCCGCCGCGGGTGCCGCCGCAGCCCCGAAGCGGCAGAGGGGACGGCCTAGCTGCGCCCTCCCGCCGCCCCGCTCGCTCACCCGGCCGGATCCGGCGTCCCCCGCCGAAGAGGCGCCCCTCGGCCCGAGCGCAGCGCGCCAGGCGCTCCAGCCCCTCCGGGCCCAGCTGGCGGCCAGCATGGGGACGCGCCGCTTCCGCTTCCGGCGCCGAGGCGGAAGTGACGAGGGTGGCCCGCGGGGCGCTGCGTCAGTCCGCCATGAACAGCGTCGGCGAGGCCTGCACGGAGCTGAAGCGCGACTACGACCAGTGCTTCAACCGCTGGTTCGCCGAGAAGTTCCTGAAGGGCGAGGCCGGCGCCGGGGGAGACCCCTGCGTGCAGCTCTTCAAGCGCTACCAGCTCTGCGTCCAGGTGAGGCGGGCCTCGCTGGCGGAAGAGAGGCCGGGGCTGCTCCGGGGAGGCTTCCCCGCCGAGGGAGAGCGGAGCCCGGCGTCCCTCGACCTTGCTCGCTGGAAGACGGGCGGACTTCAACTCCCAGAATTCCCCGGCCAGCAAGTGAGCGAGGCTGAGAGAAGCTCCGCCGAGCCTCTTCAGCGGGCGGGAGCGGCCTTTCCAGCGAGCGCCTCGGGGAGAGAGGCTGCAGCCGGGCGCTTTGGCTTGGCTAGCGGGGAACCGGACAAGCAGAGGCTGCCTGGTTGGGCTGCTGCACGACGGGCTTCCCTGAGTCTCAGCTGGAGGTTTCTGAACTAGGCTGAAATGGGGTTGGGGGCCGGTGGCTCATCCTGTCCTGCCCACCCGCTTCGGGGAGCGGTTATTAAAAGGTTGCCAAATGCCTCGTGAAAAGGGGAACTAGGGAGGGCTCTGTTTGCAGATGCGAAAACAAATTATGCTCCTTTTCTGCAGTTTGGTCATTTATCTTGAGGTTGTCCCGGACTTTTAATTTAATTTTTTAATTTTTTTTTAATTTTAATCCCATTTATATCCCGCCCTTCTCCGAAGACTCAGGGCGGCTTACACTCAAAGCACAAACCAATGTGCTTAGCAATAGCCTTCGTTCTATGTATATGCCTGCTTATTAGGGCTTTCGCCCCCACCCCCAAGCGGCATTATTACAAAGTCAGCTTAATTGCCCCCAACAATCTGGGTCCTCATTTTACCTACCTCGGAAGGATGGAAGGCTGAGTCAACCTTGAGCCTGGTGGGATGCGAACCTGCACTAATTGCAGGCAGCTGGTGTTAACTTAAGGAGGCATTAGCCCACTGCTCCACCAAGGCTCCTTTTAGTGTTTACTATATGTTTGTTTGAACCTCCTTGGCATCTTAAGAATATCTTTCATTTATTTCCCTTTCAGAAAGCTATTAAGGAGAAGGACATACCCATCGAAGGCTTGGAATTCATGGGCTCCAGCAAAGAAAAGTCCGAGAACTCTTCATAAATCTGATGACACATGCAACCTCCTCCCCCCACCCCAAAGACTATGAAAGAGGCAAACTAAAATGAACTGGCTGCCAAACAAGGAACTCACATTAATATTGCTAATGTGGGTGGGGAGATACAGGGTGCTGTTTCCTTGCAAGGTTTGTCTCATCAATCTAGTGACAGCTGCTTCGTTTCCATTGTTACTGGGAAAGGTTTTATCACGATTGCCTGTGTACAGTCACGTGAGAAAGTAAATGCCCCTATTGAAATGTTTGACCAAGGACACAATATAATATATATCATGCGCTATTTAAATCTTTTGGACCGTTGTGAATTTAAATAAATATAAATGCAAATTTTGCATGTAGAAAAAGTATACCCCTCTTTATCACTACCTCAAATGCCTAAAAATAGGGTTTGAGTAGAACGTTGTTGGAATCTTGGAGGAACCTGTCTTTTTAAAGCAACACCCTGTGTTGCTGAAATGTGTGGCGTCACCTTGCCTACCTTGAAAGAATTCTCAGAGGCCTTCCAAAAGGTTATAGAAGCCATTGAGCCTGGAAAGGGTTTTCAGAGATCACCAAACAATTGAGCAGCAATCATGCCAATGATTATCCACAGGTGGAGAAGATTTCAAAAACAGCCAATTTGGCCAGGCCTTTGGTGGTCAGTGACCAAATGAAATGACTCATTGTCCAGCCTAGGGTGTCCCTTTTAGCTTCACCCCAAGTGCAAATGCAAGACCCTGAAAGAAATCCCTAAGAACCTCAGAATTTTATCACATGACCAACAGGTAACTCTTCACTATTGATGTTAAAGTGTATGGCACTACCATTAGAATGAAGCTGCACAAATTAAATCTATATGGGAAGTGTGCCAGGAAACCTTTGCCCTCCAGAAACACCATTAGGACAAGACTATTTTCCTCATAAATACCTAGATGTTGTGGCCTGCGGCTTGGACAACTTTAGACAACTAAAGTCTAAACAAGCTGCTCCAACTCAACCAGTGGAATGTCAGCCTGAGGAGACAGCAACCCAGGAATAGTCTAAGCCTGTTCAAAAGTATCCAACTAACTGGAGCAGTCAAATCATGAGGTGTGCTCCTCCATCAAACACTTGGCAAGTAGAGCAGACAGCGGAGCTCAATAAGGCTCCTTCTCAAATGGGTATGCCTTAATTAAAAGTAGTTGGCTGCAGCCTAGCTTAACAGGCGGCTCTGACTCACGGAAACAACTCTGGTTTCCTGCTCTGTTATTCCTGTGTCTTTTGCTCATGTAAGAAATCTGAAACCCTAGGACTGGCTGAAGAGCTTGATTTACTCAGACCTCTGGACTGAATCTTGCTCTAGCCTGTCCTGTGGAGTGAGGCTACTTAGGCGAGTTTTATCTTCAAAGACCCTGATTTATGTTATTTTTGTCTGCTGAGGTAAATTGCTTATCACCAAGCAACTCTGTGTGTCTTTGGAACCCAAAATGGAACATTAGGCAAAGAAAAGAATTTATGGAACAATTTCCTCTGGACCATTATTGTCCAGATAGTGTTATTTGGCTTCAGTAGAAGACGACATAGCAAAAAGAGTTTGGTATAGTGGGGAAAATGCTGAAGGCACGTTCACCACCTTGAGTTATTTATGAAAATAATAAAACTGGGATGAAGAAACGTGAATAACAAATGAAATGAAAATGAAAATAATAAAACGGATGAAGAAATGTGGTGAATAACAAATAACAAAGGACAGCAACTATTTGTTCATTTTTATAGCTGCCTGTCTGAATAATTCACAAAGTTAAAATTTCACAAGAACCCAACACCGACTGTAAAGCACGGTGGGAGAAACCTTCCGGTTTGGGGCTGCATCGGGCCCGAGCAGCTCCCCATGAACTCTGGACACTTGAGGGTCATGCGAGAGTGTCTCTCAGAAGGTTAGGGCTCAACTGGACCATGCAATGTGACCGTGAGCCTAAACCCCATGGAATACCTGGAGAAAGGGAGAAATTGGGGGGTTTCTGAAGTGGCCAAGTCAAAACCTGGATCTGAATCCCACCAAGATGCTGAGTGGGGGGGGCGGTTTGAGCTTGGCTCTGCATGCAGGAAACCCTCCAACATCCCCAGCTGAAAAAATTCTGCATGGAGGAGTGGAAAGAAATCCATCCACCTTAGAGACGGGTAGAAATGCCCACTTGAGGGAATGTCTGCCAAAGGGGTTAGTGGTGGGCCTTGGAGCTGTGGGGGTGGTGGGTGGTGGGAGAAGTTCCTTTTTCCCACAAGGAAATGGCCGTATCTGCTAATTATTGCAGAAATGATGGCAAAGTCCATTTTTCATAGGCTATTTTGTTCAATTAAATCATCCATCTATTGTTTGAAGATAAAATATTGGCATGTCCACATAACTACATGGGGTATATTTACTTTTTCACATGACTGTAGCTCATCACCTTCCCTGTATTGGCCAAGGCAGGTGGATCAAGGCTAAGCAACATATTTTGGGTGTGTATGTGTGTGTGCTGTGCTTGTAGACAATTTGTAGCTTGCAATTCCAACGTGTTATGTCCCAATAATAAATAAAATGAACACTTCGGAGGGGGCAGGTAGAAGTGTTGTGAACTCCTGGATCAGTTGCCTCTCTTGAAGAATTCTGCCTGTCTGAATAAAAAGAAGGAGCGCTCCCATCTGTCTGGCTAAGGCTGTGTGGATGCCCTCAAGCCCTCTGAAGGTGCCACAAAGACAAGATACCCTTGGTATAAAGATCCCTCGCACAGGCCAACAGTACAGCCACATACTGATACTGCACTTTGGTTACAGATACTCCCATGTTACACCTTTGCTCCGCGAGCTGCATTGGCTGCCGGTTGTCCTCCGGGTGAGATTCAAGGTGTTGGTAATGACTTACAAAGCCCTACATGGCATGGGTCCGGATTACCTACGGCAACACCTGCGGCCAGCGTCAACTTCCCTCCGTCCAGTGCGCTCCCACAGAGAGGGCCTCCTCAGGGTGCCTCCAATCAAAGAATGTCGATTGGTGGCCCCCAGGGGGAGGGCGTTCTCTGTGGGCGCGCCAGACCTGTGGAACCGCTTGCCGGTTGAGCTCCGGATGGCCCCCGACCTTCGCTCCTTCCGGTGCGATCTAAAAACGTATTTATTTGAGCAATCCGACCTGGTTTGATGGGTTAGGGCAGGGGTTTTAATATGTTTTTAATTATTGTTTTAAATTTGGGCACTATATTTAATCGTTTTTTAACTTTTGTATTCTGCTTTGATATTTATTGCCCTGTACACCGCCCTGAGTCCTTTGGGAGAAGGGCGGTATAAAAATATAATAAATAAATAAATAAATAATACTGATACTGCACTTTGGTTACAGATAATACAATGAGGGGAAAATATTTGATCCCCTGCTGATTTGCCCACTGACAAAGAAATGATCAGTCTATAATTGTAATGGTAAGTTTAACAGTGAGAAACAGAATAACAACAAAAATCCAGAAAAACGCATTTCAAAAAAGTTCAAAATGAGTGAAATAGGTATTTGACCCCTTCACAAAACATGACTTAGTACTTGTTGGCAATCACAGCTGTCAGACATTTCTTGTAGTTGGCCACCAGGTTTGTACACATCTCAGGAGGGATTTTGTCCCACTCCTCTTTGCAGATTTTCTCCAAGTCATTAAGGTCTCAAGGCTGATATTTGGCAGCTCAAACCTTCAGCTTCTCCACAGATTTTCTATGGGGTTACGGTCTGGAGACTGGCTATTGCTAAGCACATTGGTTTGTGCTTAAATTGTAAGCCGCCCTGAGTCTTCGGAGAAGGGCGGGATATAAATGGGATTAAAATAAAAATAAAAATAAATAAAATAGTCCACCACAGGACCTTAATATGCTTCTCCTTGAGCCATACTTTGTTGCCTTGGCCGTGTGTTTTGGGTCATTGTCGTGCTGGAATACCCATCCATGACCCATTTTCAATGCCCTGGCTGAGGGAAGGAGGTTCTCACCCAAAATTTGATGGTACTTGGTCCCCGTCCATCGTCCCTTTGATGTCGTGAAATTGTTTTGTCCTCTTAGCAGAAAAACACACCAAAGCATAACGTTTCCACCTCCATGTTTGACGGTGGGGCAAACTTCAGACAGGCCTGTACATGTGCTTTCTTCAACGAGGGGACCTTGCGGGCACTGCAGGATTTCAGTCCTTCATGGCGTAGTGTTACCAATTGTTTTTTTGGTGACTATGGTCCCAGCTGCCTTGTGACCATTGACAAGATCCTCCCATGAAGTTCTGAGCTGATTCCTCACCATTCCCATGGTCATTGAAACTCCACAAGATGAGATCTTGCATGGAACCCCAGACCGAAGGAGAGTGACAGTTATTCTGTTTCTTCCATTTGCAAATAATTGCACCAACTGTTGTCACCTTCTCAGCAAGCTGCTTGGTGATAGTCTTGTAGCCCATTCCAGCCTTGTGTAGGTCTACAATCTTGTCCCTGACATCCTTGGAGAAGCTCTTTGGTCTTGGCCATGGTGGAGAGTTTAGTCTGATTGATTGCTTCTGTGGACAGGTGTCTTTTATACAGGTAACAAGCTGAGATTAGGAGCACTCCCTTTAAGAGACTGCTCCTAATCTCAGCTTGTTACCTTTATAAAAGACACCTGGGAGCCAGAAATCTTGCTGACTGATAGGGGGATCAAATATTTCACTCATTAAAATGGAAATCAATTTATAACTTTTTTGAAATGTATTTTGTTGTTATTCTGTCTCTCACTGTTAAAACAAACCTACCATTACAATTATAGACTGATCATTTGTCAGTGGGCAAATGTACAAAATCAGCAGGTGGTCAAATATTTTTTTCCCCTCACTGGATATCCCACCACCAAGATCGCTATAGGATGCAGTCACACTCTACAGCTATTTATCACATTGTGAATTTTTTCAAGCAGTACTGGATCACAGATTTGAAAGTGACTTCAGGGATCTTGAAGTTTATCTGCTTGATTTGCAAAACAATTTTGGACAAAGGGTTCTTCGCTCTCTGAAGACTTCTGGCGAAGGGAAACTTAAAAAAAACTATTAGATTGGCTGATAGCTGTGACCATCGAGAAATTCCTCCTGGTATCTAATCAAATGTACTTACTCAGAATCTAGTTTTCAACATACTGATTCTGGTTCTGAGCTCAAGGCTATCAAACTTCAAGTCTGGCCCCTCTTTTATATGACAATGGTTTACAACTCTGAAGCCTCCTATCGTATTTTACCTCAATTTTCTTTCTTTTCTTTAAGATAAACTCACCTAGGTCTTTCAACTATTCCAAAGGCTTGGCAGCTCTCCTCTGAACTTACTCCAGTTTTCAGTTTGTGTTTTAAATTGGAGCGCCTAAACTGGGAAGACTATTCTAAGAGAAGAGCAGGGACTTCTGCAATGTGAATTCTATGTTCCTGTTATTGCATCTCAAAACAGCGCTTGCCCCTTAGTAGCTGCACTACACAAGTCAGGTCTAAATATTGCTGAAAGAATTAACCATCGCAAGATGAATCATTCTGCTTTCACTAAAATGACAGGTTACTCATTATCTTGTCAGTTTCCTTTCTGGAAACGTACTTCTTCAGAAAATAATTTGTTCTAATACCAAGCAATCTTGACCGGTATCCGTTTGTATCACTTATCTTAACAAACTTGAGCCCGCTGCTTTCCCGCAAAAACAGTGCTACTTAATTTTTAATCTATGAAGCTCAACAATGCCCCCCCTTTGTGATAGGATAATAGGCATTGATACAAAGTTTTTTAAAAAAAAATCAATGAAAGATTTGGCTAGAATATTTTTATTTCAGGAGACTTCTACAGGAAGAACATCAACTGTGAGAAGTCAGAATAAACAATGTAGCATATGCAGATTATGGTCCCAGCTTCAATTCTGGTCCAGCTACCTTTAATGGTCCATGCTGTGGCTGTGGTCCACTTGCCTAATGGTCACTCTTCATAGCCAGTTGGAAGTGCATTGACATGTGGATTATGGAAAAGAGTATGGTTCCCATCACCCCAAGGGAAGGGCTGCGAAGAAAAAAGAGGTGGTAGTTTTAGCTTCCTAAATTACATAAATTAAGATCTCTGTGATGGCTTTTTGACCAGCAAAGTGGCAGCAGCCAGCCAATATTATCTCAAAAAGCTAAACTTGGTCAGATGTAAATAGTAGAGAGGTGGGGGACCACTAGAAAAATCCCAGGTTGTAGACTAGGCTGAGAAGTCAAAGTGGCGGTGTGTGTGTGTGTGTGTGTGTGTGTGTGTGAGAGAGAGAGAGAGAGAGAGAGAGAGAGAGAGAGAGAGAGAGAGAGAGAGAGAGAGAGAGAGAGAGAGAGAGAGAAAAGAGAGAGAGATCAGAAGGCAAACTACTTCCACAATGCGGCCAAGAAACCTGCATGGATATTTTCAAGAGATTACCAGGGAGCCTTAAGTATGGTAGGTGATTTTTAAAAATAATTTTCAAACATCAATTCTTGAAGATGTTGGCAAGCTGAATGTGCAGAACAATAGTTTTGTTTGGCAATAATGGAAGGATTTTTTTTAATTTGGCATCCACTGTGGTATATATCAGAAATAAGTGGAACTTTTTCTATTTTTGTCAATGTGGCTCAGACAGCAATTGGTCCAATGAAGATCATGCACAAGGACTGAATGTACAATAAATCAACAAACTGGATGAGAAACTGATTTTTCTGTAGTTGAAATGAAGCTCACTTCTCATCAAAATTTAGTTGTGAACTTTATATATTTGCCTCACCCTTAAAATTTGTTGTGAGCCAATAAGAGTTCAGGATACTATAAATAACTATAACCAGTTTCCCAATAGATAGGCAATGTAATTCTCACCCTACTTCAAAACCCAAGTGTAGGAGAGACTGTTATAAGAAGGGAAATACGAGTAGTCCTCAACTTACAACTGTTCATTTAGTGACCATCTGAAGTTACAACGGCACAAAAAGTGACTTATGACCATTGTTCACAGTTACTTTCAGTACCCCCATGGACACATGATCACAGTTCAGACACATGGCAACTGACTCATGCTTATGACAGTCGCACTGTCCCAGGGTGTCCTGTGATCACCTTTTGTAACCTTCTGACAAGCAAAGTCAACATTGAAGCCGGATTCGTTTAACAACCACGTTAACTGCAGTGATTCACTTAAGAACTGTAGCAAGAAAGGTCTTAAAATGGAGCTAAACTCACTTAACAAACATCTCACTTAGCAACAGTAGTCTTGGGCTCAATTATGGTTGTAAGTTCAGAACTACCTGTATTAGATGAGAAACAATGGACGTCTAGGTCCATGAGTCATACAAGAGCAGAGGTTGCCTACCCCTGGTCTAGGCCATGCTTTTGGGATCTGATCCAACCCATCTAAACCTCAGTTTTTGCAACTGTCTGCAAATGACTCTCAACAGTCAGCACAGAAGAAGTCTAGAAACAATGCAAATTCAGTACCTTGGTCCGGATGTAAAGATGCTTGTAAGGAATAAATTCTGGCCTTTCATGATGCGTTTCTCTTTTCAGGTAACAATTTAGCTGGCAGATAGCAACGGAAGGAAGAGCAACCACAAAAGACAAGATTTTCCATAAACGATCTAATTGATTGAATTCAAACACAAGCAGAAAGTCAAGGAATGTTCTTTGCAATGAATGAAAATACAGGACCAATAGAATCAACTATCTGAGCCTTTTAATTCAATTTACAGACAGTGCAATGAAAAAGTGCTGCAGGATAGCATAACTTTCCAGTAGGAGGAAAAAGTGCAAGATGCTTATTAGTTTGGAGTTACTTTTTGATTATAGAGCGGCCCAATTCAGAAAAAGGTGTTAAGCTAAAATTGGGCTGCTTTGTGCTTTAGCATTTTCTATGACTTGGCCAGGACCTATTTTTAGTTCCCACATGGCAATTCAACAAAAACATATCTAGACCAGGAAGTTCAAAGCTCAAGCCACTGCTGCATTAACTTCCTGCTTAATGCGAAGATAATTTTTTCTCCACCCCAGCCCCTCCTTTCCCTTACCATTTCCAGAATATTATCAGCAAGAGAAATCCAGGTAAAGAGTTAGGGTTAGTGTCGGTATTTTACAAATAGATGTCCTAAAGATCAGTCTCAAAATAGTAATTTCTGGAATAAAGATAACTGGAATCACTAACATCTTTATCTGTGTAATTTAGCGTCTCACATTTCCCCCATTTTACGTTATTTAGATTTCTTAGAGCCAGCCCACTCCCAAATAGTCTGCAGCGCGTGCTGTGAAAATGCTTCCTGTTTTAATGAGGGGGGTTTTTTTGGGGGGGGGAGGCCCTAAACAGCTGTGTAAATATAACACAAGAATATAGCCACGGCTATATTCACACACACACACACCCTCACCGAACTGGTTTACTGCATTAACCCGTTCCCCAGATTCAATGTGCTAAGCACATTGTGCTTTAGATTGTAAGCCGCCCTGAGTCTTCGGAGAAGGGCGGGATATAAATGGGATTAAAATAAAAATAAATAAAATCCCCTCAACCACGGACTAGCTCCACGGGCTCAGTTTGCACAAACGTGCCAAGTCGTGAAGAGCTGACCACGTTCAGCGCATCGTCCACAGGCTGCCCCTCTAGTCCAGGGGTCGGCAACCTCGGCTCTTTTATGACTCGTGGACTTCAACTCCCAGAATTCCTGAGCCAGCTATGCTGGCTCAGGAATTCTGGGAGTTGAAGTCCACGAGTCATAAAAGAGCCGAGGTTGCCGACCCCTGCTCTAGTCCCAGGCAGCACCGAGCCCGCTGGGCGTCGCCCAAGGGCTGCCTCCGGGAGGCGGCGAGCGGAATCTCCGGCCGCGGTTCGCCCAGCGGGGATCCTGGGCCGTGCGAGTGGCCGTCCAAGCTTCTCGGGGAGGGGGGCGCCTGGCCTACCGCGCCCCGCCGGCCAAGGCCCCGGTACGAGGAGAGGGAACAAGCGCAAGGTCACCCGGTCAACCCGCCCGTCTCCACGCACCGGTCGCGTGGTGCTTCTCCGGCTCCGCCGCCGCCGACATTGCCCGCTTCCAGCCCGGCCCGGCCCTCAGCCGCCGGGAGAGACCGCCGAGCGCCGCCATTGCCACCTTCTCCCGCGTCCTCAGGAGGGTCGCCCGGAAGCGGAAATAGAGGGGCGGGCGGACGGGCGGTGACGTCACGGCCCCGCCGAAAAGACGCGCCCCGCAGCAGGCGTAGACTTTCCAAGAAGAGTCGCGCGCATGCGGGGTGCTTCCGGGTCCCTCTCGAGGGCGGCTGGGCTGGCTGAGGAATTCTGGGAGTTGAAGTCCACAAGTCATAAAAGGGCCAAGTTTGAAGACCCCTGGCGTAGAGTCTGCTTGATCGCTCTGCTAAACTGAGAAACCCAAAGAACAAATTTGGAAAATGGGCAGAGGGACATAGAACAAAAGCAGAATGTCAGATAATGGTCATGGGTGGGGCATGTTGTCAGGAAGATCAAGGCCCCAGAATGAGCCGAGGCTCGCAGCAAACACCAAAACATTTTCAGAGGATTCTTGAAGGATGTGCTGAGCAAGAAGAAAGTCCCTGGTAGGAGATGGTGAAAGAGACAATTAGGAGAAAGCCAAACTGTTTAATTCCAACTTTGCATCTGCCTTTTCACAAATGTGGCTGAGCCTATCAGAAGCTGGGCCGGGGGGCAGAAGGAAAAGGCAGATCAAAATAGGCAAGGAAGCGGTGAGAGAACCCCGGAATGAATTCAACTCGCTGGATTGCATCCCAGGGTGCCTCTAAAAGAACTGGGGGTTGGCAGGGGATACTGACAGTGACCTGTGAGCTCCTGGAATGCAGGAGCAGAGGCAGAAAAAGGGAGAAGAACCAATATTGTTCCAGTCTTTTAAAAAGGGGGGGGGGAAATGGAACCAGGAAATGAGCTTAACAGTAATGCCTGGGAAGGTTCTAGAACAGAATATCAAACAGTAGATTTGCAAGCAAGTCCCTTGCAAAGGAACAAAGGGATTGCTAAAAGACAGAGTGGTTTATTAAAAATAGATCATACCAGACTTGTATTTTTTTCCCAAAGTAAATACATTTGTAGACCAAAGGGATGCTGGGGATGTGGTGTACTTAGACTTCAGTAAGGCATTTGGGAACCGTGTGGAATGGATGGTCCCCAGTGCTTTTTGTGTAAAAGAAAAAGGTGCCGGAACTCACACATGTCATACAACCTGCCTTGCCTACCCTACAAGGTTCCATCCAAAAAAGGTGCCGGAACTCCGTTCTGAGCCTTCTATGACAAAAAAAGCCCTGATGGTCCCACAGCCAGATCGATTCCTGGTTGCTCAATCAACCTTAATAGATCTTGGTCTGCATGGAGGAAAACATCTGTTCTCTGCCTTTTTCTTTTCAGCATTTTCATAAATGACTAGCCAATGGCACAGAAGTGATGCTCGTCAAATTTCCAGACAAAAAAAGTAGGAAGGGGATTGCTAACGAGTCAGAAAACGGGCTCAGAAGGCCCTTGAATATTGGCCCCTATCCAACAATATGCAGTTCAGTTGTGAGAAATGTAGAGTTGTGCACTTAGACAGGAGACATCAGGCCACAGAGCCAAGACAGAGAGTGCTCATCTCACCAATCCTACAGGTAGTTCTCAGCAACCACAACTGGGGCTGGCAACGTGTTCCTTAAGTGAAGCAATTACTAAATGAAACTGTGACGTGCTGCTTATGATCTTACTTTAGCTTTGCAGACATGTGAAGGTCATACATGAAAGAATTGGAAGTAAAGTTGCTTTTTCATGACGGTCACAACTGCAAATGTTTGCTAAATGAGGCAGTCACTAAATGAGAACTGCCTGTACTTCAGGAGTTCCTAGCTTGGGAGGGGACAGAACTAGATGACCTGTAAAGTCCCTTCCAGTCTCAGTATTCTACGATTCTATGGTTAATCCAAGTACAATACCTCGAATTAATTTCTATATTAGTGCAACAATGGGAGATAAACAAACAAGCATATAAAAACACAGCCTTTCCAACAGCAGAGATATGGGAAATAAGTAAAAAGATCAATAAAAGAGACTTAGAAGACAAAAACAGCATAGAAGAATGCTGGAATATCGGGGGCACAGATCTCTGAGTGTTGAAACTTCCATAGAAAGAGCATTGAATTTGTATCAAGACATCCGATTTTGCTTCATTGCAATTTGATATTTTTATTGATGTCACTTCACCAGCACTCAGTCAAAAGGTGCCTTTTTTCCGATTTGTATTCTGCTCAGAGAATGTCGTTCTCGAGATGTCCAAAAGTGCTGTGAATGAAATATACATTTGGGGTCTGCAGTGATTCAGGATGAGGCAGAAAGGGGGCTAAGGAAATGATAAGATAAGATAAGATAAGATAAAATAAAATAAGATAAGATAAGATAAGATAAGATAAGATAACCTTTATTGTCATTTGTTTTTATTGTGGGCACAACGGCACACATCAAAAATGAAATTTAGTTGCCTGCTCTCAAAGTGAAACACATACACGATACACACCTAAACATACTATATACAACATATGTACAGACCAGTGATGGCGAACCTTTTAGAGACCGAGTGCCCAAACTGCAACCCAAAACCCACTTATTTATCGCTGGGTGCCAGGTGAGCGTGGCCTACTGGGTGGGTGTGGCTGTGATGGTCATGGCAGATTGGGTGGGTGTGGCCAAGGTGGGTGTGGTCACCTCAATGTCGCACGTGGGGAGGGACACCTGTGGGGGGGCAGGGTTGGGGGAGATCCAGGGGGTCTCTGGTAGGTGTGGCGGTAGGCAGGAGGCTCATCCTGTGGGACAAAGCGAAGTAGGGCGGGGTTACCATTGCGATGGGGCGGCTGCTGCCTGACACCATCGGCTCTCGCACACAGAAGCCAGCGAGCGCATGGGGGCCGACAGTGTCTATCAATAGCCACAGCCTGCCAGCCCCTCAATCGGTGCACTCTGGGGCTCCACAGCCCATCGCCAGCAGTTCAAAGAAGCCGCCTCCGAGATGGATGGTCGGCCGACAGCTGAGGCGGCGATGCAGTGGGTCGTGCCTGGGAAAGGGTCGGGGTGGGGGGGGGAGGGAAACCAGCCATGCTGGGATGCATCCAGCCACGTGGAACCTCAGCAAGTTAGCATGTGGCTGGTTGAAGAGAGACAGTTGCCACCTCTGAGGCATGGTGCGGGTGCCCACAGAGAGGGCTCAGAGTGCCGCCTCTGGCACCCGTGCCATAGGTTCGCCACCACTGGTATAGACCCACACCCCTACATATACATAACAAATGAATATTAAATACTGTCCATCTTGAATACATAACGGAAGGAGGAAGCCTGAGAGTTCACAAGGTTAATGCTGCATGGAATGAAACTGTGGCTGAATCTGGATGTTCTGCTGCGGATACCACAGAGCCCCAATCCCCCCAGAAGGTAACAAGGAAAACAGGGCGTGAAGAGGATGTGTAGTGTCCCAGATAATCTTACGGTGTGGGGATCTGATGGTCCATCTGTCTGCAAGTCCTGAAAGAACCACATTGCCCTCGGTGCCCTGCAGTTTTTCTCCGCAGGTGGACTCTGATCCAACTCCAGGTTGGGGGGGGGGGCGCACAGGCTGCAAAGCCCTGTGAGATATTCCAGTTGTTGTCTCCTTCCTAGTCTGGGCAGCAAGTAAAGACTGTTTAAGTTTGTTTGTTTGTTTGTTTGTTAGAATTTAAATAAATGCTTCCCAAACTCTCCCTTCAAGATGGGGCAGGCAGCTGGCTGGCTTCCTTGCGAGGTTGCCATGACTTCCCCTTTGCAACTGGAATTTGGTGGGATGGCTTTCGGCAAACTGCACTCTTAATTTGAATGGCAAATTGCTTAGAAACAGTTTCTCACTCTCTCTAAGATTAAGGGTGAGGGTTAAAAAGGAAGAAGCTGATGACTGAACAGATGAACTGCATAAAATGTAACTGCAAGTTACATTTTATAAATTTTGTTACCTACAGCATGTTAACAGTAGGATGTTGCTATTAAAGGAAGCTTCTGGATTAGGTTTCAATATCTAAGAGGTGGAATAAGACGTTGACCTTTAATTTCTTGCTGCTGAGCCAAGAAAAGGGTTATCAAAGCCAGCTGAAGAAAACGTCACACCCATCTTCACATAACTTGCAACACCCAAAGAAACGCACAGTATTTCAGTTCAAAACAGTGGTCCAGGAGCCACCAACTGCTCAGGCTGCTTTCCCACAACAGGGTCCTGGTCCTTCTCATGTTTGTGACCCCAGCAAGAATTTATCAGCATCGTCAGAAAAATCTGTCTGAGTGTTGGGAATCTATAGAAAGGAGGGGCCATATTGGTGGTGCATACGTGGGCCAAGAGGCTGTGCTAGAACACCAAACTGCAGAAGCCACAATGGGAGAAGCGCCATGCAAGGCCTTCTAAAGCAAACCCCCAGTTCTGGGATGACTGTTTTCCAGAACTGGATTGATTCCTGCAACCAGAAAGGAGCTGGGCCCAAGAACGGAGCAGAACCAGCTTCTCCACCAAGGAGGGACAGTCAACAGAAGATAGCAGTTATCCTGCTCCTCCATTTTGGAGGACAATGAGGCAATGTTGTAAAAGTTGTAGGGAGGAGAAGGGATGAAGAAGTGGATAAGGGGTGAGAGGGGGGGGAGGGAAGCAGAGAGAAGTCCACAAATGTAGTGAGGTGAGTGTAACAGATGGATGAAGGAAGAACTGATATTTCAGTTTATTTTGACTTACCAGAAGTCCGTTGTAATTTGCTTTACATGTTTTTTTTTATTATTTGTTGTAGGTTACATCAAAGACAAAGGAACAGTCATCAGTGGTTCATCTGTCTCCTGCTCTTTCTGGAACCTACTTTACCGTCACATTTATCGTTGGAATATATAGCTTAGGCGTGAGAACATCATTCTTTCTCTTTCTGGACAAAACCTCTTTTCTTGATGCTGCTATTAGAGAAAAGTTTCTTGGAGTGCAGATGGGACTTTCTCTTGAACTAGAGCCCATCTACTTATCAAGGCAAATAGCTAAGAAGTTAACATTCCTCTTTGTTCTCCCATCCCAGGGACTTTGCAGCTGCTTTTTGGATAAACAAAATTGCACCAACCACGTGGATTGCTGAACCCTGCAAGGACCAGCTTCCAAGATTTGGCTGCTTTTGATGTTCCTCTCTGCAGATATTGGCAGAAAATCCTAGAGTAGTGTTTCTCAACCTTGGCAACTTGAAGCTGTGTGGACTTCAACTCCCAGCTTTGTTGACTGGTGGATTCTGGAAGTCCACACAGCTTCAAGCTGCCAAGGTTGAGAAACACTGTCTTAGAGTGTAAACTCAGATTCTGTAGTCAGCCCTGCTCCGACAGCAGCCTCAGCAGCCATTCCTCAAACCCCTTCTGGAGGCAAGAATTGGCCCAAAAAATGTGAGAAAAAGGCAGGAGTTTTTGAAGGATGAGCAAAGCCACCCAACACCCTACTTACGGGAGCACCTGCGGCCAGCATCAACTTCCCTTCGTCCAGTGCGCTCCCACAGAGAGGGCCTCCTTAGGGTGCCGGCGGTCAAAGAGTGTCGACTGACGGCCCCCAGGGGGAGGGCATTCTCTGTGGGCGCGCCAGACCTTTGGAACCGTTTACCGGTGGAGCTCCGGATGGCTCCCGATCTTCGCTCCTTCCGACGTGACCTAAAAACATATTTATTTGAACAAGCCGGCCTGGTCTGATGGGTTTGGGGTATTTTAAATATTATTGTACTAATTTATTGGATTTGAGCTGCAGTATTTAATTTTTTTTAACTTTTTTATATTGTATTTTATTGTATTGCCCTGTACACCGCCCTGAGTCCTTCGGGAGAAGGGCGGTATAAAAATTAAATTATTATTATTATTATTATTATTATTATTATTATTATTATTATTATTATTATTATTATTATTATTATTATTATTATTATTATTATTATTATTATTATTCTGGCACCTTGAAGAATCCAGGGGTGTCCTCAGGATATGGACAGAAAGCTCCAGATGGTGGCTGCACATAAAAAAGAGCAAGCAGAACTTCGATTGCACAATCACAGCTGGCATCTTTTTCAACGCACGTTTTGAACACCCCTGTGAAAGACTAGCAGAGTAACTATCAGACACACACCAATGTGTGCGTTAGCTTCACGTATCCCAGGAATGACCCCATTTGAGACTTTGGAAAAAGTGCAAAGGAGAGCAACAAAACGAGGACTGGAGACAAAAATATATGAAGAATGGTTGCAGGAACTGCGTATGGATAGTCTAGAGAAAAGAAAGACCAGGAGTGACATGGTAGCAATGTTCCAATATTTGAGGGGCTGCCACAAAGAAGAGGGGGTGTCAACTTATTTTCCAAAGCCACAGAAAGCAGGACAAGAAACAACGGATGGAAACGAATCAAGGAGAGAAGCAACCTGGAACGAAGGAGAAACTTCCTGACAGGGAGGACAATTAACCAGTGGACCAACCTGCCTTCATCACTGGAGCTCTTTAAGAAAAGACCAGACAGCCATTTGTCTGAAATGGGATAGGGCAGGGGTAGGCAACCTTGGTGGAGCAGTGGGCTAATGCCTCCTTAAGGAACACCAGCTGCCTGCAATTAGTGCAGGTTCGAGTCCCACCAGGCTCAAGGTTGACTCAGCCTTCCATCCTTCCGAGGTAGGTAAAATGAGGACCCAGATTGTTGGGGGCAATTAAGGTGACTTTGTAATAATGCCGCTTGGGGGTGTGTGAAAGCCCTAATAAGCAGGCATATACATAGAATGAAGGCTACTGCTAAGCTTGTAAGCCGCCCTGAGTCTTCGGAGAAGGGCGGGATATAAATGGAATTAAAATAAAAAAAATAAATAAAATAGGCAACCTCGGCTCTTTTATGACTCATGGACTTCAACTCCCAGAATTCCTGAGTCAGCTATTGCTGACTCAGGAATTCTGGGAGTTGAAGTCCATGAGTCATAAAAGAGCCGAGGTTGCCTACCCCTGGTATAGGGTCTCCTGCTTGGGCAAGGGGTTGGACTAGAAGACCTCCAAGGTCCCTTTCAGGTCTATTCTGATAGATTCTGATTGATTTAATCTTTGTGGACCTTGAAAGAGATACCTGGGGGAGAGAGGGAGAGTGTGAGAACAATGAATCAATAGAACAATGTGCTTCCCTGGCTTGTGGGTGCTGGAGATTTTCACTGGAGATTTCCAAAAGACCTGCAAAGTCTCTTCCAGCCCTCTAATAAATACTCTGCTCTATTATTTCTCTCTGCTTTGGATGTATCTGGTGCTGAAACAGATCTGGAACACGCAGTGGCTCCCTCCTTTGCAACTCACATAATGGGCTGCTGTAATTTGGGATGAAGTCACTCTGCATCTTTGCCTTCCCTTTTGTCTCTGCTCGGGAAGATTTACAAAGCCAGAAGCAAATCGGGCAAAGTCTTTTTGACCAGAGGTGAGGGTGGTGTGTGAGAAGACCCCATGGGGAGGCCTACCTCCCACGCTGCTGCTTTCAACGCTGACCAAAGAAGAAGAAGAAACTCAATGGTCCGTTTGCAGCCGTTAATCTGCCTTGCTGCCGAACCAGGCAGAGCAAAGGAGAGGACCAGGCATGGCCGCATCTCTTTCCCCCCCCACCCCCCACATCCCCCTTCTCCCCTCTTGGAAACTCTTGCATGTCTTCCATCCCATTGTGTCCTCTCCCCCTCCCCCCCCCCCGCCAGTCCCCTTCTTTTGACAAACCACTCCATGCCTTTGCCAGGGAGGGGAGGGAGGGTGGAATGCCATTGTCCCTCTCTAAAGAACAATCTGGGCATCTTATGCAAATCTTTATTGGAAGATCCTGGGAACTGGGTCTCCAGAGAGGAGGGGGAGAGGCCGGGGGGGGGGGGGGTGGAGGGCAGGAGGGAGATCTTTGGCAGGCCACTTCAGGAGCAATTCAGGCTGAGCTCTTTGCTTTGCACTGCTCCCTTTTCAAAGAGAACGCCACCCATGGCGGATGTGTGGGTGTGTACACTCCTTCTGGTTACCGGTGTCTATTCAGCCGGGAGTGAAACAAAAGAGGATCAAAGGGGACATTCCGAAGCCTCCTTTACTCTTGGGAAGCCCACCAGCCTGACCTTACTAAGCCTAGAATTGACCCCGTGCCGTCTGAGCTCCGGTCTTTCTGGTATTCTTAGAATAACTGAGAAACCTAGTCTTCTCTAGCCTATTCTGCTTGTTGTTTTTCTTTTACTAGAACATCAAAATCAGCTACCCAGATGGGGGCAGGGGGCAGAGGCTGGATGGTGTAGTTAGAACATGTTGGAATTTCCTGACGGTGAGAGCAATTAACCAGTGGAACGGCTTGCCACCAGAAGTTGTGGGTGTTCCATCAATGGAGGTCTTTAAGAAGAGATGGGACAACCATTTGTCTGAAATGATGTAGGGTCTCCTGCTTGGGCAAGGGGTTGGACTAGAAGACCTCCAAGGTCCCTTCCAACTCTGTTATTCTTAGATTTGCTTTTCAGATTCTTATAAGAGCTCCCTGTGTAGATATACATCTTTATAATTCACTCTGTTTAGGACCTGCTTAGCCCAGCCTGCCTGGATATTTGCCCTAAAGGTTAGAATCCCTAGTTAAGCCCAGGAATTTGTTCTCAGAAGGAGAGATGACACCAAACCTTGACCTGTTCATGCAAAAATCAATTGAAAAGTAACTGTCCTCCCGCTTCCCAGTTGCTGTCTTCCCTTCGGTGGCCTCATTGGGCTGGAGAAATTAATGCACTTTAGCAGACAGGTTTGCCAATCTGCCTTGAAACACACAGAGCCACACAAAGAAGGCTGAATCGGAGATGGTGGAAGTCAACCTTAAGTCCCAGAAAAGCAGAGGCTGGAGGAGACCTGGTTGATAATGCTGAAGCAGAGAGATTGCTTTGAAGGCCCATGCTCTGAGATGAGCTGGCTGGTTTTCTCCTTGCAGAATGGCTGATAAGATCCAGAGCAGCGTCTTAACCTTGGCAACTTTAAGATGCATGGACTTCAACTCCCTCTCTGGGAGTTGAAGTCCATATTTCTTAAAGTCTGTAAGGTTGAGAAGCCCTGGCCTAAAGGAATTAAGTGACATCTCTAATGGCCATTCAGTCACAGGCCACAAACAACTTTCTGGGCAGGCCAATGTGCCACCCACATTCTCCATTTTTTTCACCGGCCTCTCCTTTCCTTCTCTGACGAGCAGTCAGAAAAATAAGAAAGGCAAGTTGTAGTTTTCCTGACCACTTTTTGCAAGAAGTTCACGTCAGGCAGCCTTGTGCGCTGAAAGGAAGCAAATCCTTCCCGTCTCTTGCTTTTCTTAAGGACTGCTGACCTGGGTTTAAAGCTGGCAGATGGAAGAGAGAGATTCCCTTGAGGCTAAGGACGGCTCATCTTTGCAAGACCGGAGCTGGTGTTCAGCTGGGCTGGGCTGGGCTGGCAGAATGGCTTCATGTTTTGCTCTAATGTCAAGGAAGGCCCTTGCTAATGGTTGGCTGAGCTGCTGAGAACAAAGCTGGCAGAAGAATATTAGGATATGGGGGTGGGGGTTTCTTATGTTGGGGGGAGGACATTGTAGGGCAATGAAGGAGGCACCTTGGACCTCAGGGGGACTTGCTGGAGGAGAAAATGGAAGCAGGTGGCTATGGAAAAGGTGTGGCCTGGAGACACTTCCCACCATCAGCTTCAAAGCTGCATGGAAAAGTTTTGCAGGGTGTGGTCCAACCTCTTTGTCAGGCTTTGAGTTGAGAAAGCAGCTTGTGACACATGACACAGACACACAAGAGGGCACTCTTGTGCCAGGCTGGCAGGTCTGGTCTGGAGATCTTTGGCTGATGCTTTGAAGAGCATAAAATCTTTAGCCTTTGGGCTTAGCAGTGGTCCACAAGTGCTGGTGGAACAGAGCTGCTCAAAGATCCAAAAATTACAGAAAATGTTGGAAACATCTTCCGGGAATAGAGACCTGCCTCTTCAGAAGAAGTTCTCTTGCGGAAGCAGAGATCTGAAAAAAGCAAACAGCCTTCTCCCCAGTCATAGGATGAACAGTGACCCTGCATCAGCCATCGTTGTGGCCATTGCGAAAAATTATCTTCCACACTGATCTCTTAAGCGAAGAAGGACAAAGGCAGACCGTGTTGACCTTAATTCTATCCTGGTTACCTTGAAATCCCCCTCTTTTCCTGTCCAGAGTAAAAGAGAAAACTGACATCGTTGATTGGGCTGTGATGGGACAGCCCCAGTTCCTTCCTGTTTACAGGTGGCTGAAGAGACCCAGTAATGGAATCCCAGGACTAGTTTTCTGGGGAAAGTTGGATTGTTTAAAACCTCTTCCCCAGATCCTGTAGTTTGAGGGGAGGGAAGGGAAGGGAAGGGAAGGGAGAGGAGAGGAGAGAGGCAGGGGAAGGGTTAGGGTTAGGGTTAAGAGGCGTGCTGGAGAACAAAAGGATTGAGTTTGTAGCCAAATGCAATATTTTGTAGTCCATAAAGATTGCTGAGGATCTTGAATATTACAGGGTGCAACCACGTCATGTAGAAGAAAAGATTTTTTTTGTTGTTTTTTCTTCCTCTGAAGCTGGTTTGGATTTCCCTTGAAATATCTCAATCAGGATAACTTTAATTCATAACCTCAGGAGAAGAGGGTTGCTCTCTCTCTCTCTCTCTCTCTCTCTCTCTCTCTCTCTCTCTCTCTCTCTCTCTCTCTCTCTCTGTGTGTGTGTGTGTGTGTGTGTGTGTCTGTCTGTGTGTGTGACAGAGAGAGAGAGAGAGAGAGAGAGAGAGAGAGAGAGAGAGAGAGAGAGAGAGATGAAACAGCCCATCTCACTTTTGCAAGGGAACAGGTTTTCTGCACAATGATAATATTCTCCAATTGTTTCTTCTTCCTATCTCCTTATGGTTTTAAAAGAATCCCTTTTTGGCAGGGAAAAAACCCTCTAGACTAAACTATCCAGGGAAAAGTAACAACAACAACAACCCTCTAGGAAATTGACTTGTTTGTTTGCTTTTTCCTAAAAACAAAAACAAAACACAGATCTGTAAAGCAGGAAAACATCACAGTTGTGGCACTGTTGTCTTCTGGCCCCAGGTATCTCCCAGGAAACGGCAGCCCCCAAAATGAAGCCAGGGGGATCTATGAAACTACTCCTTACAAGCCTGCCGTGATGCCCTGCTTGGTGTCCCTCTGCCAGCCTGCCAAATTTCTTCCGGTGGGCTAGAAATGTGTCCTGTTCAAAAGGCAAAGGCGGAAGGAGAAGAAGGAAGGGAAAGGAGGATGGATTCACTGCTTGGTCAACTTTGCCTGTCCAAATGCCGGGAAAGGGCGAGAAGAATTTAGAGCCTGCCAAGATTCAGGAGTCTGCCTCTTCGTTTTTTAGCATTTGTCCCTCAGATTCCCTTATTCATGCTTTTTTTTTTACTGCTAATAGTTAGAAGAGGGTCTCTCGACCTTGGCAAGTTTAAGACAGGCAGACTTCAACTCCCAGAATTCTCTAGACTGCATAGAATTCTGGGAGCTGAAGTCCACTTGTCTTAAACTTGCCAAGGCTGAGAGAGCCTTTTTTTAGAAGCTGCCCTTTATTCAGTCACAGTTTTGTTCCATACGGTATTGACCTTGTGTACTCTTCCTCTTTCCACCACGTGTTCAAGATGGGCAGTGATTAATATTTATATGTTATCATGTAAGGAATAGGATGTAGGTTATACATATGTTGTATATAGCATGTGGGCTGTTAGGCTTTTAAATGGGACATAATCTTATGCAGAATTGACTTGGGAGGCCGGTGTGTGGTGTAGTTGGTTCACATGGTGTGGTGGGATGGAGGGTTTGTTGTCACTGTGTGTTGGGGGGAGGGAGCACGGGGGGAGGCTCAGCTAATCTCAATGTACACATGTTGTACTTTGACAATAAAGGTTTATTATTATTACGGTATATAGCATGATCAAATGTGTGTTGTGTATGTGTACACTTTTGAGAGCAAGCAACAAAATTTCATTTTTAACGTGTGCCAGTGTGCCCACAGTGAAAAATGACAATAAAGGTTATCTATCTATCTATACTCTGAAACCAGAGTATGGTGCTGCGCCTCCCACACACACACACAAACACATTATGGTCTTTTGTGGGAAGAATGCAGAGAAAGAAATATTTTGGGAAATATTAAAAAGGCAGAATATAGTTCCCCAAAGGAATAATAGAGAAGATCTTTAAAAAAGACAGAAACCAGCCCCCAGAAATCAGCCCCAGCCCCCCCCTCCAACTAGGCAAAGGCCAGCTTTTAGAAATGCAAATTCAATAATCCAGGAAGGTTGGGGCCAAGAACAGAAAACAACCTCAAGAGCCTCAGAACATTGGTGGCGAACCTATGGCAGGCGTGCCAGAGGTGGCACTCAGCGCCCTCTCTGTGGGCCTGTGTGCTGTTGCCCCAGCCCCGCCTCTCTCTGCAGCCCCCTTGGTGGAGAGTTGCCCCCGGGCGTGGCCCATGCAGAGCAGTGCAGCCAAGGACATGGCAGCCGGGCAGCAGGGACAAGACTCTGCCCTCGCGCCCCGTCACACACAGATGATGCTGCGGGGCGCAGGCAGAGGGCTTGGCCACCACAGCGCAGCTGGGCTGCCTGGGTGATCTGCTGTGGTGGGCCCTGGAGGCGGTGGGTGGCGGGGTGCGGGGTGGGTGTGGGAGGGGTGGGGCAGTTTTTGGGCACTTGGTCTCTCAAAGGTTCACCATCTCTGCTACACGTGATCAGTTTTTCTGGAGCCATCTTTCTGTCTGGCTCTCCTCTTCAATAAACTGCAACCTTCTTCCTAAAGCAGCCTCCATGGTTTGATTATTCCCGGCTTGGACTGGACCCTGATGAAGACTTTTCCTTCAACAGTTAACTTCTTTTTCTTGACTTCCTAATTTTACCCCTTCTGGTGGTAAAAATTTAACAATTAAGTTAAATTACAATCAAGCTGCTCCAATCTGGATTCATTCAATATGGGTGGTCCTCAATTTAGAACCACAACTGACCCTAAAATTTCCGTTGATAAGCAAGACAGCTGTTAAGTGAGTTTTGCCCCATTTTACAACCTTTCTTACCACAGCTGTTAAGTAAATCACTTGCAGTTGTTAGATTAATAACAACTGCAGGGATTCACTTAACAGCTATGGTAACGCAGTTGTTAAGTGAATCTGCCTCCCCCATTGATTTTTGTCATAAAAGGGCATCCCATGCCTCTTGGTGGAGCAGTGGGCTAATGCCTCCTTAAGTAACACCAGCTGCCTGCAATTAGTGCAGGTTCGAGTCCTACCAGGCTCAAGGTTGACTCAGCCTTCCATCCTTCCCAGGTAGGTAAAATGAGGACCCAGATTGTTGGGGGCAATTAAGCTGACTTTGTAATAATGCCGCTTGGGGTGTGTGTGTGTGTGTGTGTGTGTGTGTGTGTGTGTGTGTGTGAAAGCCCTTATAAGCAGGCATATACATAGAATGAAGGCTACTGCTAAGTTTGTAAGCCGCCCTGAGTCTTCGGAGAAGGGCGGGATATAAATGGAATTTAAAAAAAACACGTCATAAGTGTGAACCAGTTACCAGCGTCCGAATTTTAAGCACGTGATTATTGGGAATGCTGCAAAGTTCATGCGGCAAATGGTCATAAATCATTTTTTTCAACTCTGTTGTAACTTCAAACTTAAGTGAAAGGTTGTTACGTTGAGGTATAGCAACTCCAGATAAACTGATCCATCAGCTTTATGGCAATTCAAAGCTAAAGAGGGAGAATTGCACTGCCAGGTTGATTCTTTTGACCGTCTCCCACAGACATCTCTGGAAACAATGAAGAGATGAAATCCCAGATGGAGGAAACAGGTGGAGAGACTTTTATATCTCGTCTTCCTCGTCTGTCTCTGAGAAGTGCCACAACTGACAGTAAGCAACAAGGAAGAAATTGTTCTGGGCAGTCAAAGAAGTGGTTTAACTTTGCACACCTGAATGGCACCTTTCATTGATGAGATTATTCATGAGGTCTTGAATTACTTGGCACCACTTTGCTAAAGGCTTGCCATCTTGCTTCCTCCGGCTGCCTCTTCTCCGTGCCCTCTGAATCAGCAACCTGGTGAGAACAAGCAGCTGGCCTTTTCTGCCCCCACTTCCCCTGAGCCGCCCTGAGTCCTTGGGGAGAAGGGCGGCATATAAGTTTAATAAATCTCAATCTCAATCTCTTAGGAGAACCAAAACAGGTGTCACATATTTTTCCTTTTCTGCTCCTTTTGTGTGGTATCTTCCAAAACTGTACGTCCGAGTACAGTTATCCATTTGTAAGTTGCTCTGGAGAGTGAAGTGCAAATGCATTGAGCAAATATTTCCAACGCTACCATTTCTCCTATCGCAGAAGCATGCACTGGCTGTGTTACAGGAGCTCCCAGGAACATCCATCCATTTGGAGGGTCCTCCTCCTCCTCCTCCTCCTCCTCCTCCTCCTCCTCCTCCTCCTCCTCCTCCTCCTCCTCCTCCTCCTCCTAGCAGGCATATTCCTTGCCCCAGTGAGTGCATCTTGGTGCAAGGAATATTGCTTGTTCACTTTTATTTTTATTTTTATTTTAATTCCATTTATATCCCGCCCTTCTCCGAAGACTCAGGGCGGCTTACAAGCTTAGCAGTAGCCTTCATTCTATGTATATGCCTGCTTATTAGGGCTTTCACACACACACCCCAAGCGGCATTATTACAAAGTCAGCTTATTGCCCCCAACAATCTGGGTCCTCATTTTACCTACCTGGGAAGGATGGAAGGCTGAGTCAACCTTGAGCCTGGTGGGATGCGAACCTGCACTAATTGCAGGCAGCTGGTGTTACTTAAGGAGGCATTAGCTCACTGCTCCACCAAGGCTCTTATGTCTGCTTTCTCACTCGTGGGGCAATGAATATGCCTGCATGTTCCAATGTACTCTTGATCAAATGCTGATGATCCACTAAAGCTATAGGGTTCAGCAATGCACCACATTGTGGGTTTCAAGTTTTTGGAAAAGATAAAAATGTGTGGCTGATTTTGTACTTTTGCAAGTCTTCTCTCTTATTCTCAAACAACAGCATAGCATAGCATAGCATAGAATATGGAATGGAATGGAATGGAATGGAATGGAATGGAATGGAATGGAATGGAATGGAATGGAATAGAATAGAACAGAACCTTGGAGGTCTTCTGCTCAAGTAGGAGAACCTATACCATGTCAGACAAGTGATTGTCCAGTCTTTTCTTAAAAATCTCCAGTGATGGAGCACCCACAAACTTCTGGAGGCAAGCTGTTCCTCTGGTTAATTGTCCTCACTATTAGGAAGTTTCTCCTTAATTCCAGGTCGTTTCTCTCTTTTGTCAGTTTCCAATCATTGTTTCTCATCCTTCCCTCTGGTGCTTTGCAGAATAACGTGTCCCCCTCTTCTTTGTGGCAGCCCCTCAAATACTGGAACACTGCTATCACGTCACCCCTATTTCTCCTTTTCTTTAGACTAGCCAAACTCAAGTCCTGCGGCCGTTCTTCATATGTTTTAGTCTCCAGGCCTTGGATCATCTTAGTTGCTCTTTTCTGAACTTTTTCCAAAGTCTCAACATCTTTTTTGTAGTATGGTGACCAAAATTGGCTGCAGTATTCCAGGTGTGCTCTACATTCAATCGCATCTTTCTCTTCTTCAGTTAAGTTTGGCTGAGAGACAGTAATTGGCCAAATTGCCATTCAGCAGCTGCATTCAGATGACCCACTGGATCACAATAACATCTCAGCCCTGTTGAGTTGGTCTATGGTCCAGTATGTTGGCTCCATTAACTGACCCAGGGTTGAATTTACCCTGGGTCAGACATGTCAAACACAAGGCTCGGGAGCCAGATCCGGCCCGCGAAGTGGTTTCATGCGGCCCGCGAAGCCATCCTGGAAACAGTGAGGGAACGGCCCCCACTGCCTTGGCCCTGGCCCAGAGACCCTCCTTCTGCCAGAGACCCCCAGATCTGTCCCACTTCTGCCCAGGCCCCCATAGGCACCCTTGATGTGAACGATGTAGAGCTGGCCACGCCCACCCAGTAGGCCATAGGCACTCTAGCCACGCCCACCCAGTAGGCCACGCCCACCCTGGCCATACCCACCCGGCCCCCTGAGGGTAACCACAATGCTCATGCGGCCCTCATTGAAATTGAGTTTGACACCCCTGCCCTGGGTTAACATGTGGCACAATCCCAGCCTATCAGAGGTTTTGGTCTGTGGGAGTTTTGAATCTATCCCTCCCCCCCTCCCCCACTACCACCTTGTTTGGTGCTTGTGCACTTAATAGCAGCACCCCCAAACCAGGAGTTGTGTAATGGACTCTATGGATGACTTTGGGCGACAAGAGGGGAAAGATGGTGCCTAGGAAACAGAGAAGAAAGGCAGCCCCCCCCAGTTAGTTAATAGTCAGAGGAAGAAACTTAGGAAGAGGAAGAAACTGGGTTAGTTACAAGTGGCACCGGGAAGTTCGTACTATTAGACTAGCAAGATTGATGTCCACCCAAGTAAACAAGAGACAGAACCAGAAGCGCTAATTCTACTTTATTGCTAAGCTACATTAACAGAACCTCGCAAAACTGAAGGTACCCCCCCCCTTTCTACTGATTGCTCCTCTCTTTTCTGATTGTTTCCTAGGCAGCAGCTCTTCCCCCTCTCCCCAAGGTTCTTCCTGCATTCTGTTGGCGAGAGCAGCCACCAACCAATAGATGGCAGCAGAGTGCACAGCTGCCTTCCTCTGACTGCTTGCTGCCCCCTCTGGCCTCCCGGTCTAGCTGCCTTAAAAAACTGTTAAGAGGGAGACCTAAAGGCACCCCAAAAAGAAAGAAGAATTAAAATAAATAGACCGGGATGGCAAACCAGAAATACAGATTGTCCTCTTTGGAGGAGACTGGAAGAAAACAATGGTGGACTGGTCAGCAGCAGAGAGACAACAGGAGCCTGTTCGGCTTAGGAGGATTTGATGGGTTTAATTTAGGTTTTTAGTTTAGTTATTTAGCTTAGCCTTCCGCCCGTCTCCTTGTTCCTTTACAATTGGGAATTTCTAGTCTAAAATAAATTGTTCAAGGTGCTAAAACTCATTTGTCCGTTGAAGGGATTATGAACAGTTTAAAGTCAGCTTTCTCAGCAGTGAGAAATTACTTCAGCTATTACAGTGGAAGCACTTTATTATAAAAAGTAATACATTCTTTTGGGCTTCAAAGTAGACTTCTCTGGCTCGCTGCATTAACTGCCTTACTTTTCTAGTCAAAAGGAATAAAACGGGATATAAAAAAATTAATTGTGGCCAGCACGAAGCTTGTAACTATAGTATTAGCCCAAGCTGGGAAGGGAGGCCGCGGCAGAGCTGCCGGCAAAGGCCTCTCAGGGCGAGGAATGAAGGTCGAGAAAGGGCTGGACACGGAAGCTCTCTCTTGGCCTGGCGTCCCTCTCAGGTTGTCCCCCAGAGGAAAAGTCTCCAGCACATCGTCTGCAACCACTGGAGAAAAGATGGCTGGGCATCTCATACAGAAATCAAGTCAAGGAGGACTTGGCTGTGTTGGCAAGCTGGAGAGGGAAGATGAGGTATCCTTGGAGGGACCCCATTAATTTCCAAAGTTACCTGGATGGTCACAAACAAGTCCTGCTCTCCCCCCTGTGCACCCTGATGCTCTCCCCACCCCCAGACAGGGAAAAGAGTCTGTGGGGCTGAAGTTCATGGTTCAGGTGGAGAACTGCAGATCACCATTTATTGAGCCTTGGTGGAGCAGTGGGCTAATGCCTCCTTAAGTAACACCAGCTGCCTGCAATTAGTGCAGGTTCGAGTCCCACCAGGCTCAAGGTTGACTCAGCCTTCCATCCTTCCGAGGTAGGTAAAATGAGGACCCAGGTTGTTGGGGGCAATTAAGCTGACTTTGTAATAATGCCGCTGTGTGTGTGTGTGAAAGCCCTAATAAGCAGGCATATACATAGAATGAAGGCTACTGCTAAGCTTGTAAGCCGCCCTGAGTCTTCGGAGAAGGGCAGGATATAAATGGAATTTTTTAAAAAATTTTTTAAAAATCTCTCTCTCTCTCTCTCCTTTCTTTTTTATCTTCCTATCTTTCTTTCTTTCTTTCTTTCTTTCTTTCTTTCTTTCTTTCTTTCTTTCTTTCTTTCTTTCTTTCTTTCTTTCTTTCTTTCTTTCTTTCTTTCTTTCTTTCTTCAGAGGTGCCCATTACTTCTTTAAATTAATAGACCATTCCCAGGAGCTCAAGGCCCACGACGAGCTTTTGGAGATCACCAAGGGCCACACTTCAAAAAATGGTCTCTGTGCTTGTGGTTTTTAAGAGAGGTTCTGGAGGTTTGATGGTACCTTGAAAATCTGCAACCTGCAAGCAGAAATTTGTGTGAGGAGCCAGGACAGCATATGATGGTGCTTACCTTGCATCATGGAAGGCAGTAGTGAGCATTTGGTGGATGGGATATGCTGGAGATATTTGTTAGGACGACAAAATAACAGAGCTGGAAGGGACCTTGGAGGTCTTCTATCTAGTCCAACCTCCTGCTCGAGCAGGAGATCCTGTACCATTCCAGACGAATGGCTGTCCAATCCCTTCTTAAAAAGCTCCAGTGTTGGAGCACCCACAATTTCTGAAAGCCGTACTATTGATTGATTGTTCTTACGGTCAGGAAATTCCTCCTCAGTTCCAGGTTGCTTCTCTCCTTGATTATTCTCCATCTGTTGCTTCTTGTCCTGCCTTCGGGTGCTTTGGAGAATAGATTGAATGCCCGCTTCTTTGTGGCAGCCCCTCAAATACTGGAACACTGCTATCCCATCAGTCCTAGTCCTTCTTGTCGCTAGACATACCCAATTCCAGAAACCCAATTCTTTATACAATATGTTTTAGCTTCCAGCCCGCTAATCATCTTTGTTGCTCTTCTCTGCATACTTCCTAAGGCAGGGGTGTCAAACTCAATTTCATTGAGGGCTGCATCAGCATTGCGGTTGCCCTCAGGGGGCCAGGTGGGTGTGGCCAGCGTGGGCGTGGCCTACTGGGTGGGCGTGGCTAGAGTGCGTATGGCCTACTGGGTGGGTGTGGCCAGCTCTACATCGTTGGCATCAAGGGTGCCTATGGGGGCCTGGGCAGGAGTGGGACAGATCTGAGGGTCTCTGGCAGAAGGAGGGTCTCTGGGCCAGGGCCAAGGCAGTGGGGGCCGTTCCCTCACTGTTTCCAGGATGGCTTCGCGGGCCGCATGAAACCACTTCGCGGGCTGGATCCGGCCCCTGGGCCTTGTGTTTGACATGTCTGTTCTAAGGTCCCAGCATCTTTTTTATATTGCGGTGACCCAAAGTGGATGCAATATTCCAACTGTGGTCTTACCAAGGCATTGTAAAGTGTACTAGAATTTCATGTCATCTTGATTCTATCCATCCGTTAGTGCAGCCTAGGATTGTATGGGCTTTTCTGGCTGCTGCCAAAAATATGCTGGCTCATATTTAAGTAACTGTCTACAAGGACTCCACGATCCCTCTCACAGTTGGAGTCCAGCAGAATGTGTGTGTATATGTCACCTGTGCATTTGTGTGTGTGTGTTCGCTCCTAGTCCATCCACCTCCCCAAAGGGTCCTGCCTGCCCGCATCTCTCAGCCTCCAGTCTGGCAACTTCGCTCTTACTCCTTTGTATGTTTTTCACTGTTGGGTATTTTCCATTAATTTAGGTCCTGATTTACTCAGGCAGTGTGTTTTAAATTGATTAATGGAGAAGAACACTCTGACAACATGAAGCCTGCAGTAAATATCTCTTGACAATATTTTGACAGTTAATTCCGATGAAGTAACCTAATGAGAAAATTCACTGCGACAACATTGAATGGAAGAAGAATTGTCATCACCCAGGAGTTGCATGCTGTACCTGTTAAGTTTGCCGCTGGTTAAGTCGGCTGTGGTTTGCTGAATTAATCCAATTTTTGAATTACATGACATGCTGAACTAGGAGTTCAGATCAACTGGGGTTGGCTGTTTGGGGTACAGTGATTCATATGACCATTTCTGTTTCAGCCCCATTTCAACTAAACTATGTTAATGTTTTAGCTGGGCTTGCACAACGCACAGACTCTCAGCCACATGGACTGGATAGTAGTTAAATTTCTGGAGTCCTGTGAATCCATTGTGCTAAACCGTCTAAGGGCCCGTCTGTCTAGGCATGACGGATTATATGAAACAGCAACTGTATTTCTATGCTGGGTTTTAGGGCTTAGCCTATTCTGTGAACTTAGTTCTGGGGACAAGTCATTCCACAGGAAAGGATTCCCAAGGGTAAGATGGCGGTCATACCCACGTCGGCAGTTCCAAGGTCTCTCTCGCAGTTACTGCTCATCCACGAAGGGATGTTGTAGAGCTTGAGAAGGGAACAAAATTTGACCCCCAGCAGAGCCGCTCAGAAAATAGACCAAGTCAGGGACCACGATGGGCACCAAGCAGAAAAATTAGTGGGTCAGAAAGCCACCCCAAAAGGCATCGGCAGGGAAGAAAGGATAAAGGGGAGAGCGTGCGACCAAAGGCCCCCTTGTCGGTGTGTGCTGCAGCTCTGCCCCCAGCACCCATTTCCCCGGACAGATTTGCTGGAAACCCAGGATGACGGTGCCTGTCGCTTTTCAGGCAGAGAACTCCTGGGAAACCTGTAGGGCCAGCCTAAAATAAAACTCCTCCCAAAAGAGAAAGGGCGAAAGAGAAAGTGACCTGGCTGACCCCACCGCTTTTCCATCCCCACTTGGAGCTCAGCCTTGCTCTGGCCGACATCGCGCGGAAACCCCCCCCCCGCGTTGAGCGGCTCTTCCCACCTGCACGGTCCCTTGGCCAAGCGGGGGTCCAAGGCGCAGGAGGAGCAGCCTGCCGGCAACCGGGGGTGGGGGGCAGTGGCCGAGCAGAGCCCCATCCGGACACCCAGCTGCACCCCTCTGAGGCTTGGGGGTCCCGTCCGCTGCTGCCTGCGGGGCTCTGCCCGGTGATGCCAAGTGGCCCGCGGAGTCCGGGGAGCGGGGCGACTTCGGTAACAACAACAGCAGCAGAGTTGGAAGGGACCTTGGAGGTCTTCTAGTCCAACCCCCTGCTCAGGCAAGACACCCTATGCCATTCCAAATTCAGAGTGAGAATTCCGGATCGCCCCCCTCTCCGCGCCTCGAAGCCAAGAGCGGTAATTGCGGGGTCCGAGCGCGCCCCTCCCTCGCCTTTCTTTGCCTTTCTGGGGAAAGTTTTTAATTGCAGCCCGGGCGGCGCTTTCACCGCGCAGCTGGCCCCGAAGCCTCCCAGGCCGCGGGAGGAGAGAAAGGGGCCTCTTTATGCTCACCTGAATGGAAAGGTGCAGCCTTTCAGCAGAACAGAATTTTTTTTGGGTGGGGGGGTTTCCCTGCTTTTCTACCTGAAACTCCTCTGAGGCTGCCCTTGGCTGCGGGCCTGGGACTCAAACCGAAGCAGGACAAGCGAGAGAGGAGGAGACCGTGGGAAGGAAGGGGGGGAGGCCAAAGAAGCTGTGTTTATTGGTGGGGGGTGGGGGTCTCCCTTGCAAGGTTGTTGGCAGGCTGCAGCTGAGATCTACTTGGGTGGAAATCAGAATAAGCAGCTTTGAACTCTGAGCAGGTGGCACCAAGCAAGCCATTTTGCTTGGACATCACTTTAGGGCGTCCTTCGGAGCCCCTTCCCCAGAGCAGGAGAGTGGAGGGGTGTCCCGGGCGTTCAGGAGGAGCAAGGGGGAGCTGGTTCTTTGTGGCCTCCAGGACCCCAGCCCAGGCCGCAGCTCCGACCGCCCTCCTGAAGCAGCCCTCCGCCGGCTCTCGCTTCTTCCTGGCGTGGCTTCAGCCCTGAGAGGCTGCCGAGACCAGAAACACGATGGGGAGGGCTAATTTCATCTTTATTGTGAAGTGGCAGTCACCATCAATTTTATTTATGACCAAAAGGCCCAGACAAGTTACAAGAGTATTCTAAATTGGCATTAAAATAAAACGGCTTAACAAATAGAATATTTGGTAACTGGTTCTCAGCCATTTAGCCAAGATCAAATGTGTAAGGCTGCGGCAGAGGTCTACAAGCGTGACAACTTTAAGACTTGTGGACTTCATCTCCCAGAATTCCTCAGCCAGCATTCTGGGAGATGAAGTCCACAAGTCTTAAAGTTGTCAAAGTTGCAGACCCCTGGGCTACGGTAATGGATGTCTGAAAGTTGGAAAGTTCCACTCCTGTCCCTCACTTGGGCTCTCCTGAAAACCAGAGAGGACTCTTCCCAAGGCACTTCCCCCACCTTCCTCCTTCGGTTGGGCCTCTGGCTGGACTGTCGCCTGGAGTGCCGCTCTTTCTCCAGTCTCCCAAGGTCCTTCCCACATGCAGGCAGTTCTCAACTTACAACCCCAGTTAGAACCAGAATTTCCCAGCAAGGTGGTTGTTAACTGGGTCAGGGCTCATTTCAGGATCTTTTTTTGCCCGAGAATCACTGCAGTTGTTAAGTGAATCACACGTCGTTAAGTGAATTGGGCTTCCCCCATTGACTTTGCTTGACAGAAGCTGGCTGGGAAGATCGTAAAAGGTGACCCCATGACACTGTGGGATGCTGCAGCTGTCATAAACGTATGCTGGTTGCCAAGTCCCCAAATTCTGACCACGTGACCATGGGGATGCTGCAACAGTTGTAAGTGCGAGGACCGATTCTAAGTCACTTTTTTCAGTGCTGTTGTAACTCCAGATGGTGACGAAACTAATGGTTGTACTTTGAGAACCACCCATAAATTACAGACAGGGCTTTTCTGCTCTCCAGATCAAAAGACAGTAAGTCAGCTGAGGTGAGAAAAGGGTTAGGAATTTGCAAGGACTCCCAAGAAGAGTTCTTGTGAACTTCTGCCTTTTAATCCGGTTAGTCAGAAAAGGAAATTCCAGACGCTTGATGATTTTGTCCCAGACTGCTTTCCTCCCCTAAGGATGATGGTGATCTGAATAACAGAGTTGGAAGGGACCTTGGAGGTCATCTAGTCCAACCCCCTGCTCAGACAGGAAACCCTATCCCATTTCAGACAAATGGTTGTCCAACCTCTTCTTAAAAACTTCCAGTGTTGGAGCATTCACAGCTTCTGTTCCACTGATTGATTATTCTCACTGTCAGGAAGTTTCTCCTTAGTTCTAAGTTGCTTCTCTCTTTCGTTAGTTTCCATCCGTTGCTCCTTGTCCTGCCCTCAGATGCTTTGGAGAATAGCTTTTCCCCCTCTTTAGGTTGACACCCTGGCCTGGGGTGAAAGTCCCAAGGAGTATGTCCCTGTTTGGTTTTCAGATGGCTCAGATAGTGACTTTGCATGCGTATGTAAATGGTGTGCACCTATTTCTTTTAAAAAGGGCTTTTGCTCCTGTAACTTTCCCTAACAATAAACAACCTTTTAAAAGTGTATTAATAGATTGATAAGAAAATGTCATTAAATTCAGTTCAGAATATTTTAAACTGCTCAAAGATTCCAGCCCGAACTGAAGTCATAGGTAACTGTGTCCTGTTTTACCCACACAAGTCAGGATTAGAGTAACAAAGAGAAGGAATGAGGGAAAACACCTGTGAAGGGGTTCATGGGGCAGCAGATCAACCCCTCTCACCTGGTGGCAAGTGGAGTTTGGCCCTGCAGCCCCACACAGCCAGCGGGCAGTCAGGGCGGTCCAGGCAGAGCTCTGTCCAGAAAAATGTAGTCTACCTTATCTGTGAAATATACCGTATTTTCTGGCGTATAAGACGACTGGGCGTATAAGATGACCCCCCCAACTTTTGAGATGATTTTCAAGATTTTTCGTCTTATACGCCGGAAAATCAGCGAGCCCGGGAAGGCACGCCCTCCCCTCTCACTGTGGAGGAAGCAGGGCAGGCTGGCGTCTGGCGGGAGCCGGCAGGGCAGTCCTGCGCACGCGCGCGCTCCCCGGCTGTTAAGCGCGCGCGTGCGCAGGACTGCCCTGCCGGCTCCCGCCAGACGCCAGCCTGCCCTGCTTCCTCCACAGTGAGAGGGGAGGGCGTGCCTTCCCGGGCTCACTGATTTTCCGGCGTATAAGATGACTGGGCGTATAAGACGACCCCCCAACTTTTGAGATGATTTTCATGGGTTAAAAAGTCGTCTTATACGCCGGAAAATATGGTATATTTTTTTTCCATTCTAGGTGCCCAAATATTTTGCAAGTCTGATGAGTGCTAAGCAATCCCATGTTCATATACAGCTCAGATAGAAACTATACACCTTTAGAAGGAGAACCTCAATAGGTAAGATTCATGGAAAAGTAGAGGAAAGAGGTCCCCAAGAATGAACTCTTTGCCATCACTTGGTCCACGGTGAGCTTGACTCTGGCTCTGATTTATTAAGACAGGTGTAAGATGGGAGGAGGAGGAGGAGGAGGAAGGTTCAGTAATTTTTATTGGACCAATTTTCTCCCTCCAATTCCAAAAGATTCTTTAAATCATTTGCTTGGATCACCGCCCGAGATTTCAGCAAATTTGGGACTAGGCAAGAAACTGAATTATTTATTATCAATTAGAACTTTTCAGGGCCCGTGACACGGTGTACAGAGCTAGTATTGTTTGCAATCTGTATTTAAGGCTCTTACAGATAAAAGGATGAAATTATTACTCTGGAAAGCTTTTATTCCAGACCAGCTTACGAGATGGCTTTTTTGCATATTTGGCAAACTCTGACTCCACTTCAGTTTGTTAATGCTAAATCTTGTGGCAGGCTGTAAGGGGAGGAATAAATTAAGAATCATAGACACGTTGAGCTGCATCTGAAGACCATCGACCCCACCCCCCACCCCCTTGAGCCTTTCCAGAGCAGTCTGACTGGAAGATAATGGGAGTTATAGTGCCACATGACTGGAAAGACTGTGAGGAGCATCAGGGATGGAAAAAGTTATGGGAAGAGTCATCTCAGTGAGAAGGGCATCGTAGAAGTTTACATATACATAGATAGACAGATGATACATAGGTTTGTGTGTGTGTGTGTGTGTGTGTGTGTGTGAGAGAGAGAGAGAGAGAGACGGAGGGAAAGACAGAGAGAGAGAGACAAAGAGAGAGATGGAGAAGTAGAGCAGAGGCCGAAGAGCATCATAGTTCGTTATTCAAATGGAAATAAATGCTTGAGCCTGGTTGTCTTCTTAGCCAGAGGTTGTGGCTGCTTCATCACTGAGGTTTTCAATAAGAGATTGGATAGCCGTTTGAGCAGGGGATGGCCTGGAAAACCTCGGAGGCCCCTTCAAACCCTCTTATTCTATGCTCTACATTCTAGAAGGAAGAAATGGAGAAGAGGTGGACAATCCGAAGGGGCTGGTCACACCTTTGCAGCTGCAGCTCCCCAAAGCATCTGCCTTCAAACAAGGTCTGTTTGATGGAAGGGGGGGGGGTTTACTGGCTCCTGATTTGGGGCAACCACAGCACAATCTTTACAGCAGGGAGGAGGTGTATCCTACAGTGACCACCCATCCTTTATTATAAAGCACAGTCCTTTAGATGTGTTTATTTTTCAAAAACTGACCGATGTCTTTTCCTTTGGTCATTTAATTGCTAACATACAACTGCTCCCACTTAATGCACAGTCTTCCGCAGTCATCTGAAAAATATGGAAATGGGATTGTGTTTTCAAAGTACACTTACATGCATGCTGTTTGAATTTATCTTATTAAAGTGTGTGTTCTTGTAAAGTTTTTCTTGGTTTTGCTTTTGCATTTTACTTTGCAAACAAAGTTATAAACACAAGACAGTTTATCCTTCGGAGCCTTCTTCAGATTTGCCTCTTTTCCAAGTTTGTCCTATGTTTTCTTCAGGAAAAAGAGTCACCGTAAAGCGGCTGGACGTCAGGGACCTGATCCACAGACCTTCCCTTTCCCCTGCCACGCTAGCCAGAGAAGCTTTGGGTCGTCCCGGTGCCGCCTTCCTTCTACTGCCTGCCCAGTGCCCAGACATTCAGTGCTGCCCGGCAGGTCCTGTGAAGCTGCAAAACCTGTGAAGAGGCAATTGTGGAGTTGCCCACCCTGTTGAGTTTGGGCCGAAGGGCTCGCAAGTTGTGCCCAGTTTGCAGATCTCAACCTTTCCTGATGACCGACAGATGGGAAGGAAGAAAGAGATGCAGAGAGCTATCCAGTAGCCCACTCCCACATTCCCTTGGAGTTTGCCCACCTCGCATCCCCCTGACTTTTTTTTTAAAAAAATGTTCTTTCTTCTTTAATGGTTTAGAGAAAATGGCTTTCTAAGAACGCCACATTCGGGATGCCAGATTCAGGCTGCCAAAACTTGGATGGACACCAGATGCTCCCCAAACGGTGCAAAAAGTCTTGCCCTTTACTGCCTCCTAGTGACTGTCTGAATGTTTGCAGCCCAGGTCTGGTTCCATTGGCATTCAGATGACCTGCCCTAAAAAAAATTAAATGAAAAAAAAAGGAACTGGGGTGCAGGAAAATATTTTTTGTAATAATAGGGACCATCCAGGAGATTTCCTTCAGTCAGTGGATGTTTTGGGATTGCCCCCGAGCACAAGGGTAGCCATTTTAGGGTTAGAATAGATGATGCCCTCTTCCCCCAAGCAGACAACTCTGAGAATGCTCCTCGCCTCCCTGTCGTGCCTGATTCAGTGCTGTGGATGAACTGCCCAAACCCTGATGGTGAATTTGTCTTTGGGTTTATCTCCATTGTTTGGTTAATTTTCAGCAAGGGGCGGAGGCCTCCACGATGGGCTCCGGACTCCTCCTTTAGACCTTTTCTGGCCACAGCCCAATACGAGGGAGGGGCAAGTGGAGACGGCTGCCCTTTTATTTTCCCCAAATGCCCTGGAGGCAGTGTTCAGAAAGCCATGATGGGAAATTGAAAGGGCCACTTCCACTCCACAGGGCTAAGCCATGCATCTCCTTCAGATTCCCGGGGACCACCAAGGCTTTGGCAACACCGGCTCCTGGCTGTGGATGGCAGACTTCGCTCCGCCCCTACTTCACCGATGATGGAGATGAAGGAGGGGATCTGGGGACTGGCCAAAGGCAAAGAGCTGGGAAGGTCTTGTGGGTGTGGTGGGGGGGGAGGACTGACTTCTGTGCCCTGCCCACATTTTGCAGCAAAACACTGAACCATGGCTGGGCGGCAATTCTCTTTTGGTTTGTAAAGAGTTACATTCATCCTTTGAGAAGTTTAACACACCTATTTTATAAAGCCTTTCCAAGCCCTCTAAGATAAAAGAGGACAGCAGAAGCTCCAGCTTGGTCTGCCTGGTGCTGAGAACTGGGCCATCCCCCTCCCCTCTGCAATCACAACCCCTCCCAAGTACCCCAGCCAGCCTCCCCACCATCCCCACAAGAGCCAGGCTCCTTCCAGCAACTGCCTTGGACATAATTGCATTTGAAGTGAAACAGTTCCTCCCCCCCTCCCTCCCTCCCTCCCTCCCTCCCTCCCTCTCTCTCTCTCTCTCTCTCTCTCTCTCTCTCTCTCTCTCTCTCTCTCTCTCTCTCTCCCAAATCACCAATGAAGGCTCCAACTTGCTGCTCGTTTCTGGGGCGACGGGGGGGGGGGGGGATGTGCCATTCCTTGGGCACAAGCCTGGAGGCCTGGATGAGCACAGATGGCCTCGGGGGTTGCCCCCCTTTCTGAGGATGACAAAAGACCTTCATTTCATTGGGGAGGGGCCTCTCGCGCTGCCTCCCCCCCTGCCCTGTGAGCAGCCTCCCCAGGGCCAGAGTTGTCACCAGCCCCACAAAGCGGGTGATCAATGAAAGGGAGGCAGCCGGGCCTTCCCAGCCCCTGTTTGCTCGGCTGTCTCCCCCTCCCATTGAGCAGGCATGCAGAAACATTCCCCCTCCGGGACACCCATTGTTGCCACCCGGTTGCCAGGCTGCACGGCGGCTTGAATAGCTCTGCTGATCCGGGCTGCTCCCAGACCCTGCCATCCGGTGCTTGGGGGGGGGATGGGGGGGAGCACAGATAGGGCTTGTCCTCCCTCCACCCGGCCCCTTTCCATCTTTTGGGAGGGCCTGGATCTCGCTGGAAGCCTGGTGGGGCAGGAGCAGAGGGCGTGAGAAGCGGGCGACACCCCATTCCCCCAAAGACTCCCAGGGCCTGTGGCTGCTGCTACTCAGGATTACAGGTGGCCGGTTCTCTTGCAGATGTGGGGCCACTGGAGACACAAACATCTGCAAGGAGCTTTTCTGCCAGACGTGCCAGGGCACTTGCCTTGCTTTCACTTTAAGTGAGCTTTTTAAACGGCTGGGGAAGCATCCGAAAGCCGTGCTCGCTGCAGCTGATTCCCTAAATGTCTTAGGACGCAGCGGTAGACTTTGGACAGGCCAGATCTGAAGCCAGAGGGTGGAACATACAGTAGAAGGCAGAACATGGGGTGCTCACCCCCATTGTAAAGATCTCTGGAAGAGCAGACCACCCCCCGCCCCTGTATTTCCTTGAGAAGGCTGGCAGACTTTCCCCTGGAGCAAATCAACAACAACATCAACAACAAAAAAAAACCAAGGCAGCAGGTTCAATCCCAAGGTTGCCACTGCCATCTTGACTTCTTCGACACCCCCCCTCCCCAAGAGAAGGGAGGGGGAAGCAATCACAGCAGAAGGATGTGCTGCCCTAAGCCGTGCAGTGGTTAACAACAGCTCCCTGAAGCTTTGGGGGGGGCATTTACTTAATCCCTTGTGTGAACTCACAGCTGCCCCACTTATCAAACAGGCCTCGGCCTGGTCTTCCTGAATGGAAGCTTCCAAAGCCGTGAACAGAAAGCATTTTCTCTTTATCGTGCTACTGAAATAGTTTACGCTGAATTCCTCAAATTAATTTTAATTGGGCTTTGATTATTGCTGAGTCTCAGCGTTTTTGCCTTTTGTAAAACAGCACAAAAATGCAATTGATTTGTTTGGAGAGCACTTAAATGCTTTGATTTTTTAAAGAAATGTTCACATGGTGCTTGACTGACTTTTCACTGTTGTTAGAAATGCGGGGCAGTTTTGGAGTGGAATGACTTGCCTCCAGAAGTTGTGAGTACTCCATGGTTGGGGGGTTTTAAGGCAAGACTGGACAGTCATTTGTTTGGAATGGTATAGGGTCTCCTGCCTGAGCAAGGGGTTGGACTAGAAGATCTTCAAGGTCCCTTCCAACTCTGTTCTACTGTTTACTGTACAGATGTTGGAAGGGAATCAACTTGGAGTGGTCACACTGTGCCCAGCCCTCCAGAGCTACATAACTCTCTTCAAGTAATCTAGAATGATACAATGCTGTAGTGCAGCAGCCCCCAACCTTTGGGGCACCAGGGACCAGTTCCGTGGAGAGAGGTTTTTCTGCAGACCAAAGCAGGCCCTAGTTTCGCATGCTGCCTGCATCCCGCGGATGGGGCTTGGCTTGTTTGCCTGGACCAGTTTCCGGCATGCCGCAGTCCGGTGCCGGTCCATGGACCGGGTTTTGAGACTCCCTGCAATAGTGTATCTGGAGAGGATGATAATGGTTATTTAGTCCAGCCTCTCTAAGATGCTCTGAACACCAAAGGACCATCCCTGAGACTTGACTACCCAGCTTATCTTTAAACTTGTGGCATCCTTGCTGCTCTCTGAGGTTGGCTGTTTTCTTGCGGACATTTCATGAGCCAAGTAGGAACATCTTCAGAGATGAGTAATGAAACATCTGTAAGAAAACCACCAAGCTCAAAAGGCACCAGGGACTCTTATCGTTCAACCCCGAGCCAGAAACATTATTTTCTATTGAGACTCCTGTACGGCTCTCATTTGACGAGCAGTGTTTCCTTTCAAACAAAATTCTAAGTAGCTGCAACTTATACCTGTCCAGTTGGGGTGGTCATGGACATTAGTTCCTATAAAGGAGAATATTTGTAGTTGAAATGAGGTTGAAATTTCAGCGTTAGTTCCCTGGAGTTTCCCTTGGCTAGTCTGTGCTAATGTGGCTATCGTGTCTCCCTTCTGGGACCTTTTTCACCCCTGAACTGAACATCCCAAGTTCCTTCAACCCATCCTCAAAGGAAGCATCCTCAAGTCCCTGTATCATCTTTCTCACCCTGCTCTGAAGCCGTTGATATCCTTCTGGAAGTGTGCCCAGAATCTGATGAACTCCAGGTGTAGTTCTGCTGAGTAGAGAGGAATCAAGGCTTCACGTGTCTCGGACAGGCTGCTTCTCCTGATGTCGCCACAACTGGTTAGGCCTTCTCACCACTGTTTCCCCTGCTGACTTGCACTCAGCCTATCTCACTTTCATACACTGCTCAGTTCTTCTCTGACGTAGCACATCCAAGCCACGAATCCCCCATCTTATATTTGTGCCTGACATTTTTTTTCTCCCTTAAGCTTCTCCTGACTGAGGAACAACTTGTTCTTAGTCTCCCAGGCTGTTGGTGGGACTGCAGTCTTGTTCTGCTATGCTGAGTGTTGGCCAGACCTCCCCATTTTGTGTCCTCCACAAAGGTGTGGTGAAGGTCAGTTTTGTTGAGGCGGTCATTTTAGTCGGTTTTTTTACTACATTTGCATGACGTGGTACACTGCAGTGCATTATCCTCAAGAGAGGCTTTTAGGAAAGCATATCACCAGCTATCACTTTTCTTGAGCTGCAGAAAAAATCCCAGTCAGTTTGTGTTTCCGGGACACCTGTTAAAAGTGCACAGGTCCGACAAAAAAAGTCTATTCTGACAGGTTAGAGGTACAGTAGGAGCTGAATGTCTGGAGACAACTTCCGTGAAAACTTTGTCTGGTCCAGTAAGGCTCTCCTTGCATTCTTCAGCAAAAGTGCAGGTATGGGGTCCTTTATTTCAAAGGATCCTGCCTCTCTCCCTTTTTGCACAGGGTACAACCCTGAAATCAGCCTCCCTGTGGTTTTGGCTGCTGAGCCTTTAAAAGCCACAGGGTGAGCAATGCTTTCTGTTCTGCTCAACTGAGACACCGGAAAAGACCAAAGTACCTTTGGGGGGGGGGGGGGGCTGAAACTGAAATGTGCAACTGACAGCTGACTTCAGGGAAAGAAAGACAGAGAGGCTGATATATAGGTTGGCTCCCAACAGCCCCTCCTGCTCCCTCTCTGAGCCAGAAGCAGGCCGGAGTGCAGCTTTGGGGTGATTAGCATAACAATCCTTACAGATCCGCTTCCTCCTGAGCCCAGGACTGGCTCAATCCAATTTGCAGGCTCTGCTCTTTGTTTAGAAGCTAATTCCTACCACCAGGATAGTGAAATGACCTTCTTAAGGAGACACAGCACTGCCTCACCCACCCACCCCATGGAACTTGCTGTGGAATTTCCTAGAAGGTTGTGCATTCCAGATGTGCTTAACTGTGGCTGAGATACCCTGAGAAACCCATCAAGGGTGAGAAAGCTGGCAAAAGGGACATAAGTATCCCTTTGTTTTGCAAGCCAATTCCCCAAAGGTAGCAAAAATAAACACATACGGTGCTAATACATAATTTCAACACTTTTCTAAGTGCTTCTTAAAAAGATGAGTTAGCATTATGATAGCACAGAGTGGTCTTTAAAGAAACAGAACCTGATTTGTTCTTGTATCCTGGGAACAATTTCATTTCCAGAAATTGGCCAGCACAGAAAACCACGTCACAGCAAGGTAGTATAAAAATTGTACATGCAGAGGGCAATAAGTGGGTCATCAACAATCCTACTTCCAAGAATTCTGTCAAAGAGGCTGATGTTATTATCCCCATATTAGCAGGCAGCACCTGGCTGACCTAACTGAGACTTGGAAACCGAGTGGAATCATCCAGGTTAGATCCTGGATAACTGAAAAATCAGGGAATTCAAGGGCTGCTGGACTGGGAAGTTGAAAAAGCTTTCTGGAAAGTGGCCGTGGCAAAGCTTTCTCCTGTTTTGCTGCCCAGCAAAGAATTTCTCTAAATGTACTTGAATGTGACCTCCACTCAACATTTCAACTAGCAGAGTAGCAATAGCAATAGCGCTTATATACCGCTTCATAGTACTTTACAGCATTCTCTGAGCAGTTTACAGAGTCAGAATATTGCCCCCGACAATCTAGGTTCCTTGTTTTACCGACCTTGGAAGGGTGGAAGGCTGAGTGCTGAATTGAACTGCTGGCAGTCAGCAGACTTAGCCTGCAATATTACATTCTAACCACTGCACCACCACGGCTCCTGAAATATTATTCTTAAGTTCTCCGGTGTCCTCTGTACAGTCTGGGCTCGAGATTCAGTCTGTCCTCTTCTTGACCTCCTGGGGAGATTTTGTTCCATTTCTCTGATTCTTCTCCTTTGGTATAATTTTGGTCAGGACATGCACAGGGAGCTTTTGGTAAGAAAGAGGGGATCGTTGTGGTTTTCTTAAAAAACCCCATTTTAAGATTGCCAGCTGCTAGAAACTGCTCTTGCTCCTGTGGTCTATATGCAACAATGAACATGTGAAACCAGTAAACTATTTCCATTACATTCTCCCAATAAAAAACATTGAATGAAGCCATGATCTATTTTAACCATGGTCTGCTGAATATTTATTTATTTATATTTTATTTTAATCCCATTGATATCCTGCCCTTCTCCAAAGACTCAGGGCGGCTTACAATCTAAGCACAAATCGAATATGCTTAGCAATATGCCATGATTACTGAGTCAAAACTAAAAGGAAATTGTGGGCCAAACCAAATAAAGCACATTATGATTAGCACAATGTAGGCAACCAACTTGTGTCTCAGTTCAAGAACAAAAAGCATCAAAGGGCAAAAATAAAGTCTCTCTGCATTCTTGTCGGTTGCACCGATGATTCTGCAGCTTGCCACCATCTTGTACAGGGATATTTTTTTTTACTTCCTTGTCTAGCTTATCCTGATATTTACTAGTGGTCTTCCATCCACATGCCAAGGCAATCCCAGGCTGAGCTGTCCATATATAGGGAGTCCTTGTCTAAAGACTGCCTCATTTAGCAACTGTTCCTGGTTACGAAGGTGATGAAAACTAACTTTGCAACCAATCCTCACATTGACAACCTTCAACAGCTCTCTAGAGCATAGAGCACAGTCATGGTTTCATTTAGCAACCGCTTCGCTTAATGACTGAGTTGCTGGTCCCAATTGTAGTAACTAAACAAGGCCTATTTGTAAATGAATTGGGAGGCTGGCTAGGATGCCAAGTTTCAATAAAAATAAAATACAAAAATACAAATATTTTAGTGGAGCGAGGGTACTGATTGCATGGTGCCCCTAGGAGTTGTTGTGAAAGTATAGGGCTGCCACAGCCAGATTCAACCCTATTTGGCTGCTTCAAGATCAGCCAAGGTTACCTTGAAGCTGTCATCTGTTGATCAAAGGCTGCCCTGTGTCTGCCTTCATGGACACATCTATGTTGTTTCCTTCCTGACAACGGCAGGCGGGAATTCTTATTGCTGTCTAACCTTTGCTGAAGTGGTTTTATTTTAATAGCTTCCCAGCACGTACTACAGTTCTGGGATTTCCGGTAACCCTCCATCAAAGTGCAAACCAGATCTGGCTTGGCTTGGCTTGGCTTTGTTTGAGATCCGTCCAGGATCTCTTTGCCTATTCTCCAGATCCTATGGCTTCCCAATTTGGTAGGATTCCATCTTACTTCTGAAAGGGCAAATGCAATTCCTGGGCAGTGCCACCTTAGTCTCCTATACCAGGCAGGCTGTCTGTAGTGTGTGATGAAAAAAGTTAAGATTGGTGATTACAACAATGCAACCTGTTTTGCTCCATTGGGACATTTTGACCACACCAGGTAAACAGTCTTCTCATGACTACTCTCAACTTGGGCCCCTGAGATGATACCTGTAATGTATTGGCCTTTTGTATATGTTGTAAGTGTTTGCTCTTGTTGCACTGCTTGCTAATTGCTTGCATTCGATTGCTAAGTGCTAGTTCACGTGTATGTTGTAACAGTTGCTAGCCAGCCCAGACTGGTTGTCTCCAGTCGGCTAAGTAGGTCTTTGGGCGGGAAACCTATGCTTAAAACCTATTGGTCACCGCCTATCGGGCAACCATATAAATAACTGTGCAGCAGCTCCCTTGTTGCTTCTGTTCTGTTGGACCTTCAATAAAGCATGTTGCTGTTTTGAACCTTCCATCTTGCTCAATGCCTGGAAAGAACCAGCTACGTAACACTGGCAACAAAGGTGGGATGTGCTGCTTCATCGTAAGAGCCTGAAGTCACTAGGGAGTGAGACCAGCACAGAGCCTGGTAGGGAACAGCGTTCCCCCCCCTCAGTCTGCCTAGCAAGCCACACTGGAGACCACCCCGCCCTGAGGACTAGTCCCAGGGCCTATGAAGAAGCCAGCAGCATAAGGCAACATGAGACACGAGCCACGAAGAAGGTCAGAAAGCTCGAAGAATTCGACATGATGCACCCAGAGAGATGGTCATCCTACATTTCCCATATAGACAACTACCTGCGTGCAAATCAAGTCAGCGAAGATGGGCTGAAGGCTGCGACCCTCCTCTGCGTGTACGGCCCAGCCACCTTCGATATTGCAGAGAACTTGGTCACCCTGGTGCCATTGGAAACCATCACGTATGCAGACCTAAAGAAGAAGCTGCGCAACCATTTTGAAACAAAGCTTTCAGTGATAGCATGGAGGCACGCCTTCGAAGAACGTGAAAAACAACCAGCGAGTCGGCGACAGAATTCATCACAGCGCTTCGTTAAGCTTCACGACTCTGCAATTTCTCCGACCTAGAGGAGTGACTAAGAGACCACTTAGTCTGTGGACTCAGGAACAGAGAGCTCCAACAAAAACTCTTTGCAAAGGAGACTCTCTCACTTCAAAAAGCCTTAAAGGAGATTATGGCAGACGAAACTGCCGAAGGGACCGTGAAGACATTGTGGCCCACAAAAGTGCCCCATCTACAGAAATCATCCACCATGAGGACACTGAATGAGTGGAAGACACCGACTCCGACCACGAAGTCGACAAAATTCAGCGGCACCACGAAAGAGGAACGAGGCCGGCTGACAAGGCAGTTCTGTTCCCGAGGTGCTTGGGCTGCAGAGGCCATCAACGTGCGGATTGCCGTTTCAGGACAGCCACGTGCCGGGCGTGTGGAAAACCAGGCCACATCGCCACCATCTGTTGAAGTTGCCAGAGGGACTGCCAGACGGACGAGACTTTCAGGAGAGATACCGGGGCCCTGGGGCAACACCGAGTAAGGTTCTGCTCCACCACGGGTGCCCATTGACTTCTTAAACAGAAGTTGCGACTGCAGGTCGAACTTCAAGGCGTTCCATGTAAAATGGAACTGGACACAGGCTCCACTGTGTCCATCATCTCCATTGGAACTTTTCGAAACGTTTGCAGCCATAGTAACAGATGGCTCAAGCTACGACCATCTAATATCCTATTTACTGACTTCCATAATGGTGGTCAAGGGCAAGGCCACACTTGCGGTGAGGTTCAAGGGGTTTTCAGGCCCGCTAGATGTTATTGTGGTAGATGGCCAAGGAATGAGCCTCATAGGGCTCGATTGGTTCGATGCATTGGGCATTCACCGGACTCAAACAACAGATTTGTCTTCTGTCTGCAAGGAATTCGCAGATGTTTTCAGCCCAAGTTTGGGAGAGTAGAAGGGCACTCCGATAGCTTTTAAACTTAATCCCCAGGTTGCGCCAATTCGGGTTAAGCCCCGTCATGTGCCATTTGCATTAAAGCATAAAATCGATGCAGAGCTGGACAAGCTTGTTAGTCATGGGGTTTTTAGAGCCTGTAGACAGTGGGAGTGGGAGACGCCCATTGTAACGCCACTCAAGGCCAACAGAGAGGTACGAATATGTGTTGACTACAAGTGTACCATTAACCGGGCACTACAGCAGCATGCATACCCCGTCCCAGTTGTCAGCCATATTTTGGCATCGCTGCAAGGAGGCAGCGTCTTTGCTAAATTAGATTTAGTGCAGGCCTACCAACAGCTGCTGGTGGACGAGGCCACAGCAGCCGGACAAACGATTGTTATGCACAGGGGGGCCTTCAAGGTAAAGTGCCTTCAATTCGGGGTAAGCGTAGCCCCAGGGATTTTTCAGGGGATCATGGAGCGCACGCTCAAGGGCATTCCGGGGGTCTGCCCCTACTTCGATGATGTACTCACTGCCGGGGAATCCACAGAAATTCTGGCTGAGCAGCTTAGAGCCGTCCTTCAGCGGTTCCGCGCCACAGGACTTAGATTAAGGAGAGACAAATGTAAGATAGGGGTTCCGTCCACAGAATTCCTTGGGTTTAGAATCGATGCTGAGAGCATCCATCCTGCAGAGTCAAAGCTGAAAGCGATTCAGCTGGCATCAAGCCCTAGGTCCAAGGGAGAGCTTCAAGCCTTCTTGGGCCTCCTGAATTTTTATCATTCATTCCTCCCCAACAAGGCCGCAGTGGCAGAGCCGCTACACTGGCTCTTAGACAAAAACTCCCCATGGCAGTGGACCAAGCTCCACGAAAGGAGTTTTCAGGCAGTCAAGGCATTGTTGTCCTCGAACTCGGTGATCACGCACTTTAACAAAAAGCTGCCAGTTTGCATCGTGTGTGATGCGTCCCCATACAGGGTTGAACTGTGCTGAGTCACTTGGCAGATGGTAGACAGTCACCCATCGTCTCTTACTCGAGGACCTTGTCCTCAGCGGAGCGCAACTACGCACAAATCGACAAAGAGGCCTTGGCCATCGTGGCCGGGGTTAAGAAGTTCCATGACTATTTATATGGGAGGCAGTTCACAGTCTTTACTGACCACAAGCCCTTGCTAGGCTTGTTCACAATGGACAAGCAGACACCTCAGATTCTGTCGCCACGAATGTTGAGGTGGTCTATATTCCTTTCGGCCTAACACTACAGGCTGGTTCACAAACCCAACAAAGAGATGGGCCATGCAGAAGGCCTTAGCAGATTGCCATTGCCACACGTGGAGCCCGATCGGGCTCCAGCTGCACGCATTTTAGCAATTCAAGACTTGCCAGAGTTTCCCCTATATGCGGGAGATGTCGCTGCAGAAACTGCAGCCGACAAAATCCTAAGTCGCGTGTTGGCTTGGATTCACACAGGGTGGCTGGAAAATAGCGGGGGCCCTGAATTCCAGTTTTTCCAGTCGAAAAAATGAGCTTTCGACTCACAAGGGGTGCATCCTTTGGGGCAGCATGGTCGTAGTCCCCAGTTCACTCAGGCCCAGAGTTCTCCAGTCTCTGCACGAAGGCCATCCGGGCATCGTCCAGATGAAGGCACTGGCGAGGAGCTACCTCTGGTGGCCAGGGCTAGATAAAGCTATCGAGGCCCAATTACACAGGTGTTACCCATGTCAACAGTCCAGACCGGAGATGCTGCAGGCCCCTCTCCACCGATGGGAGGAAACGCACACACCGTGGTCAAGGATCCACATAGATTTTGCCGGGCTCTTTCAGTGACAATTGTTTTTAATAGTGGTCGATAGCCACTCTAAATGGTTGGAGGTGATTCCAATTCCCAATATGACTACTGCAAGGATCATCCAGGTGTTGCGGTCACTGTTTGCAACACATGGGCTTCCGGACTTTGTAGTCTTTGACAACAGAGTCCAGTTCACCGCGTCAGAATTCCAGGCCTTCCTCAGGGCCGATCTCATTAGGCACGCCACATCGGCTCCCTTTCACTCGTCGTCAAACGGCAAGCAGAACGGATGGTTTGCACAACCAAAGAGTCCCTCAAATGCATTACTACAGGGGACTGGCACCATAGGCTGGTCGACTTCTTGTTATGCCAGCATACAATGCCTTGTACAGCTACTGGCAAGAGCCCCGCAGAGCTGTGCTGGGGCAAGAAACTAATAACAAAACTGGACAGACTGCACCCAGATAGAGTAGCCTCTGACAGGGCACACCTGAAGGCACCTAGGCATTAACAGGTGGGGGACTGGATTTGGTCTCAGAACTATGGGCAAGGGCAGTTGTTGGTACCAGCGAAAGTTGTTAAAGTGTCAGGACCACTCTCCTACGAGATGGTCCTGGAAGATGGACGAGTCATTCGCCGACACGTCGATCAGTTGTGCCGGCGACTAGCAGAACAGTCGTTGGCTCAGAACTTCCAAGGGGAGCAGTCCGGGAACCCACAATCTCACACTTCAGCAGAGCAATTCGGACGCTCTGAGACATTTTGTGCGACAGAGAACGGGGCCGGGGCTGTAAAAGCGCTTCCCCTGACCAGACCACAGGGGCTGGGCAGTCACCCAATGCCCAGCAGCAGCCATGCCAATTTGGTGGCACTGTTAGACTTTGGGCTAGGCCAACTGGGACAGGCCAGCCAAAGGGACTCGAGTTGTTTTGACTCCACCGAACCACAGAGCCCGGGTCTACCAAGCACGGCAGATGAACCAGTAGACCAGGAGATTCCAGCAACCCCTCGATGCTCTGAACGAGCCCGAAGACCCCCCAGATATTTTGAAGATTTTGTAACCAAATAATTGTGTGTTCCATCCAGGGGGAAGGGGTGTAATGTATTGGCCTTTTGTATATGTTGTAAGTGTTTGGTCTTGTTGCACTGCTTGCTAATTGCTTGCATTCGATTGCTAAGTGCTAGTTCACGTGTATGTTGTAATGGTTGCTAGCTGGCCCAGACTGATTGTCTCCAGCCAGCTAAGTAGGTCTTTGGGTGGGGAACCTATGCTTAAAACCTATTGGTCACCACCTATCAGCCAACTGTATAAATAGCTGTGCAGCAGTTCCCTTGTTACTTCTGTTCTGTTTGACCTTCAATAAAGCATGTTGCTGTTTTGAACCTTCTGTCTCGCTCAATGCCTGCAAAGAACTGGCTACACAACAATACCATATTAACCTTGCTGAGCCACTCTGAACATTGGACCTGACTGGAAGAAACCAGAGGCAATGCGTATTGTGGACCTACCGTAGATGTTTCTGCAACTTCTGGAGAAACAGAATTCTACTCTGTCTGTGGAAAACCTCTTCTTTGGTGTTACTTGAGCAGGAGAAAGACCAAATGGGGTTTGGGAGCACCTTTCCAGCCTGAGAAATGTTATTAAAAGGCGTCAGCCTGGGTCAGCTGCAGTCCCCTTCAACCCAGACATGGATAGCTAAACACCATCCAATGCAACAGGGTAACTGCATATGAAGTGAGTCACCCAAGCTGATCACTTTTCTTAGCTTGAAAAGATGCTACATGGTGTCTTCTGATGTTTGTCTGCCATAGACCAGAGACAACTTTCCTTAAACTTTGAGCGTGAGAGACAAGGGGTTTCTTAGCTGAACGAGGAAGTCAAGAAAGGGACACCTGCAAAGCCACAGGAGTAAGACAGGTGAGGTCACCCCAGCAACTGAGGGTGAGCTGCAGCTTCCTGACTAAGTGGCTTGTCTCTTCCCCAGATCCTGTGGTGAGAAAAGAGAGGAAGTTGTAAAAAGGAACTGAGGGAGGTGCCAGAAGGGTGTCTACACCTATGTTTGGCTTTGTCAACTACTTTATTCAGTCCGCTTCTTCCTAGCTTGTTGGGCCTTCTCAGAAAGGGTTCCTGCAGGAGGGCCTCTCTGTGCAAAAGCGCCCTATGGCCCCACAGGCGAGAGGCCTCTTTCCTGGGCTCCCACCTGGGTGGAGGGCTGATCCAGAGGATAACCTTGGGGGACCCCCTCCGCCACAGAAGAAGAAGGCAGCTCTGGAGCTGCTTCACGTGGGAGGAGGACCATGGCTGGGAGACCTGCAGCCCCAGCAAACAGAAAGGTACCACAAAGGACACAGGAGCTGTGATGTATAGGTTGTGCTTTGATTGTACATTGTGGTTGTGGTTGCCATCTTGATGTTTCTGACCCCATTTGGCCTAGGAGTCATGGCCTGTCACCTCCAGATGACCTCTGGGTACAGATTCCAAGTCTTTTTAGAGAGGGCCACCCAAGTGTAAGATGCAGAGGAAGGCTAATAACAACAACAACAACAACAACAGGTAGGTAAAATGAGGACCCAGATTGTTGGGGGCAATTAAGCTGACTTTGTAATAATGCCGCTTGGGGTGTGTGTGAAAGCCCTAATAAGCAGGCATATACATAGAATGAAGGCTACTGCTAAGCTTGTAAGCCGCCCTGAGTCTTCGGAGAAGGGCAGGATATAAATGGAATTTTAAAAAAAAGTCTGGGTAAGGAAGATTACTACAAATACTTGGATATCCTTCAAGCTGATAACATCAAGCACACTGAAGTCAAGAAAAAGATTAGAGGTGAATACATCAAGAGAGTGAAGAAGATCTTAAAGTCCAAACTCAATGGAGGAAATACCGTGAAGGCAATCAACACCTGGGCAATTCCAGTCATTAGATACACAGCTGGAATAGTGGACTGGACTCAAGCAGAACTAAAAGCAATGGATAGGAAGACCAGAAAAATAATGACAATGAATCATGCCCTTCATCCACGCAGTGACATTGACAGACTCTATCTACCAAGGCAAATAGGTGGGCAGGGAATGCTGCAAGTACATCAGAAGGTAGAAGAAGAAAAAATGGCTTTGGAAGAATATCTGAAGGACAATGATGAAGATGCACTGAAATTAGTATATCAGGAGGGCTTACAGACTACTGGAGAGACCAAACTGGCTTACAAGAAAGACCAAATGAAGAACAGAATAGAGGCATGGGAAGACAAAGCACTACATGGCCAGTACATTAAAAAAATAGCTGGGAAAGCAGATAATAACAAGACCTGGCAATGGCTAAGAGCAGGAAAGTTGAAGAAAGAGACGGAGGGACTAATTCTGGCTGCACAAGACCAAGCCTTAAGGACAAATGCAAAGTCAAAATTGAGAAGACAGCAACAGACAGTAAGTGCCACCTATGCAAAGAAGCTGAAGAAACAGTGGACCACCTGGTAAGCTGCTGCAAGAAGATCGCACAGTCTGATTACAAGCAGCGGCATGACAAAGTAGCAACAATGGTGCATTGGAAGTACTGCAAGAAATATCATTTGCCTGTAAGCAAGAACTTGTGGGATCATAAAATAGAGAAAGTCATAGAAAATGATAAAGTTAAACTGCTCTGGGACTTCAGAATTCAAACAGACAAGCACCTGCAACATAACACCCCGGACTTAACAATTGTCGATAAGAAAGACAAAAAAGTCTGGATAGTGGACATGGCAGTGCCTGGAGACAGCGGAACAGATGAGAAAGAACTGGAGAAGATAACAAAATACAAAGACCTACAAATAGAAATTAAAAGACTGTGGCAAAAGCAAGCAAGGGTAGTACCAATAGTAATAGGTGCCTTGGGTGCAATCTTAAAACAACTGGAGCACCACTTGAACACCATTGGCATTGACAAATTTGCCATTAGTCAATTGCAAAAGGAGGTCTTACTAGGAACTGCTTCCATCCTGCGACGAGATCTGTAATACCATCAAACATCCACATCTGCCTATCCCAGGTCCTTGGTAAGGACTCGATAGGTAGACAAAAATGCCAAATCCAGTCTGAACATCTGGCTGACTGTGATAATAATAATAATAATAATAATAATAATAATAATAATAATAATAATAATAATAATAATGTTAGAAGGGGCCTTGGAGGTCATCTAGTCCAACACCCCCTGCTCAGGCAGGAAACCCTATACCATTTCAGACAAATGGCTGTCCAGTCTCTCCTTAAGAAATTCCAATATTGGAGTATTCACAACTCCAACAGTGGAAGTTTTTATATATAATATATATAATAAGGGTGTGCGGTGAATTACAATTAGATTCAGCGGAGCAAATGTAGCTTTCTCCTGGCTGCACCCCTTCTTCTTGCAGGGACCCCAGAGCACCCCGTAGAAAAAGTTTCTTGCTCCGCTCCAGAACATGAAGTCCTTTGCAGAGATTTGTGAGTAAAGAGGGAGGGGGCTCCCCAAACCAGTCTTTCTGCATTTGCCTATCACTACCCCCAATTCCTTTTTTGTCCCCCACCAAGCCCCTGGGCCTTTTCCTGGGTCAGGGACTGTTTCACGCACACACCCCCTTCCTGGACTGCTCTGTCTTTGATGGTAGCTTGGAAGGCAGGCCTGCAAGGGGGGGGGGAGACTGGGGGAACGCCATCCCTGCGTTGCAGAAAAGCTACCTCTGGACAGCTGGAAGGTGGGATGGAGCTGCAGTGGGGCAGGGAGACCCTGATGCAGAGTCTCTATCTGCAGAAATTGGGGTGGGGGGTGGGGAGAGGAGGGGACCCTTTCTGTTACTCAAGGGTGCACTTTCGCCCTGGGTGGGGCAGCGCCCCATCTCCTGCCCAAGTTGGCCATTTCTTTTCTGTCACTGCTGGTGGGTGGACTTTGCTTCTCCTCCTTTGTGAGACCCTCATCCTGGACCCCATAATTTTCTTCCTCCAGCCCCGGAGGGCCCCCTCCCAGTGTGAGGTGGGTTTGAGAGGGTCTCTTTAAGGAATCCCTCCCTGTGCCAAACCCCCTCTCCTCCCCCACCTGAGAACCAATTAAAACTCCATGAATTCAGGGAGGGGGGGGCTTTTGTGCTTCCCATGCGGTGGGCTGACAAAGGCTCCGGGCAGGAATAAAAGCGGCTATTCAGCCACTCCGCTTGTTCTCATTCAAATCACTTCCACTCCAGCCTCCCCTCCCGGCTGCTGTCTGCTGAGTTCCCAGGCCCACTCCCAGCCCGGATGCACCTCCCCAGCCCCCGCCCTCCCTCTCTGCCTGCCTGCCCCCAATGGCAGAAGATGGGTCTGGGGGTCTCCAAAACCTGGGATAGCCAGAGCCTCCCTGGAAGCTGGCTGGCCAGACGGGGGACAGAGGCTTCTAGCCCGGCTGGGTTCCCAGAAAGGAGCAGCGACGCTTTCAGGGGACAGTCAGTGCCCCTGTTTAGGTTGCCCTGAAGATTAAAATTATCTCTGATTCTGCATTGTCAAACCACTACAGGTACTCCTCAACATATAACAGTTCGTTTACTGACCGTTCGAAGTTACAATGGCACTGCACTGAAAAAAGGGACTTAGGACTTTTTTTCGCACTTAGAACCGTGGCAGCCTCCCCAGGGTCACGTGATCAAAATCCGGACATATTTGGCTACAGACATGGACTTAAGACAGTTGCAGCGTCCCAGGTCACCTTTTGTGACTTTCTCAGAGGCAAAGTCCATGGGGAAGCCAGATTCACTTAACAACTGTGTTACTAACATAATAACTGCAGTGATTCACTTAACAACTGTGGGAAGAAAGGTTGTAAAGTGGGGCAAAGCTCGCTCAACAAGGGTCTTGCTTAGCAAGAAAAAGTTTGGGCTCAACTGTGGCCATAAGCTAAGCTTGTAAGCCGCCCTGAGTCTTCGGAGAAGGGCGGGATATAAATGGAATTAAAATAAAAAAATAAAAATAAAAAATAAGCTGGGGATTATCTCTCCACAGTCATCACCGAAAAGCCAAACGCCTCCAAATTTTGCATTGCTACTTGCAATTTTTTCCCCCTAAAAAAAGGGTAGCAAATAGCATAAAATGCATTATTTTTAAATGAAAATAGTTTGCCTAAAACCATATTAGGCAGAACTTCCAACAGAAGGCAGAAATATGGTGCAAACTGAGCCAATATGTTGATGGAAACATTTAACACAAATCGTGAAGTTTCTCCAGCTAAGCGCCAGAAAAAGTATTTTTTTTAAAAAAAAAAAAGCAAAATGTTCACTCATTTTCAGTCTCACCCAGAGGAAGAAAAGGGCACGACTTCCCTGGAAACAATACGGGCCATCCTCGACAATGGAGTCCAGAATTTCCACTGCTTAAGTGAGTTTTGCCCCATTTTACGACATTCCTTGCCACCGTTGTTAAGTGAAACACTGCAGTTGTTGAATTAGTAACCCGGTCATTAAATGAACCTGGTTTCCCCACTGACTTTCCTTGTCAGAAGGTTGCAAAAGGGGATCATGTGACCCCGGGACGCTGCGACCGTCATAAATGTGAGTCAGTTGCCAAGCATCCGAATGTAAATCATGTGACCCTGGGGATGCTGCAACGGTCGTAAGTGTGAAAAATGGTCGTAAGTGTTTTTTCCAGTGCCATCGTAACTTTGAACAGTCACTGAGTGAACTGTTGTAAGCTGAGGACTGCCTGTGATTCAGAAAGATGACAAGAACATGATGTAAGATGGGACATGGGATACGTAAGGCATTATATGACTCCAACTCCCATCAGCCCCAACCACAAGCAAATGTGGCTGGGGAATTCTGGGAGTTGAAGTCCATCTTCAAGTTGTCACGGTGGAGAAACACGGCTCTCCAGGGTGGGACCATTCATTTTGATGACCATTTTTGTCTCGGACACACGTTTTTACTTATTTCCCAGACCAGTTTCTTGGGGTGGAGCCTATCTGAGAATAATCTTTCACGAGACTCTGAAAATAAAAGTAACTTCTAAACTCGGAGGCAGCTTCTCAGCTGGGGGGGGGGCAAGCTACCCACTGGTGTCCTGCCCCATCTCATCTCAGGTGCCCTCCTGGAACGAACCTTCTCAAGCAAAGTGAGTGAACTGAGCCACTCCAGCGGCTGAGCTGGGCAAATCTTGACCACGCCTGGCAGCCCTGATTCTCAGAGGTTCCCAGAGGCCCCAGCCAGCCTCCCTGGGGTCACAGTCTGGCACGGAGGAGCCAAGGCGGGGCAGGACCATCTACTAGGGTGGTCCCAGGAGCAAACATTCCACCCAATGGTGTACTGGGGACATGGGTTGTGTATCCATCTGGGATGTCTATGGAGATTCTCCAACATCTGGGTCATGGGTGTCCCAAAGGTGTTTTTCCAAAAGGCAACTGGACTTCCTTCTTTTTTTTTCCCCCTTGAAAATGTTTCGCTTCTCATCCAAGAAGCTGAAGAGGTTTTGTGGGTGAGAAGCGAAATGTTTTCAAGAAAAGAAAAACCGGGAAAGTCCAGTTGCCTTTTGAAAAGACCCCTTTGGGTACACCTGAGATTGTTGTTGTTCAGTAGCTAAGTCCTGTCCCGGTTCTTTGCAATTGCATGGATCACAGCACACCAGCTCCCCCCCTCCCCCCCATGTCTTCCAGAGTTTGCCCAGATTCATGTTCATTGCACCTGAGATGCCTTCTGCAGGTCAGAAAGACAGATTCTTTACAGTTGCTACTCTTCTACTTTTCATGATCATTCTTCTCCTTTTTCCTTCACAGGAAGAGTTCACTCCTAGACTGCTGTCTCTGTTCCCCTTTTCCACTGCAAAGGGCTTCTTTCTACCCCGGAGACACCTCAGATTGAAGGTGAGACTGGCATGCAAAGCATTGGCCCCTGGGGAGGTGATACCCACAAGACAGGCAGCTGGCTTTGGCTGTCTTGGTCTGGTGTCTCCCATAGCCTTGGACTGCACCTCCCATCTTTCCCAGCCAGCGTGGGGGTTCAGACCGAGGCACAGGGGTGCTTTGGCTGCAGTCTGCTGTGCCTCGGTTCCTCCAGGGCCCCTCTTGAAGGAAACACGGTGCCCTTTGTGCCTCCTCCTGCTCCCCTCCTCCTCCTCCCCTCGGCTGACCTTTGGCTCTGGCTGTCCTCCTGACAGGCCGACTGCTTCTCATCAGGAAGAGAATTTGATGCCGCCAATCTTTTCCGTGTGTGGAGCAGGGCCTCCTTCCTGCCAGGGAGAGAAGCGTTCTAGTCTCAGCTCCTAGATCAGACCTCCAGCGCCTGCGGGGCTTCCGTGATCCAGGGCCACCTCCACGGCTGCCCAGGAACCACATGGAAGCTACAGTTGAGGACGGTGGCCAAGCCAACTCCACCCAGAGCAGCCTCTGTGTGCAACAGGACTGTGCCCCACATCTGGGGACTTGGGTCAGGATACTAACAAGACACCCCCACTGGGCTCCCCCAGATGTCTTGGGCTGCAGGCCCCACAAATGCCTGAGAATCAGGAGATTTGGACTCCAAGGGCACCTTGGACACAGGGATTTTTCCACCCCTCCAAAGGATGGCAAGCAAGCCAGGGGTTTTCTGCAATTTCTCTCCCTCCGCCCCCCACAATTCCTCTGCCTCTCCCCTCAAAAGCAGTAATTCTTTAATCTTGGCAAAATCTGGCTGCCTAATTCAGTGTTTCTCAGTGGCAGCTTTAGGCTGTACGGATGCTGGTTGGGGAATTCTGAAAATCGAGGTCCACCCAGTTTAAAGCTGCCAAGGCTGAGAAACTCTGCTCAAGAGAAAAGTGGACTGAACGGGTGTGTGTTGTGTGTGTGTGTGTGTGTGTGTGTGTGTGTGTGCAGGGCTGGTGAAAAAAGTCAAGGTGGCAGCTGTACTGCAAATACATCCCCTTTTCTATGTGTGTGCAACACAGGTTAAAAAAGTGATGCCCTTTGCACAGTCCCAGTTGCCATCTTCGTTTTTTGACATGCCTCTTCTTCCAAATGTGAAATGATTCATTTCCCAATTCCTGTTCTGACAAACAGCCTGGAAAGTTCCAGAATGCAACATAGAGAAGATTCTTCAATATATCTAGACCACATAAAGGTAGTTGGTAGGGGATTTTGGAGTTAACCCAATTCCTGTGAAACATAAACCGTGGTTTATGGTCTAGTGTACAACACTAACTCATCAATTTAGCTGATTTTTTCCCCAAATCACATCTAATTTATTACAGCCAGATAAAAACAAAATATTGGACAAAAGAAGTATCACATCCTCCTATACAGAGAGAAAACAATAGGTTTAATGGAATCTAAAAAATAATTGAGAACATAGTTACTAAAACAAATTCAAATAAACTATTACTGCAAGAAGGTCCAATCCTAAGTAATGATACAGTGTATCTATTGCACAATGGCAATGGAACTGGGCAACTTGTCACTGCTTTCAAACTTGGCAACTTTAAGATGTGTGGACTTTCCCACTAGCTGGGAAATTGCAGGAGTTGAAATTTACACATCTTTTAAGTTGCCAAATTTGAAACACTGATTTCGTTTGGACAGTAAAGCATTGTTTTAAAAAATCTTGGCTTTGGCAACATGTGAAATCTTCCAGTGAGTAATGTTTGCTGAATTCTTTGGACTAATGAACCTGGAATCAAGTAGCAACCCAATTTTTGTCTTCATTAAAATTAACATGTAGCTTATAGAAAAACTCTGGTAAACAGAAAGGTTGGTTGTGAAGTTGGATGTGATCAATATACGCTAATGCCTATGAGCTCTTTGGGACCCAATTCTTTTTTTTTTAATGTTGTTTTAAAAAAAGCAAAATGGAGTCTTTGCTCACAGCTTCTTCCATCTTTTTTTTAAAGAGGCTCCTACACTGAATTCCTGGTAACTGACCGTTATTTCACAGAGGCTGTGAGTCCCACCATGAGCTTGGGCAGGTTCTGCTGAAAGAGCTGAGATGGAAGGTTGTCTCTAGACTCTAGAAAGGGTACAGAGAAGAGCAACAAAGATGATTGGGGGACTGGAGGCAAAAACATATACGGAACGGTTGCTGGAATTGGGTATGTGTAGTTTAACGAAGAGAAGGGTGAGGGGTGACATGATAGCAGCCTTCCAGTATCTCAGGGGCTGCCCCAAAGAAGAGGGAGTCAAGCTATTCTCCAAAGCACCTGAAAGCAGGACAAGAAGCAACGGATGGAAACTAGTCAAGGAGAGAAGCAACCTAGAACTAAGGAGAAACTTCCTGACAGTTAGAACAATTAACCAGTGGAACCACCTGCCTCCAGAAGTGGTGAATACTTCTTTGAAGATCTCTGAGAGGATCTTAAGAGGCAGCCCATTCAACTGGTTGACAGCTCCTCCCCCTAGGAATTTCCTCTTTGCATCCAACCTGAATCTGCCTCCCTGTAGTTTCCATCTCTTCAATTCTGACCTTGCCCTCTTGGGTGTCAAAGGAGAAGCCTACTCCGTTCCCCTCATGGCAACCCTGTGGAGATCTGAAGACTTGCTATCACGCCTCTCCCAGCCTTCTCTTCTGCAAGTTAAATATACCCACTTCCTCCAGTCTTTGCAAAGTGTGGTTTCTTAGAGCCTTCGTTGCATAAACAGCTGTCTTCACCTCCTCCAGAGTAAAGTGGAAAATTAATTTCTGTGACCTGGACTGTGCACTCTTGCTAGTAGATGCCAACTTTTGTAGCAGTGCCTGGTTCATGTTTAATTTGTGGTCAACAAAGACAACCAGGTCCTACAACCAAGCCAGGTCTTCCCCATCCTAGGCTTAAGTGTCTTCCTCCCGTGGTGCAGGCCTTCACATTTCTCCCTGTTTCTTTTGGTCCACTGCTCAAACCTAGGTTTAGATCTTTTTGAATGTTTGTTTCCTTGTAGTTTTGGGACATTTGCAATTTGATAATTGTTGGTCATGATTGAATATTGGTTGATGCCTTGGAAATCAACCCCAAAGGGGCTGGAAAGGCTGAACCCATACACTCCATGGGTGCTCTAGTTGTCCAAGAACCACAAAATGAGTGTTCAATATGTTGTGAACCCTCTTTTCAAGAAACTCTAGTATTCTCCAAAGAATAATGGATGTTCATAAAGCTTTTTAGATCTCTCTAGATTTTATCAGCATTTATTCATTGCTTGCCAGAAACCATCCCTGAACTTAATTCAAAGTAGGACTAAGATAAGTTTATTTGAAGTTGGAGAGAGACTCTCAACTTCTATTAATCCTTGGTCCCTAAGTAAACATCTCCGTTGAGATAGTTTAGTCTCGTATTAAGTCCTGGGTTAAAAGCTGGGAGAGGTGCCCAGGAGCCAAAATTGACTTGGTGGATCATAACAACAACAGTCGCCTCAAGCACAGGACTCTCTACTTGCTATCACCCTTAAGTATTGGGAATACAAGCCCCGGCATGTTGGCAACAGATTCTGGAATTCAGTCCTGATCCACCTCACTGAGATGAATGCCAGAGTTCAGAGGTCCCCAACAAATGTGCTGGAAGCTTCCACCAGCTGAGGACATCACAGCCCCAGCCGTTGCAGGTTGGGCTCCACAGCACAGTAGTTTTTAGGCTAAGCTGGAACTGTGTATCTTGTATGTTTGCAAATCCCATCAGTGCCTTTATCTTAATACATTGTGTGAACTGAGCCGTCTTAAGATAATTCATTTGAACAAGCCAAAATACATTGGCTTTTTGTTGATCTGGTTCTGCTCCAAACGCAGGTAATCCACATTTAACAAATAGCTCCTTTAGCAACCATTTGCAGTTAGGATGGAGATGAAAAAGTTACCAATCCTCGCATTTATGACCTTTGCAAGTCTGTAAAGCAAAGGGAAGCTGAAGTAAAATCAAAAGGCCGGTCACAGTGTCACTTAGTGACCACTTTGCTTAGCAACTGAGCTGCCAATGCCAATTGCGGTTATTAAATGAGGACTATCTATATTGGGAACAGAGCTATTGAGTCTTGCCAAGATGTCTGCATGGAAAAAACCTTGGCAGGCTTCACAAGAGCTTGCTCTGAAAAGCTCCCCATGCTGAGCTCCAAGCGAAGCAGAGGGCCTGAACTGGTTGGGACTGGACTTGTGCTTGTCCTTCACTGGAAACGAGTAGCTCTTCCTGCACCCATTCAGGACCTTGTCTCCACCCCCCAGTCCGTGGACTGGCACTGAGCCGTGGCATGCCAGCAACCAGTCCGCACAAACAAGCAAAGCCCCATCCGTGGGATGCAAGCAGCACATGAAACCAGGCCCTCTCCGGTCCACACAAAAACCTCTCTCCATGGAACCAGTCCCTGGTGCCCAAAAGGTTGGGGGCCTCTGGTCTAGACAGCAGGACACAACCTGGTGCCTTCTCATCAGTCCCAGCCATCATGGCTGACAGCAAAGGAGAGGGGCACCTCAGGTGCATCTGTTGTCCAGTTTTGGTCAAGAGGTGACAGCTTCCATCCAGATGTCTGCTGCCACTAGCAGGGGTTGGGGGGACCAGATAGCAATAGCAATAGCCCTTAGACTTATATACTGCTTCACAGTGCTTTACAGCCCTCTCTAAGCGCTTTACAGAGCCAGCCTGTTGCCCCAAATCTGGGTTCTCATTTTACTGACCTTGGAAGGATGGAAAACTGAGTCAACTTTGAGCCGGCCAGGATCGAACTTCTGGCAGTCAGCAGAGTTAGCATGCAATGCTGCATTCTAACCACTTAGCCACCATGGCTCTTAACCGGATCAGCATCAGAATAGAGCTGGAAGGGATGTTAGAGGTCTTCTAGTCCAGCCCCCTGCTCAAGCAGGAGACCCTTTTGTTGTTAGCTGTGAAGTTGTGTCCGACCCATCGCGACCCCACGGACAACGTTCCTCCAGGCCTTCCTGTCCCCTACCATCTTCTGGAGTCCATTTAGGCTCACGCCTCCTGCTTCAGTGACTCCATCCAGCCACCTCATTCTCTGTCGTCCCTTTCTTCTTCTCTTGCCCTCAATCTTTCCCAGCATGAGGCTCTTCTCCAGTGAGTCCTTCCTTCTCATTAGGTGGCCAAAGTATTTGAGTTTCAAAGGAGACCCTATATAATGTCAAATAAATGGTTGTCCAATCTCTTCTTAAAAACCTCTAGTGATGAAAGCACCCACAATTTCTGGTTGCCAAGCTGTTCCACTGGTTAATTGTTCTCACTTAAATTAAGTTTCTCCTTAATTCCAGGTTGCTTCTCTCCTTGATAACAGTTAGAGTAACTATTTTGGTGGGAGGGGGACTATCAATGTTGACTCTGGGAAGGGAGTGGGTGCTTAGTCTGTCACCTCTGCCAATCTATACCAAGAAAGAGGTGGCCTAGGACTATCATATAAATGGTGGACAGTAGAAGAATCCTTTTAGCTCCAATTCACAGTCTACTTAGCCAACTGCTTTGTTCAACCTGGGTATCAGTGAAATATCTGTTCACGTCTGTTAGGAGGAAATACTGCCTCTATTTGAAGCTGGTTCTTTCATAGGTAAAGGTAAAGGTTCCCCTGCACATGCATGCTAGTCGTTTCCGACTCTAGGGGCCGGTGCTCATCTCCGTTTCAAAGCCGAAGAGCCAGCGCTTCTCCGAGGACGTCTCCGTTGTCATGTGGCCGGCATGACTAGATGCCAAAGGCGCACGGAACGCTGTTACATTCCCACCGTAGTGGTCCCTATTTTTCTACTTGCATTTTTACGTGCTTTCGAACTGCTAGGTTGGCAGAAGCTGGGACGAGTAACAGGTGCTCACTCTGTTACGATTCGACCCGCCAAACTGCCGACCTTCTGATCGGCAAGCTCAGCGTCCTAACCCACTGAGCCACTGCGCCCCTCGGTTCTGTCATACCTGGTAAGTATTATTGCTCCAGGGCAATTTTCTCCATTGTGGCCTTCAACATCCAGCCCTAGACAACTGGGGATTTTAGAAGTTGTAGAAAGCCACACTCGGAGGCCCCCTTTGCTCAAGGTTGTCCTGCTCTAGCAGCAACAATCTCTGGGTTGTGAAACACCTCTGGAAGGTTGAGGTGAGCAGAGGAATGTCTTCTGAGACTGGCCGAAGAATCCTTTGCACACAGGGCTTTTTCTGTGGGTATTTCAGAAGATGGGAAAGAACGGCTCCTTGGAAGTTCTCATCCTGATGAGGAATGTCTAAAAGTCCAGAGAAAATCTCCCAGCCTTACCAAAACTTCTTTCAACATTCCTCAGATGTTTGAACTAAGAACCTCAAGGCAGCGATGACCCTAAAGATGGGAGATTCAAATCCTCTCTCCTTCGTCACTCAAAAGGTTTTATGATACTTTCTTATAGGTTGTACCCCAAATCACATTGAATTCCTCAGGTCTACTTGCTGTGATGTTGGGAGGTCTCCAAAGCTTCTGGGCGCCACAACTCTCCCAGTTCTGTCTGGTGTTGCCAAGGGCTGAGCCCCAGGCCTTTCGGTGCCCAGAAATGGCTCTGCCATCGAGAAGGCACCCTACATAGATTTTGAAATGTTACCACCTATTCCACACCTTCTTCGCACAGCTTTCTGGAAAATGTTTGTGCTATTCTACTGAGGTCGCTCCTTGCAGCAAAGGCTTTTTTAACAAAGCTTTTCTGCGTAATCTGGACTGGTAACAAGCACACCAGATTGCAGAACAGGGTGGCCCAAGTTTGAACCAGGCACCTGGGTGTGAAGAAGGGCCTTCTGCTCAAAAAGTGGAGAAGTGTTGCAAAGCACACACACTTAGGACCCCCTGGACTCAGGCTGCAGTTCCCAGAGATGGGAATGTTACCCTTCCTAGCTTATAATGCACAACCTATCAGGGCTGTGACCTTCCCTGTATTGGCCAAGGCAGGTGGATCAAGGTTAAGCAACATATTTTGGGTGTGTGTGCTATGCTTGTAGACAATTTATAGCTTGCAATTCCAACATGTTTTTCTGGAAACGAACACTTTGGAGGGGGCAGGTAGAAGTGTTGTGAAGTCCTGGATCAGTTGCCTCTCTTGAAGAATTCTGCCTGTCTGAATGAACAAAGGAGCGCTCCCATCTGTCTGGCTAAGGCTGTGTGGATGCCCTCAGGCCCTCCGAAGGTGCCACAAAGACAAGATGCCACCTTGCAACCCCAGAATGTCGCCCTTTGATCTAAGCCTGCGTGGAAATGATGCCCCTCGGACCTGCTGCCTTCAGGGGTCTTGACTAGCCACGGAAGACCGGGGTGGTGGTGCACACTTTAGACAACCCTTTGGTGGGGTTCACACAGCAGGCAACTCTTAAGTAGTTTGCTTGGCTTCAGGCGAGGGTGGTGTATGAAGTCACCGATTTGGGCTTAGTGCTATGTGTGAATCCGGCAGTGGTAGCTTATCAATCACTTGGTGCCCTCAAACCAACCTGGAACCAACTCAAGCTTGCTGCTGTGGCACCGGAGGGGGGCAGTCCAAGGGTCGGGGGGCTCTGGGACTAATTCAGGGTGGAGTAAGTGGATTTGTAGGAAGAGGCGGCTGTTCAATAGGCCACCCACTCCGGCTGCAGCTCTTTTGCTCTGGTCCAGAAGGCAAAAGTCCCTGGCAGCTTCGCCCTTCCTCCTTGCAAAGTGGCCCCTGAGGAAAAAGGGAGAGGAGTGGACCCCTCACCCTCGCGTGGTCCCAATGGTGACCAGGGCAGCCGGTCGGGGCTCTGCCCTCACAAGGACCTGGCTGCTGCTGCTTCTCTGACCTCCATCCCTGGAGAGGCCTGCATCTCGTGCGCAAAACCCCCAATTCTGCATCTCCCTGCCCGAGATGGCTTCTTCGTCTCCAGGTGGGCCGGGCCGCACCGGAGGCCGCTGGCCGACTCCCCCGTGTGCCATTCGTGGCGGCTCGCCCGGGAAACCGACTCCCCCCGCCGGCAGCCCTTCATGCCGGGCGGCCGGTGCCAGGCCTGGCCTGGAGCCAAACGCCGGGCACGGACTGCGCGGCGCAGAACTCGCCGAGCGAGCCTCGGGAGGGGGCCGGCCCCGAGGGGAGCCCTTCGGTGGGCAGCGGCCGGGCCTGGCTGCCGCCCTTCTCCCCGCCGGAGCCCTCCAGCCCGCGCTGCCCGCGTCACACGCCGGTCCTCGTTGTCGCCGGCTGGCTGGGCTTTAACCCTTGGCGGCCCGGGCTCCTCCCCCTCCCCCCGTTTCGGCGAGCAAGAGTAATGAAGGGCCGGGCAGGCCCGGGAAGAGCAGGGCGCCCCCCCTCCCGGCGCCCTTGACCATGGAGGCCCCGTCCCCCAGGTAGAGAACAAAGCGGGGAGGCGGCCTACGGGCCACGCTTGCCCGGCATCGCCGCTGGCAGAGCCCGAACTGGCGCCTGGCCTGGCCCAGTTCGGCCCGGCGCGCTCTGCCCGGCCCCGCTTCCAGGAGGGACGGACGGGGAGGCAGGAGCCGGCGGCGAGGCGAGGCCCCTAGGCGGCCGCCTTTGTCTCGCGGCGCACCCAAGGACGGAGCTTCTCCCGCCTGGGGGGGCGGGCCGGCTGGCGTGGCGAGCGAGCCGGCAGCGGCGGCGGCGGGCAGAAAGGGAGCCGCCGCGCGCATGGCCGCCACGCCGCCCGCCTCGCCCGGGCGCAGCCACCTTCTGCGCGCTCGCCGGCGGGCCGGCTTTTATGCTCACGCCGGCCACCCGCCTGCCGGGGGTGGGAGGAGCCGGGCAGGTTGTCCCCGCCGGGCCCGTCCCTCCCTTCCCCTCCCCGCCCGGCTGAGAGGGGTCGGGGGAGGGGGCAGCATGGCCTGGCCGTCCGGCCCCTTTTCCAGCGCTCAGCTGCCCCGGGAGTGCGGCGCTGGTCCTCGCCGGGAGAAGTAGCCCGAATGGAGACCGAAGCCAGCCAGCCCGGCCTCGCCTCCCCGGACTCGCCTCACGATCCCTGGTACTCGGCCCGGACGGACGGACGGCCTCCGCCGCGCGCCCGCCCGCCTCCCTCCGCTCGGGGAGCCGCCGGCGTCCCCGCCTCCCGCCATGCCCGGGAGCTCGTGGCTGGGGAAGCGGCCGGCCGGCCGGCCGGGGAGAGCCGCCAACATGGCCGATGCCCGCGCCGCGCTCCTCGCCGCTCCGCTCGGCCGCGCGCCCCCGCCGCCGGCAGCGCCTCCCGTTCGGCCGGCCGGCTAGGCTGGTAGCCCGCCCCCGCCGCCTCCCGCGCCCCCCGCCCGGCGCTCTGGAGCCGCGCTCCCCCTCGCCGGCGTCCCGGGCTTCGGCTTCCCGAGGCTCCCCGCGCGGCGCCCCCGGCCCTGCCCGGTCCCGGAGCGGGGCGTCGCTCGGCCCCTGCCCGCGGCCGGTGGGTGCTGCCCGGCGCCCGCCTCCTCACGCCGCTCTCTTTCTTCCCTCGCTAGCAAGATGTTCATCGGGGGACTGAGCTGGCAGACGACGCAAGGTGAGCGGCGCCGGCGGGCGGGGAGGGGGTCCCGGCTCCGGGTCTCGCCCGGCGGCACCTGCCGCCCCGAACTTCGCGGCTCCTCCCCCGAAGCCTCCCTCTCCCTCCCGCCGCCGCCCCCTGCAAGTTCAGCGGGCCGCGGACCAGCCCGTCGCCGGCTGCGGGGCTTGGCGGGCTTTGTGGTGGGGTGCGGGGAGGCCGGGCAGGCGGGCTTGGCGCGGGGGAGCCGGGGGCAGCGCTGCTCCGGAGAGGCTCCCGTGGCTCGGGACGGGGGGGTCCTGCCCCCGGGCCTCCCTGCTGCCCCGGGTCGGCGGGCCGGAGGGTGCGCAGCGGCATCTTCTGGGACAGGGGTCGGCAACCTCGGCTCTTTTATGACTCGTGGACTTCAACTCCCAGAATTCCTGAGCCAGCATAGCTGGCTCAGGAATTCTGGGAGTTGAAGTCCACGAGTCATAAAAGAGCCGAGGTTTGCCGACCCCCTGTCCTGGGACAACCGCCTCCCGCCTCGGAGCCCCACGGGTGGCCTTGTCTTGTGCTTGCAGAAGGCTTGCGGGAGTACTTCAGCCAGTTCGGCGAGGTGAAGGAGTGTCTGGTCATGAGGGACCCGCTGACCAAGCGATCCAGGTGAGGCTCCCCGGGGCCCTGGGCAGCCTCCGGCACTCTCGGCGGGAGGGGGGGGACGGGGAGGGAGGGAGGGAGGCGCCTGCTGCCCTCCCCCCTAACCGAGTTTCTCCCTTTCTCCGGCTGCCCCCTCCCTTCCGGCCCTTCCTCCCGCGCAGGGGCTTCGGGTTTGTCACCTTCATGGACCAAGCCGGGGTGGACAAGGTGCTGGCCCAATCCAGGCACGAGCTGGACTCCAAAACGGTGAGTTGCTTCTCTCTGGCTGGGCTGCTTGGTGCAGCTGAAGCCTCCCTTGGCTCTGCCACCCACCAGGAAGAAGGTACGGATTGCAGCGGCTGCTGGGTTGGCAAAACTTTCTCTTGGTTGCAAAGTTGAACAGAGTGTCTTCTGAGCCGAGTCTGGCTGGTTCGCAGAAGCGGGAGACTTGGCACCTTGTGTTTCCCATCCTAACTGGGAATCCTGGGAGTTGTAGTCTCCCTGCTTTCGGGATGCCAACTCAAGGGAGGGGTGTAATCAGGATGGGGCACCCCACAGGTGACTGGACTGATGCCAAAGGATGGGGACGTGTGTGGTTACGGGGCCAAGCCCAGGCCGTCTAGGAGGAGGCTTAGAGGCTTTGGGACCGGCGTTAGGCTGTTTCTTTGAGGATGGGTAGAAATTTCTGGGGAGGTGGGTGGGATTTGGTCTGGGCTCCGTCTGGGGATACTGTTCCTCGGGCAGGCCGTCTCGGCCACAAGGTGTGACTTGTAGACCTTCCTCTTGGGCGCCCAAGCTGGGGTGCTTCCGATGCGTCCTTTTCCCCACGTAACCCCAAAAGGAGTGAAAGGATCCTGATGGGCTTTTCCCCAGAGAGTGGATTGTGCTGAGACAGAGAGATCTTCTCCGGACATCCTGGGCTCAGATTCAGGATGTTGTGATGATGGAGTTCTCAATATCTGTTTCCAATGTTGCGGGGGGGGGGGGGGACCAGATATTCTGGGGGCTTGGCTGACTGGTTAGACAGCCTCTGGTCATCCCAATAAAGCTTCTCATTCAGCATTTTATATCCCCATTTTGCTCCCATCTGGAAAGGTGCAGTTTGCCTGTGCCAGCCTTCCCCAGACACCCCACGCCAGCAATATGGGGATATCCCACCCATCATCCTCTCCAGATTGGCCATGGGGTGCACTGGCTGCCAGCTGGCATTCTTTCGCGCCCCTTTGGGTCAGGAGAGATCTGCCAGCTTTCCCTTTAAGAGCTTTTTGCTGTCCTCCCTCTCTCCATTCTCGATTCTCCCCTCAAGCTTATTTGCAGCTTTAGCAAGCAGAATCCTTGCTCTCAGGAGGTGAGAAAGGCAGCTAAGCTTAATCTTCCTAAACAGCAGTGCAGGTTGCGGGGAGGGGGGAAGGAGCAGGATCCATATCCTGGATATTAATAACAGGACCCAGTTCAGCTCTTCTGGTGGTTTTAAGGTCCAAGGTGCCTGAAAAATCAAGTCCAAATCCACTCATGCCAAATTTTATTTGGAATTATAACTTGTATTTTGCCACCTCCGACCCCTCAAATGTCTCAATCTAACCCGGGTCTAAGAAGACCTGGAGGTTTAGTGGCTACATCTCTTGGACCTTTATTTTAGAAGCTTTTGGTGTGAGATTATGAAGCTGTGAATGGTTTCAATATTTTATTGTGTCAACTGTAGTTTTATTCCTGGTACTATGCTTAGTAATATGTCCATGGTAAATAAGAATACTAGCAGGACTAAGGTGGTCGAGTAGGGATTTCAACCCACATCTCCAAAGAGGCCGTAATCAATCCTTCTTTGATTAATTTGTGGACTAATATGTCTGGTATTCTTCTGTGTAACTCGAATGTGTGAATACGTGTGTATAACTGGGATCATGATTCTGTTAATCCAGATTTGTTTGAACTACACTTGTTGAGCAAGCCTCAAGTTAATCAAACATTAAGTATGGTTTGTGAATCTCAGTGGCTTAGTTGCATGATGTGTGAACTCCTCCTCGGTGTAATACTGTGTAGGTGCTTGTTGCCTTTCTCTGCCTGGACGTGAGTGGGAATTTCTTGTGGATACTTTTAGACACTTTGCTCTTTGGGTTCAAGGCTTGGGCTAGAAAAAAGGAACAATGTTTGTTTTCAAAATGTTTTCTCTCCAGCGAATGGCTGTTAGGGAACAATGCTCCTAGAAATCCTCATAAAATGAAGGGGAGCTGAGCTGCTCCCCCTCTTTCGATGGGGCCGATGCCCAGTTACAGCTCCTTCCTCGCCCGTTTCTGGTCAAATGCAATTTCTTGTCTAAAGTAGAGAAACAACGAAAGCAAATAATATTTCCTTGAGCGGCTGGTTAAGGAAGCTTCACTGCCTGATCTGTACGAATCCAGGACCTTGTGATTCTGGCATCGAATAGACCTGAGTGCAACAAAAACATTATCCTAAAAGTTTGGCACTTTCTTTGATTAAATTCAGGCTTCTCCATTTAGCTTCTTTACAACTTCTCAGGCTGGGCCCGGTGTGGCTGGCATCAGCAAGCAAGCTCTAGGTTGTCCTTGCGATGGCCTTGGGGGCCTTTTGGGGGCTTTGCTATGGGGCAAAGGAAAGGTGGCAAAGGGGGTGTATTTCGGTGGTCTTGATATGGGCCTCTGCAGCTGGCCTAATCTCATGGACCCCTCAGATGAAAGTCGCTGATCCCTTTTCTTCTCCGCTGCTCTCTCCCCGCCTTTGAAAACAGGGCTGGGGGCCTCCTTGCAAGGCGGAGCAGGTGGGGGGAGGGGCTAAGCAGACCAAAGGAGAACAGAAGGGGTCTGGGGCAAGACAGAAGGCAATGGGAGTGGGCTGCCATGGCAGTCCCCGATGCGTCTGGCGGGCTGGGTGGAGGGTGGAAGCCTGAGGTGGCACTGGCAAAACCTGGGCCCAGAAAGACTTATTTCTCTTTGTTTGGTGCTTAAAAAAAAGCTCCTGCCTTCTCGCTCTGTTCGCTCCGGATGCAGGTGGTCTATATGGCACCTCCCTGCTACCTGCTGCACCAAGGCCCACTTCTTATGGGGCATAATGTCCTGAGAGTGTCAGGAAAAAGCACCCTCTTGGGCTTGAGTGTTGGGAGAAACGGACTGTGCGTCCTTTGCCACTTTTAATGGCATCTCAAGACCTTCCCCTCACCAGAGCAGCCTTTTTGGATCCTTCCTAGTTTATTTATTTACCTGCCAATTGGAAGAGGAGGGGACCTCAGGGTGGGCGTCCGAGGGCTTCTTTGCTGACTGTTTCAGGGCCCAGGAAAGCCAGGAACACAAAATGCTCACTTGGGGCCATTATGTAGCGCCGGGAGAAGCTGGGTCAAAGAGGCACACTGGCATCATCTCAAGTGTGGCTGTGCTACGAGAAATCCCTCTGCACATCCTGGTGACACAATTTGTGAGTTGCAACGGGCACCTGGGCAGCGGGAGCCTGCCTACCATTGTCTAGGCAAGTTTCGACTTGGAGACGAGCCCAAAGAAGGGCTTGAGAGAGAGAGGTTGCGCCATTTGGCCAGGGAGGATTTAGGCAAGACTCCTGGATTGGAGCCTCTGAAGAAGGCTTGGATCTTCTGCCTTCCCCTTGGATTTTCCAGGTCATTTCTCTCAGAAAATGGAGCAATTTTCCTTGGCTTTCTATTGTACAGAACTCCGTTCCTTCCACGGGTTATTACCAAGATTTGCTAAACTTGCAAAAAGGGCCCCAGAGGACATGTCTCAAGTGCTGCTTTGCTGGCACAATACCTGAGGGATTTTAACCTGTTTTGGTCTTCCTGGGGTTGGAAAGACCGCAAGGTTGCCACACGGTATACTGTATTGGCCTTATAAAGTTTTAGGCGGGAAACATTTCTCTTTATCACTTTGGTGCTTGACCTTTAACTGGACCAACTGAAATTTCCTTATTAGCCAACGTTGGTTCAACATGTGCAGTTTTCTCTAGCTAGAATGCCCAGCCAAACACAGGAGCTGAGCCTGTAGGGAATTTGAGAGCAGAAATGAAGATGTTGCTTCCCTGTTCTGCTTGTTATTTTGCATTCAGACATGTTCTCCATCTGCTTTGCTTCTGCGATGGGGTGAAAGTCTGCAGGGGCTGCAGGGCTGGGTGATTTCCCCCCCCAGTGCAAAAGAGTTTCTTCCTCCCCCCCAAGAATGTGCTTTTTTGAGAACACTCTTTATTTGTAAGGGAGATAACTGCCTGCTAGGCTTTGTTTATGGAAATGTAAGTTTAATAGATACCTTGGCTTGTCTCTTCACATTTCAAAGGCTAGGGAGGCTGGAGTAGTCGGAGGTGTTTGTTTTTCTTCCCAGGCGGGGGGGGGGCTGGGGGGGCGGTGAAGGCCCTTCAGGTTCAGGATGGAGCAGTTTGGCTCTTGGCTTCACCGGGCATCTGCCAGTGTGTCCTCTTATACAGTATTGGTCTGGGGAAGAGGCTCCCCATTCTCCCCTCTCAGCACCCACTGGATATTAGTGGTGTACAATCCAAGAGTTCCCAGACAACTGTTGTGAATTGTGGGTGCTGGGATAGCAGTTTTTGTGTCTGTTCATAGTGATGCCAGTGTGTTTCAGCATTGTGGCAACGGGTTGGAGCAAAGGCTGTGAATCCTTGGCTGATGACCGGAGGCTGAACCGTTGTGTGATCTTTATGTGACACAACCTCCACATCCACAAACAATACAGGTAGTCCTTGACTTACAACCATCATAAGCCTACAGCGGTGCTGAAAAAAGTAATTTATGACTGGACCTCATATTTACGACTGTCGCAGCCTTCCTGTGGTCACGTGGTGATCAAAATCCAGGTGCTTGGCAACTGGCAGCCATTTTGACGGTTGCAGCGTTCTGCAGTCACATGACTGCCACTTATCACTACCCAGGTGGCTTCTGGGAAAACTGGATTCACTTAACAATTGTTTGATTAACAACTACAGCAAAAAAGGTCCTAAAATTGGGTGCTGCTCACTTAACAACCGCATTGCTTAGCAAGAGAAGTTCTGGTGCCAGCTGTGGTCTTACATGGAGGACTCCCTGTGTGGAAGAGTTCCAAACCTAGGCAGGAACCGGATGCCCCTCCTGCCTGGGCAGACGGGAGGTCAGGCAGCTCCGTTTTGCTTCTTCAATTTACAGGCTGAGCCACACGAGATCAGAGTTCCCCAAACTTGCCAGCTTTGCGCACTGGTGGGGGGGGGAGAAGAGGGGATGTTCCACGTGAGTAGTGGGTAAGTGCACAAATGGAGCGCATTTGCACACTGCACGAGTGGGGATGAGTGTACACACACTCACCTTCCACTTCTGCGGCCCGGTTCCGAACAGCTCAAGGTCCAGTAGTGGGCTGCAGTCTGAGGTTGGGGACCCCTGCTCTAGATGAGTCGAGGAAGGCTGGACTAAAAGTGAACGTAATAAATACCGGTTTTTGGTCTGAAGCACGACGTGGCTTGTTCTCTGTCATGGCAGTGCAGGAGGCAGAGTAACGGCTGCAGGTTTACAGGGAGGCAGATTCAGACTGTATGTTGGTAAAAATCCCAACTGCTTTCAACTGTACAGTTAGTTTCAAAGCCAGAGGCCTTGGCGAGTCGTGGCTCCTATCAGCCCTTCAGGGTGGGCCAGCAGCAACGCTACTTCGTATCCTACAACGTAGGATACAACAGGATCTTGAAACCTGTTAACATTTCTCCCTACAGGCTCTTATGCCAAACAAAATCAGGCTGGGGGTTGTTTCGGGTTCCTTTTTCATGTTTGTCCCTTCCTTCCCCAAAGTCAGTTCTAAATTTCTTAACCATTTTTCTCTACTAGCAGTCATCTATGAGCATGTTGCAGTCAGCGTGGGGTTGATCTCGATGACCCCAAGGTTACCTTCCAATTTTACAGTTGACTTTTCTCACCCTCTCTCTATTTTGTGGAGAGGAAGATGGGGGTGCACTTAGGCAGTTTCAGATTCTGGAGTTAAGAATCCTTTGGGCGGGGGAGTGACGTTTATAAATTGCAATAAAAGCTTGTTCCATTGCAAGGCTGTCCTGCAGGCATTTTGATACAAGTAGTCCTTGAGTTACAATTGGTGACTTAACAACCTTTTGAAGTTATGATAGACCCGCCCCCCCCAACCCGATTCAGAATTTCTGATTCGGAAGCAAGTCTTTCGCTGTTACATGATCGCATCTTGGGTGCTTGATACCTGACTCACCTTTACTGGTGTTTGCAACATCCTGTGGTCATGTGACTGTGATTTTTGAAATTTTCTTTTGGTTCCTAGCAAAACACACCCATTGGATAAAACAGATTCGCTTAACAACTGCTGCGAGAGAGATCATAAAAATCAGGTGTGGTCACATGGTGATCCGCTTAATGACTGCAATGGCTTACAAAAGGGGTCTTCAAACTTGGCCCTTTTATGACTTGTGGACTTCAACTCCCAGAATTCCTCAGCCAGGCACGCATGCCTGCCTGAGGAATTCTGGGAGTTGAAGTCCACAAGTCATAAAAGGGCCAAGTTTGAAGACCCCTGGCTTACGACCATAACTTTGGCCTTTGAGGAGTACCTGTATGGGCCCAGAAACTCATTTAATTTTCTGTTCAATTTATTTGGTATGTGACAGTAACCAAGAGTTGTCACATGCCACTTCTGCATTGTTTGCATCACCTTGGTACCCGTTGCCCTGCCACTCTTGGGGTCCAAGCCCACACTCTCCAAGTCGTTGGCCTCTAGATGTTTGGGGATGGGATGACACATTGCAGAACCCCCCCCCATTGCCATGCTCCTTAAGGGCACCAGATTGAGGAAGGTGCCTGCATCTCCTTTCCATGTTGGCAAAGAAAGAAGGGGGGGAGGGGGAAGGCTTGGACGTCTGCATGTTTTGTTGTGCCAAAGGACACCCGCCCTTTGAGCCAGCTGAGGGACCTCTTTAGTTCTGGACTTCAGTCTGCAGACTGGAAAGGAAATGTGGTTGTCAGAAGAATGCAGACAAATGGGCCATGGATGCAGGCACCTGGAGCACTGACCCAATCCTTGCTTGTCCCTTTGGAAAACAATGTCCTTTTTGGCTGAGTTCCCACAATACGCCGAACTCTTTACCTGGGTTAACCAAACAGACTGGCTGTGTTCATACAAGATGCTGCGCCCAAATCAATAAAGCCTTTAGTGGGCCGATGGGATGGCCTAGTTCACAGGACATGGAAGGTGTTGGCTGGCTTCCCACAACAACATGGAGGCACCAATCTCTTGGCTGCCCTTCAGCCCAGCATGGCAGGCGAGTCCAGTGGGAAGGGAAGGACTCTTTGCAGAGGCCCCACCCCTCCCTATGCTGGGAATCTGGCCAGTTCCTTTTAAGTTTGGTTATTTGCAGACCCCAGGCGATGAGTTGGCTTGGTTCGTTTCTTAATAAAAACAGCAAGAGGGACATGATGGGGTCTGTTTGCTGGATCTCAGTCCTGCCTTTTGTATGGAAGCTCAAGGCACCATATCTATAGTGCTCCCTTCTCCTATTTGTCCTCATCACAACAGCCCTGCGAGCTAGGATAGACTGCGAGGGAGCAACTGGCCCAAAACCTTATGGAGCTTCTCTTGCTGGGGAAGGGTGGGAACCAGAATCTGCATTTCTTGATGAAGTCCTGGGTTGCATCAACAGATGGAGAGCATCAAGGTTGCATGAAATGTTAGTCCCACTTTATAAAGCCTTAGTAAGGCCACCCCTGGAATCCTGCATCCAGTTTTGGTCACCACAATATAAAAAAGATGTTGAGACTCTGGATGGAGTGCAGAGAAGAGCAACAAAGATGATTAGAGGGCTTGAGGCTAAGAAAGGTTGCAGGAATTGGGTATTTCTAGTTTAATGAAAAGGAGGACTAGGGTGATATGATGGTGGTGTTCCAATATTTGGGGGATTGACAAAAAGAAGGAGCCAAGCTCTTCTTCCAAAGCCCCTGAAGGCAGGACAAGAAGCAGCAGATGGAAACTCATCAAGGAGAGAAGCAACCTAGAACTAAGGAGAAATTTCCTGACAGTCAGAACACTTAATCAGAGGAATGGGTTGCCTTCAGAAGCTGTGGGTGCTCCAACACTGGAAGTTTTTAAGAAGAGATTGGACAGCCATTTGTCTGAAATGGAATAGAATCTCCTGCTTGAGCAGGGGGTTGGACTAGATGACCTCCAAGGTCCCTTCCAACTCTGCTATTCTATATTCTACATTCTGATGCAATCCAGTTTCTTATCCTTTGTCCTGCACTTCACATTTGTGATTGAGGAGATCCGGGTTCATGTTCCCCCTCAGCCAAGTCGTTCACCCAGTGACTTTGGACAAGTTACTGTCTCTTAGACCCACCTACCTCACAGGGCTGTGGTTAGAAAAAAAGCAGATAAATAAAATAAGACATATATGTTTCTTCATTAATTGGACAGAAAGAACTATGGGATGGGAGGCTTATCCAAAAATCAGACAAAAGAGAACACAAAGTTGACACAGTCGCCTATGGAGGGTTTCCATAAATAGGGATTATTTATGAAGTGTGTGTGGGGGGGGGCTTTGCCAGATTGCAGGTAAGAATTTGCAGAATTGGGTGCTCCTACCTATTCAAATACAACCTCTGCATTTGGAAAACTAGGATGTCAGGAAATAGCAGGCTAGATTCCCAGCCTCTGTTTTTTTTCTGTGCTCAGGGTGATAGGGTGAAGGCACGCACAATCCTGAAATAATGCCTTTAGACCAGTGTTTCTCATCCTTGGCCACTTGAAGATGTGTGGACTTCAGTTCCCAGAATTCTTTGCTGGCTGGGGAATTCTGGGAGTTGAGGTCCACACATCTTCAAGTTGCCAAGGCTGAGAAACTCTGCACAGCAGCCACAAGCAGATATGTGCCTATCCCTGAAACGCATCAACACCCAAATATGCTTTTTGCTCTTCCTAGCCTCTGCCCAAGGTTGTAAGATTGTCAATCCAGGGGCCCCTTTATCCTCTGAGGGCCACAGGCCCCAAAGGGAGAGAGCAAAATAATGAAACAATAGATTTGAGGGTTGGGGACTTCTGAATTCAGAGGCTATCTTGGACAGAAAGTCATTGGGAGCCTGAGGGAAACCCAGTGAAGTGGGGCAGAAAATTCTTCATTCTTTTTATTTTTCCATGGAAAAATTTGCCATTTTTTAAAAAAAAAATATCATTCCCCCCCCCCAAAAAAAATGAATTAGCAGCATAAAGAGTGGATACAAAGACTATTCAAATTGGATAGCACTGAAGTTATAATTAGCTTTTATATATATATATATATAAAAAGAGAAAGGTGATTATCTGTAGGAAGCAACCATGCATATATAATGGAGCTCATTGGGGCATGCTAAAAAGGGGAAATGAATAATTTTATCCTCTCTTATTATATTTCCCTTAAAATGTAAACAGGATCAGCAGGTGTCTGGCATTGCTACGCAGGGGTTATGTTTGCAGGTATGCTGATCCCAAAAGGCATTCCAGTAAAGCTTGGAATCAGGAAAAAAAACACAGAAACATTCCAATAAAAGGTTTTTTTGAATCTTGCCTTCAGGCCGCTGGAACAGGGCCAGGCCAGAGTCAGTGGTGAGAGCGAATGGCAGCTCCGCCTCAGTGCTCCAGCCCTCGAGAGGGAGGGGGGCAAAACACAGACCCAGAAAATCCACAAACGGGAGAGGAGCCCCCACCGCCCTCCCCCGCAGGATTCACTCCGATCCCATTGCTCTGATCAGCCCCTGGGCTTTCAGCTCCCTCCATGTAGGGTCAGCCAATGAACTTGATGGTGGTTGATGGTGGCATTTTCCACACAATCACAACACAGCATGCCGTGCAAAGGGCACAAGGGTCTGCTGGTACCAAAGGCATTATGCCCAGATGCCCAGAATTTTACTCTTACGTTTCTGATGATCTAGCCAGGATCAGGGCCTGGCTGACCTCACCTGAGCCCCAAAAGCTTGGAGTGGGGATATTTTGGTCAGGCAGCATCCCGGAAGAAGCCAGAGCAGATTACTTGTTGCAAAGAATTCCCCAGGCCACCTGGAGTCAATCTTGGGCTTCTTACAAGCCTTGTGGAACAACCTGCCTCCAGAAGTTGTGAATGCTCCAACACTAGAAGTTTTTAAGAAGAGACTGGCCAGCCATCTGTCTGAAATGGTATAGGGTTTCCTGCCTAAGCACTGGGTTGGACTAGAAGACATCCAAGGTCCCTTCCAACTTTATTAGCGATTTGGGGCATTGTGTTGCAAGGAAAGGAGGAAGGAGGGCACCAGATGCTTTACTGATTAAGAATTATGGGGCACCAGCAGCATTTCCTACATGGAAGACACCTCTTCCCCCCAATTGCTGTCAGGAATTTTTCTTGGACAAAGTGTGTGTGTGTTCGTGTGTATGTGCTTTAACTCCTGACGACTGCCTGGACAAATCCCTGCAATTTTCTTGGCAAGATTACGAGTGCATGCCTTAAAGAAAGTTTTGTGTTAAAAAAAAACCCCAATTGTTTTATTGCTGTCAGGGAAATTATGAAAAATAAGTGGGGTCCTAGGATAATTGCTCCTGTTAACAAGGTGCAAAGAAAATGCACCTGTTAGCCCAGGGCGCCAGAAAGCAGTGAGAAGGTTCATCTCATTTCATTCCCATTAACTAAAATTTAAATGGACACACTGTAAATGTGACAATTACTTGTATTTTACCATTTCCTTTCCTGCCACATTACAAATTAAAATTTGGGAACCACTTTGGGAACCATTTTTCAACTTCAGGGAGATCCCATTTGCCTCTGGGTGACATGATAGTAGTCTTCCAATATCTCAGAGGTTGCCACAAAGAAGAGGAGGTTAAGCTATTCTCCAAAGCACCTGAAAGCAGGACAAGAAGCAACGGATGGAAACTAGTCAAGGAGAGAAGCAACCTAGAACTAAGGAGAAACTTCCTGACAGTTAGAACAATTAACCAGTGGAACGACCTGCCTCCAGAACCTGTGAATGCTCCAACACTGGAAGTTTTTAAGAAGAGACTGGACAGCCATTTGTCCGAAATGGTATAGGGTTTCCTGCCTGAGCAGTGGGTTGGACTAGATGACCTCCCAGGTCTCTTCCAACTACTACTACTACTACTACTACTACTACTACTACTACTTCTTCTTCTTCTTCTTCTTCTTCTTCTTCTTCTTCTTATTATTATTATTATTATTATTATTATTATTATTATTATTATTATTATTATTATTATTATTGGGGGAAAATGCTTTTCTACCCTCGAAAGATAAAAACTTATTTTCCAAAGGGCCTGAAGGCAGGACAAGAAGCAACGGATGGAAACTAATCGAGAGAAGCAACCTGGAACTAAGGAGAAATTTCCTGACAGTTGGAACAATTAATCAGTGGAACAATCTGCCTCCAGAAGCTGTGAATGCTCCAACACTGGAAGTTTTTAAGAAGAGACTGGCCAGCCATTTGTCTGAAATGGTATAGGTTCTCCTGCTTGAGTAGGCGGTTTGCACTAGATGACTTCTAAGGTCCCTTCCAACATCATCATCATCACCATCATCATTATTAGTGTGGTCTTCTGCTTCTGGGAAATAATTTTTAGAAGAAAGTTCAGTAAAGATTTAAGGACATGGGCTATGGCTTGAAGGCTGGCCTGACAGACCTGGACACCCACTCCACCTAGAGGGCTGTGCCCCAGATGGTGTGTTGTGCCAGGCATGCCAACCTGCGTAATGGGAAATACTACCTGTGGTTTAGTGTGACGTGCAAATTGAAATTGCTGCCAGGACCATTTGGTGCTAAGCCATCATGCAGTTGGCTTGGTGGGTTGAACCAGGAGGGCAACACTCAACTCGGCCTCTTAACTGGCTGATGACCTACAACAGTAATTTAAGGTCCCCAGGAGGAAAGTGCCCCAAGTTTAGAGCTATATTGAAAATTTTCCGGGGGCTAAAGATGAAATAGACCTGGTTCGTTATTAGTATTATCCCCGTTGTGACCAAAAGGGACACGGTGGCTCACTGGGTTAAGACGCTGAGCTTGTCGATCAGAAGGTCGGCAGTTTGGCGGGTTGAATCCCGAGTGCCGCATAACAGAGTGAGCGCCTGTTACTCGTCCCAGTTTCTGCCAACCTAGCAGTTCGAAAGCATGTAAAAATGCAAGTAGAAAAATAGGGACCACTCCGGTGGGAAGGTAACAGCGTTCTGTGCGCCTTTGGCGTCCAGTCATGCCAGCCACATGACCACGGAGACGTCCTTGGACAAGCATTGGCTCTTCGGCTTTGAAACATAGATGAGCACCGGCCCCTAGAGTCGGAAACGACCAGCACGCATGTGCGGGGGAACCTTTACCTTTACCTTGCCATTGTGACCTTCGTCAGTCTGCTGCTGAATTTTGGTTGCATGTTCTTGAGATCTTTCAGGGGCCACAAACAGGGTCACCTGAGTTTAACCACCCACTATGTTTGGATGTGTTCATACTGCTTGATTAGTGCAGCAGGCTGAAAGTTGGCTAGTTTTAGCCCCAGCCAGTCCTTTGTGGGTTCGTGTGATACAGATAGCCCTTCACATACAACCAGTCCCATTTTTTTTTAATCCCATTTATATCCCGCCCTTCTCCGAAGACTCAGGGCGGCTTACAATCTAAAGCACAAATCAATGTGCTTAGCGGGTCTCCTTCGCAATCACGCGACTGAACTTCAGGTGCTTGGCAAAATAGCCATGTTTACAGTTGTTTGCCACCTCCTGTGGTCATGTGACTGCATTTTCCATGGTTTTGACAAAACTGCCCATAGTGGACCATTGGCTAACAACTGCCCCCCAAAAGGTTGTATAATCAGATTGGTCATATAATGGACCCATTTTACAACCATTGCAACTTGCAACCATATTGGGCAGACTCTATTACAGCTGTCTGTTGAGGGCTACTTGTAGATGTGTTCAACTCTTTTGATCAGTTTAGAGCAGGGGTCTTCAACCGTGGCAACTTTAAGACTTGTAAACCTCAACTATCAGAATTCCTCAGCCAGCTTTGCTGGCTGAGAAATTCTGGAAGTTGAAGCCACAAGTCTTAAAGTTGCCACGGTTGAAGACCCCTGGTTTAGAGCAGTGTTTCTCAGTGTTGGTGGAAGTAAGCTATCAGAATTCCCCAGCCAGCATGCTAGGAGCTGAAGTCCATCTATCTTAAAATTGCCAAGGTTTGCAAGAGTAGACTAAATAACCATTTGACCAGGATGGTATAATGCTCTTGCCACGACCAGAGGTTTGGAGTAGAAGACCTCTTAAGGTTCCTCCCTCCCTCCCTAGGCTTCTATAAGGTTGAGAAACATTGGTTTAGAGTCCATTGCAGTGTGAAAATCTGGGAAATGATTTGGTGATCAAGTCAAATCTGCCTGTATGTGAGTACAGTCCGCATATTCCTCCTCTTACAGAAGAAGGGAATAAAGATAGGAAAAGTTCATGTTGGATGTTTGGCTCATGTGTCCTGTTGCAAGCAAAATCCAAAAATGGGAAAGAATTCCTGGAAGACAGACACTCAGACAGATCAGCCATCAACAGGCAGATAGAGATAAATAACATTTACACATCATTCAAAAGAGACAATCAAAAAGCTGAGAAGGAAACAAAAAGACCAAAACACCTCCTTTACGAAGTAATCAACACCCAGATAAGCAGAAATTAGCACCAGGGTTAATATAGTACCAACAACCAAGCAGTAAACAATACCCCAATCAAGGAATTTCCGACTCGGACAAACAGTCAAACACTAATAAACTAATCGAGGAACTACATAGAAGAAAACCACACTTCCACCGACACTGAGAGGGCAAGCTATTATATATAAAGAGAGTCCTCCCCCTAGCACTGAAGATGTTGCCTAGTTGGGTCATGAAACACCTTCAAGAAAACAACCAAGCTCAGAGAGCACCAAAGACTCCACAACTAACCATGACTGGAAACCTTCATTATGCTATACCATGTGCTTTGTTGTGGCTTGTTTGCATTTTCCTTCCAATGAAGCTGGTTTGAGTGCAACTGACCCAATTTGGGTAAAAAAGGTGGTAGTTAACAGAATATCAGAGTTGGAAGGGACCTTGGAGGTCTTCTAGTCCAACTCGCTGCTCAAGCCGGAAACCCTATGCCATTTCAGACAAATGGCTGTCCAGTCTCTTCTTAAAAATCTCCAGTGACGGAGCACCCACAAGCTGTTCCACTGATTAATTGTTCTGTCAGAAAATTTGTCCTTAATTCCTAGTTGCTTCTCTCGATTAGTTTCCATCCGTTGCTTCTTGTCCTGCCTTCAGGGGCTTTGGAGAATAGCTTGACCCCTTCTTTGTGGCAGCCTCTCAAATATTGGAACACTATCATGTCACCCCCTAATTCTTCTTTTCATTAAACTAGGTATATAAATAGACACAGTTCTTGTAGTTGTTAATGTTGATTGTAGGAAGTATAGGATCAATGGAGCTGCGAAGGATCATCTCTACTGCCTCTTAATTTCAAGGATGTTATTATGATTTTGCATGATTTTAGCTCTTCTGCCCATAGACAGCATTCCCAAAACCTCTTGGCCAGGGAACCTTAAGCAAGATTGGTCTGTTTGAATGTACTTTTTTGTGTTTTCCCCTAAATCAGTTCAAATGTTTTCGATACTCTGGGAGGTACTTATCCAGCTTATAAAATCATCCTTCCTCGGGTCCATGCTGCCTGGATCATAAATTGAATAAATATGCTAGCACAGAAAAACTTTTGGTTCAAGAAATTCTGTTGATTTCAAGTTTTTTAAAAATCCACATTGTTAGGGAAGGCAGTGTCTTTGAATTCAGTTGGCAAAAATGAACAAAATGGCAGCAGGACTGTGGCCTATCCAGACCAAGACAACGGTTCCCACCAGTGAGTGTGGGGAGATGCTATGGGCCGTAGCAATTGTAGTCCAGAGAATCCCACATTTGAGAAGTCTGATTTAAGTGAGTTTATTGACGTGGATGCCTATCTGGAGTTAAGAATCCCAGCTGCATTCAGTGAAATTCGCTCACGATTGAAGTCTTTGCCTTTCTTTACATTTCCTCCGAAGGTTCCATTTCATTCAGTGCCCTGTCTGATAACGATGGAAATTAATGTACAAAATAAATTTTGAATTCAATAGAATAAATAATGTAAAGCCATTCAGTGTAGTGTAGTGCAAAATGCCAGATATCAAGATAGATTGTGAAGATGAGTGAAGGCAGAGATAATTTTTTTCCCCCGTGAGTCTTTTGGGGGGAGGGAATTTGAGAAGAAGGCATGGTCCAGCTTGGGGGCAGCTGAGGCAGTTGGAGGCCCACAATAAATGGAAAGAAAGGAGAAGGACAGCACATCAGTGAAAGGAACAAGAATGACAAAAGCAGGCAGGATGTGTCCTTGCAGTGTTGCATGCAAGCTGGAAAGGCCTTCAAAAGCCTGGCCTTTGCTGGTTCTCTGCCCTGCAGAGGACAGCCTCTGCTTTCCTGGGATGGAAAGTCGATGAAGTGAGGGAGGTGCTGGTGTGGTGCCCTCTCAGTAAACCAGAAGGAATTTCTTCACTGTGGCTTGTATGACGTGAATGCATGGACCTTCACCATCCTCATGGAAAGAGGACATAGGGCAGGGGTAGGCCACCTTGGCTCTTTTATGACTCGTGGACTTCAACTCCCAGAACTCCTGAGCCGGCATGGCTCAGCTTGGAAAGCTCTCCCTTTCCCCTCAGCGTGGCTGGCTCAGGAATTCTGGGAGTTGAAGTCCACGAGTCCTATGAGAGCCAAGGTTGCCTACCCCTGTGACACAGAGTAATAAGACTGCAAGAAGCCTTGGAGGTCTTCTAGTCCAACCTCTTGCATTTTCAAATTTTCCAAACCTGCATTTGAAATGTTTTCCAAAGGAAGGGAATCCTTTAAGGGTGGAAGGAGGCGTTTAGTGGCCAAGGACTTGACTGTGGGTGTGAATATCCAGTCTTGGAGGGTATAGTCCTCTCTCCAGGGGTCTGCAGCCTTCCCTTCCACCCAGGGGAGAGTCTGAGTGGGGATCTCTGCAGCATCCTTAACCAACACAGTGTCCTTGGGAGGGGTCCAAGGGGAGGCTGGGGGGATGGCTTAGGTGGTTTTGCTCCCCACGACAGAGGGAGCGACTAGATGATTCTCCTGGTCCAAAAGAATTCCATGGTTTTGGCCCATGAATGCCTGTGTTACACCAAGCAAATTCTTAAGCCGTGTTTTTTGTTGCTACAGTATCGTTGCATCTGTGTGTCCATGCCCCCCTCGCCCTGCTGCCCATTCCTTACTCAGTGAAGATGCTGTGACCAGGGAGGTGGGCAGAGAAACTGGTGGGGGGCGGGGGGCGGCGGCGATTCTCCTGCCTCAGAGAAAACATCCACCTAACTGGATGCACATTTGATGGGGAATTTGGCCCAGTTGGTGTGTTATTAACCCTGGTGCGTGGATGGAGCCTCCCATATCCAAAGGAGGTGAGGCCAAGGAACCTTCTGGGCGCCTGGCAGGTCTTGGGAAAGGTGGAGCCAGCCCAAGCTGGCACAGCAGCGGGCAGCTCTTCCAGGCCTCGACTTTCCCCGCTTGGCAGGGAGGGCTCCTCCCTCTGTGCCAAACGCTCCTCCTCTTCATGCTGGGGGTGGGGGGGGGCTCCCTGTACCCCTCCCTGCAGCCTGTTAGGCTGTACTGGCCCAGCTCTTGCATCAGCCGCAGCTCCAGACTTCTCTCTGGCCATTTTGTCTTTCAAAGAGCTCACCTGAGAAGGGAGCCTAGGTGATTCTACTGCTGCCTTATTGAGAAATGGGAGACATTTCAGCCAGAGAGGAGTCTTGCGCTGTGGCTGATGTAAGAGCTGGGCCATTACAGCCATAACAGGATGCAGGGAGGGGTACACAGGGACCACCCCCCCCCCCCGAGGCTGACTTCGCTGTCAAATGGCTTGTTCTGGAAAGTTTTCCTGCCGTTGCCGTGCCCCCCCCAGTTGCAACCTGCCTCTTGCTACCTTAAACCTGCTATATTCCGCAGTCTCTGCTCCAGAACCAGCCTTGAGTTTTTGCTCTGTGAAGCCTTTTCACATTTTGGGAGAGCCCCCCACCCCCACCCCACCCCGGTACCTGAGGGATGTCTGACCAGGTGTCCCTGACTTATAGCCGGTTGCTTAACAACTATTCAGAGTTGTGATGGCCACAGGGCAGGTGCTTTATAGCCCCCAAAGCACCCCCAGCCGCTGTAAATGATTGGCCGTAGCCCCTTGCTTGTGACCAACTATCGTTCGGGCCAGCTTTACGACCAGATGCGGCATTGTGTGGGCAATTTACGGTCACTTTTTTTTTTGCTGGTTTCAGGCAGTAAACGTCCATTCAGATGAATGGTTCACATAATAACTGCTGCAAATAAGGCCCTAAAATTACTTCCGGTCATGTAGCTGCTTCGACTTATGACCATCGACTTATGATTGGATTTATGGTTGTAATGGAATTATTACTTTCCATATTTTAAATTCCACACTTCCAAATTTGCCAGTTTGGCTGCCAGGCTGATCTGCTAAATGGCGGTGATCAATTAGGGTTCAAAATCCTTGCCTCACCTGTGAATTTGATTTTTTTTAATTCCTAAATGAAGACTTCTTCATTGGTTTCTATTTAAATTTCATTCATTCTTTTGTTTTCTGGCCCCCTCTGTAATTTCCAAGATTCTTTTGAATAGTTACATCTACCAGGGAATCCTGCCAAGTTCTACTTCCGTGCAAGGAATTTAAGGGAAACTTCAGACTGCACCCCAACTTTTCATTGTTAAACCCAGCAAGTTGTCATATTCTTTTGTCGTGCATGTTCTTTTATGCTGCCGTGTTATTTTTCTGCATAAGATGCTGGAGAATTTTTGGTCCCCAGTAGAAACTGCAAATACACCAACCTGATTTTTTAAAAAAACACCATGTTTCTCTTTCAGATTGACCCAAAGGTTGCCTTCCCTCGCAGAGCACAGCCTAAGGTAGGGTACATTTTATTAATGTAATTGTTATATTTCTGTTTTAAAGAGACACTAGTATATTGGTCTTCAGAACAAAAGTAAAACAAAACAGTGACAAAAAGCAAGCTAAAAGAAAATGTAAAACAGAGCCGCTAAATACAAAACCTAAGTTATAAGAGTTCCTAGGCAGCATAAATTAAAATGACAAAATTTGAAGGAAATTCTGGCTGGTGGCTGCATTAGAGAGAATCCATAGATAGTTGCTGCTCTCCACTTGAACAGATATGTGTGGCTCAGTTGTGGTCTGGTAGTTTGTGTCTTCATTTTGAGCTTTGCTCTTCCATCGATTTTTGAGTCCCCAATGGATGGTTACGATTCAGAAGACCATCAGCAATGTTTTGCAAGCCACAGTTACTGGGTTTGTGCATTTTGTGTAGAACACCACCTTGAGTGGATTGAACCATCGGAGTGTCAAGGAGCTGCGCCAGCCTATTCTAAGTTGTGGTGATGCTGGCTGACAATTAGAGCACTAGCCCTTAGCACTTAAGACCTACATACTGCTTCGAACTCCTGGCATTGGGCAGAAATATCCTGCAATACAGAATTGGAAGGAAGGAAGGAAGGAAGGAAGGAAGGGGGGGGAGGGAAGGGAAGAGCAGTATCAATAGCCCTTAGACTTATATACCACTTCACAGTGCTTTACAGCCCTCTCTAAGTGGTTAACAGAGTCGGCATTTTGCCCCCAACAATCTGGGTTCTCTTTTTAACGACCTCGGAAGGATGGAAGGCTGAGTCAACCTTGAGCCGGTAAGAATTGAACTGCAGGCTGTGGGAGGAAGGAAGGAAGGAAGAAAGAGCAATACCACTTAGACATATACTGCTCCATAGTGCTTTACAGCCTTCTCTAAGTGGTTTTACAGAGTCAGCCTGTTGCTCCCAACAATCTGGGTCCTCATTTTATTGACCTCAGAAGGATGGAAGGCTGAGTCAACCTTGAGCCAGTTAGGATCGAACTGCTGGCAGTGAGCAGTGAGTTAGCCTGCAATACTGCATTCTAACCACTGCTGGAATGAATGAAGGAAGGAAGGAAGGAAGGAAGGAAGGAAGGAAGGAAGGAAGGAAGGAAGGAAGGAAGGAAGGAAGATGGACCAATAACATTAGCACTAGCACTTAAGACTTATATACCACTTCACAGTCCTTTACAGCCCTCTCTAAGCAGTTTACAGAGTCAGCCTGTGGCCCCCAACAATCTGGATCCTCATTTTACGGACCTCGGAAGGATAGAAGGCCGAGTCAACCTTGAGCCGCTCAGGATCAGTATACTGCATTCTAACCACTGCACTACCACAGCTCACGAAATGGTGGTCTTAATACAGGTAGTCTTCAGCTGTGGCCACCTTTGGGACCAGCACATTTTGGGCAGACGTTTGCAGGGCCAGAGGCCGCAGTTCAGTCTCATCATTCCAGCATTATGGGGGACCCACCCAGGGATGCTGGTACATCACAAAAGGGGCAGGGCCAATTTTTTCATCTCTTTTTGGTTTGGAGGGTGGGCTAACATTAGCTCTTCAAGGCCGTGCAGACAAGAAGCACAGAAGAAATTCTATCTCTCTTTATTGTTGTGTTAAAGTATCTCTCCGCTCTTTTCCTTTTACTCTCTAGAAGCTAGGGAGGGTCCCTTACGAAACGCTTCCCACGCCCTTTTTCCTTTCGTGAAACGAGAGAACTTTTTGCACGAATGTTTAGTCTGCAGCTCTTCCTGTGTCTCTCACGGTCATTCCCACATACCGTTAATATGAGTGTGGGACTTTATTTCTTCCTTATGAGATTTGTACCCTACTTTTATTTTATATGACTCAGGGTGCTGTAAATAAAGCTCCCGTCTCCTGCCTGCCCCACAATAACCAACCGATCAGTAGGTTGGACTGACAGAGAGCCCACCTGGCTCCATAACCACCACACCAAACTCTTTCACAAAAGGGAGCAAGGAGCTTCTGGGAAAACAGAGCTACTTGCCACAGTCCTTAAAATCTAACACTGGTTTGGTGAACCAACCTCTGCAGGGGTTGCAGGCTTCACTTAGCCCTCACCCCCAGGTGCCAGTAGCAAGATTTGCTTTGCCCGCAACCTTTTGTTTTAAATTAAAATAATAATAATATTAGCGTCTGACATTGTTAGATTAGCTAGGAGACCACAATGCTATTTCAGAGTAGTAGCTTGACTGCCTGTTACATACATGCTTGTGGGCTTCCCAAGGTGTGCCACGAGATTAAGAATAATTATTGAAAAAGGCGAAAAAGCTGGATGGAACCAGGCAACCGGGTGGCACCAAAAACATACCCACAGAGACCAAACTGTTTCTAGCCACGAAGGCCACATTCCTCTGTCCCAGAGGTTTTTATTATTACATTTTATTTTATTATTACATTTCTATACCGCCCTTTCCCGAAGGACTCAGGGCGGTTTACAGGGTAAATTAAAAAACCGAATACAAAAGTTAAAACAAGTTTAAAAAGAAAAAATTGTATGTGCCCCTGTCAAATAAAACCCCCATTAAAATCAAATTTCCTCAGCCTGGGCCAGAGAGCTCAAAGAGCCAGGTCTTCAGGCCCCGGCGGAATGAACGGAGGTCGGGGGCAGTCCTCAGCTCCACTGGCAGCTGGTTCCAAAGGGCAGGCGCCCCCACTGAGAAGGCCCGATCCCTGGGTGTTACCCGCCGGCAATCTCTTACCGGAGGGACCCTGAGAAGACCCTCCCTGTGGGAGCGCACTGGACGAAGGGAACTCGATGCCGGCAGCAGGTGTTCCCTCAGATATCCCGGACCCAAGCCATTCAGGGCTTTATAGGTCATCACCAGCACCTTGAATCTCACCCGGAGGGCAACTGGAAGCCAATGCAGCTCGCGGAGTAGAGGTGTTACATGGGAGTATCGGGAAACCCCCATCACAACTCGCACGGCCGCATTCTGCACCAGTTGAAGCCTCCGAGTGGTCCTCAAGGGCAGCCCCATGTAGGGAGCGTGGCAGTAATCTAAACGGGAGGTCACGAGCGCATGAGTGACTGTGCGTAGGGCATCTCGGTCCAGATAGGGTCGCAACTGGCGCACCAGGCGAACCTGGGCAAAAGCCCCCCTGGTCACGGCTCCTATATGGTCTTCAAAACTGAGTCGTGAACCCAGGAGGACGCCCAAGTTGCGAGCCCTATCAACGGGGGGTAACACCTCACCCCCCATCGTCTAACATTCACCGTCTAAACATTGAGAAAGGAAAACGGTGGGGTCTGCGTGCAGAGGGTCACCTGAGAAGCATTGAGTTTGGATGCTCTCCTTTCCAAGAAGGATTCTCTGCTGAGCTCTTCTGATAACACCCCCGTCCCCAGATGCCCGAGAGGCTGCTGTGCTCGTAGTGCCGAGGGTGCTCTGGGCAGGTGGCCGAGCGGATCAGGTAGCCCAAGGAACAGCTCTGCGGCTCAGGGCTGGAACTGGGTTAATTCCATTAAGCAGTTTGGTGACAGAAGGTATTTTGCTTGGGGGGGTGGAAACGGCTTTCAAGACTGAGAATTGCAGTGGATTAACTCTGTGCTCCATTGAGTCATTGGAAGCAGATTTTTCTTGCAAAGCGAAGGCGTCAGGCCAAGGGGAAGGGGGTTCCAAGACCTCCCTGGGGTCCTTCACAATTAAGGTGCTCTGGAGCTGGAAATTGGGTGTCCTCCCATGGTCTCTTCTAAAAGGCATTTTGGCATGTTGTACCATCTCTCTTATTCTCCCCCCGCCGTCTCTTAACATGTTTGATTGCTTTCCATTAAAGTGGAAGCCAAGTATCCTGTAATAAATCCAGTTCTGTAAAATATATACACAACCCAAAAATTACAGCCATACAGAATGTAATGCAGTACCAAATAAATCCATGCCACATTACAAACAGCAAAAGCGCAATCCGTGAAAACTGAAATTGGCGAAATGACTTGGCAGGGGGTGGTTGGCCCAAAATTCCTGTTCACTGGTGATGCTGAAAAGCACACAAATCCCACAACTCTGCACGGTTTATTTAATGGGAAGACCTCCTCTGTCCTGGCAGAACATGCCCATAATAGCGGGGACTTGGCCCCTGTTGGGGTCTTCCTAAAAAGCCTTCTGGGGCACAAATGAAGAGAAGCAGGAGGGAGGGAAGGGGGGCGTCCCTCAAAAGCCCAACGTCAGAAATGACCTTGCTGGCAGGAGAGCGAGGGCCTGCCCTCTGAGACACTGCCAGTTTGTGATGTTCACAAGATGTTGCCCATCTTCTCGGGGCAGAAGAAGCTGTGGCTGGTCGGTTCTTGTGTTTTGTAATTGCGATCCAGGCTGTTTATAGGCAAGTTGCCCAGTGTGGGAGCACTTATGCTGCAGCACAAATACTTCACTCTAGATTTTGACATTTTGGGGCAGAAAGGGGACATCTTCGGCTTGGGATCTCTGCAGAACAGATGCCTGCTCTGGCCATCCGGAAGCGGCTAGCTTTCTTCCCAGCTCAGCCTGCCGTGGGACCTTTTCTTGCAAAAGCTTTTCTTTTTGTGTGTGTGTGTGTGTGTGTGTGTGTGTGTGTGTGTGTGTGTGAACAACTCTGAATCTTGCACCGCAGCCTCTTTTTTCTTCTGTTTTCTAGATGGTAACACGGACTAAGAAAATATTTGTAGGCGGCTTGTCTGTGAACACCACCGTGGAAGATGTAAAACAATACTTCGAGCAGTTTGGGAAGGTAAGCACTTAGGGTCCGTGTAGGAACGAACTCTCCAATTATTAAGTGTTCCAAGACTCGCCCTATTTCCTCCAGGTGTTAGTCAGAGGTTGGGAGTGCCTGCTAGGACTCAGCATCCCTGTCAGAGTACAGTTCCGAGGTTTCTTTGGTGAAGACGCCCAAAGAAGAGCAGAAATCCTAAAAATCCTAAATCCTAAAACATCATCTATTAGAAATTGACCTATTTCATTATACCCACAGAAGCTAGTATAAAGTCACCATTATATCCAGGGGCTCTCTGGGGTGTCCAAAGTATAGAGATGGCAGCCACCTTTAGATTCAACCCACTCCTCCCACAATACCCTTGATTACAACTTCAGCACCTAGTGCAATTCACTGCAAAATATAATTAGGAGTTGAGCGGGGCAGGGGCTGATCAAAAGTTGTGCTATGAATTAACCAGCATTCCTTCCCCCTGTCCTGGATGCTGCTCTGCTTTGTTTGGCAGAGCTTGACAAGGATAACACAGGAGAAGGGTGTGTTTCCTCCTGTCTCACACCCAGGAGTATAAGCGCTGCAGCCTGTAATTACTCTGGTGGCAACCACAGATTGTTCTAAAAGTCATAACTAGTGTTTGTTGCCACCTGAAAGTTTGGCGGCTCCAACCTTTGAGGACACTTTGAAAGGCCTCCTGTCAATCATGTGCTTTTCCTGAGAGAGGTTTTGGAAGATCTGCCACATTTGCACTATAGGAATCTAATGGCCATCCAGATTTTTGCACCTCAGCTGTGGTTTCCTGATTTCAGGGCACCCACAGCTTATGCCCAATTGAAGCCCTTTCCCATTTTTTCCCTTCTCTCTGCTCGTTCCAAACTCTGCAGCCTGGCACAAAACTTTGGGGATCCTGGCTGGAAAGACCAAATGGTGCATTGCTAGCAGTCAGCATTCTTGCACAGGCCAACACTTCTGCCGGCAATGCCATGGCATTGCTGGACAGCCAGAGCAAACAATTTGGGGATTTCTTGAAGGAGTTGGGTAGTTTTAAGGGGTCATGCCTAAAAGTCCGAAAAGGCCTGCCAGCTCTGGGATGCTTAAAGCCCTCAAAAGGGGTCCTGGGAGTTATGTGTGTGTCACACAGCCAAAGGTTGTCCACCCTAACAGGTTCTTGGCCTGTGCAAGATTATTTCCTGGGAAACTGAAGTCTGTCATTGGTCTTGTTCTCCCCCCCCTGCCCTCCCTTTATGCCCCCCTTTCATGATGCCTATACTTTTCTGCCTGATGGTGGGGGGGGGGCTCTTCTGCTCCCCTTTCTTTCTGAATCCTGCAAGATCACCTGGTAACTCCCATTTCATTTTCAGTTTTCATTGCTCCACAAGCCATCCTCCTACTCCATACATTGTTGGAGGCTTTGAACATTTTGCGTTCTTGGCATTTTATTTTATCCATTGCTTTATTTTTAAAAGGATGGATAAAATGAAAGCACCGCCCTTCAGTATGTGGACATTTGCAATAATGTACTATAAAAGCAAGGCAATAATGAAAAGGAACTGCTCGCAAGGATAAAGCTACGGATTAAAATTGCGGCATTAAAGCCATTTTTAAAAGTTTAGAAACAGAGTCAATCAAGGTCTTTGGGGCCAAAACTATTACGAAGCCTTTCAGGGGGAACCATTTACCTATTGACAGCCCGCCTCAGTTCAAACACTCAGGCTTTTAAAGAAGCGTCTCCAAAAATGTCTGAGAGGTAGATTGTTCCCCCTGGAGTCCTGCTTTGAAGGGTTTTTTTTTTAAAAAATCCCATTTATATCCTGCCCTTCTCCGAAGACTCAGGGCGGCTTACAATCTAAAGCACAAATCAATGTGCTTTAGCAAGTTGAGCCCTTATTCTTCGCATCGTGCATGGGGCCAGGTCCAGCAAGCAATTCCAGGTAGCAGCTGCATTTTCAGACGCTGTGGTGGGCCACCACTTGCAATGCTCTTTGCTTGATGCTTTACTTAGTAGCCAGCTTCTCTTTTTCTGAAAGGGGAGATCGCCCTGGATGGGCTTTAAGGTGGGTCAGCACTTGCTTTCAGCAACAAGACGTGGGGCTTGGCTTGTTCCACCCCCAACCGGATCAGCTTCCCCCAAGGCTGAGGCTTTCCGATGGGTTGTATCTGCCCTCCGAGGTCCGTGTGCTCCATCTGGACTTAAATCTATTCAAAATGTCACTCTATCCCGACACTTCCAGTTCTCTAGCACACAGAGACAGGAAGCCACCGTTTGCCCATCCCAACCAGGATTAGCAAGGCAGGCTTCTTACGTAAGTGCGAATTGCAAGTCCCGTCCTCCCTTGCTGGGTTAAAGAGCGAGGCCTGAGCTGCTGAAAGAAAGGCAAAAGCGCCAGGCTGGAATTGTCTGATGGGTTTTTTATTGTAGGAGTGAGGGGGAGAAAGAGTCAGGATGGTGGATGCCTTCCTTCCCCAGGTAGTCTCCCCCCCATCCAGCTTATTTTTATTTTTATTTTATTTTAATTCCATTTATATCCCGCCCTTCTCCGAAGACTCAGGGCGGCTAACAAGCTTAGCAGTAGCCTTCATTCTATGTATATGCCTGCTTGTTAGGGCTTTCACACACACACCCAAGCGGCATTATTACAAAGTCAGCTTAATTGCCCCCAACAATCTGGGTCCTCATTTTACCTACCTCGGAAGGATGGAAGGCTGAGTCAACCTTGAGCCTGGTGGGACGCGAACCTGCACTAATTGCAGGCAGCTGGTGTTACTTAAGGAGGCATTAGCCCACTGCTCCACCAAGGCTCTTATAATCTTCAATATTTGGAAGTCTGGAAATAAAGTACTTTCAAGTAAGAGTTGCAAAGATCTTTGTGCCCTATGTGAAAGATAGGGAAAGTTCTCAGAGTTCCCCCCCCCCCTTTGTTTCCTTTCCCCTGCTGCATTTTCTACATCTGTGGGTGTGAATCAAGACTGGGATATTTTTTGGTCTCCTCCTGCCAAACAAAGAAGACTTAACAGTGCCCCCAAAATGAGGGCAAATGAAATTTTTGTCCATATTCAGGTGTTGCACAAAGCATTCAGTTCTGCTTTCCCCCCCCCCAGCCATTGTGCTAAATAAATCGTGATTTCTAGCTTAGTGTTGTATGAGGACCATTGTGGCTTGGTCTATAGATGCTCAGTAGACTAAGGATGCAGGTTAAGATCTGCATTTGGAAAGGAGGGAAGGGCCAGCTAGTGGCCAAGAGCGGAGGTCGTCTTCTCCATGGTGGTCCTGGTCCATTCAAACACCTCACTGGGAAAGTCAGTGGAGCAGGAAGCCTTCTTCGCCCTGGGCAGTTGCTGATGGGGATGATCTTGCATAGGGGGTGGGTGGGTCTGGCGCCTTCAGTTTCTCCTGTCCCCTGAAAGGCCTTCCTGGAAGGAACCTCTCTTGAATGCTGCTCGTGCCCCACCTTCTTCTTGGCCAAAGCAGTCGCTCCCTTGCAGTGCAGGAGACCGGCGATCCAGGGGCTAAATACTCTTCTGTGACATTGCTTCCTCAGAGCTCCTCCTTCTGTGGCCGTGGATGCCCTATGATCAGTAGTTGGCACTGAAGGGGCACTTTCGTGTCCCAGCACCCCATAGATCAAAGGTACAAGTACAGTGTGTAGCTCCCCTCTTTCTGTCTTCCAACTCAGGAATCACAAAACCAGCCTCATCCCCTCTTTGCTCTATTCACGTAGTGCGCCCAAATACTTTTGTAGATCAGTTCTCATTATGTGTATAGTTAGATTTAGATTTAGGAAAAAATACATCTCAGTTGTTGTTGTTGTTTTTTTCTTTTTTCATCCTTCCCCTCCACTGTTGTGCTAATTTTTTGTTTGTAGCTTTGAATATCACAATGTAGATTGCAGTACCCATATTTAGCAGCTGTCTATCTGCATATCTCCAAATTATAACAGTCCTGTCGAATTAATGTATAAATGCGTTTAGTGAAGAAAAAAAAAGCAGTCTGCGTATATTTCTCCTTTCTCCCTAGACCAGAGCCCCCCCAACCTTTGGGGCACCAGGGGCCGGTTCCGTGGAGAGAGGTTTTTCCGCAGACCGGGGTGTGTGTGGTTTTGTGTGTTGCCTGCATCCCGCGGATGGGACTTTGCTTGTTTGTGCAGACCGGTTGCTGTCATGCCGTGGCCCAGTAGCGGTCCACGGAGCGGGGGCATTGGGGACCCCTGCCCTAGAAGATTCCAGGTTTGTTGCTGCCAGAAAGTTCAGGAACTCGTTCAGCCTTTTCCCACCAATTGTTTCTAGTCCTGAGTGATGCACAAGGAGTTAGGAAGCCACAAATCTTCAGACCATCTTTAGATATCTGCCTCCTCCAGCCTTGAGGCTAACCCCCCCCCCCCCCCCCCCGGCATTCCAGCTACTCTACCAGCGTGGCCTGATCACCTTTTGCACTTTTCCATCTGGCTTCCAACAAGCAGTCAGTAGTGGGCGAAGCTGGATTTGCTTAACAACCACCTGATCCGCTTAACAGCTGCAATGATTCACTTAACAAAAAAAGGGTCATAAAATCAGGCACGGTCCACGTAATAACTGCCTTGCTTAGCAACAGATATTCTGTTCCCAATTGTCGGTCAAGGTAGTACAGCAAGCCCGGGAGCAGATGTTCCCCCTCTCCCACGCCGGCAGCCCTCTGACCGTGCTCCGCCTCGCCCTCCCGACTGACCGCCTGGGGGGCCGGCTGCCAACTCCAGCCAGTAATTCGGGGGTAGCTGCCCCCCTGCTTGGTCAGCTGAGGAGGGGATCCCGTTGTTGCCCACCCAACTCGGGCCCTGGAGGCTGTCCGGTGGCAAGACCTGGAGCCGGCTGATTGCAGGATAGCCGGCGAGCAGGTGGCCCTCCTCTTGAGCCTCGCCTCGGCAGCTGGTCCAGCGAGGAGAGCCTGGCCTGCGCTGAAGGTCAGACCTATAAAGGGCCTTTGTTGCTGGCCTCCCTCCTCCTGGAAGAAAGGGTCTCCCCCCCCTCATTAAGCACGGAGAGGGACTCTGGCCAAATGAGCGGACTTTCTGTTCCTTTCCGCTGGGCATCCCCTCCCGTACCTTCCGCTTTAGGGATTTTTTTAAAAAGCTGCCATTGTGAAATCTCCTTTGAGATGAATCCGACTCTGACTGACAGCGTGAACATATCCATGGAGTTTTCTTGGCAACCGTGACAAAGCATTTTGCAATTGCCAGTTCTTCTGGGATTCTTTTTTTTTTCTTTTTTTTTAAACTTCGCCATGTAACTTCAGTTCTCAAATTTCCTGGTGGTCTCCTTTCAAAGTCAGCAGGTCCGGCTTTTCGAGATCAGCCAAGGTCTGCCCTCTAAAAAAAAAAAAGGAAGGCAAACAAGTCAGAGAGAAGGCCGGGCGAGAGCTTTAGGCTAGCTGCTGGCGTTCTGTATACGGGGACGTATTTTGCAGAGGTATCGTGGATTATTGTGATCCAGTCTGCAGTCGTGCAAGCACGGACACTTTGCTTCGCCTGCTGTCAGTGAGGGCTACTCCGAGCCGTGGGTGATGGGAGGTGGCGTTTTGACTTTGTATACCTGTCCCTGGCTGATGGGGTTACAGTTCAGAAGAGCTGGTAAGGAGATCATCTAGTCCACCCCGCTCAGTTCAGGAACACAGGTGGCCTTCCACCCCGGTTTGAAAGCGTCCAGCAAAGGGAGCCCCACTGCTTGACCACTCTTCCCATCAAGAAATGCCCCTCCTTTCAGACTGGAACCGCCGTCTCAGGTTCACAGAGAACAGAACAGAACAGAGCTGGAAAGGACCTCGGCGGGGGCACCCACTTGCTGAGGAGAAGATCCTTGTCGGCCATTTTAGCCCCTCTTAGCTGTACTACAATCAGTGAAGTGGCCGAACCAGGCTGTGGTCGCCCACAGGGCTGGCCGATGGTCCGAAAGAGATAGTAGGTTTTTGAATTCCAAGAGATAACTGTTGGGTATAGATTGATCTCTCTGCTGTTTCCTGGCTAAGTCTTCTCGTTTTTCAGGTGGGACGTCCAGGCCTGCTCTGGGCTTCTGGTTGGCTCATGCCTTGAAGATGCCCACTAGTCTCCCCAGCCTGGCTTCCTGTCCTGGGAGTGGCATTAAGGCTCCTTCCAAGCTTGGGGTTCTGTACGGGGGTGGGCATCAGGTGAAGTAAAGGCTGATGGAAATCAATCTGCAGTTAACTATGCAGGTCCCTGGTGGGGAGATACCTCTTTTGGGATGATGGTGCGTGTCTCTTGGACAGCTGATCCCCGGGGAGGGGAGGGGGCAGCTCCTAGGAACCCCTCTCTGGCAGAGCCAGCAGACCTGATCTGCAAAACTATGGACAGCCACTAGAAGGCAACTTCTGCGTATCTCTGCAGCCCCCAAACCCCTAGATGTGGCCCAGATCACTTGGCCTCCAACCCAGATGCAGGCAGATGCCCTCCGTGAGCTGCCAGGGAGGCAGCCCCGTTCCTCTTGCGCATTTTAAAAATAAAACCCCCCTGTGAGGCTTCTCTCTGAGTCCACCTCCAGAAGAGGATGTCTGAAGGCAGAACGGAAGTGCGCCAAGGGGAGCTGCTATTTATATCTCCTGTCTGTAAACCCTGGATCTGCCCGTCCCACACGCTCAAGGGCATCTCCTGCTCAGCGCCGGTTCCAGCAGGACGCCGAGAGGTGGATCATTTGGGAAAGAGGAGATGTGGGGGGGGGCCCTCCTGCTCCCCCTCCCCCTCCTCCCTGGGATGATTATGTCATCTAATAACCGGGCGGGCTGGCGGTTCAAGCCTCCCCAGAGGGTGCCTTCTCTGGACAGGCTGGCTGTTATCTGAGGAGATCAGCTGCTTCCTGGCTGGGCGTCGCTGGCTCACCCCATATGTGTGCTCAAGGTGGCATCTTGAGAGGACTCGGCCTCCTCGGAGGAAGCCACTCGGGCAGTGGTGGGATTCAGCCGGTTCGCACCACTTCGGCAGAACCGGTAGCTAATGTTCTGTTGCCCAGGCCCAGAACGGACTTCCAGAAGTGTCATCCGCACAGAGAACCAGTTGTTCACCTATTTGAATCCCACCACTGCACCTGGGACCCGCCTGGGCTCCCCGGCGTGGTTAAGAGATGATATGAGCTCAGCCAGGTAGAGAGTGGGGGTGGGTGGGTCGCTTGGTTCTCAATGCCACCGACCCACCAGTAACCTACCACCACATTCTGGATCATTTGCAGCTTCTGGCTCATCTCCAAGACTGCCCCAGGCTGGTGGTGATTCTGGCCTAGCATGATTGGCATACCAGCCCAAACTGGACAAAGCCCTTCCTCTTATCAAGTGGGAGCTCCAGTGATGGGGGAACTCTGGTGATTGGGTCAGTTGACTATCTAACGAATTTTAAAAGAGCCACTGAATGCAGGCTTGGCTTGTACCCACACCCTTACATAGCAGGGGAAAATTAAAAAAAGCAGAGAGGCAGGGCTCACATGGTGCTTGGTTTCTGGAAGAGCCATTGGAGAAGAGAGCAGAATAACTGGATTATCTTCAGGGGCAAGATGGTTCTTCTTACAGACATCTCATTGTAGAATAGCAGAGTTGGGAGGGACCTTGGAGGTCTTCTAGTCCAATCCTTTGCTCAGGCAGGAGACCCTATGCCATATCAGACCAATAGTTATCCTCTTCTTGAAAACTTCCAGTGTTGGAGCATCCACACCTTCTGGAGGCAAGCCGTTCTGCTGATTAATTGTTCTAACTGTCAGGAAATTTCTGCTTCCTTCTAGGTTGCTTCTCTCCTTGATTAGTTTTCATCCGTTGCTTCTTCTCCTGCCTTCAGGTTCTTGCTGCTTCATTGGTTTTTGGCAGCTTGATGGCCACTGGTCTCTAAATTTCCCTTCGGTGGAACAAGCAGCCCCTCTTAGCTGTACTACAATCAGTGAAGTGGCCGAACCAGGCTGTGGTCGCCCACGGGGCTGGCCAATGGTCCGAAAGAGATAGTAGGTTTTTTAATTCCAAGAGATAACTGTTGGGTATAGATTGATCTTTCAACTGGCTTGCGTATCTAGGTGAGGCTTCTATTCCTGCAAAGGTTCTTTTTTGGAGTTGGGGAGCATTTGTGTGGAAGCCCCTCTACACAGAATGGGGCTTAACCCTTGTAAACAATCGGTAGAGTTGTAGTTTCAGATTAAATAACAGAAATGTAAAATTTATATCTGTGCTTTGACTTACGTAAGGTAGGATTAAGTACTGTAGGAATATATAGGGTCAGTTCAGGGAGTCTGCCTCATAGGTCAGAAAAGTCAAGATACACCCAGGAGAGCGCAACCATTATAAAAACAGGCAGAGATTTGATTGCACTCTCCAAAGCTGTCTTTAACATTTTTGACCACACCTTGCAGACATCCCTGAGTCTGGTAATGTGTGGAAATTATCTCCGTTTATGAGTAACATCTAACAGTAGGTCTGTAAGACCTGACTGGTGTTTTTCTTCGATTTCTGCTTCCTGGTGCAGCATAAACAAAGGCTGCCAGATCAATTGCTTGGCGTCTGTCCTTAGACACCGATCCTCATTTCAAAATTTGGAAAGGGATGAACCGGTCTGGGGCAGTTGAGCCACCCTTACTGGTCCGGCTGGACCACTGTCCCGTCTGGCTGGTTCTGAAGGGGCTACTAACCACCCCCCACTGCAGAGGATCTGACCTTCAGGGCCAGGTTGGGCCCCCTTGAAGGAGGGGAGTGGTGCAGGGTACTTGGGGGGTACAAAAGCCCAGGCTGCATTGGGGAAGCTGGCCCAGAAAGTCCCAACTGCCGCAGGGGTTGGGGGGGCATGGTGGTCTTCCGCCGTGCCCTCTTGTGGGGGGAAATCGCCTCTCACGGCTCACCCAGCAGGCCGCCTTTGTGCCCCGTCAGCACCGCTTTGCGAAGAGGGCATCCGAGCTGGCGCTAATCGGATCCAGCAGCTGGGATTGGAGGGCAGGGTTGCCACAGCAACCGGCCCCGGGAGAAGCCATCCCCGACAGACTCTTTTGTCTAGGCCTCTCTTGGGCGTTGGCATGGCTGGCCAGCGCCGCCTCTGGAGAAGAAAGGCTCCGGAGGACGATGAGTGGGGAGCTGCAGGGCGCCGAGAGGGGCCGGGCCAGCGGGGCGTCCACTGAGCAGCTGCCACAATAGCCCCCACCAGGGGCTGCCACTCATGCTTAGTGCTCGGACGCCTGAGCTCGGCAGCCGGGCCACTAATCCTTCCTCCCGGCCCTGAGTTTCCATGGACACCTGAGCCGGCTAGGACAGGCAGGCTGGCTGGGAGAGGAAGGGGCCTCGGCTGTCCTCAGGGCAGGCCTGGGCCTCCATCCGCCACATCCCGGCCCTCACTTCTTCCCTGCTGCATTTCCTGAAATGCCTTTTGCCTGGTCTCAGCGGTGCAGGGGCCCGTCCTCGTGGCTGGCGTGTGGCCCTCTGTTCTCGGTCACTCCACGCCGGCCAGAGCTTTGCTGGAGTCTTCTCTTTTCCGCTTTGGAGTTTGGAGCCATTGCATTCATTTCACCCCATTGTATTCTTCAAGACCTCCTGGCCTGTCTCTGGCTCTCGGGCTGCAAAGTGTTTCCGGAGGCACCACAGCCCAGAGGAGACAGCCAGTTTGGGGCACGGGTTAAGGCACCAGGCTACAAAATGGGAAATCTGAAGTTCTAGTTTTGCAAGGAAATGGCAAACCATTTCCAAAAACTTTGCACAGAAAACCTCACTTGTTATCAGGAGTCAACACTGAAAAAAGCGCTTGGAGGTTGGTTGTGGGCCTGAATTCCAAAATCTAGACGCTGGCATCTTGCTGAGACCAAAAATTAGGAATTGCTGTGGGAAAGCTGAAGTCGAAATGTTCGCCCCGAGGGCACCCTTGCATGAGAGGCTGCCAGTCCAGCATTCCTGGGTTTGCAACAGTCGTTTGGTGCCCGAGGAGCGCCAGTCCCTGCCACACACAAGGCCTGGCATTAGATGCCCTGAGCTATTAAAAATTCCCCTCCTGCCAGCAGAGATTTCCCCCCCCCCAAGGTGCCTGCTGGTAAACTGGATAATCTTCTTTCCTCCTTGCCCGTGTTTTGGTGCCCAGCGTGCAGGAGGCTCAGAAGCTTCCAGCCCTGATTTTGCTGGGCCTGGCTGTTGACTCCAGGCCTGATCCGAACAGAAGGTTCATTGTCTGCCTTCCACCTCCCCTCACCCCAGCTGGCCGGACTGCGTCATTCAGGAGAGCCGTTCGGGTATTCTGTATGAGAGTCAGGCAGGGGCAGATTAAAGACTCCGCACTCCTGACTTGTCGGCTGCCACATAAACCCAGTTCTTGACTTCTTGAGATGCCTTTCGTGGAAGGCTGGGTGGCCAATCAGCTGTGGGGTTGGTCCAGTGGACCCTTTGCAGGACCCTGGCCAGAATTACCAGCCTTTTCATGGTCACAGGAGCTCCCTGGCTCCAGATTTTAAATTCTCCCACTTTTTTGTCAAGCTTCTCATATCCTGCGTATCTCATTTATACGATGGGCTGAGTTTGGTTACTGGTAGCTCTTGTTTGTTCTTGTCCCCCCCAGCATATTGCTCAAATTCAACCCATTTGGTTAGTTTGTGATTCAATATGTTGTGCCAAACTTAAACTGGGTTAATTCGCTACCTACGTTAAGTGGATTGTGTGTTGACAGAAATAGGAATATGACCTACTTAAGTCCAAGATTAAGGGGTGGGATGGGGGGACAAAAAAAAAGGAGTTTTCTCACTTGCTACAACACCTACGTTGTCTCTCACTTCCCAACTGGCGCTCTGAGTTGTATTAACCCTGGTAGTTGGGAATTCTGAAATTATGCCCAAATATTTGGTTTGTTTGTTGCAGTTGCCTCCTCGGTGACTGCACCTATCTCAGCTTGGCTGGTTTCCAAAGAGATAAGGAGAAATAGACCTGGTTAGTGTTTGGATGGGAGACCACCAGGAAACCCCAGGGCTGTAGAATCAAGTCAAAAAAATGTTCTGAAAGAAAACAGTAGCCAATTCACCTTGTTGCCAAGAAAACTATACAGATAAGTCAGATGTCTCTTACCTTTGTGGTCTCCTCAAGTGGGCAAGATTGATGGTCTCTCAGCAGCCCTGCGAGGTGGTTGAGCTAAGCCCAAAGTCACCTCATGAGCTCTGTGACCAGTAGTGGAATTGAACAAGGCTTGCAACTGATCGATTGCGTGCCCCCTCCCCGCCCCCGGTGGAGCAAGGTGGCCAGGCAGCCCCCTGCCTCGAGTTCATTGCTAAGAAGGCACGATGGTGCCGCATCGTTTTGAAATAAGGTCAGCAGCTCAGATTCAGGGCTGTGGAAAGGCACTCCCACCACCAGCCCTTTAGCACAGTCTTTCTCCAGTTGCAGGTTCTGACGTGGGTGGGTACCAGCCTGGGCTAGTCTTGAGGAGCTGCCCCTTTGGCTGTAGCTGGGTGGTCGCCTGAGGAGAGCCGGGAGACCCTGTCCTGGAAGGAAGCCGTCATGGCCATCTCCAGATGACTCCCAGGCAGCCCAACAGCCATTTTGCACCTTTGGTAGTGTTCGTGGCTTGTACAGTTAATTTATGGATCAGTGTATTACGCAAATTCAGAAAAATTGGGTTAATTGAGTAAATTATGGTCCAGTTACCAGTTGTAACTGCTTTATGCAATCAGAGGTAATGAAATTTGGCATGAAGAATAGCCGGGTCTGGGCTGTGTAAAGTATGAACATCGATATAGCGCGCCTATTTTTTTTAGCTTCTGACTGGCAGTCCGTCGTCAGGTTATCCCAGTTCATCTGTCCTGGGAATAGCAGCCCTGCATCCCTCTGTTGCAACCTCCCGCAGCCTTGGCTGTTGTCCATGTTGGATGAGCACGATGGGAGTTGCAGTCCCAAACGCTGGGATGGGCTTCGGTGAGGGAAGGCTGAATCAACCAACATTGGTATCCTGGGGAGTCTCCTGCCAACCAATAGGCAAACTTCTATGGGTTGATGACATGGTTCTAGGTCCCTTTAAACCTATGAGGGGAAAACTTCGAAGGAGCTGATGTTGCACCTAGCCAACATTTCATTACATTTGGAATCCCTGATTCCCAAGGCTGTGTGATCTCACACCGGAGAATTTGTTCTGTCTTCAACCTACTAGCAATCTTGCAATTATCAGGTATAACTTACCACCAGCTGCTTCCTGCCTGCCCAAGGCAGGCCATCTTTTATCACCTTTCCTGCTGTTGCTGGATTTTTCACACCTGCCCAGAATAGTGAGTAAAATCTCCTTTCCTCAAAGGTTTAGAGATGAGTAAGTTACCAAGGGGAAAGTTTGCAGTTGTGATTGATTGCACACAGTCCTCTGAGGCTTAAGTGGTTGGTAGCTCTGATGCTTTCCGTGTCAGGGGACAGATTGAAACCCAGAGCTTCCTGCTGTTTCTGGATTTAAGCGATACGGATGACCGGTGGGGTTCCTGGGTCTGTGCAGATGGGAGGGTGAGGAGCTTGCCACTCTGGTTTTCTAGGAACATCTCCAGATGTTCAAGATGTTCAGACCTCCAGATGTTGGCATTGCAGGGAAAGCTTTTCCTGTCTCTGCTTCCTCCTCTTGTGCTCAAAACTATAATAGGTAATTAAATAGCTTATCACCGTCTATTTTCTACTAATGCCCCAAATATGTTATCGAATAGATTATTGTAGCCTAACATTGAAGTTATTCCTGGCAATTATTTTATTTTTGTTTTACCCTTCTGCCCCCAACAGCCACCCATTTCACCCCACCCATCTGGATTATTTTCTTTCTTGCAGGTGGACGATGCCATGCTGATGTTTGACAAGACAACTAATCGGCACCGAGGTGAGAGAGACTCAGTGCTTGGATCTGGGGGGGGGGGGCTGCCCAGCGGTGTGGCCCCTTCCAGCACCTCCCATCCCTAATCAAGCGCTTTCACCCACTGTGGGGGCCCTGCCTCAGGTGATGCAAGCCTGGGATAAGCGGGGCTTATCCCAGCCTTTGCAAGAAAGCCCAGGGGCTGCCCACCTTCTTTCTTTTCCCGATTTCCTTCTGGGGGACTTTGGTTGAAAAGAGGGGGCATCTCAGACATCAGATAGGTAGGTAGGTAGATAACCTTTATTGCCGTTTTTTTTTACTGTGGGCACATTGGCACACATTAAAAATGAAATTTAGTTGCTTGCTTTCAAAGTGTACACATGCATATTTCAACATGCTATATACAACATGAATAAACCTACACCCTTACATATAAATAACATATAAATATTAACCACAGTCCATCTTGAATACATAATGGGAAGAGGAAACTTTAGTCTGACCACCTGCAGAATCTGTTGAAGTGGTTTTGGGCAGATAGCTATCCAAGACCTCCAGGGACCTGCATCTTATTCCACTGTTGACAACTTGGGAAAATCCTTGAAATCCTTCCCAGTAGCTTCAACCTATCGGTTCTGGTCCTGCCCTCAGGGACAGCAGAGAAGAACTCAAGTTGGGGAAGGATGACAATCTTTCAGATAGTTATGACTGCTGTATATCTCCTCTTGGTTTTTTGCAGACTATTATACCCAGATGCGTTAACGGTTCCTCAGAGGACTTGGTTTCCTCCACCATCTTGGTTGGCCTCCTCTGGCCTCGATCCAAATTGTCCTATTTCTCAGAACCAAATCAGAGACTGGTCTGATCAGGACAGAATGGAGGGAGCCATTGTTTCCCTGGATCTGGCTCTCTACTTCTGTCAATGCCTCTCAAGATAGCATTTGCCCTTTCAGCAGCCGTATCAGACTGCTGAGTCACGCTCAAGCTGTGATTACAAGAATGCCCAGATCCTTTTCCCAGGCCAAATTTTCTCCGTCCTGTCCTTGTGGCTAACACATTTGCTACCCAGATGTACATTTCTTCCTGTTGAATTTCATTCTTTTAGTTTTGACCCACCCTTCAAGCCTGCCCTGTCTGAGCAATTTTGGATCTTCTCTTTTGCTTCTAAGACCGCCAAATGCCGCCATCTTTCCCACAATGCCTTCTTCTAGGTCAGCAATAAAAATGTTGAAGAGTACAGAGGCCAGGATAAGCCCTGTGGCAATCCACCTGGTGCCACTTTCTGGATGATGTGCAGCCATTTATGAGTGTCGTTCATTCATCCAGTTATGAATACAGGTAGTCCTTGACTTAGGACTGCAATTGAGCCCAACATTTCTGTTGTTAAGTGAGTTTTGCCCCATTTTACGACCTTTCTTGCCACAGTTGCTAAGCGAATCACTGCCATGGATAAGTTACTAACCCGGTTGTTAAGTGAATCTGGCTTCCCCGTGGACTTCGCTTGTCAGAAGGTCACAAAAAATGATCACATGACCTTGGGACATAGCAGCAGTCATAAGTACGAAGCATTTGCCCAGCATCTGAATTTTGGTCATGTGACCGTGGGGAATGCTGCAAAGACCGTAACTCTGGAAAAACGGTCATAAGTCACATTTTTCAGTGCCGTTGTAACTTTGAACGGTCCCTAAATGAACTGCGAGGACTACCTGTACTTTTAACAGCTCTACCACCCAGCCCCTATTTTATCATTTCATTCACAAGGAGACCGTGAGTTCATTGAATGATTTGCCAAGGAGAGAGGACATTATTTCCGTGGGATTCCCCCACAATCGATTAAGCTAGTAAGCCTATCAAGAAAGAGACGCTATTAATCCAGCACGATCTGTCTGGGGAAAACCCAGTCCTGCTCTTGATCACTGGTGCACAAACACACTCGAGGCCTTTGCCCAGGATAAACCTCAAGCTGATCCGTATGTAATTGCCTGGGTTCTCCCCCTGTAGTGGGTGGTCCTGTGATCTCTGCTCCTTCCTTCGGTACCCTCGGATGCAATTCATTTGGCCCGGGGAACGGTCAGCTGTCCTTTTGTCCTGAGCTACACAGCTCCCTCTCCACCGCCAGCATAACAATGGTCAGTTGTGGCTGTGCTTCCCCTCTGACGAGGGGTGACATCCTGCCTCCTCGTCATCCCTGGTTATCGATTTATCCCATTCTCCTTGCAACAGACCTCCTGCCTCTCCCAAAGCTTTCAGAAACGTCTTCTAGCAAAACAAGAAAGTCCAGTAGCCTTTTGAAAGAAAGCGCCTTTGGGACAACCACAACCTGGACGACAGAACATATAGACCAGGGGTCTTCAAACTTGGCCCTTTTTATGACTTGTGGACTTCAGCTCCCAGAATTCCTCAGCCAGTGTGCCTGGCTGAGGAATTCTGGGAGTTGAAGTCCGCAAGTCATAAAAAGGGCCAAGTTTGAAGACCCCTGGATTAGAGACCCATAAAAATGGAGTTTTTAAGCAGACCCTACCATAGTGTGGGAATAAGGCTAGGAAGAATAATAACAAATAATTCCATTTTGCATTTGCATGGTCAGTATCGTATTTCACTTATAGTCAAGGCCATGGTCTTCCCAGTTGCAATGTATGGCTGTGAAAGTCGGACCGTAAGAAAGGCTGAGCGCCAAAGAATTGAGGCCTTTGAACTCTGGTGCTGGAGAAGACTCCTGCGAGTCCCTTGGACTGCAAGGCGATCAAACCGGTCAGTCCTAGAGGAGATCAACCCTGACTGCTCTTTAGAAGGCCAGATCCTGAAGCGGAAACTCAAATACTTTGGCCACCTAATGAGAAGGAAGGACTCACTGGAGAAGAGCCTCATGCTGGGAAAGATTGAGGGCAATAGAAGAAGGGGACGACAGAGAATAAGGTGGCTGGATGGAGTCCCTGAAGCAGTAGGCGTGAGCCTAAATGGACTCCAGAAGACGGTAGAGGACAGGAAGGCCTGGAGGAATGTTGTCCATGGGGTCGTGATGGGTCGGACACGACTTTGCAACGAACAACAATCTTATTTCACAGGCTTTCCTGTCCTCCTCAGATGCTTTTTTCTTCAGGTTTAGCAGATCAGCTCTTCTGAAATCCCTTTCTTCTCTCTTCCTCTGTCCCCCGAAATCATGAACTTTCCCAAGGTTTCAGTCATCAACTAATTCTACTTAGGTATGGTTTAAGTCCAGCCTTGTATGAAATTGCCAGAAAGAGAGGAGAAGAACTGGCCTATCGCCTTTTAAACATGTTTGTTAAGCCAATCCCGGCCGTTTTAAAGCGACCCTGGCTTCCCCCCGCATTGACTTTGCTTGCCAGGTGGCAAACGGTGATCAGATGACCCTGGGACGCGGCACCTGTCACCAGCACACGCCGGTTGCCAAGTGCTCAAACTTTCATCACATGACTGGAGATGCTGCAAGGGCCGTAAATCATTTTTTTCCAGTGCCCTTTTCACTTCAAATGGTCACCAACCAAATGATTGCAAGTCAAGGAGCACCTTTTCTTGCGTTCTTACCCAGATGGTCTTGACTGAACTTCTGAAACGTTGGTTCTTTGCACATCTGTGGACTTCACGATGCTTTCCCTTCTCTTCCTTCCTACGATCCATTCCTTTTGGGTTCTGCCTTTCAGCCCTTCCATTCCTTGGCCTTTGCTTCAGGGAGGCCTCCTAAGCCTTGTTCAGCTTCCTGCATTAAAGCTGCCAGTTCTTCTTTCTCCCCTATTCTGTGCATCCACACAGAGGACTGGAATCCTAGAGGCAGAGAACTGGAAGGGCCTTCCCATCCCCGACGTTTGTTTCTCTTCTCCCTTAGAGGCAGCTTTCTGTTGACAGCCTCTGGCGCAGGTTTGCAAAGTGACTTTCCAGGATTTTCTCCCACCTCTTGTCAGGAGTCCCTGATCTCAGAAGTGAGCGCTATTATGGAAGAGAAGTTCAAGCTGTTCACAGTTGGGACCATCTGCTTAGCCAGTTGCTGTCTTCTTCCCTCTCTTCTTCCTGATCCACCTCCTTTGAAAGAATGAATAAAGAAAACACCCCCAGCTCCTTCCTGGACCATTCTGCCCAGGGGTTTCATACTCCCTTGCAGTATTTTCATGAGACTAAACTAGACTGGACTGGACTGGAATGGAATGGAATGGAATGGAATGGAATAGAATAGAATAGAATAGAATAGAATAGAATAGAATAGAATAGAATAGAATAATAGATAATAGAATAGAATAGAATAGAATAGAATAGAATAGAATAGAATAATAGATAATGGAATAGAATAGAATAGAATAGAATAGAATAGAATAGAATAGAATAGAATAGAATAGAATAGAATAGAATAGAATAGAATAGAATAATAGAGGTGGAAGGGACCTTGGTGGTCTTCTAGTGCAACCCCCTCCTCAAGCAAGAGAACCTATACCATTTCAGACAAACAGCTGTCCAGTCTCTTCTTAAAAGCCTCCAGTAATGGAGCGCCCACAATTTCTGGAGGCCAGCTGTTCCACTGGTTAATTGTCCTCACATTAGGAACTTTCTCCTTAATTCTAGGTTGCTTCTCTCTCTGATCAGTTTCCAACCATTGTTTCTTGTCCTGCCCTCTGGGGCTTTGGAGAATAATTTGACCCCCTCTGTCTTGTGGCAGCCCCTCAGGTACTGGAATGCTGCTATCGTGTCTCCCCTATTTCTTCTTTTCTTTAGCCCAGCCATACCCAAGTCCTGCAGCCGTCGTATATTTTAGTCTCCAGGCCTTTGATCATCTTAGTCGCTCTTTGATTTTAGTTGCTCTTCTCTGGTGGTGTCACTGTTCTCACGTGGTGGGAAGGAAAGGATATTTGTCAGTGGGCTTAAAAAGTTTTGTGAGTCCATCTCATCCTGAATGTGTGATCCAACGAAGGTAACACACACCGACAGGCTACAGCTTCAGTCTCTCGCAACAGAAAGTCTCTGATGACTATCGGCAGCTCTGCTTCCATCATTTCAGGACAGAAGCAGGAACTCTTCCCTTTGTACAACTTCTGGAGGCCTCTTACTCAGACCAAAATCTTAGGTCAGCCGTTCTTTGTCCAAGGCTTTAGAGATATCCTCTTTGACAAGCCCTGGAATTTTCTGCAGCTCCAGAGAATACGCCTCCTTCTCGATGGGTTTGTTTCTTGGTGCCATTTTGCCTCCACAAGGGGTTCTTGTGTCCAGTCCAAAAATTCTTCATGGGGTGGGGAGTTTACCTTTGCCTCTAGCCTCTTCCCCTTCTCTTTCAGGTGAGCAATCAGCCTTCTTGCGGTCTTCAGACAGGAAAATAAACCCACCACATTTCCTGCAGGTCACATGAACAGATCTCTCTGTCCACAAGCTTCTTTCAACAGCAAGCAACAAGGGGAAAAAATAATACTTCCCTCGTTGCACTTTTCCTGGCCCTCCTTTTACATTTGCTCTGCGACCTGGTGCTTTGGGCAGCTGTTTCCTTATATGTCCACTGAAGCTGCCTCAACTGGGTCAGTCGCGAGCAATGCTGCCATCTGTCAGCAGCTCTTAGGGAAGGATCAACAGCAGCTGTCAGTCACAATTCTGCCCTTCTTTCTCCTCAGTTGAACTCCTGTGCCAAACTCCTACTCACTTGCCCATTTCTCTAGTCTTAAGTTGCACCGATGGGATGCATGAAGCTTCTGCACCCTCCTGATGCTTGGAAGATCTGAAACATCATCATCATCATCATCATCATCATCATCATAATTTAATTTCTATACTGCCCTTCTCCCGAAGGACTCAGGGCGGTGTACAGGGCAATACAATAAAATACAACATACAAAAATTAAAAAAAAATATTAAATATTACAGCCCAATTCAATACATTAATACAATAACATTATAATACCCCTAAACCCATCAGACCAGGTCGGCTTGTTCAAATAAATATGTTTTTAGGTCACGTCGGAAGGAGCGAAGGTCGGGAGCCATCCGGAGCTCCACCGGTAAACGGTTCCACAGGTCTGGCGCGCCCACAGAGAATGCCCTCCCCCTGGGGGCCGCCAGTCGACACTCTTTGACTGACGGCACCTGCCTTCATCTAAGACACCGCCGACTTTTCCTCACCTGGACTGGCTCTCCTGCACCACGCGCCCTTCCCCCCCCCTAAATCTTTCTGCCCTAGCAAAGATGTAGATTTTTCCTTTTATAGCATTTCTGCCTGCAGATGTTCTCTTTGCTTTTACGCCTGCCCCATGCTCATTCATCAGCTATTACTGGCTTTATATAATGTAATACGTTGTATAAATTGAGGAAATAAATAGGTAACTGGAACAGAGCGGGCGGGTCTGTATTACAGGGCAGATTCTGCCACCCCTTTTCCACTCCCCCATTATGCCGTGTTTTAGCCAGAGAAATGCAGCTCTGGCTTTCCCTCTTGGCCCACTTTCCAGGCTTCTTCTGTGCTCCGTTCTTCCTTCCTGGGTCCTCATCCTTTCATTGGTACCTGCCTTCCTGGCTGCCATCCACCGGGGCTTAAGGAAATCTGAGCCGATGCTGGTATTGGCAGCCAGGATTTTTAAAAAGCAACTTAACTTTGCCATAGTAACTGGGGGGTACCTGAGGCTTGCGGTGAAAGGCTGACCAGGCCTGCTCTGCCTTGCCCACGGAGAAGCTGCAGGCAGGAGGCCTTGGCTGCTGCTGGTGGGGAGGTGGCTATGCCCCAATTGGGCGGAAAGCGGGCGATATCTCTCCATTGCCATCTCTGTTATCTCCATAGCTGTGTTCTGGCGGGGGGGGGAGCCTTTGAAATGATAGGGATGGGTGGGAAGAGCTAGGAAGAGTAGGCAGGGGAGAGAGAAGGACTGCTGATGTCCATGTTCCTCAGCTCTTTTCCAATCATGGTTTGTTTCCATCTCATAGAAATGGCATTCGCCTCAGGTTGGCCACCCTTCCAGGTTGGAAACACAAGAGATTCCTCAGTGAATAGGATGACACTCCTGTTGCCTTTCTGGTTTTGAAGTGGGCCAGCCTGGCGGCTGTTTCAGTCCCATGACAGCTTGTGAAAGGGACAGGTCCCTTCAGCCGGAGCCGCGGAGAGCCTTGTGGGGGCCTCTTCAACTTTTTTTGCCTTCTTCTCTCTTTCAGGGTTTGGGTTTGTCACCTTTGAAAGCGAGGACATCGTGGAGAAAGTCTGCGAGATTCACTTCCATGAGATCAACAACAAAATGGTTAGGGCAAGGAAAATTGGGTTTGGGTGGGTGGGACGGATGGCGCCCCTCCTCCCTCCGGAACTGAGGGTCAGGCGGCCTTTGCATGTTCAGCCAGGGCCCTCCGTGGTGGCCTTACTGGTGAGCCTGGCCACGTCACAGAACGGGGGTCCCACTCAGAGGGACATTGAGTGACAACACGCACCAGGGGGTTCTTCTGATGGCTGGAAATTAGCTTTGTCCGGTCAGGTGTTCCCCAGATGTGTGGAATTCAGTACCCAAAATTCTTAGCAACAGTTGTGCTCCTTGGGGAATTCTGGGCATCGGTTTATCCCAGGGGTAGGCAACCTCGGCTCTTTTATGACTCGTGGACTTCAACTACCAGAATTCCTGAGTCAGCTATGCTGACTCAGGAATTCTGGGAGTTGAAGTCCACGAGTCATAAAAGAGCCGAGGTTGCCTACCCCTGGTCTATCCATCTGAAAGTGCAAAGCTGAAAGTTATTTTTCCCCCCCAACCTTGGGCAGCATTTGTGAGGCAAAGGGCAGAGAGGGAAGGCGAAGCTAAGATGTTTTCTTCCTAAATACCTGTCTCCAGCTGGTTCGATCTGGCCGGGCTGGCACGCTCTGGGTTCCATCGATTAAGCAATGCCTCTAGCATCACACCCTCCAAGCGAATCCTCTCAGTAGCAACTCCTGCCCTCTGGAATCAGGGCCCCCCTGAGATCCAGATGGCCCCCGCCCCACTGGCATTATTTCAGAGCCCTGAAGATGTGGCTCTTCAGCCAGGTCATCGATGCCCCTTTCTTTTCCTTGTGCCCGTCTGGCTTTGCCCATCTCTGCTCTTTCGGTCTGTCTTGTTTTTGTGGCTTTGTATTGCTCCTAATTTTAAGTGTTCTTCACCGCTCATAAACTGCCCAGTCGCTGGAAGTGAGGTGGCATATAAATTTAATAAATTATTATTATGAATAGAGGAATGTGGCGTCATTAGGGCAGAATGTTGCGTGTTTTATTGCAAGGGGCCCTCAGTTGTTGTCCAGGGTGGGGGTGGCCTGCAATAGCAATAAAATGTGGCACCCCCTTTTATAGGATTGTCTTAGTCTGACTTCCTGTTGTGTTTGGTGCCAGGTGGAATGTAAAAAAGCTCAGCCAAAGGAAGTGATGTCGCCCACTGGCTCCGCGAGGGGACGCTCCCGAGTGATGCCCTACGGAATGGATGCCTTCATGCTGGGCATTGGCATGTTGGGTAAGATGAGAAAGCACTGCCCTCTTCTGGACGAATCAGAGAACTGCACCCCCTCTTCTGGAAGAACCGCCCTCTTCTGGAAGAACCAGAGAACTGCAGGCACAGTGCAGAGAAATTGCACACTCCATCCTCTTTGCCCTCAAATTAAAATTGGATGTAGATGGAGAGGGGGACAGGGGGGTGTTTTTATGGGGCCTTCTGATTTTCTTCTTTCTTTGACAATAGGGTACCCAGGTTTCCAGGCAGCCACCTACACAAGCCGGAGCTACACCAGCATTGCACCTGGATATACCTACCAGTTTCCTGGTATGTCCTTCTTTCTCTAATTTTGTGCTGCTTTTGTTGTCCCAAATGTAGACAAACATCTCAACCATTCTTTGCAAATTGTCCTTCTTCTCTTGGCGGGGGGGATGTGAAGTGCCTCCCCCAAAGCTGAGGTGAAATAGGAAAGGAATTGTCATCCAGTTCAGTCTTTCTCAACCTCAGCCACTTTTAAGAGTCAGACACTCCCAGAATTCCCCAGCCAGCATGCTAACGAGCTTTTAAGACCTGTGGATTTCAACTCCCAGAATTCCCCAGCCAGCCATTCTGGCTGGGGAATTCTGGGAATTGAAGTCCACCCATCATTAAGTAGCTAAGATTGAGAAACACCGATCTAATTCAACCTTGCTGCAAGATTTACCAAGGCAATTGGATGGTGGCCTCCCTTTAACTCAATTGTCGCCTTCCGACAATTGGAAACTCCCCTCTTTTGGAGTCTCTGCTTCTACAGCTGCTCACACCCCCAACTGAGAAGCATCTTTTCCCAGAGTGACTGCCTTTCAAAAACGGAGCGTTTTTTTTTACCAAGCTTAAAGTGCCAGAGGCGTGATAGGAAATCTGGCAGGAGGACCCAAACCCTCTGAATAAACTGCAGAGGGTGAAGCACTTCACGTGCACCCTTCTGCCCACAATTTTCTCTAAAGCATGCATGCTTGTAAAGGTCAGTCTCTGCATTTTGGGGTGCATTTCTGAACAAAGAGAGGCATGAAAGCCAGGGGAGGACAATGTTCGGGCTTGCATATTGCTTCCTCTTTGAATGACATCCATATCCCGTCCTCTCCAGCCTTAAATTCAGTCAGATGCATGAGCACATTGGCAGACCCAGAGTTTTCACAAAGAACTGTTAGGTGTGTCTTCTGACGGCAGCACTTGATGCTTCTAGCAATGCCCCCTTGGAAGCTGCCGGTGGGCGTTCCTCCTCCCGCTGTTTTCAGGCAGTCTCTCTGAGGATTTCCATTTCCTGTGCTTGCCTTTGCATTCCTTCCTCTTCCTCTTCCTCCTCCACCCTTCCCTCTGCCTCAGGGGGGACTTGATGGAGCATCCTAAGTTGTCTTGCCTTTCCTTTTTAGAATTCCGGGTAGAGCGGACCCCCCTCCCGAGTGCCCCTGTTCTCCCTGAGCTCACAGGTCAGTCCCACCAGTTTTCTCCTTGCAACATCTGGAAGAGAAGGGTGGGTGGGTCGTGCTTTCCCTGCCTTGCAGCCTTGGAGGCCAGGAGTTGCTGGTAGGCAGGCTGGCGCTGGTCTAGGTCCTCAGGATGGGTGCTTGGGGAGTCGAGAAGCTGCAGATGGAGAGGAACGGATGCATGCTGGGACATTTCTTCCCCAGTCCATAGTGGCTCCCTGATGAGGGGGGGGAAAGCATTCTCAGACCCTTACATAAAAGGAGAAAGCCGAGTTCGCCATCTCATGATCATCCACTGTTTTCTGCTCTTTACCCTCTGTTGAAACCACTGATTGAGCCGTTGAGTAACTGGGTTGCCTGTTGTGTCATCCTTCCGTGGTAGAGCACCTGGTCTGCAGGTGAGAGAGCCACTGAAGAGAGCTGTATCCTGGAAGCCACGGCAGACAAGTGGATCAGGAAAGGATGTTGGCTCTCCAGATGTGGCTGTTGTTTGTAGGAGGAGAGCCAGATTAGTCTTTGAGGGCAAAAAATCAGGAGGCTGATAGCATCTTTTCTAACATTTTGATGAAAAGGCACAACTCAGCTTTGTTAGTCAGATATGATTAGGAATTCTGGGAATTGCAGCCTCAAAACACCTGGAAAGCACCAACTTCTTCAGGGGATTGTGCAAAACGTTTTTTTTCCCCAAAATGATTTTGAATGTGAAACTTCACAAAGTTTCCTGCTTTAGGTGCAAAATGCTCTGCTTCGAATATTGGAATAGCCCTGCCCTCCCTGCGTTCTGAAACACCCCCCCCCCCAAATTTTCCAGCATGCTCAAAGTGCTCATTTTGCACTCAAACAATATTTTGGGGGTTACACAAAGCTCCCTGCTTGAAACAGTTGCACACCCCTTGTCCACAGGCATGTATTTCACAGGCTGCCTTTCAAATGCTCCTTTGGAACAGTTTGTTCTTTTCAAAAGTGCCTGTGTGAGGTCCATCCCAAACATCTGGAAGGGAGAAGCCAAGAGGCAGTGGTGACCTTTTCTTTGTCACTTCCTCCTTAGCAACTGGACTTGAAAGGAAAACGTTGTCTTTCTGAACCATCTAAGCTCACCGAGACTGCCTCTTTGCAAAGCGGCAGTCCCGGAACTAGCGAAATCTGGGGGCTGGACAGGGGAAGGACTGCCACTCGAATGGGCCTTTTTAGGCACACCAGATGCTGCTTTAGGACCTCTTTCCAGAGCACGACACCATAGTCTCTCGAGACTTGAAGGATGCCAGTGAAGCTCACCGACTAACAAAGAGAAGAATTAGGGGGTGTTCGTGATACTTCCGGCACATGAGGGGTGTCACAGAGAAGAGGGGGTCAACCTATTTTGCAAAGCACCAGAGGGCAAGACAAGAAGTAGTAGGTGGAAGCTTGTTAAAGAGAGATCTAACCTGGACAGTGAGAACAATTGATCAATGGAGTGGCTTGCCTTCAAAAGTTGTGGGTGGTCCATCACTGGAGGTTTTCAAAAAGAGACTGGGCAGCCATTTGTCCGGAATGGTGTACAGGGGTAGGCAACCTTGGCTCTTTGATGACTTGTGGACTTCCTGGCTCAGGAATTCTGGGAGTTGAAGTCCATGAGTCATAAAAGAGCCAAGGTTGCCTACTCCTGGCCTAGGCCTAGGCCGCTTTATGATTCGTGGACTTCAACTCCCAGAATTCCTAAGCCAGCCGTGCTGAGGGGAAAGAGAGAGGTTTCCAAGGTGAGCCACGCTGGCTCAGGAATTCTGGGAGTTGAAGTCCACGAGTCATAAGAGAGCCAAGATTGCCTACTCCTGGCCTAGGCCTAGGCCGCTTTATGATTTGTGGACTTCAACTCCCAGAATTCCTGAGCCAGCCGTGCTGAGGGGAAAGAGAGAGGTTTCCAAGGTGAGCCACGCTGGCTCAGGAATTCTGGGAGTTGAAGTCCACGAGTCATGAGAGAGCCAAGGTTGCCTACCCCTGGTGTAAGATCTCCTGCTGCAGTCCCTTCCAGCCCTAGGATTCTATGACTCTCTTGTATCCTGAGGTGGCAAAAACCAGAAGTTCATCCTCCTGAGTTTCTTATTCTCTCCCAAGATGCCTCAGGCTTGACACGATGCCCTCGAGTCTGTGTTGCTGGGAGCCAGAGGGCTCTGCCTTCAGGTTTCCAGGCTCTTTCTGGTGTCACATCTCCCACAAACTTCCATCCCTTGAATAGATGCACCAAACCCTGTTAAGTAAAGGTCTCAAGAAACCTTTGCTAAGTAACAGTATTAGGAGACTGACTCTTCCTCATCTGCAAAAGTGGCCCTCAATTTAACGTGGTTTGCTGAGAATTAGGCGTGCAAAACCAGAGCAGAAGGCTTCAGCAGGGGATCCTGGTGGCGTGTCTTTCATCTCATGCCTTGCCAATCAAGCTGGAGCCACTGATCAAAAAATTTCACACAATGTGAATTCCTGCAGTTTTATCACAGGATGAATCCCAGCTGTACCCAACTGATGGCCTGTTCAACCTGAAATCTGTAACGAAGAAGAGTCAGGAAGCATTCAGACAACGTGTTCTCCACAGTTGGGTTTCCTCCACTTTCTGGATAGCAGACCCAGTTTGAAGTTTCATGTCCAGGTTAAGCTTCTGGTCAGTCATCCACTGACTGGAAGGCAAAGTAGTAAATTCACCGTATCCTCTTTTCTGCTTCATCTGTCTATCTGTCCGTCTGCCTACTGAGTAAACTGGCAGTCTTTCAAAGCCCTGTGTGGTATTTTCTAGGATTGCCTGTTGGACCCAGAGATGGGCTTGTCAGGATAATGTTACGTCATCTATGCCGGTTTCTGCTGAGATTCAACAGCCGTCTTACCCAGTGTTGGCAACTGGAATCCAGAGTTTTCAGGATTTTGTATCTTCTGCCAGTAACTCTCACCAGCTGCTATCTGAGAACCATTTGAAGGCAATTGCTGGGAGAAATTTAGGAATCCTAAAACACCCTTAATTAAGCAGCTGTTAGGGAGACCCACAAAAGGCCAGTGTGCAGTTCTCCTTCTCAGCAGCCCATAACCCTCGGGGCATCTATTTTGAAAAGCATTCGGAGGCCGGATTTCATAATCTGCGGCTGTGCTCAGGTTGCTGGGTGTGTTTTTGTTGTTGCTAAATAAGAAGCAATAACTGGCTGCCCACCAATTCCTGAGTGAAGCAGAAGGTAGGGTTTGAGACCCCCTCCTTCTCCTTTCCCCTTTTCTGAGTTGTCTGGTGGGAGAACCCAACTCTGGTCCACCTCAGATCCTTGGTAACATATTTCACCTTGCTGATAAAAACAAAACCTCTCCCATCTGATCCGCAAGCTCTGATGAAATGGATCGGGCTGAAACTTTGATGCCTGCTTCAGACTACGAGCTCCAATAATGAAAAGAATTGCTATCAAAATAGTTTTAGCAGATTGGCAGGAAGAGGGGTCACCTAATCTATAAGTGAGACAGTCATCACACTGATGGAGTGCAGCTGTTGTATAAATTTGGCTTCTCTACAACTGCAAAATGGATCAAAGAAGCGGGGGAGTATGGCGCTCTCAGATTTTCGTGATGTCAGCATGGCATGGAAGAATTTTACTGCTTCCTGTGGATGCCAGCATTATTTGATAAGGTCATGTGACTAATCAACAAACAAACTAGAGCAGGGGTGTCAAACTCAATTTCATTCAGGGCCGCATCAGCATTGTGGTTGCCCTCAGGGGGCCGGGTGGGTGTGGCCTGGGTGGGCGTGGCCTACTGGGTGGGCGTGGCTAGAGTGCATGTGGCCTACTGGGTGGGCGTGGCCAGCTCTACATCGTTGGCATCAAGGGTGCCTATGGGGGCCTGGGCAGGAGTGGGACAGATCTGAGGGTCTCTGTCAGAAGGAGGGTCTCTGGGCCAGGGCCAAGGCAGTGGGGGCCGTTCCCTCACTGTTTCCAGGATGGCTTCGTGGGCCGCATGAAACCACTTCGCGGGCCGGATCCGGGCCCCGGGCCTTGTGTTTGAGATGTCTGAACTAGAGTATGCCAACAAGGAGCTGGCCCCAGCCATTGAGATCAAGGATGACTTAGGGCTTAAATTTTTCCTTCCTTCCTTCCTTCCTTCCTTCCTTCCTTCCTTCCTTCCTTCCTTCCTTCCTTCCTTCCTTCCTTCCTTCCTGTTGTTTTCAAAGTTCCTTCTTGCTATTGCCATTCCTTCAAAGCTTCGTAAAGGTGGTTTTGCACTGTGCTTCTGCAAGCAGAGTGGCACTTTTCTGCTTCTAAGCTAACGGCACAATCGCTTCCGTGCACCATCCCATTCTTGAAGCCCCCTTTGCCTTCCTCCAGGCTTTGGACTGCAAGGAAGTAGGGTGCTGAATTCATGCTCTGGTATAAATCTGTGGATGCCTTTAGGGGCTCTGCCAGAGGGAGGGATTAAAATCTTGTTCCCCAGCTCTTGTCCCATCTCCATCTTTCTCTGAAGATAGTGGCATACTTCAGAGCGGGATGGGGATGAATGGGTCCTCCAGATACCCATCCCAAAAACCTGTATCAAATCATGGTGAGGCTCAGTGTGCTTTTGCCACCGCCTCCCGTTTCTCTTCTCAGGAGACCGTTCACTTAGGAAGCTCTTTGTGTGAATGCTGCAAGCCAGGATGGGAGGGCAGAAGAAGCTCAGGGGAGCCTGTTGAGTGGCCCGCATTTCTTTGGGAGAATGTTACGTTCGTTTCAGAGATTTGGTGGGAGTTTGCAATCTCTAGTGAAGCTGGAAGCTGTGAGCTGCTGCTGGTTTCAGGTTGCCAAAGATCTCCTTTAGTTCTTTGCAGGCGTGGCAGGTTTACGTTGCATTGTCAAAGTGATTGGGGTGCTTCAGATAAGCCAGGATTTAGCCACAACATGCCTGTGCCAACTTTACCAGATGAACATGAACATCTCCCCCTCCCCCACCACCACCATGTCTTGTTTTGATTTCCACTTCAAGAAGGAAAGGCAAAAAAGGGAAAAGAAAAGAAAAAACAGCTTTGTGAAGACAGGGATCAGAATGGGCAGGAACTCCCTGGGTTGTTTTGGGCCTGAGGTTCTGCTAGAGCTAATTTCAGGGCTGGCGCTAGAGGTTCAGGAATGGCTAGGTCAAGTAAATCTCCATAGTCGGCATTGGCGGAGCATCCTGCTAACGCAGACCGGCAGGATTTACCCAGACAGCCCCACAGAAGAGCTGGCTGGGCCCTGGGGCACAGGAACATGCATGTCCCTCTTCTTAGCCTTCTTTCACGTCTCTTACACACAGGCTTTCAAGCGAATGGCTTCATGGAAAGCCAGAGAGTGGCTCCGCATTAGCCACTGGGAAGCAGGAGCGGCTGGTCAAGGACTGCTCATGCTGGCCAGCTGGTTTTTCAGGATATACTTGGCCTGGTGGCCACCCCGACACAAACCAGCCGTGGCATAGCTGCCCATGCAGATGCGTGTCTGCAGTGGGCACGGGCTGGGCATCTCTGGGTTCCCTGCATCCCATCCCTGACTCTGCCTCTTTCCCCCCACAGCCATACCCCTCACTGCTTATGGACCAATGGCGGCAGCGGCAGCGGCAGCAGCCGTGGTACGAGGGACAGGTAACTGCCGCATCTCTTCCCAGAGGTCTCTGGGGACCTTTTCTGCACGGCTGGGGGCGGGTGGGGGGGGCAGGGTGCCATTGTAGCATCTCGACTGGCTAGTGTTGCTTCCTTCGGTAGGTTCCACCCCCAGCCGCACTGGCGGCTTCCTGGGCACCACCAGCCCCGGGCCGATGGCTGAGCTTTACGGAGCAGCCAATCAGGATTCAGGAGTCAGCAGTTACATCAGTGCGGCGAGTCCCGCCCCCAGCACCGGCTTCGGCCACAGCCTAGGGGTGAGTGCTGTGGGGGGCTCCACGGGCAGGGAACGGACTGGCGAGCCCAAGAGCCAGAGAGGAGGAGGGTCCCGGCCAGCTCCCGGTCCTGGGAGGGAGGTTTTTGTTGGATCGGGGCAGGTGCTGTGGACGAGAAGCAACGAGTTTCGTGTTGAGGGCGTGTGAAGACCTGGGCAATCTTTGTGAGCCGAAGGAAGCCGGGTTTCTTCTGAGCCATTCTAGCTCTTTCGTTTGAGTCGCAACTCCACCTCTTCTGTGCACAAGGAGCCCCTCTTGCATAAGAGTCTCCCGGCTTCGCTTGTAAGATATTGCTGAGCCTCACCTGGCCACCTCTGCATGGCCCAAACCAGCGGTAGGCAACCTTGGTTCTTTTATGGCTCGTGGACTACAACTCCCAGAATTCCTGAGCCAGCATAGCAGAAGTCCAGGAGTCATAAAAGAGCCAGGGTTGCCTACCCCTGGCCCAAACCAAGTGTCAGTGGGAGAGAGGGGGAGCCAAGCCAGCTAGAGAGTCTCCCCTCACACAATTCTGGCAACTTAAGCTTCACTTTACCTAACGCTGCAAGTCCTCTGTAGTGTCCATTGTAGTGAGTAGCATGCAATTTTTTTTTGCAGGGGCCTTTGATTGCAACGGCATTTACTAACGGTTACCATTGAAGCTGAGGACCAAGAAAACAGGTGGTAAGTGGGCTCTCTAGGGCAGGAGAAGAGCCTCAGCTTGACTGCGGTTGGGAAAAACTCCTGGGCCTGCCCTGGAACACTTTGTCTCTCCATTGGGAGGTGTCATCTGGGGCAAAACATGAAACCCTCTGTCTTTTAAGATTCAGTCGGAGCTTTCCCAGGTGTGGAACATCTGAAACTTGTCAAATCTGACACATTGCAAGGCTGCCGAATCCTTTTTTAAAAAACAAATCTAAGTAGAGTCTGGAAATGCAGCTGGATTTTTGGATTTATCGCACTTCTTTAAAAGTTGGGTGGTTATTCAGTATTTTATGATTCTGCTGCTTTTATAATGAATTACATGGAGTCCTTGGTGCTCTCTGAGCTTGATTGTTTGCTTACCTTTTATCACACAACTAGGTAACATCAGTGGGAGGGGGGGTGTTTATGTCCTGCCAGTATTGGTTGGGGTGTGGCTTCCTCCCTCGTTCTTCCTTGATTAGGGTATTGTTTCCTGCTTGATCGATTGCCTGGCGTTAATCCACGTGTGGGTTGCTGGAGAGGATGTGTTCTTTTTGTTTCAATTTTAGTTTTTTAATTGTCACTTTTGAATGGCGTGCAAATGTATTAATCTCTGTGTGTCTGTCGGTGACTGATTTGTCCGAGTGCCCAGCTTCCAAGCATTCACTTGGTTTTACAGTTTTGCTTGGTCTTGTATGCTCACAGATTCCCAGGTGAAACTACGGTTCAGTCTTGTCCATTTGCTGTGAACATTCGTTGGTGTCTCTGGTGTGCTCTGCTAGTTTCCAGCCTGTCTCTCTGCCCTACATAGTGGCTGCTGCAGTCCGTACATTGTAGGGTGTAGATGACTCTTGTTACTCCCAGACATTTTCCTATGAGTACTGCAACAACCCAGAACAACAGACCGCCTCTATAACATTATCTAACAAAATGGATGCCCACACAATTATATCAAAAAGTGCCTAATCACTCAATCCACTACAGCAGGGGTGTCAAACTCAATTTCATTGAGGGCCGCATCAGCATTGCGGTTGCCCTCAGGGGTCCGGGTGGGTATGGCCAGGGTGGGCGTGGCCTACTGGGTGGGCGTGGCTAGAGTGCGTATGGCCTACTGGGTGGGCGTGGCCAGCTCTACATGGTTCGCATCAAGGGTGCCTATGGGGGCCTGGGCAGGAGTGGGACAGATCTGAGGGTCTCTGGCAGAAGGAGGGTCTCTGGGCCAGGGCCAAGGCAGTGGGGGCCGTTCCCTCACTGTTTCCAGGATGGCTTCGCGGGCCGCATGAAACCACTTTGCAGGCCGAATTCGGCCCCCGGGCCTTGTGTTTGACATGTCTGCACTACAGCACAACCAACACAAGCTATAGCAACAGAAATAGCTTCACGGTGCTTTACAGCCCTCTCTAAGCAGTTTACAGAGTCAGCCCATTGTCCTCAACAATCTGGGTCCTCATTTTACCGACCCTGAAAGGATGGAAGGCTGAGTCAACCTTGAGCCAGTCAGGATCGAACTCCTGGAAGTGGGCACAGTCAGCCCGCAATACTAACCCAGAGGTCCCCAACCCCCATTCCGTGGACCAGTACCGGGCCGTGGCACGCCAGCAACCAGTCCATACAAACGAGCAAGCCCCATCCATGGGATGCAGGCAGCACACAAAACCATGCACTCTCCGGTCCATGGAAAAATCTCTCCATGGAACCAGTCCCTGGTGCCCAAAAGGTTGGGGACCTCTGTTCTAACCACTGCACCGCCAGGGCTCTTACGAAAACTATGAAACAGATATAGTTCCCATATACCAAAAACGTCTCTGAAACAACCAACAGACTACAGGTAGGTCTTGACCTATGACCACAATTGAGCCCAAAATTTATGTTGCTAAGTGAGAAATTTGTTAAGTGAGTGTTGCCTCATTTTATAACTTTTCTTACCACATTTGTTAAGTGAATCACTGCAGTTGTTAAATTAGTAACGCTGTTGTGTGTTTAATGAATCTGGCTTCCCCATTGACTTTGCTGGTCAGAAGGTCACTGCAACCGTCATAAATATGAACCAGTTGTCAAGCATTAGAGAGCCCTGGTGACCCAGTGGTTAGAATGCAGCATTGCAGGTGAATTCTGCTGACTGCCAGCAGTTCGATCCTGACCGGCTCAAGGTTGACTCAGCCTTCCATCCTTCCGAGGTCGGTAAAGTGAGGACCCGGATTGTTTGGCGGGAGGGACAGACAATAAGCTGACTCTGTAAACCGCTTAGAGAGAGCTATGAAGCAGTATATAAGTCTTAAGTGCTATTGCTATCTAAATGTAAATCACATGACCACGGAGATGCTGCTCATAATTGTGAAAAAGGGTCATAAGTCACTTTTTTTCAGTGCTGTTGTAACTTTGAATGGTTACTAAATGGACTTTGGTAAGTCGAGGACTTATTACAACCGTGTGACATCACTGTACACATACACCCACAAGAGCCCTCCAGCATTTCTTAAATAACCGAAAAGACCCAGTAGCTCGAAAAACAGGAGTCATCTGCAGCATATAATGTAAAGACTGTAAGAGCCACCGTGTAGGACAGGCAGGCAGAAGAAGACTAGCAAAGCTCATCCCTGGGGGCTGGACTAGAAGACCTCCAAGGTCCCTTCCAGCTCTATTCTGTTCTGCTCTGTTCTGTTCATAAAAAGCTAAGAAGGGAACAAACAGACCAAAACAGATCCTCTCCAGCAACCAATACCCAGAGAAGCAGGGATTAACACCAGACTAACAGTCAAGCAGAAAACAATTCCTAATCCAGGAACTACCAACTACCAACTACCTCACCCACTCCAGCTGGTGCATATAAACCAGAGGTGTCCCCAACCTTTTGGGCACCAGGGACCGGTTCCATGGAGAAAGGTTTTCCCGCGGACCAGAGGGTGCGTGGTTCTGTGTCCTGCCTGGACCCCATGGATGGGGCTTTGCTTGTTTATGTGGACCGGTTGCTGGGATGCCACGGCCCAGTACCGTCCACGGACCGGGGGTTGGGGACCGCTGATATAAACAGAACAAGTGCCTAGTTGGTAATGAAATGACTGCAAGGAAACTGCCAAGTCCAGAAAGCACCAAGGACCCCACAGTTTAACTCTGAGCTACTACATTCCCTTCTTTTGGCATGAATCGAATTTTAATTCATTCCACTTGCTTTAGAATTTAAAACTTTGGCACTGGACTCTGTTTGCACTGGTCCACATGGCCCAAAGCGACAGACGGAAGTTCACTAGCTGGACTTGCCTTCCTCTTGAACCAGTCAAATAAAGACCCCCTGCGGTTACGTTTGCTCAGCCCACTCCCCCTTTGGGACCCTTTTGAGGGCCAGAGCAACATATAATTTAGCAAATAAGCCCGTTGGGTACACTGTACAGGTAATCCTCAGGTTAAAACCATAATGGAGCCTACCTATCATGGTCATAGTTGTCATAAAAACCATCATTTATTTTTTGCGGCAGTTGTTAAATGAATCGGCAGTTATGAAGCAAACTAAAGGTTTGCTGAGGCTGTGATTTTCCTGAGAAACAGAAGTAAATACCTGTTTTCAGCAAAAATGTCGTAAAACAGTCACATGACCGTGGGATGCTGCAAACAGCCCTCGGTGAAACCCAGTTGTTGAGTGCCAACGTGTAATCACATGACTAGGTGGGGCACACGGCGGAACTTTTAATCCTGTTTGCTGGTACCCCTTCCCTGGGTAGATCCACTGGACCTTCAAACGGCCCCAGGTTGAGGACTCCCTATATTATGCAAGCTAAGAAAAGCGGTTAAGGCTGCTGTGTGAATGCAGTCAAACCAAAGCACACTTTCGTGGCTTGAGCAGCAGAGCAACTCGTGCAGTGCTCCTCTCCCACAGCGCAGGCGCTGTGGGAATTGTCTCTTGTGCAACATGGTTTCCTCACCGCATGCTTCCCTGGAAGGAAGGTAAACAGTGCTTCCCAACCTTGGCAAGATGCGTGGACGTCAACTCTGAGCATTCGTGCCAATTGGGGAGTTCTGGCAGTTGAATTTGCCACATTTGAGAAACCCTGCGCTAAAACAGGAAGATTAAATTTAACTCCAAACAGTTAAATATAAGAGGAAGCCACTCACAAAGGAAAAGTAACATCTGAAATGGTAAATGGCAGGGATCCACAATCCCCGGGCCGCAGCCCACTACCGGGCCGTGGCATATTTGGAATTGGGCTGTGCGAGCGGCGGGCAAGTTGTGCACAGCTTGGTTTTCCAAGTGGTGGGCTTGCGTGTGTGCACACGGGCGCGGAGCTCAAATTGCATAAGTCAAGTTATGCATGCATACATCAGCCCACTGCTCACACATCCCGATTCCCCCCCCCTGCAGCCAGGCCACCAAGTCACAAAGGTTGGGGACCACTGGTATAGGTTCTCCTGGTTGAGCAGGGGGTTGGACTAGAAGACCTCCAAGGTCCCTTCCAGCTCTATTCTAAATTCTAAACTCCTCCCAGTCAGTCATAGTGTGGGGACAGCTTAGCTCAGCCAGTTGACCTTAACCATCCTCCAGAAAAACAGCTGGAGAGAAAAGCAAAAACTTGAACAATGTAAGGTGCTTCTGTGCTGCAGAACCACAGTAGGAAGTTTTTGCTTTTCAAGTCACTTGCTGTAGGGGCCGAGCCACATCTGCTGCTGCTGTGGGGGGTGGGTGGCAGTCTCATACAGAAGGAAGCCTCCCCCGTGCTCTCCCATGGTGCAGTCTCAGCTGGAAGACCCCGAAGGGTGAATTCCTGAACCATTTACAGGCAGTCCTCATTAACAACCACTTGCAACAGAGCTGAGTGGGTAATGCATGTAACTGGTCCTCAAAGTGCCAGCCGTCCCGGATTTCCAACTGCTGCCGCATCCCACGGTCACACAATTGCAGTTTGCAGTTAGCAGTTTCTCACAAACAAAGCCAATGAGGAAGCTGACAGGCACAATCAGAAGCCACGATCAAGTCAGATCCTCGCTTAACTGCTCCAGGGTAGCCAGGAACTCCCAGGATTGCCGACCCTAAGCAACGTGGTCACTTGACATTGTGCTTTGCGACCACATCACTTAGTGGTGGAAATTTGGGTCCAATGACCATTAAGCAAGGACTTCCTGTAGTCTAATTCAGGGGTCCCCAACCCCTGAGCTGCAGCCTACTACCGGGCCTTGAGCCGTTTGGAACCGGCCGCGGAAGTGGTGGGTGAACGCGTGCACGCTAGCCCACGACTCACACGGAACCGACCCTTCTCCCCACCCTCCCCGCTGGTGCGCAAAGCCAGGAAGGTTGGGAAACTCTGGTCTAATTGCATGCTGGCAAGGAGGCCCAGTGTGCTGGGGGAGCCCGTTCGGGGGCACAGCGCAAGGGGGCGATGGGCTTGCAGGGGGTTCTAGCAAGGTAAATCCCACCTCTGCTCTCCCTGGGGCTACCAGACTGGAGAAGCCTGCCTCCGCCGAGTAAGGGGGGGGTGTCCGTGCAAGCGGTTGCCAGTCCTTTGGACAGTGAGACGGTCGGCATATAAATGGGATAAGTAAACGGGTACGCGCCGCCCCCTTTGGGCGGATGGCAAATGGGACGATGGTCACCTGGGCTGCTTTGCTTTCCACTCTGCTCCCCGCAGGTTCCCCAGTGAGCGAGCTGGAGGACTCCGCAGACCCGGAGGGATGAGCCAAGGTTTCATTTTCATTCAAAAACTGCACACTTGTGGCTGTCAGCTGGGCTCCGGCCAGCCCCCCCCCCCTCCCGCTGGCCAGAAAGCACTGGATTGGGAGGCGAGGACCGTCTCCTCTGCTACTAACCACAGACCGTTTACACTTCTCCCAAGCCTCTGACCCACTGCTTCTACTTTTATTTATTTTCTTAGCCTGTTAGTTCTTGGTTTTTTATTTTTATTTTGGGGAGGTCGGGGCGGGGGGGGGGTGGCGCGAGATCAGCACTCTCATTTTCCTGGTTCTTTCGCTCTTTTTCGGAGCTGCTGAAAAACCGTTTATTTTATTTTATTTTTTGGTGACTGTGCGTAGGTAGTTTTTATCAAGGAATATTTTTATTTGGCTTTGAAATCTTTTGTTTGTTTGTTTTAGATATATATATAAATATATATATATATATATATATATTGAGATGGGGAAAAATATGGACTCGGTCACAAAAGAACAAAGTCTTTTTAAAGGACTGACTGGTTGATGTACAACTAAAGCAATTTCCGAAGAGGGGAGGGGGGAGAGAGAGAGAGAGAGACAGCTGAGAGGCTGAAGCGTTTAATAGTTTATCTGTCTCTCTTTTTTTAAACAAGGAATGTTTTTTTCTGTCAATGTGAGGCTTTTGAGACATACAGAATTAACAGGATGTGAACACTCGGGGCATTGCTGTGGAACAAATACAAACTGTATATTTTGCTAAGTGAGAAAAAACACTATTCCTTATTTCTGATTTTTTTTTCTCCCTGGTTTTTAGATTTTAGGCTCCTATGAGTTTGTTATTACTGTATTTTTCCCTTGATCTTTCTGTATCATATGTAAATTGTGCAAGGCTCTCTTAGGCCTTGTCTTCACAGCAGAGGAACCTTGGATCGTTGATTCTTTCTTTCTTTCTTTCTCTTTCTTTCTTTCTTTCTTTCTTTCTTTCTTTCTTTCTTTCTTTCTTTCTTTCTCCCTTTCTTTCTTTCTTTCTTTCTTTCTTTCTTTCTTTCTTTCTTTCTTTCTTTCTTTCTTTCTCTTTCTTTTTCTCTCTCTTTTCTTTCTTTCTTTCTTTCTTTCTTTCTTTCTTTCTTTCTTTCTTTCTTTCTTTCTTTCTTTCTTTCTTTCTTTCTTTCTTTCTTTCTTTCTTTCTTTCCCTCTTTTGGGCTTTGAAGCCAACAATGTGAGCAATATTCTCTGTTTGGACCACGACAAACCTCCTTTCTTTTTATACCTTTTGCTGTAAGCTTTTATGACTTCTGATGAGATGGAAGGGGGTGGGTGGGAGGGCAGGGATGGGATGGGCAGGGGGAGGGCTGGGAAGGACCGCGAGATGGGCAAGAGACAGGGTGGGGAGGGCTGGGTGGGAGCCACATAACCAGCAGGGCCTGTTAGGCTGAGCAAGATGCACCGGCCACGTCGCCACTCGCTCATGTGGCCTGAGCCCACAAGAGCACTTTTGCCCGGCGGCTGGTCTCCGTTGATGCTTGGGCCCAGGGACAACTCTCTCAATATTTGCCACTTTCTGCCACGGGGGGTCATGGCCTGCAAGGGGCTGGGGGTGTCTGGGGGACAGGCATCTGCTCATCTCTGGCAAAGGAGTCAAGGAGTGGAGCAGATCCAGACCGTCTCAGGGGTCTCGGAAGGAGAGGCAACCCCCCCCACACACACACACATTTTTTTCCTTTTTGCAGCCATGTGCAGCTGAGGTGCAGCAGCTGTTTGAGCTTGACCATATCAGGAGATCGATTTTCCAGCGCCTGGGGAGAGGAGCTCTCTCCAGAAAAGAGAGCCACGTTTATTTTCCCCTAATGCATCCCCTGCCTTTCCCACTCCAGGCCTTGCTTCCTCTCCCCCTGTGTCATTTGAGGCTGTTGCCCCAGAGAGGCTGGGGGCGGGGAGGGGTCTGCCCTTCCTTTGCAGTGCATTCACATTGCACCCTTTGCCAGCGGGTGGATGGAGGGAACAGGGCTGTCCTCAGTCGTCTTTGGGGGAGGGTCCGTTGCTTTTCAGCTTCAGGGTCTCCCCTGAAGCTCAGTTGAGAACCCAAATATATTTTTGGGTTTTATATCTGCCAAGGGTCTTACAATTGCGCTGATAATAAAAATGAAATGGATAGATAGATTTTCTCCAGGTGCCGCAAGAGGGATCTGCTATCCCCCATTCCTGCCCAGGCTCTGTCCAGATGGTGGCCATCTTTGGTTACTCCATTTTCCTGAGACTTTCTAGATTCGAGCGAGGAATTCTGCACACGGCAGCCCCAAAGCGTGCAGACGCTGGGTATTGACACGGGGAGAGGGGATTGGGGTCTGCAGTTAGCAGTGTCAAACAGTTGAGCCTTTTGAGGGTATCCCCCCCGTGTCCGATTGAGGCAGCAGGGGGTGGGAGGAAACGACACCAGGAACCTCATTTCTTGCAGGCCAGCTTTCTGCTAGTGTTAATTCAAGTTTTTAGCTTCTTGAGTTTTGCCTCTCAGCCTAAATCCTAAGAAAGGATAAGCTTTTCCCTGCAGATCCTTCGCCTCCTTCCTTCAACTTCTTCCTTTCCCGGCCCCAGATTCCCACTGGCAGAATCCCCCCTTAAGCAACGTGAAAAATATTGGGAGAGTTTTTCTTGGTGGCAAGAGGGAGAAGAGAAGGAAACTCAGCTAATTAATACTGGAAACACAAAGCAATAATTTTTGTTAACTCAGATGAATATGTTTGTCTGGTTTTTTTTTCTAAAGAAGAAATAAAAAAGCAGCCACAATCTATCACAGTTCCCCCCCCCACAAAAAAACTGGTGCCTCTGGAGAGGAAAGATGCAGCACCTCTCAACCCTGCCAGCAGGGGGGGGCTCCAGGTTGGGAATGTCTGATGGAAGGGGTTTATTTTTATTCTAGTCTTTGGCTGGGGGGGTGTGTCAGGGGATGTGACTGTCGCGTGGCACTCTTGTACCTCCTCCTTGGCACACATGCTGGGCTACTTCTATGCCAACCTTCTTTTTTAAAAGAAAATAAAGCTGTGTTTTTTTATTAAGCCGGTTTTATTATATGTCAATGTTTGTTCTCACCATGCCTGTAACCCCTTCCCCCCCCCAGATTTTCTGTTTTAAATTCCTAATAAATTATTTGAAAACAGCTCTGGCTCTGTGATCTGCAAAAGGTGAGGGTTTCAAGATGCTTGGGGAGGGGGGGGCTCTTCCAGAGTGGGCCCCCAGGTGGGTGTGCAGGTCTGTGGCTTGGATTGCAAAGGTTTGACCAGCTGCAGACTTAGCAGGAGACTTAAAAGTCAAACTATGGGTACCTCTGGAGTGTGCTGCGTACTGTACTTGGGGCGTCCTAGGCTGGGGGTAGGCAACCTTGCCTCTTTCATGACTCGTGGACTTCAACTCCCAGAATTCCTGAGCCAGCATGGCTCAGCTTGGAAGCCTCTCCCTTTCCCTTCCGCGTGGCTGGCTCAGGAATTCTGGGAGTTGAAGTCCACGAGTCATAAAAAAGGGCCAAGATTGCCTAGCCCTGCCCTAAACAAAAGGAGAGGAATCCTGCCTTAAGGATAAGGGCAACCAAGGGCACATCTGGGGTGTGATCCAGTGGTGGAAATGGATCCCCAGCAGCAGCCTGACAAGTTCACCCTTAAGGACCGGGAGCTCAAAGCCCTGGGCAAAGTCACCAGATGGGGACAGACTCAAGGCTCACCAGGCCTAATACTTCACGTAACGGCCGAGCGTTGGGTGCAGCCGGTATTGAACAGAAGCTCCTGAGCAGACCAATAAACCCGGCGTCCTTGGGGGAGGAACAGCCACATGGGAGAGGGATCTCTTACTTCTCTACCTTGGCGTAAGTTGCTGTGCTTTGTGTGATGCTACTGAGACTCCAGAACACTGCAAATGCTAAGGCCTTGGATTTAAGTCCCTGGTTGGTGAGCATTTCCACAAAGCAGCTCGCTCAAATGTAGGGTGACTGAGGGCATTGCTGGAGAGCCAATTCTCACATTCATTAGTGGCCAGGGCTCCAGTCACAGTCACCAGCAAGTGTGTGTGTTGCCTTGAGTGCTGCATGAGGAATGAAGCCAAGGGATGAAACTGAAGTAAGTGTTCATGCATTGATGCAAAAGTTAGTGAGTCAAAAGAAAATGAAGTTTCACAGGGATGTCGATAGATGATAGATAGACAGAGATAGATAGATAGATAGATAGATAGATAGATAGATAGATAGATAGATAGATAGATAGATAGATAGATAGATAGATAGATAGACAGAAAGGAAGAAAGAGAAAGAAAGAGAAAGAAAAAGAAAGAAAGAAAGATACAGTGGTGGGATTCAGCTGGTTCGTACCACTTCAGCAGAACCGGTAGCTAGTTTTTTGTTGCCCAGAATGGACTTCCGGAAGCGGCATCCACACAGAGAACTGGTTTTTCACATATTTGAATCCCACCACTGTATAGATAGATGATGGATGGATGGATGGATGGATGGATGGATGATAGAGATCACACAAAGCGCAGTAACATAGACAATAGAAAAAGATGAGATAGATGATTAATGATACAGATATATGTATATATTGTGTGTGAACCAAATCTTGCCAAAAAACAGCAAAGCAGTGTGTTCATCTTTGCTTTTTAATAGAACATTTTCATTAAGCATCCATTGATTTTTACAATATTTCCCAGGCTCATATTTAGGATGAATTTTCCCTTCTCCCTTTGGCAATGTCCATCCTTTTTCTTTGCCAGCAGAAAGATCTCAGAAGCTCCTCTCCCACCTCGATAACCTTGGTCTCCACCACAACCTTCAGATGCAGCACGAAACCTTTTATTTCCACCAGACGGTGTAAAAAGTTCACTCTGCTAAAAAGATCTCCAGTTTTCAGATGAGAAAAGGCTTTTCGTGATGAAGATACTGAAGGCAGTTAGTGCTGACTGGAGAATTCTGGGAGCAGAAGTCCACCCATCTAAAAGTGGCCAAGGTTGGGAAACACACTCTTACACTGGATTATGGGAGCTGCAACTTCAAAAAACAATGCCTTTTGATTAAATCTGTTGATCAGAAAAAACTCCTCTGGATGGAACACATCAGCGATGTTGCGATCTCTAATGAAACACTTTTATTAGGCATAGCACACCAGCACAATAGAAGGAATACCAGCTCCGGCAATGTGATGGGGAAAGGTTAGTTAGTTAGTTAGTTAGTTAGTTAGTTAGTTAGTTAGTTAGTAAATAAATAAATAAATAAATAAATAAATAAATAAATAAATAAAAGTTGGAAGGGACCTTGGAGGTCATCTAGTCCAACCCCCTGCTCAGGCAGGAAACCTTATACCATTTCAGGCAAATGGCTGTCCAGTCTCTTCTTAAAAACCTCCAGTGTTGGAGCATTCACCACCTCTGGAGGCAGGTTGTTCCACTGGTTAATTGTTCTAACTTAATTAAATTAAATCTAAATTAAAAGAGTGAAACTTTCCCTCCCCTCTCTGGCCACTTTGTCCAGTTAGTCTTCATGCTTTTGTTATGAGAAGAAAACCTTTATTTGCCAAAAACATCTCTTCAACGACCTGGGCTCTCACACTGATAGCAACCACCTGTGTGCTCCAAACCTTCCCCTCCCCCTCTGGATTGTAGGCAAGCTAGAAGCAGCATGGCAGTCCTAATGCAAGGGATCTCCATAGCTTGACAAGTTCATTTAGTGACCAAAATTACAAAGGCACTGGAAAAAAGTGAGTTATGACCCTTTTTCACACTTACGACCACTGCAGCATCCTCTGTGGTCACGTGATTTACATTAGGATGCTTGACGACTGACTCATATTTACGATGGTTGCAGTGTCCCGGGGTCATGTGATCACCTATTGCAGGGTCTTCAAACTTGGCCCTTTTATGACTTGTGGACTTCAACTCCCAGAATTCCTCAGCCAGGTACGCTGAGTTGAAGTCCACAAGTCATAAAAGGGCCAAGTTTGAAGACCCCTGACCTATTGTGAATTTCTGATCAGCGAAGTCAAATGGGGAAGCCAGACTCACTTCACAGCGGTGTTACTAACAACTGCAGTGCTTCACTTAACAACTGCAGCAAGAGAAGTCGTAAAATGGGGCAAAATTCACGTAACAACTGTCTGAGAACAGATATTCTGGGCTCAGTTGTGGTTGTGCCTCACCCTTCACAACTCCTCGGACCGCCGCACACCAGGCCCCCCCTGCCCTGCCCTCCCTTCCGGAGTCTGCCCAAATTCACAGCCCCGTGGTGTCCATGAGACTATCCGACCTTTATCTCCTCGTCCGCCCCTTCTCCTTTGGCCTTCCTCCTTCCCAATACCGTGGGGGTCTTCTCCAAGGACTCCCCTCTTCTCATCAGGTGGCCAAAGCGTCTGACCCGCGGCATCCGTCCTTCCGAAGGACGGTCAGGGTTGCTTTCCTTTAAGACTGACTCGATCTCCTCGCAGTCCAAGGGACTCTCCCGAGTCTTCTGCAACACCACAATCTGAAAGCATCCGGCCATGGTCGCCACCAGGGCTTTTTTTCTCATAGAACGCTCAGAACGGAGTCCCGGCACCTTTTTTTGGATGGAACCTTGTAGGGTAGGCAAGGCGGGCTGTATGACACGGGTGAGTTCCGGCACCTTTTTCTTTTACAAAAAAAAAGCACTGGTCGCCACTATACAAAAAAGGATGCAGAGACCCTGGAAAGGATGCAGAGAAGAGCCAGGAGGAGGGGTGGGGGGGACCCGACCGTTGCAGGAACTCCAGTCCTTTCGCCGCGGCCTCAAAACACTCCTTTTCCACCTGGCTGACCTAGACTGACAGGGATTTTCATTATGTTTACATAATCTAACTCTACTCTTTAATTTATTTTAATTTATTTCAAATTTTTATTTTTAATTTACTGTACAGAGACCTTTAAGTTCTGTTGTTGTTAGCCGCCCTGAGTCCCTCGGGAGATAGGGCGGGATATAAATCCCATTAATAAATAAATAAATAAATAAATAAACAAACAAACAAACAAACAAACAAACAAACAGACAGACAGACAGATAGATAGATAGATAGATAGATAGATAGATAAATAAACAAACAAACAAACTAACTAACTAACTAACTAACTAACTAACTAACTAACTAACTAACTGGGACCGTCACAGTCCAGGGATGGGGAACCTTGGCCCTTTTATGACTGGTGGACTTCAACTCCCAGAATTCCTGAGCCAGCATAGCTGGCTCAGGAATTCTGGGAGTTGAAGTCCACCAGTCATAAAAGGGCCAAGGTTCTCCCATTCCTAACAACTGTCAAGATGCCGGCCGCGTCTGCGTGAGGCGAGCGAGGCGCAGAGAAAGCCGGCGGTCACCTGGGCTGGCTGACTCGCCGCGGCCGCTTCCCTCGCCCAAAGGGCCAAAGGGAGGCGGACCGCAGGGAGAGCAGCGCCCCTCTCTTCCAGCCCCGGTGGCGGCGGCGGCGAGCGTGTCACAATGTAGCCGGCCGACGGGACGGGTCGCGCCGGCTGAGCGGCAGCAGCAGCGAAGCCCGAAGCAGCGCCGCCAACCCGCCGGGCAGCAGCCGCGCCAGCCTTCTCGGGGACAGGCAAGCCACGGCCCTGGGGGTGGGGGGGGGGGCTGGGAGTGAACTATACCCTGAACTATCACTCCCAACCTCCCTCGGAAGCACGAGTCGTGGCAAAGGGTGCCGGGAGTTGTAGTCCTACATCTGGAGAGGCAGAGGTTGCGCCTTTGGGGGTCTGAAAGCCCCAGCGAAGGCGGCGTTGTCCTCCTCTACTGCCCACCCATCCTGCCCCGCCCCCCATGCTGCTTTTTTTTTAATTCCATTTATATCCCGCCCTTCTCCGAAGACTCAGGGCGGCTTACAAGCTTAGCAGTAGCCTTCATTCTATGTATATGCCTGCTTATTAGGGCTTTCACACTCCCCCAAGCGGCATTACTACAAAGTCAGCTTAATTGCCCCCAACAATCTGGGTCCTCATTTTACCTACCTAGGAAGGATGGAAGGCTGAGTCAACCTTTTTGCCTTTGGAGAGCACTGCTCTCTTAACCTGCTCAGAGGTAACCTTGCCATGGAGGGGGGGGGAGGGACAGAAGATTCTCAGGGATGACTCACACCCTGGACGGTATCTCTTTACTCTCCTACCATCCGGTAGGAGATATAGGAACATAGCCAGCCGTACCAACAGGCTGAAAAACAGCTTTTATCCGTGGGCTGTTAGGCTTTTAAATGGGACATAATCTTATGCAGAATTGACTTGGGAGGCCGGTGTGTGGTGTAGTTGGTTCACATAGTGTGGTGGGATGGAGGGTTTGTTGTCACTGTGTGTTGGGGGGAGGGAGCACGGGGAGAGGCTCAGCTAATCTCAATGTACACATGTTGTACTTTGACAATAAAGGTTTATTATTTATTATTATCCCTTCTGGCCGAGGCATGCAGGATGGAGACCCTGGAGGAATTCGACAGCGAGTACCCGCTTGCCCTGTCCTTCTGCGAGCGGATCACCCCCCAGGATTACGAGAGCCAGGCCCTGAGCTACACCCAGAAGTCCCTGCAGGAGCTCTTCGCCCAGATGGAGCGCAACCCCAGCATCTGCGAGCGGGCGGTGCGCAAGCGGAAGCAGGCCGAGAACGAGAGGGGCAGCCTGGGGCAGTACCTCAAGGTGAGGCTGCCGCTGGCCAGGGGAGAGAAAGCTTCCAGTCGCCAGAAGGGACCCCGGGGGGTGGGCAAGGGGTGCCATCCCCTCCTGGTCGGGGTTCAGCAGAGACTTTGGTCCCGGGGCGTCTGCAGGGTAGGGTCAAAAAGTCAGCTCAGTGGTCTTAAGCAAAGGTCCCCAACCTTTGGGGCACCAGGGACCGGTTCCATGGGGAAAAGTTTTTCCACGGACTGGAGAGCGCCTGGTTTGTGTGCTACCTGCACCCCGCAAATGGGGCTTTTGTTTGTTTGTGCGGACCGGTTGGTGGCATGCCGCAGCCCGGTACCGGTCCACGGACCAGGGGTTGGGGACCTCTGGTCTTAAGGGTGTGATCGATGCACCTTCCAAACAGAGGGGGCAGCTATCACACACTTCCTGGCTGCCATCTTGACTTTTTTTACCCTGCTCCACCATTACCCGGCTTTTATTGCACCTGAGAAGCTGTTTGTGGCTGGAGCATCCTTCCCCAGCTGAAAGCTCCAGCTTTGCCTGCGGAAGAACCAGATCCTTCACTCCGCCCAGGCTGGAGCAAGCGCCTGACCCAAAGGCACTGACCATCACTCAGTACAACTCTTCCTCCCCCCCCCCCCCCGGGAGATGTTGCTGGACTCAGACCCTGGTTTGGATCCTGGGCACTCTGGATTTGAAAGCATGGACATCCCCAGATCTCAGGCTATGTCCATCATGCCCAATAAGTGGTCTGTGCTGGATCAGCACTCCCATGATCACCAGCCAGCATGATGGAAGTTATGGTCCAACCATCCCCCAGCTCTGCCTTTGCCTGCTCTGGTCCCGAAAGCAGGACCGGGATTGTCTCCTGCAAGGAGGAAGTCAACACGCTGGGTCCTGCAATGTCCTTTCACCTCAGATTGATTGTTTGTCCCTCAGAAATTCAAACCCAATAGCAGAAATCAGCTGGTCCCCCTGGAGAGGAGGGGCTGCAGCCCTCTGCCTCAAAGTACCTAATCCCTTTGGGTAGAAATCTAGCCCAGTGAGAAGGATACGGCTGGAGCTGTCTTTGAATTGGCTCCTGCACTTTTCCTCTTGCTGGAGATTTTGTGCTTTGAGCAACCCCACTCAGCAGCCCTTTGCCTTCTTTGCACCCAGAGGTGCCTTCTGCTCACCTGTTCCCATCTCTCCCTTGCAGTGGTGGGATTCAGCCGGTTCGCACCACTTCGGCAGAACCGGTGGCTAATTTTTTGTTGCCAGGCCCAGATGGACTTCTGGAAGCGGCATCCACACAGAGAACCGGTTGTTCACATATTTGAATCCCACCACTGCTCCCTGCCCCCCCCTTTCCCCAAGAGCCCTGGTGGCCCAGTGGTTAGAATACAGCATTGCAGTCTGACTCTGCCAACTGCTGGCAGTTTGATCCTGACCGGCTGAAGGTTGACTTAGCCTTCCATCCTTTTGAGGTCGGTAAAATGAGGACCCAGATTGTTGGGGGCAAAATGCTGACTCTGTGAATCACTTAGAGAGGGCTGTAAGGCACTGTGAAGCGGTATAGTAAGCCTAAGTGCTATTGCTATCACCCTGCCTGCCTGCCTGCCTGCCTGCCTGCCTGCCTACGCAGTGGTTAGAATGCAGCGTTGCAGGCTAAATCTGCCAACTGCCAGAAGTTTGATCCTGACCAACTCAAGGTTGACTCAGCCTCCCATCATTCCGAGGACTGTAAAATGAGGACCCAGATGGTTGGGGACAACAGGCTGACTCTCCAAACTGCTTAGAGAGGGCTGTAAAGCACTGTGAAGCAGGAGATACGTCTGAGGGCTATTTCTGCTACTGCTTTGCTCTCTTCCAGGCCAGATTCTTTGCTCTGCTGCAGGGCGATGTGAATTACGACAACTCCCTGGGGGAAATAGAGATGGAGGAAAAAGTCGAGCAACTCAAGCGGGAGATGCAGAAGGCCAACAACTACGCCCGCGGTAACTCTGCCTTTCCTTACCCTTGTACCTGTGTTTTGTGATCAGGAGTTTTCCTGCTCCCTCCCTCCCTCCCTCCCCTAGACACTTTGAATAGATGCGAGACCAGAGGCAATGCTGACCTCAGGAGCCACCTTCTGCATTGCCCTTCCAGAAAAACTCCTGAGATCATCCCCAACAACACAACTGGCTGCATTCACACGTGGCACGGGGATTCAGACCTTCTCAAGCTGAAGACCTTGTTAATTAAAAAAAACTAAAGTTCAGGGAAGCCTCACACAGTTAGAAAACTGCGTTTGAGCGAAATTCTTTTTTTCCTCAGTCGTTCCCGGAACCCTTACAAAACCCATTTTGAAGCCTCCCCCCTCCCAACCCCCGGCACAGTCAGGCCTCTGGACCAGGGCTGCAATCCAGTGACCGGCGGAAGGCAGCAAAGTGATACAGACAAGTCCACCCTGGCCTGTTCTCCAGGGACTGCATGTTGCAGCCCAGAGCTGGTAGTAGCCCAAATGTTGTGAGTAGCTGGTTGTTGTCTTAGCATATGATATGAACTAATGTGGCACTAAACCCCGGTGACATGCAGAGCATGCAGTGTTTTGTGAATGCAGCAATGGTGTTTTTATTAAGCTTCAGCCTGAGAGTTGCAGGAGCCCCTCCTTTGAATTCTGAAGAAACCACATCTTTCTGCAGGAGACCCCCGCTGTCTTTCCTGCCGGGCTGCCCAGTTGCTGTACCCAAGCCAGACGCCCCGTGCACTCCCCGAGCATCCTTGCACGGCCCCCAGCTTCACCAGTGGTAATCTGGAGCAGCCAAAACCAGAACCGCATCCACTTGACCTGCACAGGCATGCAGGACCCTGGGCAAACGCAACTGTTTGAAAAAAGGGCTTGGTGGCCCCATTTAGGGCCCCCAAATGAAGAGGGAGTGTGAGGCTTGATCACTCCTTGTTGTCTTTTTCCTCGCCAACTGTACCTGCCAGGTGTATTTTGAAAGAATGCATTCCAGATTTAGGAAAGAAAAATTGTGTACAGATATAAATCTTTGCTTCGCGGCATGCCGGTGTCTCATTAGAGTAAAAACAAAACACAACTTAATACAATCAGGGGCCCAAAGAATAAGATAAAAACAGAGAAGCAGGGGAGTCTGCCGTGTGTGTGTGTGTGTGTGTGTGTGTGTGTGTGTGAAGAAAGTCAAGATGGCGACCACAATCATGCAAACAAAGTCTTGCCCCTTTTTGTGCATTAGAAGAATCACACTTATATGGTTGTGGTCGCCATTTTGACTCTCTCGACCTCCTGCAGGGGATGCTTGTAGCCTGGTGGGAGCCACTTGCAAATGAGGCTCCAAAACGGCTCAGCCCCCAAACCCTCCTTCCAGACGTGGCACACGTAGCAGAGAGTGAAACTTTGCTCCTTTTCAGCTGCCAAGACCTCATCCTGGAGGCCGACCGAGAGGAGGGTCCGCAGACCCATCCTGATGGGAGGGTTCAGCCCGACGAAGGCCAAGCTCTGGGACTCGGGCCTTCCAGCCATGCCCAAAATCTTCGGTTCTTTCCCAAAGCAGGTTGGTGTTTCTCACCTCTTACCATTCCAGATGTTGTCCCTCTGCGCTGGGGGGGGGGAGTATAGTTACGAGCAAAGGGACTTTCTCGGTGCTGTCTCCCACAGAGGGGGATGGATCCAGAGTTTCCAGTGGCCTCTATTATGGCTTTTTTAGAGTCATATATGTATGTATGTATGTATCTTAAATATTCTGTGCCTTTGTTATTACTGGGATTTTATGCTGGGTTTGCTGCTCCTACTCCTGATTTTTAACTGATTATCTTCCTGCATTTTCTTCTTAAAAGCCTCCAGTGATGGGACACCCACAACTTCTGAAGGCAGAACTTTCCTCTGGTTAATTGTTCTCACCGTTAGGAAATTACTCCTTAGTTCTAGGTTGGTTTTCTACCTGATGAGTCTCCATCCATTGCTTCTTGTCCCGTCCGTAGGTGCTTTGGAGAATAGGCTGACCCCCCTCCTCTTTCTGGCAGCCCCTCAAATATTGGAAGACTGCTATTATGTCCCCCCTCGTCCTTCTTTTCTCTAGACCAGCCATACCCATTTCCTGCAACTGTTCTTCATATTTTTAGCCTCCAGAACCCTGACCATCCTAATTGCTCTTCTCTGCGCTCCTTCAAACATTTTTCTTCTTCTTGGGGAGAGTGGATTTTGTTTGCATTATGCCTGCCTTGAGAGTGTTTGTTCATAAGTAAGCACCATGCAGCCCAAGCAAACTTCTTATTTCTAGGATTGGCTCTGGCTTGTTCAGCAAACCCAGGGGCTTGTTGGATGTGGTCATATATCGTGCTTTTCATTTACTTGGGCTTGTTAAAGAGAGACGATTACCTCCAGGCTCAGCCGCTTCTTCCCAATTCCCCCTGGAAAGATCATTGCTTATACTGAATATAGGATGCCGTTCTCTACCCTGACAGATGGAGAGAAACAATACTGACTTGAAGCAGCTTTGGGCCGGCATGTCACCTGTCAATCAAAAGAGGTCAGAAGGCAGACAGAGAGGAGGAAGCTGTAGAAATGAGGTAGAATTGTCGCCTTCACACAACTTTCTGAGCCACCCCTGGGCTTGCAGGGTTTCTCAACCTCAGCAACTCTTTAAGATATTTGGACTTCAACTCCGGAAGTCCCTAGCAAGCGGGAATTCTGTCCATAAGAAAGAAGGCAAATGTTTGTGTCCCAAGGTAATGTTGCAGGACCTAATCGGGGTTGGCCACCCAAGAAAGCAGAACTCTTGAAAGAGGCATTGTCTCAAAAGTTCTGCTTTCTTGGGTGGCTTAGCTGAGGTACAGTAGGTCCTTACAACCAATTTTCCGAGCTCTTGGATTCACGCTTGAAGCCCATCCTCTGGGAACTTCTCTCTACCAAAATATTTCACTCTGCTAGAGGGATGTTCCCTGGGGATGGTCCAAAAGCTCAGAAGACGAAAACTCTGGTCCAGGTGACCGACCAGATGGGATCCTGAAGTCCATGCATCTTTTTAAAATTATTTATTGGTTTATTGCTTTTTAAAAATAATAACAAAAAACAGACAAAAATAGAAATACAGAAATGGAAAAATTGGATCAAAGTGGGTCGGCTGATTGATGATGATATGATGATGTATTGTGTTAAGACATAATTATCACCTGTAATCCAGTGGCAATATTTACAGGCACAACATTTGTTAACAACTTTGTATGGACCAGCAATATTTTCAGCTTCTGAGACATCTGAAATATTAGAACAACTTGTTAAGTCCTTTGAAATTAAAAATCTCTACATTTTTCTTAATACTTGTTATCAATAAGTTTGATATGCTTATGCTAAGAAATGAGAAGAATTTAGAGTAGAGTAGAGTAGAGTAGAATAGAATGGAATGGAATGGAACAGAACACAATAGAATAAAGATTGAATGGAATGGAATGGAATAGAATAAGAATAGAATAGAATAGAATAGAATAGAATAGAATAGAATAGAATAGAATAGAATAGAATAGAATAGAATAGAATAGAATAGAATAGAATAGAATAGAATAGAATAGAATAGAATAGAATAGAATAGAATAAAGATGGATTGGAATGGAATAGAATAGAATTCTTTATTGGCCAAGTGTCATTGGACACATAAAGAATTTGGGGTTCCTATACTGCCTAGAGTCTAGACAATGCAAGTTTGAGTTCACTGGGCCTCAAATTACCATCTGTGTAACAAGGATAATGCTTCTTTGAAATGTGTTTTTACACTGTTCATTTACCGTGTTTTGGGAGAAAGGCTGATGCTGCAGCATTGGAAAATTATATGTATAGCCGCAGTTACTCACTGGATTGAAGAGTTGACTACACCTGTTACCTATGAGTGGATTGCCTACAAATGTATGGACAAATATAATGAAATAATGTGACTCAGTTTTACAAAGTATAGTAGGTTAAAAACACGGAAGTTATATAAATGTAAGAAATATATTTGTACTCGAACAATAACTCCATTAGATGACTATATATAGAATAATAACTTTATGGCTAAAATGATATATTATGTCCTTCTTTGTTATATAGGTAGTCCTTGACTTACGACAGTTCATTCAGTGACCATTCAAAGTTACAACAGCATTGAAAAAAGTGACATGACTGTTTTTCACCCTTAAGGACCTTTGCAACCGCCCCAGGGTCCCGTGATCAAAATTCGAAAGCTTGGCTACTGGTTCATATTTATGACAGTTGCCATGTCCAGGGGTCATGTGATCAGCTTGAATGGTTGTAAGTCAACCAAGTTCATTTAACAACCATGTTACTAACTTAACAATTGCAACAATTCATTTAACAACAGTGAGCAAGCGGAGTCGTAAAATGGGGCAAAATTCACTTAACAAATGTTTCACTGAGCCACATAAAGTTTGGGCTGAATGGCTGCGGTACGCCAAGGACTAGCTGTATTTTTTCACATTTTTTAAAAAAGTACCTTCTATGTGTTTTTATTTCCTTGATAAAGTCTTAAAGTTGCTGAGGGTGAGAAACTGGGCTGGGCTAGGGCTGGCTGCATTTCAGCCTCGCTTCCTCTGCAAAGCCAGCCTCACAGGACCAGCGTGTGCGCCAGGGGGTCATGTGAATCCAGGCAGTTGGGCTAACTTAACCAAGTCCTGCTAGGGCAAAGCATCCAAAAGCTTCCGGGGCATTGGTTCCTCCTGGTGGTTTCCTGGTCCTTGGTATAAATCCCCTACAACAGGGGTGGGAAACCTTGGCTCTTTTATGACTGGTGGACTTCAACTCCCAGAATTCCTGAGCCAGCATGGCTCCGCTTGGAAACCTCTCCCTTTCCCCTCAGCGTGGCTGGCTCAGGAATTCTGGGAGTTGAAGTCCACGAGTCATAAAGCGGCCTAGGCCAGGGGTAGGCAACCTCGGCTCTTTTATGACTGGTGGACCAACTCCCAGAATTCCTGAGCCAACATGGCTCCGCTTGGAAACCTCTCCCTTTCAGCGTGGCTGGCTCAGGAATTCTGGGAGTTGAAGTCCACGAGTCATAAAGCGGCCTAGGCCAGGGGTAGGCAACCTCGGCTCTTTTATGACTGGTGGACTTCGACTCCCAGAATTCCTGAGCCAGCATGTCTCTGCTTGGAAACCTCTCCCTTTCCCCTTGTTCTGAACCAGCCAACTACCGGCCTTGTAATAAGGCAAACCCCTATTTAAACAGTAGAGGCTGGAGAGCGTCCAAGGCTGAAAAGCGTCTGCCAAGATTTATTAGTCAATTAACAGAACAAGAAACAAAAACACTGGAACTTGAATCCTCAAGCGGAAGGGTTGCTTTCAGCAACCAGCCCTTCCCCAAACACTCCTTTTATTTAGAGTTCAGGGCGTGGCCTCCCTCTGCCTCCTCCCGAGGAGACCCGCAGCCTTTCTCTGCTTGGTCCTGCTCGACTGCCTCCTGCGTCGGGCGTCCTTGAACAGGGCCAGCTGTGGGTCATCATCCTCCGCACTATCGGGCTCACGCAGCTGAGAAGAGGGCCCCGGCTGGGAGCTCTGCCAAGCCTGCAAGCCATCATCAGCCGGTTCGTCTCCCACACACTCCTCCTCCCCCTCATCTGAGTCATCCGATACATCTGAGCCGGCTGCCGGGCCCACAGGCTGGCCCTGAGTCACAACACCCCTCAGCGTGGCTGGCTCAGGAATTCTGGGAGTTGAAGTCCACCAGTCACAAAAGAGCCAGGTTTCTCCACCCCTGCCCTATAAGAAGCGGGAGGGGAAGGGAGGGGGTAATTCCACTTGCATTGGATCGGCCAGGGTGGTTATCAGTGTGGGAGGAGCTGGGCTGGGAGACCCCTGGAAGGGAGGAACCCCTGACTTATGGGGGGAACTGAAGAGATGGGGGACGAGGATGATCAGAGGGAATCTGGCATCTGCTGGGCTGCCACGGATCTTGGTGGTGATGGGGGGGAGGCGGGAGGGACCCTCGAAAGAGCAACACCCAGGGGAGAGGATGGAGGGCCAGGGGCAGAGGTGCCCACGGGCTCTGGGGCACGGTCTTCGTAGGACTTGTGTTTCCTGTTTCCCATCCTTCACAGCATGGTTGACCTGCGCCCGCTAATGCTGAATCCTGGGGGATTCCGTCCCTCGTTTCTCACCAGCAACTCCATCAGCCGGCTGAAATGCACTTTCCCAAGGTATGCGTGCCTTCATTCATTTGTTTGTTTTCCTTGGACCATTTTTTGCTCTTAAGGCGGCAGACCTGGCAGTGGATCCAACAAGGCAAGTTTGTATTTTAATGTCTTAAGTCAGGAGACTCAACGGGGCTGTCCTTATTAACCTGCCAGCTTGCCTTTCTGCAGGGTCCCTCGGAGTGGGGAATCTGGGGCTGGCCTGACTTGGTCACCAGTTGCAGCAAGAACCACCCAAAAAAGGGGTGGGAGGGAACCACGGGCGGGGGAAAGGAAAAAGTTTTATTCTTTATTTTTACTTGACGAACACTGTCAATGTGTAGAGAGAGCTGTGGTGGCACAGTGGTTAGAAGGCAGCATTGCAGGCTAATTCTGCTGATGGCCAGCAGTTCGATCCTGACTGGCTCAAGGTTGACTCGGCCTTCCATCCTTCCAAGGTCGGTAAAATGAGGACCCAGATTGTTGGTATGTGGGGGGGGGAACAATAGGCTGACTCTGTAAACTGCTTAGAAAGGGCTGTAAAGCACCATGAAGAAGGATATACGTCTAAGGGCTATTGGTATATATGGAGGTCTACACACGAAATGAATATAATAATTTTGTACCTTCTGACCTATAATGTGCAGGGTTTCCCTAAGGTCTGAAAAATAGGTTCCTCCAGGGCTAAAACCTTGAGAAAAGCTGATTCTGAGAACAGTTAGATTTTTTTTCTTTCTTAAATTTTTATTTATGCCTTGTGAGATTGATCTTTCTCTCAAGTATGGGGGGGGGGGAGAAAGGAATTAAGTCTCTAGCCACACGCCGCCAAGAGGTGCAGTCATTGAGATTCCCTTTTTTTGCATTTTGACTTTGGCTAGAAAGGTGAGACAGCGAGAACCTTCTGTTTGGGGGACGGGGGGGGGGGGCTAGGGGGAGGAAGCCAGATGGGGTGCTGTGTGTACACTAGGTGATCCAGTAGGGTGTAGCTCCCCAATACTCTAGAACAGGGGCCTCCAAACTTGGCAACTTTAAGACTTGTGGACTTCAACTCCCAGAATTCCTGAGCCAGCCAGTTGCCATGTTTGGAGATCCCTGCTTTAAAGCAGGAGGTGTTGATCAGGATAGAGTGAGTAGAGACGAGCTGGTGGAGGGGAGGCTGAGACCCGGAGTCTTCCCGCTGTTTGTCTCAAGGATGTTGGCAGCGTCTGCTAGACACCTCTTGGCCCTTCCTGAGAAGGAAGGCGGAGGGTTCAGCCTGATGGTCTGGTGGTCTGGTACTGCAAGCCCTTCTTCTGAAGGAGGGGCTGGGGGGGTGGCAGTCTTGACTGCAGACATGGCTTTCTTCCAGGGTTCCCGCCAGCAGCGGCTCACCCACCTCGTCTTCCCAGAGTTCCGGCTCTTCTGGCACGACTTCCGTTTTCAACACCCCTGTGCTGGCCAGGTTTAGAGGCAACAAGGAGGACGAGACAGACAGAGGAAACCCCGGCCCTGATACAAACTCTGCAGGGGCCTAAATGTCTTTTCATGTATGGGAAGATGCTACATGAATAAAAAGTTTGGTGCACGCTCCTCAGGGCAGGTGTGGGGGTGGCGCTCTCTCTCTCTCTCTCTCTCTCTCTCTCTCTCTCTCTCTCTCTCTCTCTCTCTCTCTCTCTCTCTGTGTGTGTGTGTGTGGTTTCTGCAGCTTAACTAATCTCAGTGCAGCAGAAAGTAAACAGCATGTCTAATTTTTTGAGTGAAAGGGAGATGGCTAAGCACGTTGGAGTGTCCTTCCTTCCTTCCTTCCTTCCTTCCTTCCTTCCTTCCTTCCTTCCTTTTCCCAACCTGTCTCTCCTTCCTTCCTTCCTTCCTTCCTCCCTTCCTCCCTTCCTTCCTTCCTTCCTTCCTCCCTCCCTCCCTTCCTTCCTTCCTTCCTTCCTTCCTTCCTTTTCCCAACCTGTCTCTCCTTCCTTCCTTCCTTCCTTCCTTCCTCCCTTCCTCCCTCCCTTCCTTCCTTCCTTCCTTCCTTCCTTCCTTCCTTCCTTCCTTCCTTCCTTCCTTCCTTCCTTCCTTCCTTCCCACTTGCCCCATATCCCTCATTCCTCCTCCTCTGAAAACCCATCTTGTAAGCTGAGCTGTTCCTACCTGACTTGCAACTGTTTGTTTACTGATTGAAGTTACACTGAAAAAAGTGTCTTATGACCATTTTTCAGAGTTACGACTTTTGCAGCAGCCCGCCTGGTCACGTGATCAAAATTCGGATGCTTGGCAACTTGTGTTTATGACTGTTGCAGTGATTAAGATGATTAATTAAAAAAGAAGCTTCATACTGATGTGGTTGTTACTTGTAGAAATGCTAGAAAAATGTTTACATTCAATTGTTATCTAGTAAAATTATAAGGTTGATAAAAGAATATTATTGCAAGAAGAGAAAATCAAGGAAAGCTACTCAGACAACATGCTGTTGACCAAATAAATATTAATGGTGATTATGTTAAAAAAATTATAAAATATATTTTAAAAAAAGTCTTAGGAATGATGAACTATTTGGCGTCCAGTAACATTCCAGACCGCCCCCCCCTCCAATGACAGTTTTGCAGTGAGGTAACATTTTAGGGTCCAGCTCCCAAAGGGAATGTCGTCTCGGTATTTGATCCGGCAGGGGAGGCCATTCTGAAGCGTCCTCAATCTGGGACTTTCTGGAAATATCAGCTTGTGCCTAAACTTTCTAGAAGGCATTTTCAAGTCAACTGGAAGCATGACTTTATTTTTCAAAACTGAATTTTGTATTGTGTCTCCCCAGAAGATGAGACATTAATGACAAAGAAATGAAGTAGTAGTGTAATGCAGGAATGGAAATATAGGACCCCCAGACATCAGCACCGCCAGTCCCAGCCAACGTGGCCCTTGGCCAGAGGCAATGGAAAGGACCCCCTGGAGCAACTACACAGCAGGAAGACAGGTCCTGCAGCAAACCAGGGGTAGTCTTGTCCCTCCCCATTTGCAGGCTTGGAACCTGTGGATTCTAGTCTGGAACAGCAATCTAGTGTTGGGGAGAGCTGAAGGGGGTCAGAACATCCATGGGGAGGGGGTCATGAGAAGCCAAGAGGGCAACTGTAGCTATGCAGTGAAACTCAAGCCCAGTTTGCATTCTTCAATCATGAAGTTGCAGCTGCCATCTTGACTTTTTTGACCCCCCATGGCTGTCCCTGGGACAGGAAACAAGGATCCGCCTGATAGCCTGATGTTTTCCTGAAGACCTATGGAAGTGACGGGCCAGGGAAGATCCATCCATTTGCAGGTGTGTGTGTGTGTGGGTGTGTGCTTCTAGGTTCTGTTGTTGCTGGAACTGATGATTCATCTGCTTTCAGGGGAAAAATCATCTTTTAACATCATCTTTTGACCATCTATCTGCCCATAGCTGCCCCATGTGGACATTATTATATGGCTCGTTTGCGCTATTCCAGTGTGGACCTGTATGCCCTCAGGAGGGCCCCCCTCCTGGGTGCAACCTGCCACCCTTTCCAACGTTTCCCTTAAGGACGGGCCCAATTGTTGGGACCCCGAGAGGTGGTTGGGCATAGACAGGGGCCTCTGGTGGAAACATATTAAGAGGCCCCTGGTATGTTTTTTAGCCGGTTGTTTTAAGGGGTTAGGGAGGGAGGTGGATGGTAGGGTTGGGTGGGAATTGCGGGGTGTTCCACCAACCGGTTGTCAGTCTGGGACTGAGATGGTTCCCGGCGAGATGGGGTTGGGGGCCTCTGGTTTTCCCAGCAGCGGGGTGGGGTTTCAAATCCCCACGACGATTGGGAATGGCAGCAGGCAGTTATACGGAGGGCCATATCAACATCTGGGAGTACGCCCCCGCTGTCTCCAAGCGGTGGCGCGCTCCGACCCTCCGGTCAGGACCCGTTTATCCGGGAGTGAGGGGGAACAGGCCCCTGAGCTCAGGCTGGTGTACTTTAATGCCAGGTCCGTTGTGAATAAGGCTCCCCTCGTTCGGGATCTGATCGAGGAGGAATGCGCGGACCTGGCATGCATTACGGAAACCTGGTTGGGCCCAGAGGGAGGTGTCCCTCTGACTGAGCTTTGCCCTCCAGGTTTCCGTGTGCTTCACTGGCCACGGGCTCAGGGCAGGGGCGGTGGGGTGGCGGTGGTTATACGGGAGACCTTATGTCCGCGGGAGGCCACTGTCGTACAGGTAGCCAGGAGTGAGTCACTCCTCCTGAGGTGCGGCCCTGGGGTTCAGTTGGGCTTGTTGCTAACATACCTGGCACCCAGCTGTGTGGCAACGGCCCTGCCCGAGCTTCTCAATGCCCTCTCAGGGTTGGCGGTTGAGTTTCCCAGACTTATAGTTCTGGGCGACTTTAACCTGCCTTCCCTGGGAGGGTCGTCAGAGTTGGCTCGGGAGTTCATGGCCTCCATGACAGCCATGGACCTGACCCAAGTAATTCAGGGTCTGACTCATGGAGGGGGTCACACTCTCGACCTTGTCTTTTTATCTGGACAGTGGTTTGATGATCTGGGAGGGGGCTCGCCAACTATTGTCCCCCTGTCATGGTCCGATCATTTTCTCCTGCGGTTGGTCTTCTGCTATGCCACCCCTTGCCGCTGGGCTGCGGAGCCGACCAGGTGGTTCCGCCCCAGGCACCTAATGGATCCGGAACGGTTCCAGACAGCACTAGGGTCTATACCTATCTCCCTCACTCACAGCCTGGCCGATGCCTTGATGGATGCCTGGGAAAGGGCGGCCACCGAGGCGCTCGACCGTGTTGTACCCTTGCGACCCCTGACCCGGCGCAGATCCCGATGGGCTCCATGGTTTTCCGTGGAGCTCCGGGAGATGAAGCGTCAAAGACGGGGCCTAGAGAGCTGTTGGAGATCCAGCCGGTCTGAATCTGACCGATTGCGGTTAAGAACCTCTATGAGGTCTTATCTTGCGGCGAAGGTGGCGAAGTCTAACTACTTCGCTGCCCTCATCGCATCCACAGATAATCGCCTGGCCGCCCTGTTCAGGGTGACTCGCTCCCTCCTTAATCAGGAGGTGAGGGAGGAGCCCTTGCAGGGGCGGGTCGAGGAGTTTAGCCAGCATCTGACGGATAAAATCGCTCAGATTCGGGCTGGTTTGGATTCTGACTGGGCAGAGACTGATGGGGGGGAGTCGAGCAGTCTTGGGAATGTTATCTGGAATGAATTCGATCCTGTGACCCCGGAAGAGGTGCACAGGATCATGAGGAGACTGAGTTCCACCACGTGTTTATTGGACCCGTGCCCCTCCTGGCTTGTGTATACAGCTCGGGAAGGGACACGAGGCTGGTTCCAGGCAGTAATAACTGCTTCTTTGAGGGAGGGTACCTTCCCTACCGCCTTGAAGGAGGCGGTGGTGAGGCCCCTCCTCAAGAAGCCTGCCCTGGACCCGGCTATTTTGAACAACTATCGTCCGGTCTCCAACCTTCGCTTTCTTGTGAAGGTTGTTGAGAGCGTGGTGGCGCATCAGCTCCCTCTGTTCTTGGAGGAAGCTGATTATCTGGACCCGTACCAATCGAGCTTTAGGCCTGGGTACAGCACGGGGACGGCATTGGTCGCGCTGGTGAATGATCTCTGGCGGGCTCAGGACAGGGGTTGTTCCTCTGTCCTAGTCCTATTAGACCTCTCAGTGGCTTTTGACACCATCGACCATGGTATCCTACTGCAGCGTCTCAGGGGGTTGGGAGTGGGGGGCACTGTTCTACAGTGGTTCTCCTCCTACCTCCTGGGCCGCTCGCAGTTGGTGTTGACGGGAGGGCAGAGGTCCGCCCTGAGGCCTCTCGTTTGTGGAGTCCCTCAGGGGTCAGTCCTCTCTCCCCTCTTGTTCAACATGTATATGAAGCTGCTGGGTGAGCTCATTCGTGGTTTCGGGGTGGGGTATCATCAGTACGCTGATGATAACCAGCTTTTTCTTTCCATCCCGAACCAACCCAGTGATGCCCTCGACGTGATGTCCCATTGCCTGGAGGCGGTCCGGGTTTGGATGGGGAGAAACAGTCTTCGACTCAATCCCGCCAAGACTGAGTGGCTGTGCATACTGGCATCTCGGATCAACCAGTCTATTCCATTGCTAACTATGGGGGGTGAGGTGTTACCCCCCATAGGTAGGGCCCGCAACTTGGGCATCCTCCTGGACTCATGGCTCAGTTTGGAAGATCATATAGGAGCCGTGGCCAGGGGGGGCTTTTGCTCAGGTTCTCCTGGTGCACCAGTTGCGGCCCTATCTGGACCAAGATGCCCTACGCACAGTCACTCATGCGCTCGTGACCTCCCGTTTAGACTACTGCAACGCTCTCTACATGGGGCTGCCCTTGAGGACCACTTGGAGGCTTCAGCTGGTGCAGAATGCGGCCGCGCGAGTTGTGATGGGGGTTTCCCGATACTCCCATGTAATGCCTCTTCTCCACGAGCTGCATTGGCTTCCAGTTGCCCTCCGGGTGAGATTCAAGGTGCTGGTGATGACCTATAGAGCCCTAAATGGCATGGGTCCGGATTATCTTAGGGAGCACCTGCTGCCAGCATCAACTTCCCATCGTCCTGTGCGCTCCCACAGGGAGGGCCTCCTCAGGGTGCCACCGGTCAGGGAGTGCCGGCTGGCGGCCCCCAGGGGGAGAGCGTTCTCAGTGGGCGCGCCTGCCCTTTGGAATCAGCTGCCTGTGGAACTCCGGATGGCCCCCGACCTTCGCTCATTTCTCCGGGACCTAAAAACCTGGCTATTTGAGTTAGCCGGCCTGGACTGAGGGATTTTAAGGTTTTAAATTTTATACTCTTTGGGGGCTATTAGTTTAATTTTATTTTAATTTGTACATTGCACTGTTTTAATTTGTCCTGTAAACCGCCCTGAGTCCCCCGGGAAAAGGGCGGTATATAAATCGAAACAAACAAACAAATAAATAAAAAAAAATGGCCTGGGTGGATGGAAAAGGCTGACCAGGTTACCTGGATGTCCCCAGAGGCTGTCAAGGTCAGTTAAAAGGTTCGTGAGAAATGAGACTCTGTTGTGGGAGGGGCTTTCAGACTGTTTTAATTGCAAACTGGCTCAAAAAACGTTCCTGAAATTTTGCAATTTTAAAGTGGAGAAAGACTTTCTGCGACTGCAGGGGCCAGAGATCACCCTCGGCCCTTGCTGAGTGAGCTAGAGCAGAGTTCCCCAACCTCTTTGGCTTTGTGGATAGGGGGAAGGGGGGGGAGAGGGGATGCTTCCGTGCCAGCAGGGGGGAATTACGTCCATGCGCACGCAGCTCCCTTTGCGCAAGCCGCGGACCCTCACTCAAGGCTTGCACAAGTGAGGATTCCGGAGCCCTGTTCCCAACAGCCCACTAGTGGACTGCAGCCTCGGGGATTGGGGACCCCTCAATCAGCCATTCTGGGCCACAAGTCTAGCAATTTATGGTTACAGTGATAACAGGACAAGGATAGAAGATGCTGCTGTTGGTTTTGTGGTAAAAAATAAAAATAATAAAAATTGGTGCAGCTCAGGAAAGCACATCCGGTAGGGATCTTTACACGAACAGTTTAATTTTCTAGGTTTCTCCAGCACAGTCTTCCCATAATTTGAGTGCATGAGATGGGTTTGCACCCCTCTGTGTTCAAAAGGGATCGGCTCTGCTGCAGTTTGATGTGTTGGGTGGATCCAGCTTTTGCATTACATGGGTGCAACTGCATTGATCTATTTGCATTGGGGAGCGACCCAGGAAATACAGCGTGTGGCTTTATATAAATAATGATACCTGTGGTAGATTTGTTGTAGGGGTTAAAAGCACGAGTAGTTTTGTTTCCTTTCTCCTGTTTAGTCCAGGCTACTAACGGGATGCTGCAGCATGTCCACTACGGGTGACTTCCTTTACTAAAATACTTCCTTTACTAAATACGTACTACGGGTCCCGCTTCTTATCTTTGCCATGAGTACAGATTGTATATTCGGTAAGTATTTGGTTCCAGATTCCCTTACAGGGCGTGGAAAAATTGGGCACCCAAGAAGCGCTGGATTTGCTGTTGTGTTTTACACAATGCTGCATCTGGATAAGAGGCCAGGATTCCAACTCCTGTGCCGGAACAAAGGTGAGCTAAGGAAAGAAGTGTGTGGGGGGGAATGGCACCATTTTGTCCATTACTATCCTTCCTACAGGGTGGGGTCTTTCATTTTGTTTCCCCTGCAAGCAGTCCCGATGTTTGGCAGACACGGTTGGCAGTGCTGGGTGGTCTTTTGAGCCAGGATTTTTAGAGGATGTTCTCCAGTCTGTAGGCGTAGCCGACTGTTTGATCCAGGAGGTTGGGCAGCAGCTCTCGGAAGAGCAGAGTGGGCTTCAGGGCCCAGTAAGGATAGAAGACCTCACGGTAACGCAACACTCCGCCCTTCACAATCTTCTGGGCGCACTCTTCTTTGGGACTCGGCCTATGGGAGATTTTGTTGCCCACAACCTTCACGGCATTTTCTACAGAAAAGAGAGCCAAAAGTGGGTGGTCAGCCCAAGAGGAGGGTGCTGGGTTTGGGCAAGCGAAAATTCCAATGTGTCACTCACCGGTGTCAATGTAGCCCAGCACAGCCACAGTGATGGGCAGATCTATCTTCCGCAGGCGCAACTCGGTGCGCAGCGAGGTGAAGAATCCTTCCACGGCAAACTTGGCTGCTGCGTAGGGGACGCTGAAAGGACTCGGAACACGTCCTAGGAGGGAGAGGGAGGGGTTGGCGTGGAAAGAGGAACTGTTTATCCCCAAAGCTTGTTCCATTTCCTCCTCCTCCTCTCAATCTCTCCCCCAATGGTACTCTCTTCCATGTCCAATTTAATACAGGTAGTCCTTGACTTAGGACCATAATGGAGCCTGCCCATCAGGCTCAATTTTGCAACCTTTTTCACAGCAGTCATTAAACAAACACTGCAGTCGTTTAGTGAACCAATGGTTTGCTATGGGCCTGGTTTTGCAGAAAATCAGAAGTGCCAATTTTGGGCACTGTCTTGATTGAGAAGTGATGGTTGTGTGGAGTGGATTTCTATGGAGATTCTCAGTCATCCAGGTCATAGTTACTCCAAAGATGTCTTTTTCAGGAGGCAACTGGACTTTCTTTGTTTTTCTTTGAAGGTGTTTCTCTTCTCAGCCAAGAAGCTTCTTCAGCTCAGGCTTCAGGGCTGAAGAAGCTTCTCATCTTCAAAGAAAGTCCAGTTGCCTCCTGAAAAAGCATCTTTGGGATATGGAGTGGGTGAGATCTTCAGGAAGAGACCAGAAATTTGGAGAGCAAGAGACCATGAATGAAGGGGGCAATAGAAGGAAGACAAGGAAGGATGGGGTGCAAGGAATTGGAGTGGCTGGTGCTGGGGTGACACTTGGAAGCAAATGGTCATCAGAGTGAGAACTGGTAGGACCACGTGCAGGAGATCTGTCAGCATGAATGAATGCCCCCACTGGGGGATCCACTCGTGTGCCAGCCTGTTGAGGATTGCAGTGCCTACCACTCATGGAGGAGATGGCTACGATGTTCCCCTTAGATTCCAGCAAGAGGTCCATGGCAGAGATGGTTAGCTGGACATAGCTGAAGAAGTTCACATTCATCGACGTGATCACCGACTCAATTGTTCCTTCGAATGGACCAAATGAGGTTCCGCCAACGTGGTTCAGAACCAGCTGGTCGAGACCTCCTAGGGGAGAGAAGGACACACAGGCAAATCACAAAAGGCAAACTGATCTTCTTTTTCTGGCGCTGGCTTGCTGCCCACCCCCACCCCCCCTTGGAGGGTGTCTTCCAGCACGGAGCCCTGGGCAGGGCAGCTGGGCATGCAGAGGCTGCAAAGGGGCTGGATCCTGACATCACAGGTCAGCAGGAGCTCCAGCCTGGAGGAAGCCTAGTACAGGCAAAGGTTGGTCAGCCAGGCCAGCACAGGGCAAGTCATTGGGAGACCTTGGGTCTTAAAGCCTCTGTAGGGCCAGGAGCCATCCTTGCTTTTCCTACTCACTTTACTGTGTTATTAAATACATCCATTTGGAATGCCAGGAGCCCTGATGGCCCAGTGATCAGAATGCAGCATTGCAGGCAAACTCTGCCCACTGCCAGGAGTTTGATCCTGACCGGCTCAAAATCAACTCAGCCTTCCATCCTTCCGAATTTGGTAAAATGAGGACCCGGATTATTGGGGGCAATATGCAAATGATGCTGACACTGAGTGGTGTAAAGGACTATGGAGTGGCATATAAGGAAGCCCTATTGCAGGGGTAGGCAACCTCGGCTCTTTTATGACTCGTGGACTTCAACTCCCAGAATTCCTGAGTCAGCATAGCTGACTCAGGAATTCTGGGAGTTGAAGTCCACGAGTCATAAAAGAGCCGAGGTTGCCTACCCCTGCCCTATTGCTATTGCTATTAAGCAGGGGATTGGACTAGAAGGCCTCCAAGGCCCCTTCCAACTTGTCTGTTGTTCTGTTATTCATATTGCCCAAAATTGGTGGCTAACTCTGGATTCTAAGGGCCGCTTGTGACGCAGAACACATGAAGCCCTTCTGACAAACACTTGAAACCAAACATGTCTCTGTGCACAGCCCTGAAGCCCAGAAAAAGTGTCCCCAAGAGGAGCACCGCAAACATTCGAATTGCTCGTTGCCTTTCAAAGATGTTGCCCCTTTGCTGCACGGATTCTCTCATTCTGGAGGAGTATATGGAAATAGGAACTCTCTGGGCGCTCTTCTCCATGCAGGAAAGGAGGGGACAGCAAAGTCCAGTGGGGGGGAGGACTTTTATAGAGAGGAATGGATGATGCTGGGAAGGGCAGGGAGAGCCCTAAGTTCACTGGGTGGATGGGATAGGTAAGGGAAGCTGAATACAGCCTTGCACACAGAGCATCCAATTCCTCAATCTCTCTCCTCCCCCCCCACCCCCATGCACAAGATGAAATGCAAAATGTCATCTTTACCCAACTGGGCTTTAGTTTCTTCAATAACCTTCTGGGCAGCAGTCAGATTGCCCATGTCTGCAACCACATAGTGGGCAGAACTGGCACCCAGCTCTTGGCACTTCTGCATCACCTGGAAGGAAAAAAAGAAGGCAAAGGAATGAAAAGGACTCACAAGAACCAGGGTATCCACAGTATGTGGTCAAAAAAAGTTCTCCAAAGCACCCGAGGGCAGGACAAGAAGCAACGGATAGAAACTAATCAAGGAGAGAAGCAACCTGAAACTACGGAGAAACTTCCTGACAAAACAATTAACCAGTGGAACTGCAGAAGTTGTGAATGCTCCAAGACTGGAAGTTTTTAAGAAGAGATTGGAGCTATTTTGTCTGAAATGGTTTAGGGTTTCCTGCGTGAGCAGGGGGCTGAAGACCTCCAAGGTCCCTTCCAACTATTCTATTCTATTCTGTTCTGTTCCATTCCGTTCCGTTCCATCTTTATCCTATTGTGTTCTGTTCCATTCTGGTCCATTCCATCTTTATTCTATTCTATTCTATTCTATTCTATTCTGTTCTGTTCTGTTCTGTTCTAGTCCAGTCCAGTCAAAATGATAGCCATGACACAGCAGTTGAATCTCTGCCAATCTTAATATTAGGATGAAATCAGAACCATTTGATGGACAATGAATTAGAAATGTCAAACATTAATATGGCATATTGTATATGCTAACTGCGCTAAGATTATTGCATGCACAAAAGTGGAAGAATAATGAAATAAGGTAGGAAATACGTAGGTTTGTAATGTTGATAAGAAACTGACTAGCTTGGTCATGGAAAAAAGGAAGGCTTTTTTTTGAAAGCCTGGAAACCTTATGTGGACTGTTTGTCGAAAGATAAAGACTAAACTTGATGCTTTATGGACTGGGCATTAAAAAGGGTTAACTAGGAATGTGAGGAAATTTAGACGGCAACTACACTATAGAAAGGGTGGAAATCCCAATTCTATGTTTTCTTTTTTTAATTTCATTTCCTATACATTTCCTTTTTCAATGTTTCCATTTTGCACACTTTCCTCGCGTTGAAAACGTCTAATAAAAAAAGTTAAAAACAAAAGCTCTGCCGATCATTCACACACACACACACACACACACACACACACACACACACACACACACACACACACACACACACAAAGTCAAGATGCCTGGCTACCGTCTTTGTTTCTTTCCTTCTACCGCCTTGTGGGTTCAAGAGCGGCTGGTCAGATCCATGGCTGCCAACGGGGTTGAGTTTCGTGCCTCTTTTAAGGCCCCCTCCCCGCCCCTTTCCTGAAACCCAAGTTCATTGTTGCTCAGAGCGCCCCTCCAGAATGCCTGGGGGGGGCGTCATCGGGGTGCCCCAGCAAGCAGGAAGGCAGCCGCCCCCGCCCTGAAAAGCAGAGGAGCGGGATTCGCACCAGGCCCCCGTTTGAGACCGAAGCTAGCCAGGGAATGTCTCGCCAGCTTTCCCCCCCCCCCACGGGAAAGCGGCGCGGTTCTTTGCGGAGCTTGGGCTGCGAGGAAGAGGAGGAGACGGCGATCCGTGCAGGGCTGGCGGTCCTGTTCAGAGACGATCGGGCTTGGGCTGGGGGTTCCCGCCGCTTACCTTCTGCAGCTGTTCCTCCCTCCGGGAGGTCAGCATGAGGTGGGCGCCCATTCGGGCAAACTCGTAGGCCATTTGCTCCCCGATGCCCGAACTCGAACCCGTCACCAGCACGCGCATCCCTCGCACCATCTCTGCGGGCAGAAGAGGAGACGGACGGCCCGTGGGTTCCCCTCTCCCCGGCCGGAGAAAAGGCTTCTTGCCGAAGGTCTTTAGCTAAGGGAGGAGGTCCGCCCACCCCACCCGCCCCGCGTTGATCTGCTGCCTTGAGCTGGGGGGGTGGACTAGAAGACCTCCGAGGTCCCTTCCAGCCCTGTTTTGTTTTTCTGTGTTCCCCTGCGAATGTTTTATTTTTATTTTTTTATTTTAATTCCATTTATATCCCGCCCTTCTCCAAAGACTCAGGGCGGCTTACAAGCTTAGCAGTAGCCTTCATTCTATGTATATGCCTGCTTATTAGGGCTTTCACACACACCCCAAGCGGCATTATTACAAAGTCAGCTTAATTGCCCCCAACAATCTGGGTCCTCATTTTACCGACCTCGGAAGGATGGAAGGCTGAGTCAACCTTGAGCCTGGTGGGACTCGAACCTGCACTAATTGCAGGCAGCTGGTGTTACTTAAGGAGGCATTAGCCCACTGCTCCGCCAAGGCTCAATGTTCTCTGTTCCTCCAGCCTTCGCTGCTTCCGACTCTAATGGGAACCAGTTTTGATTCATTTGTTGTGTCGTCTAGAAGGGACGGTTCTAGCTGTTCTAGCCCCTCCCTGGGCAGGAAAGGGAATAAACGGGCAAATAAGTAATCAAGGGACTGACAGCATTATCCCTCCGCCCCCCCCACACCACGATGGTGTCACTGAGGTTTTTTTTAAGTGTTTGTCAGCTCCGCCCGTCTCACTTTGTTTCTCTGCCAGCTGCATAGTAATCCTATCAATGTAACCAGGGTGATTGTCACATGTCCAGCCATGTTATGGTTTCATGCCTAGCACTGCTGTTCAGTGCGCATGTCTACAAAAGTTTACTCACTTTATTTATTTTTCTTCTCTTTGTATTCTGTCTGATGGGAGGATGTAGTCAGTTAGGACTCAGGAGCTTTTCTTTTGCTTTCCAATTAAAGTTTTATATACAGTAGAATATTTTTTTTATTTTTATTTTTAATCCCATTTATATCCCACCCTTCTCCAAAGACTCAGGGCGGCTTATAATCTAAGCACAATCAATGTGCTTAGCAATAGCCTTCATTCTATGTATATGCCTGCTTATTAGGGCTTTCACACACACCCCAAGCGGCATTATTACAAAGTCAGCTTATTGCCCCCGACAATCTGGGTCCTCATTTTACCTACCTCAGAAGGATGGAATATGCCTCGGTTTTGTTTATTTTTACCTGATGTTTACCATGCTTCAAATGAACCACGGTTCATCGCCCTCTGATAGGGAAGTATTAATTTATTCCCTGACAGATGGACCCTTACTCGATTCCCTGCCCAGAGCACGCTTGGCTCCCTGTTCCCTCTCCGGGGGCGTTGCTTCCAAGAGCCCCCCCCCTCCCCATTCCCTTCGCTCCACCCCCTTCATCGGGGATAAAGGCCGTTTGGGACCTGTCAGCAGTCTGCTGACCCCTTGCCAGCCCCCATCGAAGTGAGGCTGCCAAAAGTCCAGCAGGACAGCCACCTCCAGCCAGGAGTGGGTTGTCCGGAGAAGTGGGGAGGGCATTTTGGCATAGAAAAAAGCCACCTGCCCCCCCCCCAAGAAGAACAAACAGCCCTCCACTCAGTGGAGGGGGGTGTCCTCAGTCGCCTCAAGTGCCAATAGGAGCAGGGCAGCCCCCCCTTAACCTAATCGCTTGTGGAGCAAGCTGATGGCAGAGAGGGTGGAAATTGGTCTCTCTCTCTCTCTTTCTTTGGAGAAAGCTGATTGTCTGGTTTTACCCACTTGATTACTTCTTCTTTCCTTGTAAGGTTAATGGCATCTTTTCTCAGTCCCAAATTCTACTCTTCCCCACCCCACCCACCCCGTTTCTCTCCCCAGATTGTGCGCTGGCTAAAATTCCCAGCCCAGGCAACTTTAAGATATATGGACTTCAGCCCCAGCACCTATTTCTGCAATTGGCTCCTCCACGGGCCAGAGTTTCTCAAGTTGTGACTTTTAAGATGTTGGACTTGAACCCCCAGCATTCTCTTGGCCAGCACGTTGCCTGCCTCAACCTGGGTCTTTCTACACACTTCTAGCTCCCATCTGAATGCCAAATGGAATATTACTGCCCACCAGCTACACTTATGTATGCTCAGCTTCCCACCCTGTGAGCGAGAATTGCAGGTAGGGATTGCAGAACTGCGAAGGTGGTCCCCTGCCACCACCCTGAGCCACTTCAAAGTCCGTCCCTGCTGCTGCTTCGGGGTGGGTGGGTGGGTGGGGGCTTACCCAGGTGCCCTGGAGCTGCGCAGAGGTCAGCTTCCGCTCAGCCTCATCCGCAAAAGCAGCTCCCCATCTCTTCCTCTGATGTGACCTGCCAGACATCTGGGACACCTGTCTAGTCTTGGGCAACAGATTCCATTAGCGGAGGACACCAGAGTCTGCTACCGGATTCCTGCTCCCACAGCCGGTCCACGTGAGCAGAGAATCCAGTGTGTGGCACCTTTTGCTATGGGGGCTCAGATGGAGCTGAAATGCAAAGCTGATGCTTCAGGCTCTGCTGTCAGCCTTCCTGGTCTCCATCCTGCCCCTTCCCCAATCTGAAAGCAGATTTTCTGGTAAGCCGTTTCCCCTGGAGAGGTCTGAATGACAAGGAGGCACCATCACAGGGAGTAAGAGATGCTCGCACCGCCCCATCAGTGGTGTTCAGGCGGATGGATGACGGCTGCCGCACTTGCCTGTGCTCAGCTGGGTTCTGCGTGTGTTGTGCGACCTCAACCCACGTCGTTAGTGTAGAGGTCCAGCACATTGTGAGAACACGGGGAACACCCTCCTGGAGAGACTGACCACCTTCTTCACACCTTGCCTGCGGGAGTTTCACCAACACTTTCCCCCTCCAGGAAAGCCCATTCTTTTCCGTTAAATGGAAAAAGAATAATTAAAACAGAAAAAGCAGAAGGACAGCAATGGCCTAGGATCCCCCCCCCCCCGTGGGATCGACCCTCCTTACCTGGAGAGAAAGTTTCTTGCGGGTAGAAATAGTAGGCGCCGAGCCCGATCAGGACAGGGACCAGGATCTTGAAGAGCACCATGACCAGCTTCTGAGTGCAGTCATTAAGCTGCACACGCTTTTTCTTTGCACGCTCAACACAAAGTTCAGAAATACAGGCTTTCCAGCTCTGATGAAAGACACTGAGTGGCACCCAATCAGGGCTTGGCCCAGGTGGGATGGTGCAGGCGACGCGTCATCTGCTGACTCAGGTTCCTCCAGGTCTCCAGGACGGAGAGATTGGCAGTTATCCCAAACAAATATTACGGCGATTTCAAAAGTTGCCTGATGAGGTGTTTTGCCAAGAGACTTTTGGCCAAGGATTTACATTCCTGCATGTGTAGAAAGCACGAGCACGGCAGAAATCCCGATACCAGCAATTTCACAGCGAGAGAGGAAGGTTTCTGGGCCTGGATCAGTGGACAAAATTTATGGGTTTGGCTCGCTATAACTCCCAGAAACCTCTGTAGAATAATAAACTCTAAATTTCAATTTGGGACTTAACAACCACAATTGAAACACAAAATTTCTGTTGCTAAGCGAGACAGTTGTTAGGTGAATTTTGCCCCATGTTATGACCTTTCTTGCCACAGTTATTAAGTGAATCACTGCAGTTGTTAACAGAGTTAGAAATTGAAAGTGGCTTTCCCGTTGACTTTGATTGTCAGATCACAAAAGGTGAGCACATGACTCCAGAACACTGCAACTGTCATAAATATGAGCCAGCGGCTAAATTTTGATCATGTGACCATAGTGATGCTGCCACGGTCATTAAGTGTGAAAAACGGTTGTAAGTCATTCTTTGCAGTGCCGTTGTAACTTCAAACAGTCACTAAATTTAGTGTTGTGCATTGAAGACTACCTGTATACCGTATTTTCCGGCGTATAAGACGACTGGGCGTATAAGACGACCCCCCAACTTTTGAGATGATTTTCATGGGTTAAAAAGTCGTCTTATACGCCGGAAAATACAGTAATTCCTGCCCACAGGGTTCCAATATAAAAGGAAGTATAGATGAGGGAGAAGGAAAATGTGAGAACTGAGGCTCCCTCACTAGATATGTCATGCTGGGATGGAGCTGAATATTTGAATATCTGGGAGGATCAACTGGAAACTGCAAGTGGGAAAGCTGGTCTTGTGCCAAGAGGCAAGAGGCAAAGATTCAGGTTTTCCTGCTGCCTGGTGTGGAAGACTTAACAGACTTTGTGCCTTTGCATTTATTCTTGAATTTCTATCCCACCCTTCATTGGAGATGGGGCAGCACCTCTGATTTTATCTTACGCTCCTGGGAAGCAGAGCCAGAGTGGGGCCAAAATGAACCCAAGATTCCCCCCCCCTCAGTTCAGGCCCACCACCATCTCCTGGGAAAGGTCAGTCTGAGCAGACCGGATGCTCCGATCAGTCCCCAAATCCGGGCTCCTTTCCTGCTTAGAGCAAGGAAGGGCAGTGCCACCCCTTATGATCAGCACCCCTTTTGGTCCCTGGCAAGCTGGGGAGACTGTCGGATGCACTGTGGGAAGAACAAGCCATGGACACAATGTCAGAATCCATTTATATCACATTTCATAAATGTATAGGTAGAACATTGTGCTTATTCTGGGGATTCTGCCATCTCTCCGAGGGGGGGGAGAGGATGGTTACTTAAGGCGATCTTCAAACAACAGGGAAACGTTTGAACTGGGGGAGGGAGGGGGAGACACAGATCTGGATTGCATCTTCATTTACAACTGAAAAGGAAGAAGCAATAACAATAAAACCAAGGAGAGTTCCCTTTCCCAGGGAAGGGCCTGACACCTAAGTAAATGATGGGAGCCTGACCAAATGGATGAGGGGAGGGGCTGAAATGGGAATGCTTTATATAGGATTGAAATGTAACTTTGTTAGATTCCGTCTTGTATTGCCACAATCGATTCCATCCTAGTAAACATTTTCCTTTTGGACTAAACTTGCATCCAAGAGTTCTTATTTCCTAAGATGTGGATTGAGGTGGGTCCTGACACACAACACCTTCCCCAGCTGCACAAAAACCCGAAAGGTACGTGGCAAGGGAAAACCAGGCGCCAGGCAATGCACAAATGGGAAACACTGAAATGGGGAAGCCTGTCTTACAGTAATTTGGTGATCACTGATGCTAAAGTTATTTTAAAATAAAGTTAAAATAAGCAAGAAAATGGTAAGAGAACACCTATCTGGCCTTGACGAATATAAATCACCAGGACCTGACAGATTACATCCCAAAGTTCTGAAAGAGCTGGCAGATGTTATGTCAGAACCATTGCACCATATCTTTCATAAATCCTGGAGCATGGGGCGGGGGAGGGGGGAATACCAGGGGATTGGAAAAGGGCTGATGTGGTTCCCATCTTCAGGAAAGGTGTGGGGGGGGAACAGACCCAGGAAACTACAGACCAATCAGTCTAACATCAATACCTGGGAAGATCCTAGAAAAGATAATCAAAAAAAGAGATCTGCGAACAACTAAAAGCAAACCAAGTTATAACTAGTAGTTATAACTATTATAAAAGTTATAGCTATAGTTATAACTATTCTAAAGTCTTTTGCGTGAAAAGACACCCAGCAACGCCCCCATCGGTCAGTCCTTTCAGCGTCTCTCAGCTCCTTCTGCAATCTCTGCCTCTTCCACCGAGCCTTTTTGAACAGTGAAAAGCCAGAGCTGCATTTGTGCCTTTTGATTCCAAAAAAGCAAGAAAAACTAAAGTCTGCTCTCCTCCTGTTCCACGATTCTGCACAAATCCTCTTTCTCTGCAATCAGCCCTCTTTTCCTCTTGTGTACCCTACTGGTGTATGTTTAAGTGAGTGAAATTAGATCAAAGGTCCTGAAATAGTCCAGCAGGCATTTCTTCATCTTGTGCTACCATTTATTTGAATTACTTAAAAAGAGGAAAGTCACTTTGCATGTTGCTTTTAAAATCAACAAATCTATGGACTGTAATAAAAGAGCTTATCGTATCATATTCACATGTAGCCGAGTCCTGTGACTTTTCTGTGCTTCTGAGGAAGACAAGATTTCACTGAAACGGATGCTTTTATTCACCCCCCCAAAACAACAACAACAACAGCAGCAGAGCCGGTGTGCAGGAGAGGCACAGTTCAATGTCATGGACACCCAAAGGTTGCAAAAGGCCCTTTGGGTGGTTTGTTTGAGAAGACTAACAGGCCCACTTTTTAGAGCACTAAAAAGAGAAAATACTGCCCAGTTGAATCTATGATTTGCTATTGAACCGTGGGCTGAGAGTAGACACGGCCTGCTGGCCAGCCTTAATAGCCGAAGTGAGACAAGACAAAATCCAGGTTTTTCCTGTTCCCTTTGGCTCAGTCTTGCTTGGATTTCCAGAAAATGGATTTCACAAACTGCTGGTTGGTTGGGAGAGGCCAAAGCTCTCTGAGTGAGATTTTTTCCCTCTCCACTGGCTTTAAGTCTTGATACTAAGATGATGAGTCATGATAACAGCTGGAACCCAACATGTTTACATCGGAAGGAGGGAAAAACAGTTTTGAGAGAAGAGGAAAGCGGGAGGGTTTCCATGGAGAACCTCTTCTAGATAGAAGATGATACCTCTTGGCATTTTGGCCAATGAAATGGCTTTCTGAACAGACAACCCTTTGCAGATGAGAACCTGGTGGCAGCAGAGAAGACAGGTAGTCGTCAAAAGCCAACAGCTGAACTCACACACCTTATGAGGTCAATGGTGGAGACAGTATGTTGTATGAGCCTCCTAACTCAATCTTGGGGCAAGAGAGAATACTGCATCCAATTTTGGTCACCACAGTGCAAAAAAGAGCGCAGAGAAGAGCAACAAAAATAAGGGGACTGGCGGCTAAACCATATGATGGACGACTGAGAGAACTGGGTACGTCCTATTTAACCATGAGAAAAATTGAGGTGGTATGATGGCAGTCCTCCAGTTCTTGACAGATTGTCACAGGGAGAAGAGGATTCACTTGTTCTCCAAAGCACCTGAGGACAGGACAAGAAGTAACAGGGGAAGATCATTAAAGAGAGATTCAACTACCGTAGGACCAAAGAGAAACTTCCGATCAGTGAGAACAATGGAATAGCTTGCCTCCAGAAGTTGTGGGTGTTTCATCACTGGAGGTTTATCAAGGAGACATTGGACAGCCTTTTGTCCAGAATACCATAGGACCTCCTGTCATGGGCAGGATTTGGACTAGAAGCCCTCCGAGGTCCCTTCCAATCCTATGATTCCATGTTCTGTGTTTTTACAAAGCTCTTTCTAGGCCGTAGACAACTTTACCAGCTTCAATTCTTCTGGTATCTTGGTGGTATTTCACTCAGCCCCCTGGACCTCAAACCAGCCCACTTCAACAGCATCCCCACAATTACCCTTGAATCTTTACTGGTCTGGATGCCTCATCAGCTCGCTCAAAGGAGAATTGAAGGCAGCAGTGCCCCACAGCGGGAGTTCAGCTTGAAAGAAGCTAAGGAATCGGCCCGCGTGGGGCCAATGTTAACAATGGCCATCGGCAGCTTCCTGTCCCGGGCAGCAAGCGCAAATTTGTAAGCCGAGAAGACCTGCCAGACATAAAAGAAACATTTGTCAGATGAAGTGAAGCATATGGCTGACAAGCTCTCCCTAATGGGATGCCCTCTGGATGTGCTGGCATACGACACCAAGACTCTCAGCCAGCACAACCTTGGGCCAATTGCGGTTAAGGATTAGGCCCGTGGTGGCGAACCTATGGCACGCGTGCCACAGGTGGCATGCAGAGCTGTGGGCACACGAGCTGTGGGCACACGAGCTGTCGCCCCAGTCCTAGCCCTTCAGCTGTGTTTTATAAAACCTTTTCACTTTAGGCCTCCGCTGTCGTGTGCAAAAGAAAAAAAAAGGTTAATCAATCAAGGAGCCTTGGTGGAGCAGTGGGCTAATGCCTCCTTAAGTAACACCAGCTGCCTGCAATTAGTGCAGGTTCGCATCCCACCAGGCTCAAGGTTGACTCAGCCTTCCATCCTTCTGAGGTAGGTAAAATGAGGACCCAGATTGTTGGGGGCAAAGCTGACTTTGTAATAATGCCTCTTGGGGTGTGTGTGAAAGCCCTAATAAGCAGGCATATACATAGAATGAAGGCTACTGCTAAGCTTGTAAGCCACCCTGAGTCTTCGGAGAAGGGCGGGATATAAATGGAATTAAAATTAAAAAAAATCAGTTTCCACTTCTCGCTGGAAAAAAAAGATCTCGCAAAGTTGGGATTGATTGAACTTTTTAGTCCCAACCAGTCTGCCGTTACCACTGCAGCCACACCCACCTAATGGGCCACACCCACCCATTTGGCCACACCCACACAATTGCCCACACCCACCCGGCATCCAACGATACATAAGTGGGTTTTGGGTTGCAGTTTGGGCTCTCAGTCCCTAAAAGGTTCGCCATGCTGGCTGAGAGATTCTGGGAGTTAAGGTCCACACGTCTTAAAGTTGCTGAGTTTGAGAAACACCAGATTAGATAAGCAGGACTTGGGGTACATGCGAGGGTGTGGAACATGGATTAAGAGACCTAGAAGACAGTGTTGCAGGTAAACAAAGTAGCCTGCTACTTCATTTGTAGATTTGTAATCAGCAGATGGGCTAAGCCAGGTTTTATTGAGTAACAATAAATATTCTGGATCAAGCTCATTGTGCTAGTGATTTAATTCCTTGTTAAGACACTTGCGCTGGTCTGTTTAAGCGAATTTAGTCACATTTAACGGCCCTTTCCAGATAGTGAACTCGTAAAGTACCTGGTTCATCTGAAATACCTTTATTTTGCATGTAGGAGAAGATTACAGCAGAGAAGGTGTGGTCAGGTGAAATCTGGATGGTACTTTAAGGTCAAAAGACAGTAACAGGATTACTGTCCGCATGGCTTGTGTTCAGATGTTACAATGGAGGATGGAACACAAGGGAACAAGGAGAAGGAGGAAGTCCAACCCAGAAGGGGTGGATCCTAGTACAGTATCATGAGCAGGATAGGAAATACATCACAAAGGGGAAGGTACTGGCAGGCCCAATTAACATATTATAATTTCCCAAAACAGCCACGTGGTGGCAGTACACTCCCTGTCTGGTATTTCATAATACCACCATATAAAATCCCATAACGGTAGTTATGGAAATGCAAATACACGTTTGTGGTTTGTAGTTGTCATAAAACACCTAAGAAATATAAGTAATAAATCTGAGAAATATATATAAAAATAAACATGCATACATATAAGACATGAATCTGAGAGATACAAAATAAACATGATATATATGAGGCATAAAACTTGAGAGGTATAAGAAGGAAACATGCATCCATATAGGACATAAAACCTGAGATATATGAAGTAAACATGCATACATAGTGCAATAATAAGAACTGCCATTTCAGGCTGAGGTTTTGCTTGTTGCGTTCAAGACCTGAAAGATATAAAAAAACATGCATATATATATATATATGTGCAACAATAACAATTGCCTTTTCAGGCTTCAATAGTCTGGATCAGGTTGAAGGCACTTTTCTTCTTGAAGGCAGGATTCAACAAGTCTTCAAGAGGCAAAAGCAGGACAAGTAATGCGATGGTCTGGTGAAAGTTTTGGTGCCTTTCGATTCTTGAGCTCGTTGGTCGTTAAGGTCTCTAACTTGAAGATTGGAGTTAATATGAGACGTTTGTGACTGGAGCGTGACTTTGTTGCTCTCCGCCATGCTGCTCCCCGCCATAACTAGAAGCAGGGTTGGATACAGGTGGTTGCTGTGTATTGCCTGGAAGTGGATCAGGATGCATAGCTGTATCATGTTTGTCGCTATCGGATTCTGTGCACTTGACAAAGGCTTTACAATTTTTAGCAAAATGGCCATATGAAGCACAGCACCTGTAGCATATTCATCCCCACTAGCTGAATCGCTCCATTTAGGAGGAGATGGTACAGGATGTGAGTTGCCACCACCTGAATCACTTCATAGAGGAGGAGATGATACAGGAGGTGAGATGTCCGTCTTTCTTGTAGACACAGCTCCACGTGAGTCTCTTGTGTTGAGCTGCTGTGTTACCATACCTTGGTGATGGTGATGGAGCAGGCACACTGGGTTGCTTTGAAGAAGAGGTGTAGGCCCTGACAGGCGTGGGACTTCTGTGCTGTTTGTGGGAAGCAAAGCTGACACGCCTGTGTTTTGGCGTTGAGGAGGTATAGGTCCTTGCAGTTCTGGGATGACTGTGATGTTTGTAGGCAGTGTGGAAGATGGCTCTGCATTGTTGCAAACATTATGCTTTAACATGTATTCACTTGTGCGTTCCATCAGATCCTTCACTTCTGTTGGGATGGAGCACTCCACATCGGTGTTTTTCTTTGTTGTTGGTTCGTAGACCTTCAACTTTGCTAAAGCAGCCGCTCGTTCTTTTTCTATTTCCAGAATTTTTATTTGGGCCTCTTCCTCTGCTTGACGGACTTTTTCCTGTGCTTCCATCTCTGCTTGATGGGCTTTCTCCTGTGCTTCCTCTCTGCTTCCTGTTTGGCAAAGGAAGCATGTACTTTCTTTGCTTCTAGGTGTGCACGTGCCTCTAGTAGCTTGTGATATATCGTTGAAGCCCTGGAGCGAGAGGATCTAGCAGAGCGTACTGTGACTTTAGGTGATGTGGTTCTATGGGACCTGGTCTCCTGAGGTTCAGCAATACGGATTTTTGCCTTATTCTTTGCATCTTGCACTAGGAGATCTCTTTGCTGGTTCAGATCCTCAATTTTGGTTAATTCTGCTGAGGAATCATCTACATTAGAGTCATTCAAAAAATCTATGTATTTTGTAGACAGCCGCTGGTAACGTTCATAAGCTGCAGATAGGCGATCTATAGAGTCTCTTAATACAGCAGGATTACTATCAAGACTGAGCAAAATTGTCATGGCGTGTGCGGTTCTGTCCCATAGCTCTGACAGATTACTGGAAAATTCACCCTTAATTGCCTCATAATTTTCTCTCAGTATCTGGGTTAGTTTTATTATACACTTGGGTCTTAGAACTTCTTGGTGCAAATCAGGGTTGTCTGGTTGAAGTAGCTCTTCTGGATCAATGAGACACTCTGCCATGGCTAAGACAGATGCAGAAAATTTCCTAGATATTTTGACTAATTTGACGAACTTCACTCTTTGACCACCAGGGGGCGCCTTCTGTGGGGTTAGAGACTTCAGGGAAGTTTGCCCTTTGACCACTAGGGGCACCTTCTATGTGGTTAGGGACTTCAGGGAAATTCACCCTTTGACCACTAGGGGCATCACCCCTTGACCACTATAGGTCGCTGTTTGGATGCAAGACTGTTATTGTCTCTAGCTTGAATTTGGACACAAAGTGAGGCAATTGTTCCTTCTTATGACCACTAGTCGTGAGCCGGTCTGGAACTCTTGAGGGACTTCCTGTCCATATTAAGAGGACCAACCGTAGGCTATAAAACTGTGTCTGACGAAGGTTAATTTGCTCTTTGTTCCTTGTTTGTAGCTAGAGTACAATAAATCACTTGCTTATCCAAATAAAATGCTTGCATAGCTTGCTATAAGTGTGAATCAAAGTCTCTCTGTGTATACAAGCTTTCACATGCGTTTCAAATTTGCAGACAGTTTAAGCGTTTCAGTTTGGCCACCAGGAGTCGCTGCCTGCCTTAACATAAATCCAAGCTGGCCCCTTTGTCTGGCACATTCCAAGGATGGGGGCCCTTCTGACTGAGCAGCAACCAAGAGTTTGGTTACTAGGCAACTAATTGTTTTATTGCTTCTTTTATTGTTGTTTCTCAGCAATCTTTATTGCAAAAAAAATTGCTAACTGGCAAACTTTTTTGTTTGAGCAAAATTCTAAAAACAATGGCTATCATTCAATGCCTCTCTCTCTGTATAATAACACCCAAGCTTACAAGCTGTTGCATAGCTTGCATTCCGGAAGGTGGGTTCTCCTTCACTGAAGTGCCAGTTACCAGGGCAACAAATTACTTTATTGTTCCTTCATTGCCACTTAATACAGTAGTTTAGCCAGAGAGGAAGAGTTTGTTTTCAAAGGTAAATCTCTAAGCCTTCTAGTGAAATTTGAGAGAAAGACAATTTTGGAAGACAGGCAGCAAAATTCTAAACTTTCTTTTGGTTTCACAAGACTTGAAGATTACAAACAAACAGTCTCTTTGCAATTAAAACATGGAACATTCAAGCAATCTGTCTGAGTGAGCAGAAGCTCATTTCCTTTTCAAAGCTTTTCCAAATCACTTTAAATCACTAGAAATCCAATGGCAAATGAGGCAGTAAGATTTTAACAGGCCTTTTGGCTGGCTTTCTTAGAGAGACAGGAAGAAACAAACAGTTCACAGAAGCTTAATCCTGAAAACACGGCTCTGCCTCTTACAGAGTCAGCTTTCTTACTGTAGGCATGCTCATTTAGAAGCAGATTTTAGGAATTGAAGCACGTTTTCTAACTGAACTTTAAACTTGATTGCAGTAAACACACGCAGCCAGTAAGAATTAATTGCTATCTTTGACTTCTTACTCGTAGACAACACACACAAAGCAGCCAGTAAAATTGATTGCTGTTATTTAACTTAAGCTTTGCAGATAACATGCATACACAATAGATTACAGGGAGTAAAATTAATAAATGTCTTTTGACTATTCTGGATCAAGCTCATTGTGCTAGTGATTTAATTCCTTGTTAAGATACTTGCGCTGGTCTGTTTAAGCGAATTTAGTCACATTTAACGGCCCTTTCCAGATAGTGAACTCGTAAAGTACCTGGTTCATCTGAAATACCTTTATTTTGCATGTAGGAGAAGATTACAGCAGAGAAGGTGTGGTCAGGTGAAATCTGGACGGTACTTTAAGGTCAAAAGACAGTAACAGGATTACTGTCCGCATGGCTTGTGTTCAGATGTTACAATGGAGGATGGAACACAAGGGAACAAGGAGAAGGAGGAAGTCCAACCCAGAAGGGGTGGTTCCTAGTACAGCATCATGAGCAGGATAGGGGAAGGTACTGGCAGACCCAATTAACATATAATTTCCCAAAACAGCCACGTGGTGGCAGCACAATAAAAGTTACTCAAGTATGACCGTGAAATTCAGTTAAAGATTAGACTGAACCCCGTTTCTCATAGCTTCTCATGCCTTGTTCTAGCGAGGACCACTGGCAGAAAGAGTCAGCAAGGGGTGGGGTGGGGTGGGGCTTGAGGCTGTTATAGCAGGAAGGAGGGAATCAGATAGACAGAAACAGTCACCAATGTGCCGGGGTTAGGATGACTAAAGATTGGCACAATTTGGAAAATAGGTAAGACCCACTATAATGCTCAGAACCAGGACTGCATTCCTGTGACATTGCCTTAGCACCCTCAAAACATCAGATTTCCAAGACAAAGCTCTAGATCAGTGATGGTGAACCTTTTAGAGACGGAGTGCCCAAACTGCAACCCAAAACCTACTCATGTATTGTCGGGTGCCGGATGGGCATGGCCCATTGTGTTGGTGTGGGCCATTGGGTGGTTGTGGCCTACTGGGTGGGCGTGGTCCATTGGGTGGGCGTGGCTGTGGTGGCAACGGCAGACTTGGTGGGACTAAAAAGTTCAATCAATCAATTCCAACTTTGCGAGATTTTTTTTCCTGCGAGAAGTTGAAATTGATTGATTTTTTTTTTGCACACGGTGGCGGAGGCCTAAAGCAAAAAGTTTTTATAAACCCAGCTGAAGGGCTAGGACTGTGGTGACGGTGCGCATGCCCACAGAGTGGGCTCTGCATGCCACCTGTGGCACCTGTGCCATAGGTTTGTCACCACGGCTCTAGATTAATGTCTCCATTCACCCCATCATCTAACTAGAGGGTGATACAGTCCAGATTTTGGGGAGCCCAACCTGTTTTAGAGACCCTGAGTAGCTTTAGTGTCTCACAGATCATCCATACCCAGGCTGGAGAAGGCTGAGACAGCCTGCACGGTGACACCCCCTTGCCGGGCATCTCAGAGGCAGATTTGCACACGTACCTGCAAGGAAGACCCGGCCACGAGGACTGCATCGGACTCCTCAAGACGCTGGTACACCAAGTCCACTTTCTCCTTGCACACATTGTCCCCAAAGAAAGTCACATCTGGCTTGAGGACCCCACCACATTTGCTGCACGACGGGACACGGAAGTGGCGCACCTGCTCTTCTGTCAGAAAGACATCTCCGTCAGGGGCCATGCCGTGGGCCTCAGCTGTCCACGTGGGGTTCAAAGCCTCAAAACGTTCCTGGAGTTGCTCGCGGGGGACCTGGGTCCCACAGCTGAGGCACACAACCCTGTGGAGAAAGAGGCTTTGAAGGCTCACCAAAGAGGTGGAATTCTAAGCCGGGGGGGGAAAGGAAGGGACCCTCTTGCGATTCCTAGCAGCTAAGCCCCCCCTCCCCCACAATAGAACATAAGAAAATGAAATGAGAAAATGGAAAAAGAATTTGAGGTCAATGCTTCAGGCGAGACGTTTAGGCCAGGGAAAAGGGTATTATTCTTTTTTTCCTGCTGCAAGCACTTCCTGGGAACTAAAATGCCTGTAGGGGGGTCAGCACTGTCTGGCTCCCCACAGGCAGCAAAAGGCTTGGAACTCTGCCATGGAGGGACAGGATCAGACCCCACCAGCCCTCTGGCATTCTACCCAGAAGACGCCTCTGAGCCGAGCTCAGCTGCTGCTGACTTCAAGGACGGATGCTGCTGGGTTGTCTTCTTTGCAAGAGCACTGGTGGGTTTGCCTTGCTGCCCTCTGCCTCGCTCCGGGACCCTTTTCAATTTTGCAGCCCAGCAGAAATTTCTCAGATTCGCTCCTGGCCTCCCTCCAAGTGGTGATCAGGCCTGACCCCCACTTAGTTTTCAAGCCCAGAGAAGGTCAGGGTCCCAGGCTGAGTGAATATGGAAGAACAGGAGAGACCTCACACCCAAACCACAAAATAAAGCCATGATTCATGATGCTGGCTGGGTTCCCAAAACACCTTGTCAGGAACACACAACTTCCATTAGCTCAAGGAAGATCTGGTGGGATCCTGAGGCCCACACTTGCCAACGGGGGGCAGGGGGTACTTGGGGAAGCCTCCCAAGGTATGCTAGCCTTTGACCCAGACTCTTCAAGGGCTGCAGAAAGGAGGTTATTATCTGTGCTTTGCAGACCATAATTTAGTTGGGTGCAGCCTTTCTACTCAGTTATAAATCTTGGTTTTACGGGCCCACAATGGGCTGGATTCATATCACATGTGAAGCTGAATTTGAGCCAAATCAATGTCATCCTGGGCATACTAGATGCCAAGTCTTCCTTCTTAGATGAGGCATGGGCATTGCAACCGATGCCAGCTCAGAGGTGTCCCCTCGATCACTCCTTTTCTGTAGCTGTGCCACGCTAGGTCCTCACTGCTCAAAATACGAAGGCAATTCGGAAATAAACCTCCATTTGGTTATCAATGACACTCGCAGATACAGAACTTTTATTATGCACATTGGAAAATGACAACATTGCATTGCTTTTCGACATAATCGCCATTCAAATTGAGGCACTTGTTGTAAGGCCTTACAAAGTTTGAAATTCCTTAGTACAAGTCACTCGGCACCAAATCTGGGCTATGGGGTGGTGGTGATCAAAAACATCCCAACGGAACTGCTTCAAAAGTTCTTGGGTGCATCTAGAGGTGTGTGGGCGAGCATTATTGTGAACTAACACCACACTGGAAGTCAGCAGGCCCTGACGCTTGTTATGGATGACTCGTCTGAGTTTTCATAACGTTTCACAGTAGACTTTTGAACTGATGGTCGAACCACGCTCCATGAACTTCACTAGCAGTTACTCCTTTGGCATCTTCACATTTGGCGGGATTTTCTACGGCACCACTTCTGGTGTGGTGTTCACGATAATACTCGTCTGCACACCACTAGACGCACCCAAGAGCTTTTGAAGCATTCCGTTAGGATGTTTTTTATCATACCCCCCCAGCCCAGATTTGGCGCTGAGCGACTACTACTAAGTAATTTCAAACCTTGTAAGACATTATGACAAATGCCTCAATTTGAATGGCGATTATGTCGAAAAGTAATGTTGTAGTTTTCTAATGAGTACAATAAAAGTTCTGTATCTGAGAGTGTCTGTCATTGGTAACCCAAGGGGGTTTATTTCCGAATTGCCCTCGTACATTTAATAATCTATCCTTATTTCATGGGGGCTGTGAAGGACTCTTCTGGAGAAAGCCTCTGACATCATGCCTGGCTGGGAACCATGGAAGTCCCTCTCTGCTCAGTCTGGAGGACAGGCAAGGCTAAGCTCTCTAAGCGCCCCCCCACACACACTGTTGCAGAGTCATCCCTTGCTTCCTGCTGGCCCCAGATCCCCTCCCACAAGCCCTGAAGTCCCATTTTCTTCCTGGCCTTTGCAGCTTTTTGATTTTGGTGACTTTTCTGTTATGAGATAGTTAAAATCCATCCTGGACAGTCAAAAGAACATCAACAAATCATGAATTAACAGATTCTACTCCTGCAGTCTTGGCATATGATGGCTGCCAAAACGGCTGTGCTGTTTTTCCCACGTTAGAAAGCAGCACAAAGCACTACTCCGCTTCCTCTTTTTCTAACACTGGGGATGTTCCCAATACAGTTTAAAACGTTGTCGCCTATAAATTCTTCTTCCACTTGATTCGTTTTGTATCATATCAGAAAAACGGCTCCTGCATCCCCCCCCCTTCTCCTTGGCAAAGGAACCTGTGGGGTGAGCAGGATATGTCTGCTCAGGCTGGCAAGACGACGCTTGTTCCTCGCAGACTTGCACACCCCATGGATATTATAACAAATGGCTAGCAGTTGCAGCTATGTGCAGGAGGATCGTGTCCTCCATCACCCAGGAAGGCAGCAGGAAGAATTGGCCGGGGGTGCCGGAGGGCGAGCTGCTGCCCACTCTGGCTGCTGCTGCTGCCCACTCCTGCAGAAATGCTGGAGAGCTGTCAAAGACCCACCGAGCTGGCCAAATTGACCATCCTAAATGCTGTCCCATTTCGAGTGGGGCCATCCAGAGGCTGCGTGACTTTCAGCCCAAGGGAAGCCATGCCCCCCCCCAGCTTTCAGCTGCACACAGGCCCATCACCACAGGGCCAGGCCAGTGCTGGGGCCTGAAATGCAGATGTTCTGGGCAGTTGCAATGCCATGCACTTTCCCTGTCAGGCTTGGCGCCCCCTTCCCCTTGGCCACCTGTGTGTGCAGCCATGCAGCTCAGTCATGCGCCGACTGCCAGCCTTGGCATGGAGGGCGTCCACGTTCTGGGTCACCAACCAGTGCAGCCTCCCCCGCTGTTCCCAGCTGCTCAGAGCCCGGTGTGCGGCGTTGGGCTGATGGGAGGAAAACTGAGGCCACCCCACAAAGTTCCTGGCCCAGTATTTCTGCCGAGCTGTGGCACTGCGGAGAAACTCGGCGTGCTGGATGGGCCGTCGGTCAGACCGGGCGTAAAGGCCCACGCCTTCAGAGCGGTAGTCCGGGATGCCGGATTCAGTGGAGATTCCTGCTCCAGTCAAGACAAAGAGCCGCTGGCAGTGAAGAACAAACTTCTGGAGTTTTTCTATTGCCCCAGCGTCCGGAGGGTGGCTGGCTGGAACGAAAGCCAGGGAGGGGGCAGCCTGGGGCATGGAGGCATGGGAGGCCCAGCAGTGGAGTCCAGGAACCGGCCGTCTGCCCCAGCCTTTCAGGGCTGGAAGAAACTTCATCTGAGGAAGACAGAACAGGTGGGGAAAAAAAAACAAGGTTCCAAACTATTCAAGGAGACATTTTTTGCCCCAGACATTTTTTACAGCCATGGTGGTTTAGAGTGCAGCATTGCAGGCTAACTCACTGCTCACTCCAAGAGTTCGAACCCGACCGGCTCAAGGTTGACTCAGCCTTCCATCCTTCCCAGGTCGATAAAATGAGGACCCAGATTGTTGGGGACAAATAGGCTGACTCTGTAAACCGCTTAGAAAGAGCTCTAAACACTGTGAAGCGGTATATAAGTCTAAGTGCTACTGCTCTTCCTTTCCCCCTTCCTTCTTCCCTCCCTCCCATCCATCCATCCATCCATCCATCCATCCATGGTATGCAGTGGTCAGAATGCAGCATTGCAGGGAGACTCTGCCCACCGCCAGGAGTTCAAGCCTGACCGGCTCAAGGTTGACTCGGCCTTCCATCCTTCCGAAGTGGGTAAAATGAAGACTCAGATTGTTGGGGGCAAAATGGTGACTCTCTAAACCGCTTACAGAGGGCCGTAAAACACTGTGAAGCGGTATATAAGTCTAAGTGCTATTGCTATTGGTGGGGCAGGAAATCTTCATATTTTTTTTATTTTTTGCTGTCTGGTAGTGAAAGGGAAGCAGAGTTTGAGTAGTTCACACATAGTGCTGAGCCACAGTTAAGCAAACTGTACTTAAGATGCCTAGATAGCTCCAAGAGGCTTGTGAAGCACAGTGGCGTTCTGTTTACAGGGTGCAAACAGTTGAAAGTCCAGGCCTTAAAGTTGTAAACCTGGTCTGGTTGCTTGCCCACCCCACCCCACCCCACCCGGCGGGACTCCGAATGGAGCCAGGGAAGGTCGCCTGACCTGCAACGGGAGGTGGGGGGCGGGGGAGGCAGGGCTGGCCAGGACAAGGTCAGTCCGGTTCAGAGGCGCTTTCCCAACCCCCCCCCCCCGGAGGCAACGCTTTCCCAGCCACTCCAGGGTTGCTGCTGGGATTTTTGCAAAGTAGCCCACCGCCTGGAGGGCGCCGCTTGGGGAAGCCCCTCCGGTGCGCCGGATCCTCCTTCCGCCCCCGATCTGCTAAACCCCCCCCCGATGCGCGTGCACCGGCTGCGCGCGATGCCCTCGTGGGGAAGGGGCGCCGGGCGCGCTCCGGCAGGCACTGCGCGGCCCCGCGGGCGGGCTCGAGCTCTTTCAGACCACCCCCCACCCCGGCCCGGGCACGCTCACCTCTCCTCCCCGGCCAGAAGGACAGCCTGCCGGGAGGGGGGGGGGAGCTCGGCCCGGAAAAACTACAGCTCCCAGCATCCACCGCGGGAGAGCAGCAGCTGGCCCGGCTGGCCAGACTCGGCGCTGCGGGAGCTTTGTGAGCTCAGCCGGTGCCAGAAGGAGCCTGTCCCGCTCGGACGGCCCGCGCGCCTCGGAGGGCTGGGCAGGGGCTGGACCGGGCCAGGCGCCTCGGGGAGCGGAGCGAGGGGGGGCACCCCGAGGTCATCCGTTCAAGCCACACACACACACACACACGCACCCCGAGAGCGGCAGGAGGAGCAGTTGCGCTGGAGCCGCGGGACTGTCTGCCGCCCAGCTGGACGGAGCCCTCCTTCAGCTTGGCTCCGGGGCCATTCCCCGGGCTTCTCCCGAGGCCGGGATCCCCTCCCTCCGCTGACCTCTGCGAGGTTGGGCAGCCACCGGGGCGATGGGGCGTGGGCTCCCGAGGAGGCTTCAGGGTTTCCCCGAAGTTCGCGTTTCTGAAAATGTCGCTTTTTTGCCCCCCCCCCTTTTGGGGTCATTGTTAACATTGCTGAGGATTCGGACCAAAAAGTGCTGCAGTTGCCGAAAAAGCCAACGCAGTGCTAGGCTGCATTAACAGGGGCAGAATCAAGATCACGTGAAGTGTTACTACCACTTTACAAGGCCTTGGTAAGGCCACACTTGGAATCCTGCATCCAGTTTTGGTCACCACGATGTAAAAAAGATGTTGAGACTCTAGAAAGAGTACAGAGAAGAGCAACAAAGATGATTGGGGGACTGGAGGTTAAAACATATAGGGAACGGTTGCTGGAATTGGGTATGGCTAATCTAGGACTATGGGTGACATCATGATAGAAGTATTCCAGTATTTGAGGGGTTAGCACAAAGAAGAGGGAGTCAAGCTATTCTCCAAAGCACCTGAGACAAGAAGCAAAGGATGGAGACTAACCAAGGAGAGAAACAACCTAGAACTAAAAACAAATTTCCTGACAGTGAGAACAATTAACCAGTGGAACAACCTGCCTGTGAATGCTCCAACACTGGAATTTTTAAAGAAGAGATTCCACAGCCATTTGTCTGAAATGGTATAGGGTTTCCTGCCTGAGAAGGGGGCTGGAATACATTACCTCCAACAACAACAACAACAACAATATCATCATCATCATCATTATTATTATTATTATTATTATTATTATTATTATTATTATTATTATTATTATTATTATTATTATTATTATATGTGAAAGCCCTAATAAGCAGGCATATACATAGAATGAAGGCTACTGCTAAGCTTGTAAGCCGCCTGAGTCTTCGGAGAAGGGCGGGATATAAATGGAATTAAAAATAAAAAATAAAAAATAAATTATTATTATTATTATTATTATTATTATTTTCTCCAGCTGGATCTTCCTGTAGAAAAGTGAGGATGGCTTGAAGATCTGCTCTCTCCCCCCCCCCCCCGCCCCCAATTGCCAGCAGTTCCACGGCCTCCCTTCGTGCCCCCACCCCCAACTTAGTGACACAAACCCTCCATCTTATTACACCATGTGAGCTAATTGCACAACACACCGGCCTCGCAAGTCAATCATACATACAGTAAAGTTTATAAAATTATTTCCCGTTCAAAAGCCTAACAGCCCATGGATAAAAGCTGTTCTTCAGCCTGTTGGTGCAGCTGGCTATACTCCTGTATCTCCTACCCGATGGTAGGAGAGTAAAGAGTAAAGTCCAGGGTGTGAGTCGCCCCTGAGGATTTTCCTCACTCTTCCAAGGCAGTGGGCCCTGGCGAGGTCATCCAGTGGTGTCAGGGGACAGCCCACAATGTCTTGTGCTGTGCTCACCACCCTCTGTAATGCCTTCCTATCCGTGGCTGTCAGACCAGCATACCAAACCACAATACAGCACCAGAGGACGCTCTCTATAGTAGACCGGTAAAAGCTGACAGGGCTTGAGAAACACAGCAATAAAGCAAGATAGCCCAGTGAACATCCTTCGTGTTGGTGCCCAGTTCTCTCTCTTGGCAGCCTTTGCACCCTTTTGCTCAATCCCAAGGGGAGATGCCAAGAGGGATCCTCCTCTCAGGAAAAAGCTTATCCTTGAAGAACAGTTGGCGCCTGGCTCCTTTCCCTGGAGATCCTCAGGAAAATCCAATGTCATCCTCCAAACATTTAGCACGAATTCTGGAAGGCCACCTGCGTGCCAGGTTCACGAGAATGAGTGTGGCTCAGTTCCATGAACCTCGCTGGACTTCAAATCTAACCACTATGCCTCTCTTCCAGTTTCTGAGAGGGATTGCCTGGATTAAGGCAGCCTCCGGGCTAGGGCAAGGTACCTCAAAGGCTCCCAAATCAAATGGCCAAACCCAGTAAAGACCAAATCCAGGCTGGCAGAGACCAAAGGTCAGTTGGTCGATCAGGCCAGATGCTGTTTCTTTACCCGGAACTTGTTCCACTAAACTCAATAGGCCAGGATCCTGCAATACAGCAAGCCGCTAACCTGTGCGTTATCTGGAAGTAAGTTGGTGTCTCTGCTGGTGGTCAGCTCAGAAAGAGTCTCCTCTCAGGCTGGGGAGGGCCGGCAGGGGAGTCCCGGCCAAGAGTAGGAGGGGGCCACTGAGAACCCGAAAACTATATCCAAGCCCTTGGAAATTGGCCCTCCATGACACTGAGGACCCAAATGAAGGCGGGATAGTTGTGTCCTGGCCATCAGGTGAGGGAAAGTTCAGCCAAATCAGCTGGAGATACATTTGGGGAGGGGGGGCCTGTTCTTCAGCCTGTTGGTACGGCTGGCTATACTCCTGTATCTCCTACCCGATGGTAGGAGAGTAAAGAGATACCGTCCAGGGTGTGAGTCGCCCCTGAGGATTTTCCTCACTCTTCCAAGGCAGCGGGCCCTGGCGAGGTCATCCAGTGGTGTCAGCTCACAATGACTTGTGCTGTGCTCACCACCCTCTGTAATGCTTTCCTATCCGCGGCTGTCAGCCCAGCATACCAAACCACAATACAGCACGAGAGGACGCTCTCTATAGTAGACCGGTAAAAGAGGGTCATTAGCTATTGTTCTACCCTGTTCTTCCGCAAGACCCTGAGAAAGTGAAGCCTCTGTTGGGCCTTTCTGGCCACCTGGGTTGTGTTAACTTTCCAGGTCAGATCTTCGCAGAGGTGGACTCCCAGAAATTTAAAGGAGGAAACTCTCTCCACACAGCCCCCCCCATGTAAAGTGGGGCAGGTTCCTCCTTTTTCCTCCGGAAGTCTAGCACCATCTCTTTCGTCTTGCCGATGTTCAGGTGCAAGTTGTTGTTACGACACCATATGGATAGTTTTTGTATCTCCACCCTGTATACTGTCTCATCCCCACCTGTAATAAGACCCACCATGGTAGTATCATCTGCAAACTTAATTATCTCAGTAGATCAGTCGGATGATACCCAGTCATATGTGTACAAAGAGTGCAGGTAGGGGCTAAGCACGCAGCCCTGTGGCGAGCCGGTGCAAAGCTTCAGTGGGGTGGACAAAGCAGACCCGACCCTCACTGTTTGTAACCGGTCCCTGAGAAAGTCTTGAATCCAATCGCAGATGGAGGGGGAGAATTTCAAGTCAGTCAGCTTTTCGATGAGAGTGCTCATATGTTTAGATAGGGCAGTTTCCAGCTTTTGGGGCTTCTCCCCCCCACCCCCTGGTTTGGATTTTTTCTGAGCTTTTTAAAGTGTGTCCGTCCACCCCAAACTGGACTCACAGTGGAGTCTGAATAATGCAGAATGTAATAGAACTATTGTAATAATAGCTTGTAAAATAAACCACAATGAACGAAAGAAGAGTAAATGGTTCTGTTAATCAAAGGGGTGGCTTGAGAGCCACAAAACACACCTTGTCAGTGGAGAGTTCTCTCTGTGTGAGAGAGTTTGATAAGTCGATTTTTTAAAAATATCTTTTAGGACTAACACTTTTCATAGGCTTCCCATGTGCGAATGGCAGCAAAATTCACATCCAGTTTTTAGCAATGTTAATCTCTGTGGCCTCCAAGAGCTTAGAGGCCGAATTTAATCTTCCTTGGCATGCCCCCCCCACCAATCCAAATAGCTGATTTTGAGTGTTGCTCAAAATTAAAGCAAGCAAAGCAACTGCAACCCAGGACCTTTTCCTAAAAGAATCCAAATGCAACTACAGTATTCACATTTGTATTCTAGAAATGTGGAGAAATTGTGCACCTTTAGTGGCTTTGGTGCGGTGCCTGCCTCCCTTGAGGGTGCCCTGTCCAGGTGTCCCCCACCCCACCCCGAAAAGTTGAAGAGACCTGAAAGTTAGGAATGGGGCGGTGGGGAGGGGGGGTCAAGGGGAGGAGGGGGCGAACCCGGCTAAGCTCAGCTCTTCCGTTCTCCTTCCGACCGCTCGTTGGGCGAAAGTCTCCCCAGGCCGCCTCTGCCTGGCAGCGAACGCAAGTCTCGCTCGGCTGGACGCTCCCCCGGCCCCTGAAAGCCTCCGGGTTTAGATGCCCATTTGCGGGGCGCATTGAAAGCGGGTCTCCTGCTTGAGCAGGGGGGGGGTGGACTAGAAGTCCTCCAAGGTCCCTCCCAGCTCTATTCTGACCTTCAAGATGCCCAAACGCGGAATTTCCTGCGAAAGGCTGGACTACCCCCCCCCCCTGCAGAACCCGGCTGCTAGGAGGGGAGCCTCCCGTGCCTTGACCCGGGGGTCGGCTGGGTGGGGGGGGGTTGCCTTCGCGCCACGCCGGGGTGCGGGGAAGAGCCGTCCCGTCCCGCGGACCCAGGGGGCCGACACGGGGCTTCGCGTGTCGTGCGAAGCGCCGGGGGTAACGCGCAGACGGCCGCCCAGGGGGTCTCCCCCCCCACCCCCAGAGGGAAGCAGGGGGCAAGGCGGACCCCGGCGGGGCGGCTGTCCGTGCGGAGGAGCGCGGGGCGGGGGCGGGGGCGGCGCCAGGCGGCGGGCAGGTGAGCCGGGGAGTCGCCGGCCGGTCAACGCAGAAGCTGCGGCGTTGCCGAGCCCGAAGTTTCAGGGCTGCCGGCCAGCCCGGAGCGGGGACGGGCGGGGGCACCTGAAGGAGGCCCGGAGCCGCGGGCCGAGTCGCCTTCCCCCCCCCCCCCCGCCACCGCCCCTGCACCCCGAGACCCCCTCGGGCAGCCGCTCCGGAGCTGCGGCTCGTCATCTGGCCGGGTAAGAAGCGGGAAGGGGGGGGGCGGAGGGGGGGGGTCAGCTCGGCCCTGGTATTTCCCCCCCCCCGCGCAACTGCAACCCCCCGCTGGACTCTGCGGAGGGATCCGTCGCCCGGCCGCTGAAGGCGGGAGCTTGACCGAGCGCTGCGGATGCTCCCCGGGGCTGCAGCGACACCCCCCCCCCCGCGCTGGGCTCAGCCTGCGGTGCCCGCGAAGCCCCCTTCGGCCTCCCCCCCCCCGCATCCCGGTCCACTCTGCTCTTTCGGTGCGGCTTGGCGCGGGGGGGGGGCGCCTGAACAGCGCTGCCCCCGGAGGAAGCGACTGCAGGAGGCGGCAAAGTTGCCTGGGGGAGGCCGGGGGGGGGAAAGTGGTTTTTTTAAGCATCCCCCCTTCCTTGCCCCGCCTGACGACCGCGACCACATCGCGCGTCCTGGGAGAAAGCCCCGCAACCCGGCGCTACTTCTGGGAAGGGTCCCCGGTGCCCCCCCCCCCGCGTGCGATTGGCAGCCCAGAAGCCCTTCTTGGGCCAGCGCAGGAGCAAGGCGGGGTAATTCCTTCCTCGGCTCGCCCGGTTGGAGAAATGAGGGAACCCTTTGGGGAAAAAAAATGGGGAAAAGGCTGTTCGGGCCCTGAGTTCAGGTTCTACTGCCCATTTACAGATTCTGGGAATTTTACCGATGAGCCAAGTGGTCTCCTGGAGGAAGACAGTTTTAAATATTGAAATCTTGTTCTGGAGTCCTTTAAAAGAGCGATGGGAGTTTCCCTTTCTTTTCAGCTACTGTACCGCTGACAATCAGGTGCGCATCATTTGCAAGTCGGGGGGGGGGCACGTGCAGCGCTCCCCACCCCCTAAGGTTTCCATTTTGGAAGTAAAAAAAATCCGAAGTCTGATAGTAGCACCTTTTCAGACTTAAAAGTTTTCCGAATTAATTGCATTAAATGCTTCCGATGGTTGGCTACTACCGTGGACTAAAACAATATCTTCTACATTTTGGCGATGTGATTTTTTAAAACATCAGAAGGAGAAAATGCCAAACAGCTGCGATACTATTAATTGTGCTTATTTTAATTGGCACAAAATGTAGATGAAATAAAATAAAAATGAAGTAAAACAAACCAAATCATAATTGCAACCTGCAAACAAGCCCTTTGCTATTATTTTTTTGTCCTGGATCCCACCCCAGACTTTTTTGCATGAGGTTGAACAAAACTTCGGGCTACTTAGAGGTTACACTAAAGTCTTGTACTGGAGAGAGGGGATATTATTTTCTTCTTTTTCGCTTTTTAATGTCTTTAACTGTAAAGGGCATCTCCTGCCCCCCCCCCCCAGGTTCAAGCTGAAAATCCCAGGGGCCCCAGTCAGCCAGCAGGTGAGACGAGGGGGGAGGGGGAGGAAGAGGGCAGCCTGACTGTGGGAAGGCGGGCTCAGAAAAAAAAATGAAAGGGCACAGAAGAGCAGGATAGTGGAAAAGTTGCTTGACAAGGGAACTCTTCCAACTGGAACAGCCCCTAGTTGCTTTCACAGCTTATGACATAACTACTTTCCAGGAAAACCTAAAGATCATTCATATATCCGACCGGATTAGGTAAAATTTGTGGTTCAGTGAGGGTTTTAGCACATGGGGTGAACTGGGCAATCTCTTCCAAGCATTGTAGAGCTTATTGATTGAAGCAAGATCAGCCCCCACCACCCAAAAAAAGGAAAAAAAAGGAAAAAAAAGAATTTCTTTTGCTGTTTCAGGTTTAGTATGTTGTGCAGAGGTGTCATCAGGGCAGAATAAAAAAAACAAACAAACCCAAACAAACCCAATCCAAAACATCAAGAAGGACAGTGATTAATATTTATATGTAAGGATGTAGGTCTATACATATATTGTATGTAGTATGTTTAAATGTGTGTTATGTATGTGTACACTTTGAGAGCAAGCAACTAAATTTCATTTTTAAGGTGTGCCATTGTGCCCACAAGTAAAAAATGGCATAAAGGCTATCTGTCTGTCTGTCTCTATTATCTATCTCTATCCTCAAAATCTATATCTGTCTGTCTGTCTGTCTGTCTGTCTGTCTGTCTGTCTGTCTATCTATCTATCTATCTATCTATCTATCTATCTATCTATCTATCTATCTATCTATCTATCTATCTATCTATCTATCTCAACCTTCACATGATTTCCCATTCGATTCCTAATCAAATCCAGCCAAGGCTGAACATATTTTTCATCTGTCCTATGGCAGTGGGAAATTGGGCTGCTCAGACAAAGTTCATGCATATTTTTAAGCTGTGTGTTATATAATGTTTGTGCTGCAACACATCCACACATTTTAACTTGATAAGTCTCCCCTCCAAAGACACAATACTAGCTCTTCCAGCTTTCGGTTCAAAGTCTTGCAATGTCTCGGCAATTCATTTCCTTTATAAATTCATTTTCATTCAGCAGAGAGACATTAACATATCAGCTTCCAGACATCTTACGAAGCAGATGAAGCTGCACGTTGAAATTGGCAGGGCTCTGCTCTGATGTACAAGAGGCCTGAATCATGCACATTTGAATACATTGAAATGATGTGGCAGCTTTGTGCCCTGCCAGGGCTGACTGTGTGCTGGCTCAGGGAAGCTCGGCTGCTTGCTCTTGATTTCCCAGAGAGCAGCAGGCAAATAATAATAATAATAATAATAATAATAATAATAATAATAATAATAATAATAATAATAATAACAATAACAACAACAACAACAACAACAACAAACAACAACAACGATAACAATAACAATAATAATAATAATATAGTTGGAAGGGACCTTGGAGGTCTTCTAGTCCAACCCCCTGCTCAGGCAGGAAACCCTACCAACTAGGCCAATGCGCCTTCCTCTGGGGGCTCCTGATCTGCCCTCTTAAAAGTAGCCCACCGTGTGACAATCCTGGCCTTGTCTGGGCTTGGAAAACAAGCAGGGTTGGGTCTGCTACAGATGGGATGGGAGACCACCGGGATCACTCAGGGAAGTGCAAAAAGAAATGCTGGAAGAAGACAGGGCAAACCCTTTTGTGTCCCTAAGCAAGAATCTGATCCGGACATGCCTAGAAGCCACAGGGTAGCAAGGGAGTCAGGCCGATGGAAGGAGCGTGAAGCCTTCCCCTTCTTTTTCATGAGCGTGCAATGTCACATGCACGCGCAAAGGGGCAGCGGTGGGTGATGCTGAGATGCCGTTTCCTTCCTTCAGAGGGGAGCTTTGCTCTTGACTGGTGGGCAAAGGCTGGTTCAGACCCCCCCCCCTTCTGTTGGGTGGCTGACTGTGGAAAAGGCCCCGCTCCCAGGCGCCATCTGGGAAGGAGGAAGCCTGCAGGAGGAAGACTCCCTATGTGTCCCGCTTGCCTCCCCTGGCGAGTCGGCCCTTTGAAGGCCACGGAAGAGTGGGGAGCATTGAATTATTGAATTGCTTTTGGCACAGCAGCTCTTCTCCGGAGGCTGGGGGCTTCTGGGAATGACAGGCTCAGGCTGGGTGGCCAAAGACCCTGAGAGTCCATGTGGCAATGAGTGTGAGGATCCATGAGATTAAAGTGAGGCGAAGGACAGGGAGCACCGGACCCCAAGAAGCCTTCTGAAGGCCTTTTGGCTGCCTTGCGAGGGACCCAGGAATAGTTCTCCATCCATTGGAGCCACCACTGTAAAGGCTCTGCCTTCTGATTGGTGGGAGCAGAGGGGTCCCTGGAGCGCCTGGACAGGAGGCACTTCCCAACAAGAAGGCAATTTGAGGAGGGGTCACTGCTAAGAAGAGGAGAGAGGCAGCTATGCAGAGGGAAACATCTGGATGGAGGAGGCCAGAGATGGGCTCTGGCTGGGGAGTTGGTTTTGCTGCAGTTCTGGGGAGGGAATATTCTCAGGGCAACTAAATGATCTCTGGGTTCCCCCTGCCTGAAACCAGCTGAGCAGTCGCTGCCATAGAAGTTTATGAACATCCACAGGGCCACTGACTGCTTGCTGCAGGCACAGGCATTTGCCCTCCCCCTCCCGTTCCCCCGTGGTCACTGGGGATAATGGGATTTTGTACCCAACATTATATCTGGAAGGTAACAGCTGTGGAAAGGATGGTTTACTTTGTATTGATTGTAGTTAGACCCTTTGGTAGAAATCTGAATCTTGGTATATGGAGAGAAAAACATTCTCACCTCCATCTTTGCTTTTTATAAGTCTCCACCATGGTTCCCTCCCTCCCTCCCTCCCTCCCTCCCTTCCTTCCTTCCTTCCTTCCTTCCTTCCTTCCTTCCTTCCTTCCTTCCTTCCTTCCTTCCTTCCTTCCTTCCTTCCTTCCTCCCTCCCTCCCTCCCTCTCTCCCTTCCTTCCTTCCTTCCTCCCTCCCTCCCTTCCTCCCTTCCTCCCTCCCTCCCTCCTTCCCTCTCTCCCTTCCTTCCTCCCTCCCTCCCTCCCTTCCTCCCTTCCTTCCTCCCTCCCTCCCTCCTTCCCTCCTTAGTTCCAGGTTGCTTCTCTCCTTGATGAGTTTCCATCCATTGCCTTCCCTCACCCCACTCTTCAGCTGAGAAATTTTCTCAGCCCTTGAGGAATTAATCAGCAGTTTATGGATGCACCTTTGAAGTCTTCATTGCACCTCTTGCTTAATGATTAAATTGGGACGGCTGTCAGTCTTCCCCTCGGAAAGAGCACATGCAGGAGTTTACCTGCCAGGCTTCCCGTTCAGCAGATCTAATCTGGAGACCAATTTGCTGAAGCAGCAGCAGCAGCAGCAGCGGGAGGCAGGACTGGGCTGGAGGGCAAAGGTTGCTCCGTGCCCCTTCTGGAAGCCGGTCTTGAGTCTGCGGAGGAAGGAGAGCTGAAGTCCGTGGCCCTTCCTTCCCTAGGGCGAAGCTGTCCTCACCTGAAGGAGTAGCTGTGCAGGAGAACCTCCTGGGAGAACTTCTGAGGGGGCTGAGCTTGTCACCTACCCTTCCTTTAGTTCAGTCTCCCCAGCCCCCCCTCCCCAAATGTATCTCCAGCTGATTTGGCTGAACTTTCCCTCACCTGATGGCCAGGACACAACTATCCCGCCTTCATTTGGGTCCTCAGTGTCATGGAGGGCCAATTTCCAAGGGCTTGGATGTAGTTTTCGGGTTCTCAGTGGCCCCCTCCTACTGTTGGCTGGGACTCCCCTGCCGGCCCTCCCCAGCCTGAGAGGAGACTCTTTCTGAGCTGACCACCAGCAGAGACACCAACTTACTTCCAGATAACGCACAGGTTAGCGGCTTGCTGTATTGCAGGATCCTGGCCTATTGAGTTTAGTGGAACAAGTTCTGGGTAAAGAAACAGCGTCTGGCCCGATCGACTAACTGACCTTTGGTCTCTGCCAGCCTGGATTTGGTCTTTACTGGGTTTGGCCGTTTGATTTGGGAGCCTTTGAGGTACCTTGCCCTAGCCCGGAGGCTGCCTTAATCCAGGCAATCCCTCTCAGAAACTGGAAGAGAGGCATAGTGGTTAGATTTGAAGTCCAGCGAGGTTCATGGAACTGAGCCACACTCATTCTCGTGAACCTGGCGCGCAGGTGGCCTTCCAGAATTCGTGCTAAATGTTTGGAGGATGACATTGGATTTTCCTGAGGATCTCCAGGGAAAGGAGCCAGGCGCCAACTGTTCTTCAAGGATAAGCTTTTTCCTGAGAGGAGGATCCCTCTTGGCATCTCCCCTTGGGATTGAGCAAAAGGGTGCAAAGGCTGCCAAGAGAGAGAACTGGGCACCAACACGAAGGATGTTCACTGGGCTATCTTGCTTTATTGCTGTGTTTCTCAAGCCCTGTCAGCTTTTACCGGTCTACTATAGAGAGCGTCCTCTGGTGCTGTATTGTGGTTTGGTATGCTGGTCTGACAGCCACGGATAGGAAGGCATTACAGAGAGTGGTGAGCACAGCACAAGACATTGTGGGCTGTCCCCTGACACCTCTGGATGACCTCACCAGGGCTTACTGCCTTGGAAGAGTGAGGAAAATTCTCAGGGATGACTCACACCCTGGAAGGTATCTCTTTATTCTCCTACCATCGGGTAGGAGATACAGGAGTATAGCCAGCTGCACCAACAGGCTGAAGAACAGCTTTTATCCATGGGCTGTTAGGCTTTTGAACGGGAAATAATTTTATAAACTTTATGCATGATTGACTTGCGAGGCCGGTGCGTTGTGCAATTAGCTCACATGGTCTAATAAGATGGAGGGTTTGTTGTCACTGTGAGTTGGGGGGTGGGGGCACGAAGGGAGGCTCAGCCAATCTCAATGTATACATGGTTGTACTTTGACAATAAAGGTTCATTCATTCATTCATGTGTGGACTTCAGCTCCCAGAATTCTTGGCTGGCTGTGGATTTCTGGCAGTTGAAGTCCACATATCTTCAACTTTTGACAAGGTTGAGAAACATTAGTGGCAAGATGGATGCCTTGGAGAAAAAGCAGAGACGACCAAGCCCAGTTGCTTTAAAAATGTTGCTCAAGGCCCATCTTCTCAAGAAACTTCCAACTTGCTTAGAAATGGGTGAATCTAACCTGACAAGTCTAAACAGTGTTACCTTTTGCCCTTGAAGGCTGGGTCAGTGACATGGGAAACTTCACGCGCCCCCCCCGCCCTTCCTTTCCTGCTGAAGGTTTATTGCCTTTTCCATTTGCTTCTTGTAAAGATAAGGAAGGAAATGAGGTACATCGGAAGATTCCTGAGGGTGGAATGACCCTGCAGCTTAGCCAGGGACACACACTCACCAACTGGCCCAAAAGCTTCTGAAGGGCAATTGGGGGGAAGAGGCAGGCCCAGCGGTGCCCCAGGGCTGCCACTTTGATCTTCAGGCTCTCTAGATACCTAGAACCTATCTCTGCCTCTTCTAGATTCTGGTTGCCACAGCAGCAAGAGACACAAACAGGGACTCAGCCCAGGATCAGCCATCGTGCAGCAAAACATGAGTTGCTTGATGGTGAAATGGGCGGCATATAAATTTAATAAACAAACGAATATGGTTTGTAAACCACTGGATTGTATGAAGGTAGCGGGGAAGATATTTTGCCCTGTTGTTACTCGATCAACCCCTCCACCATGCTGATCCCCCGCTGGGGCTCCATGTCGACTGGAAGGTCTTTGGGTCCTTACAGAAAATAAGGGCCTGAGATGAAGTTGTGACCATTTGTATGTGCATCACAACACCCTTAACATGGGAAAGGCTTTCCTTAGTCCCTGGTGGCCACCATCTTGACTTTATGGACCCCGTGGATACCCTTATAACATTCAACTCTGGAGGGGGAGAGAACGTGGTCAAATGATGCTTATGCTACTAGCAGCCAGATGGCTTTTTTCTTTGATGTGTGACAACCACAAAGGAGGGCAAAGTTTCTCTGTGTGGGAAATGGGAATCAGAGCTTAGCCCTTGCCCTGGCTAGGGTTTCTTTCTGGATCCCATTTCCCCTAGAAGTTTGTCTGTAGGGAGAAAAGCTCTCCCAGAACCAAGCTCTGAATTAATGTGTGTGTGTGTGTGTGTGTGTGTGTGTGTGTGTTACAACCCTAACCCTAACCCTGAGAAGAGATGGGTGTTCAGAATAACAGAAAAGGCCTTGGAGGTCATCTAGTCGAACCCTCTGCTCAAGCAGAAGATTCTGTTCCAGAAAAATGGCTGTCTGGTCTCTTCTTGAAAACTTCCAGTGATGGAACGCCCACAATGTCTGAAGGCAAGCCTTTCCACTGATTAATTGTTCTAATTAACAGGAAATTTCTCCTTATTTCTAAGTTGGATCTCTGCCCATTACTTCTTAGCCTGTCTTCCGGTGCCTTGGAAAATAAGTCAATCCCGTCTTCTCTGTAGCAGCCCCTCAGATATTGGAAGACTGCTATCATGTCGCCCTTAGTCCTTCTCCTTGTTACACTAGACACACCAAGTTCCTACAATTCCTCATCAGACGGTTTCACCTCCAGTCTCCTAATCATCTTTGTGGCTCTTCTCTGCACACTTCCTGGTGTCTCAGCATCTTTTTTGTATCATGGTGGCCAAATTCCAAGCGTGATCTTACCTCACACTTGGTGAGTCTCGCTGTTCCCTTTTGCAAGACAGCTATTTTCACATGAAGTTTTCACAGGAAACTATGAATAAGGCCATCATTTAAAACTAATTGAGAAAGTCATTCATTCCTTTCAGACAGATCTTTGTGAGTTCCCTGCTGTTCTAAGCCAAGGAAACAAAATGGATATTTGGGGTTTAATAAATATCAAGAGGGCATCCAGGACTTCACATGCATTGTGCAAGCTATGGCCATCATTTTACCTTTGGTGTTTCCCCACTACCCCCATCCACTCCTGGAAAGCAATAAGTTTTTAAATAACCTTCTCCGGCCTGGTTTTTTCTAGGTGGGTCTCAAAATCAGAGTCAACCTCTCTTCTCCAGGTGGTGGCATCTTGGTGGGAGTGCCATGTTTAGGGTGCTTGCTTGGCTTCCAAGTCTAGCCTCCAGCCTTGGTGGTCTGCTAAATCCTAAGGAGGAGGGTCCCCATCTTGGGGCCGGTCACAGTTGCCCAGCGGTTGCCCTTGACAGCAGGGCAGAGGCACTGCCATCGCTCTCCACCCCTGGAGCCTGGCCAGTGGCTGAGAAGGCATTTGGCGAGGCTGGCAGGTCAGGGAGACTGGCATTAGGGGACCAATTTTTGTAGAGCTATGGAAGCTGTGCCACTGTGTGACAGTCCTGTGGGCACGAAATCCTGGTTGCCTGAGAAAGAGCCAAGATTTCAAATGACCTTACTTGACGTCTAGAACTCATTGCATTTTTTATCCCACCCAGGTCACCAAAGAAGCCATAGCATGAGCCAAGTACCAATGAGAGGCCTGGTTTTGTGGAAAGCCATTCAGCAGCGGCCACCATGGTGACTTTCCCCGGCTCCCGTCGCTTGTTGGCTGGCTTGGAGGTCCTCACCCCCCAGAGGCTGGGCTGAAGGTGCCGTTTCTTCCCTCAGTCCGTCCATTGCCGGACGGCTTCTGCTGCTTGATTCACCATGGGAGGATGTTTCTCCAAACCCAAACCAGGTGAGCTGTTTCTGCAAAGCTTTCTGGCTCCACGGCCCAAACGTGGCCTCTTTTGTGCAGAATTGTGATTAAACTAGACCAGGCATGCCAGCGGCCTTTCTGCCAACAGAGTCCGTGGAGAATTTCAACGTGGCGGGATTGCTAAAGCAATTGGCTAATCCCCTGGAAACTTCATTTCATGCAAGCATAATTCTTTAATAGAAGATTAAGAACCTTTCCTGGAAAACGGTGGGGATCAAAGGCCTGTGTGTCTCTCTGTGTGTGTGTGTCTTCCTGGAGGAGCAGTCGGAGATCGAGTCTCATGGGAAAGAGAGGCCAAAGCTGGCGGAGAATAAAGCCCTTTTAAAGTTGGCACCGGGCATCAGTTAGGGCTGAGTGTCAGTGCAGGAAAACCTTTGCCCGAAGCAGGTGGCCAATTTCTCTGCAAATCCCTTGCACGTCGACTGAATCATAAGATGTGAGTCCACTCAGCTATTAAAGCCACGCCTGAGAGATAGCGCTCCAACCCTCCACTTGTCTATGGAGATTCTCTGTCCTCCAGGTCATGGAGGTGTCTTTTCGAAAGGCAACTGGACTTTCTTGTTTTTCCTTGAAGAGGGTTCACTTCTCATCCAAGAAGCTTTTTCAGCTCCACCTGAAGTCCTCGCTCTTTCCAATGTGGGTCCTGCTGACCAATTAATCTAGATTTCCAAAATAAGATGTTTTTCTAGCATTCAGCTGAAAACTCTCTTCCTGTAGCTTACATCCGTTCCATGATGCCTCTTCCTACTGTCTAGAGCAGCGTTTCCCAACCTTAGGAACTTGAAGATGCGTGGACTTCAACTCCCAGAATTCCCCAGCCAGCTATGCTGGCTGGGGAATTCTGGGAGTTGAAGTCCACGCATCTTCAAGTTCCTAAGGTTGGGAAACGCTGGTCTAGAGGGCGAGGGGAGACATTGGGTGACCCCTGTTAGGTATTCGGAGAGGACCATCCAGTCCTTCTTCACTTTTCTCTTTTAGTTTTTCAGTTTTCTCTTTTCTCTTTCTCAGTTTGCCCTTCACTGAACTATTCTGGATTCTTTTTTTTTTAATCCCATTTATATCCCGCCCTTCTCCGAAGACTCAGGGTGGCTTACAATCTAAGAAGCACAAATCAATGTGCTTAGCAATAGCCTTCATTCTATGTATATGCCTGCTTATGAGGGCTTTCGCCCCCCCAAGCAACATTATTACAAAGTCAGCTTATTGCCCCCAACAATCTGGGTCCTCATTTTACCTACCTCGGAAGGATGGAAGGCTGAGTCAACCTTAATTCTGTTAAGCTTATTTAGTTTTAACATGTGTTAGAGGTTTCTATATGTCTTGGATTGTTCTGTAAATTCAGTTTATTTACTTAATTATTTTTTTTTATCAATCTATTTATTTGCTAACACTTGCATTTACCCACTTACAAATGTTCTTGATGGCTAACATCAGTTTTAACATATTAAGTGGAAATAATCATCATAATATAAAAATGCCTGTAAATAACAGAATCACATAAGAAACAGTAGAGTATAAACATTTTACTTATTTTAAGTTTACTTTAAGTATTTTAAATAATTGGAGAGCCAGAGCACATGAATTTCAAAGGGAAAAAGAATCCATCTTGCTTGGCAGGGGGAGCTGAGAGCATCTCTTCGTGAACAGGAACGGTAGATCACCTAGGGAGGAGATCTTGTCAGCTGCCACATAGAGATTTACAAGTAACAACCAGCACCTTAAACTCCACCTAGAAACAAACCGTAACAAAAAAAAGCTGTGCTTTGCATCTTCTTAAGTTTCCAAATAGTCTTAAAGAGCCCCAGAGAATAGAAAAGAATAGAATAGAATAGAATAGAATAGAATAGAATAGAATAGAATAGAATAGAAAAGAAAAGAAAATATAGAATAGAATAGAATAGAATAGAATAGAATAGAAAATATGGAATAGAATAGAATAGAATAGAATAGAATAGAATAGAATAGAATAGAATAGAATAGAATAGAATAGAATAGAATAGAAAAATAGAATAGAATAGAATGGAATGGAATGGAATGGAATGGAATGGAATGGAATAGAATAGAATAGAATAGAATAGAATAGAATAGAATAGAATATATGGAATAGAATAGAATAGAAAAATAGAATAGAATGGAATGGAATGGAATGGAATGGAATGGAATAGAATAGAATAGAATAGAATAGAATAGAATATATGGAATAGAATAGAATAGACTGGAAGGGACCTTGGAGGTCTTCTAGTCCAACCCCCTGCTAAAGCAGGAGACCCTATATCATTTCAGAAAGTTGCTGTCCAGTCTCTTCTTAAAAATCTCAGTAATGTAGGACCCACAACGTTTGAAGGCAAGCTGTTCCACTGGTGTTGCAGTAGTCCAGCTGTGAGGTAATAAAAGGATGAGTGGCTATTGCTAAGTCTTCTTCTTCTAAAACAACTGCGGCTTGGGAATATACCATTCTGGAGTGGCCAAGGGCTTAAATCAGCTGGATCCATGCACTTAGGAAGGAGACCATTGGAAACCAGGCAGAAGTTGCTTAGCTTGGTTGCATTGAGAGCATTCTCACCCCCATTCCCACTCTCCTAAATTCTTCACTGCTATTCTGGTTCCCAGAAGGAGCCGGGTGGAGGCAAGCATCCACCTCACACATGCCTTCACACCCTGTGAAGAAGCTGTCCTCTTCACCAGCTTCCAAGAATCTCAGGTCCTTTCTCAAGACACTCAACAAATGGTTTCCACGTTTTGACACTGTCATGGAACAGTATAAACCAGGGGCAGGCAACCTTGGCTCTTTTATGACTCATGGACTTCAACTCCCAGAATTCCTGAGCCAGCATAGCTGACTCAGGAATTCTGGGAGTTGAAGTCCACGAGTCATAAAAGAGCCAAGGTTACCTACCCCAGGTATAAACTGTGTGCATTTTAGGCTCTATGTCAGGGATTTTCAACCAGTGGTATGGGTACCACCTGTGGTACATTGGCACCTGGCAGGTGGTACGCAACCATCCTAGAAAAGTAGCAGGAGAGGGGAATGAGCTGAACCGATGGCAGCACCGCATAAGCCTGAGTGAAAGATGGCTGGAGCTGCAGGGCTGTCAGGAGCCCGGCGCTGATCTTGGCGCTTCTGCTGAGCCCAGAAGAAGCACCGATTAGCTGGAATGTTGCAGCATCTCCAGGGTCTTGTGATTTACCTTCAGATGCTTGGCAACTGATTCATATTTATGACGGTCACAGTGTCCCAGGATCATGTGAAGTGACCAAAACCTACTGCAACCACACAGCAGACGGGGGGAATAAAAACCAAACACCCTCCCGCCCCACCCCCACTGCTAATCCTCAACAGAAATGCTTACAACAATGAAAACCTCGGACTGGAGGAAGAGCGCCACCGAGCAGGTGCCATTGTAACTTTGAACAGTCACTAAGTGAACTGTTGTAATTTGAGGACTATCTGTACTTCATCACTTTCTTCCTTTTTTTTGGGTCATCAAGTTTTTGACACCTTGCTAGGTGACTGGTGGTACTTGGATGTTGCCATATCCTAAAAGTGGTACAATGAGTGAAAAGGTTGAAAAGCCCTGCTCTATGTATCATGCCAACCCTGAAAATGGATTTCTTCAGTGACTAGGTTAAGAGAGTTGAGCAAAGGTATGTCCTGGGAAATCTGGTTGACTCTCGTTTATGGCTGAGCTATTAAGGCTGCAAGGGACGCGGTGGCTCAGTGGGTTAGGACGCTGAGCTTGTCGATCAGAAGGTCAGCAGTTTGGCGGGTCGAATCCCGAGTGCCGCATAACAGAGTGAGCGCCTGTTACTTGTCCCAGCTTCTGCCAACCTAGCAGTTCGAAAGCACGTAAAAATGCAAGTAGAAAAATAGGGACCACTCCGGTGGGAAGGTAACAGTGTTCTGTGCGCCTTTGGCGTCTAGTCATGCCGGCCACAGGACCACGGAGACGTCCTCGGACAAGCGCTGGCTCTTCGGCTTTGAAATGGAGATGAGCACCGGTCCCTAGAGTTGGAAACGACTAGCACGCATGTGCGGGGGAACCTTTACATTTACCTTTATTAAGGCTGCAGGGAGGGGGGGGAAGGGAGGACTTAAGAGGAGAGATGAGTTAGAACATGGATCTCCAAATTTGGCAACTTTAAGACTTGTGTAATTCAAGTCCCAGAATTCCTCAGCCATCCATCTCATTCCAAAGTCAAACACCTCATCTCCAGAGGAGAAGACGTGGCAGATCAGGCACTTCAAAGATAATTGTAAGCATCATCAGTGATTTTTTTTTGTCTTTACATTATCAAAAAGAACCAAGATCAGGCATGTTCTATATTTCTAGTTGCTTCTGGAGCTAGGACAAAATACCTGAAATTCTTCAGTCCGCAAAGGACGAGTCAGAATCATTCACACAGTTTGCTGGGAACCCCTCTCCACCTTTCACAGCGAAAGGATTTAGCTCTGCACTGCACAGAGGCTGCCCCCCTATATTCTGCTGGGTCAGCCTATCTGTGTTCCTTGGGGGACCTGGAGTTGAGTAGGCCTACTTACAACAGGGGTCAGCATCTGGCTCTGGGGGGTGGGGTCTTAATCTAGGCTCCATGGGCCGCCTTGGGGGCCCGGATGGGGAAAAAAGTGAGGAAGTTCTTTCCTGAGCTGGCTCAAGAATTCTAGGACAGGGGTCAGCAACCTGAAAGAGCAAAAGAGCCACTCGGAACCAGTTCCATCACACACACAAAAAAGTGGAAGCCGCAAATTGTGCGCATGCGCACGCACATGGGCAGAACAAGGCAAAACGTGCACGGACGAAGGCAGCAGCTCTCCAAACGGGGCGGCGGAGGTTTGGAGAGCTGCCTCCGCCGCCCCGTTTGGAGAGCTGCTGCCTTTGTCAAACACGGACGAAGGCAGCAGCTCTCCAAACTTCCGCCTCCCTGTTTGGAGAGCTGCTGCGTTCGTCCACGTTTGAAAGAAACACGGATGAACACAGCAGCTCTCCAAACGTGGAGGCGGAGGTTTGGAGAGCTGCGCAGCTCTCCAAACCTCCACCTCCCCGTTTGGAGAGCTGCTGTGTTAGTCCGTGTTTGAAAGAAACAGGAACGCAGCAGCTCTCCAAACGGGGAGGCGCTGCATTCGTCCGTGTTTGAAAGAAACACGGACGAACGCGTCCGTGTTTCTTTCAAACGCGGACGAACGCAGCGCCTCCCCGTTTGGAGAGCTGCTGTGTTCGTCAAACATGGACGAAGGCAGCAGCTCTGCAAACGGGGTGGTGTAGGTTTGGAGAGCTGCGCGCGCAGCTCTCCAAACCGCCGCCGCCCGTTTGGAGAGCTGCTGCGTTCGTCCCACTTTTTTCCCAGAACGGCGGAGGAGGACTGGGAGCCGCAGGAGACGGCTTAAAGAGCCGCATGCAGCTCCGGAGCTGCGGGTTGCCGACCCGTGTTCTAGGAGATGAAGTCCATAGGTTGCAACGGGCCATTTTTTCCCACCTTTGCTCCATTGCCTACTAATTCTTTTTAATATATTTAATAACTGTATTTGACCGTACTACCTGTAGCCCTCGACTTACAACAGTTCGTTTAGTGACTGTTCAAAGTTACAACGGCCCTGAAAAAAGTGACTTTTTCACGCTTAACGACCGTTGTAGCATCCCCAGGGTCACAAGATCAAAATTCAGACACTAGGCAACTGACTCATAGTTATGATGGTTGCGGCATCCCAGGGGTGTGTGTGTGTGTGTGTGTGTGTGTGTGTGTCACTTGATCCCCTTTTGCGACCTTCTGACAAGGAAAGTCAATTGGGGGAAGCCGGATTCACTTAACAATTGTGCTGCTAGCTTAAAACAGCAGTGATTCACTTAACCAGTGTGGCAAGAGCGGTTGTAAAATGGGGCAAAAACCCCACTTAACAAATGTTTCACTTAGCAACAGGAATTTTGGGCTGAGTGGTGGCCATCAATTGGGGACTAGCTGTAGTTTGACTCAGTATTAGAAAGAAGGAATGGAGTCTGAGAGCCAGAATGGGAAGCTGCAAAAAACATCTTGAAAAAAAGCAACCTCCAACCTGCTTTGATGTTGTCAGGAAGACAACCTGAGTTTGGTTTGCAGACTTTCTGTTGATGGTTCCCGGTGCATCAGGCCGAGGTTTGCACCGGGCGGCCTTTTTAGAGGAAAACTGCCTGTCCGTTTTCGCCTCTGTCAGGTCCTCCTTGCATCCAGGCTGAATCTGCTATTTTGAGCAATCTGGCTCCGTTTATCTTAGGAGCCGGTTGCTTTGCTGGATTGCAGCCTGGAAAGATGACAATAAAAAGAGGATTAAGACTAGAGATTGTAAAGTTGCTTACTTCACTGGACGAATGGAAAAGTTCCCAAGATAATTCATGAGAATTGCTTTCACTAGTCCAAAGTGTCATCAGTGCAGTAATCCATTCCTTGCAAGGGCCAGGCAATTTTGTTTAGAAACAATTAGGAAGCCCTCATGTTTATTAAATGCCTTGCGGGGGAAAATCTGCTAAGTCTTCAGGATCTCTCCCCGTTCCCAGCTTTTCATTCTGCCAACGCGGCTCTTTTGGTCTTCAGGTTTTGACTGGCCTGGGGAGGGCAGGGCTGTATGAGGAGGAGGGACTGGAGGAAAACCTGCCAAGAAGGTATCCAAGTCTGATCAAAGGGTGAGGAAATTCGCTCATTGGTCCTGCTAAGTAACCTTTCTGAGCGAACTCAGCAGCTCCACCAGCCGAGCAGTTTCCATTCTTGTCAAACTGAAGGTGCAAAAGCCAATGCACAACTTGTTCTGCCTTCTCATCTGCGTCAACAGATCATCATCTAGAAACAAATAAAGTTATAAGTAAAACCCAGCCCTGGTTTGTTAAAAACAGATCGTGCCAAAGCAATCTTATTTCATTCTTTGACAAAGTGGCTAAATTAGCAGACCAGCAAAATGCTGTGGACGTAGTATACTTAGATTTCAGTAAGGCATTCGACAAAGTAGACCACAATCTACTGCTTGGTAAGCTAGAAAAAGGTGGAATAGACAGCATCACCACCAGATGGATTTTTAACTGGCTGACAAACCACACTCAAGGAGTTGTCCTTAATGGCGCTACGTCTACATAGAGGGAAGTAAGGAGTGGAGTGCCACAAGGCTCCATCTTAGGCTCAGCACTCTTCAATATCTTCATAAATGACTTGGATGAGGGAATAGAAGGGGAACTCATCAAATTTGCAGATGACACCAAGCTGGCAGGAATAGCCAACCCCTAGAAGACAAGTTCAGGATCCAAAAAGACCTTGGCAGACTTAAACAATGGGCCCTATCCAACAACATGAAAATTAATGTGGAGAAAAGCAAGGTTTTACATTTAGGCAGGAAAAACCAAAGGTACAAGATTAGGTGACCTGGCTCAAAAATGGTAACTGCGAGAGGGACCTTGGGGTCCTAGTGGACGATCACTTAAATATGAGCCCGCAGTGTGCAGCAGCAGCAAAAAACCAATGCAACCCTTGGTTGTATAAACAGAGACATAGAATCAAAATCATGTAAAGTATTAATACTACTTTATAAAGCCTTAGTAAGGCTACACCTGGAATACTGCGTTCAGTTTTGGTCACCACATTACAAAAATGATGCTGAGAGTTTGGAAAAACTTCAGAGAAGAGCAACTAAGAGGATCAGAGACTTAAACATACAAATAACAGCTGCAGGACTTGGGTTTGGCTGTGCTGTGATTCAGGGTCAGCCTGTGGGTTCGGCAGTTGGGTCGGACGACTCAGAGGAGGAGGAGGGGGGTGTTGAAGAGCTTGCTGATGATGGCTTTGAGGCTCCGCAGAGCCCTCAGCCAGGCCCCTCCCACCTGGTGGAGACCCAGCTGTGTGAGCCTGACAGCGTGGATGAAGATGACCCACAGCTGGCCCTGTTCAAGGACGCCTGACGCAGGAGGCAGTCAATCAGGAGTAAACAGAGGAAGGCAATGGGGCACCTCGGAAGGAGGCAGAGAGAAGCCACGCCCTGAACTGTATTTAAGGGGAATGTGTGGGAGGGCTGGTTTGCTGAAGGCAACCGCTCGGATAGTTCCTATTTCATGGTTGGTGTCTGTTTTATGTTAATAAATTTGGCAGGCTTTATTCCAGCCTCTTGCCGTTTGTAAAGGGGTTGTCCCTGCCTTTTCTGCAGGGCCGGTAGCAGGCTGGTACAGAACAGGCTAGTTAAAGAAAAGAAGAAACAGGGGAGACATGACAGCAGCGTTCCAGTATCTGAGGGGCTGCCACAAGGAAGAGGGGGTCACGTTATTCTCCAAAGCACCAGAGGGAAGGACGAGAAACAATGGATGGAAACTAATCAAGGAGAGAAGCAACCTGGAATTAAGGAGAAAGTTCCTGACAGTGAGGACAATCAACCAGTGGAACAGCTTTGCCTTCATACGTTGTGGGTGCTCCATCACTGGAGACTGGACAGTCACTTGTCTGAAATGGTATATATATAGTCTCCTGCTTGAGCAGGGGGTTGAACTAGAAGACCTCAAAGGTTCCTTCCAGCTCTATTCTGATTGATTGATTGATTGATTGATTGATTGATTGATTGATTGATAGTTGTTGGTCAAGTGAACTATGATCAGCAGAGTTCCTCAGTTGCTCTAGCGGCCTCTCCAATTCTCACCATCTTCCTCTAGGCCTGGGCCAGCCTTTCCTTTTTGCTGAGGTATTCAAAAGTCCTTTTTTTGTGCTTTAGCCTTTCTGTCTTGCTGCAGATACCAGCGTTACATTCATTGAACCATTTTTTATTTCCTTTTGATCCTTAAGATAGGATGAAAGCTCTCAGGGCCTCTATTTGTAATGGAAACTCAATTCCCTCCACTCCACAAGACTGGACCACCTTTATTTTTATAGTAATTTTATTAAGAGATAGAAACCATGCAAAACTAAGAAGAATAAAACAATAAAAAGAAAAGTGGAAAGTGCAGAAAAAAATTAAAGAACAGATAGTAATAAATTTATTTAAATAGTGAAGAAAAGGAAAGTGAGTATAGAAAGAAATTTTTTTTTAAATTCCATTTATATCCCGCCCTTCTCCGAAGACTCAGGGCGGGTTACAAGCTTAGCAGTAGCCTTCATTCTATGTATATGCCTGCTTATTAGGGCTTTCACACACACCCAAGCGGCATTTTAAGAAGAGACTGGCCAGCCATCTGAAATGGTATAGGGCAGGGGTCTTCAAACTTGGCCCTTTTATGACTTGTGGACTTCAACTCCCAGAATTCCCAGAATTTTATTATTTTAATCCCATTTATATCCCGCCCTGCTCTGAAGACTCAGGGCGGCTTACAATCTAAGCACAAATCAAATGTGCTTAGCAATAGCCTTCATTCTATGTATATGCCTGCTTATTAGGGCTTTCACACACCCCCAAGCGGCATTATTACAAAGTCAGCTTATTGCCCCCAACAATCTGGGTCCTCATTTTACCTACCTCGGAAGGATGGAAGGCTGAGTCAACCTTGAGCCTGGTGGGACTCGAACCTGCAATAATGGCAGGCAGCTGGTGTTACATTTGATGGAAACATCTGTCCATCAGGCAATGTGTATTGTGCATTACAATGCATGAAAATCTTCCTTCCCAACTTCAAAGCATTATCAGTCAGATGGATTTATAGATGCCTAAAATATAATTTGTCAGTTATGGCAGGCTGGCTGAGGAATTCTGGGAGTTGAAGTCCACAAGTCATAAAAGAGTCAAGGTTTTTTTTTTTTAATCCCATTTATATCCCGCCCTTCTCCGAAGACTCAGGGCGGCTTACAATCTAAGCACAAATCAATGTGCTTAGCAATAGCCTTCGTTCTATGTATATGCCTGCTTATTAGGGCTTTCGCCCCCCCCCCCAAGCGGCATTATTACAAAGTCATCTTATTACCCCCATTTTACCTACCTCGGAAGGATGGAAGATTCCCCTTCTTCACAAAAAGGTGTGAACAATTTCAGTAACTTATCACCTTCTTTTATAATACAACGAATTATCTCTTCTTCCAATATTCTGACTCTTATCCATTAACAAATCCTTAAAAATTCATTGTTCCTTCCTAGTCAGCTAAAGTTAATTAAGGGTTACCAAGGATAACAACATTATCGGACAACATGTTAAAATAGAAACCATCAACTTGAGATGCCTTTTACTTTGAACAGTAAATTTAATCAAATAATGTCCCAGAACTGGATTTCTTTTCATTTTTTCTTTCTTTCTTCTCACAAAATTATTTAAACATTTAACAAATCTCTTTTCTAAATAAATAAAAAATAGGAAATGTGTGAGTCTCCTTCAATCCTTTGTGAAGTAAATTTTAATTACAGGTTTAAGGGATTTTTAAATTTTTTTAAAAAAAAATAAGCAGCAATTGGGTGATTGGTTTTAGAAAGTTACAAATTTGTGGATCCAGATGGATTTAAAATAAGATTTTGAAATTAATTATAAGAATATTTTGAAGGGGAAAACATTGTTATTTTGAATTGTTAAAAATAAGAACATGATAGGAACTTTGAAGGTTGGACTCTAGAGGAAATGAATGAATGAACCTTTATTGTCAAAGTACAACCATGTATACATTGAGATTGGCTGAGCCTTCCTTGAAAAATGCTTAAATTTGACTTACTAATACAGAATGGAGCAAAATACTTTAATGTTGGATATAAACAATGGACCCAGAAGATAATTTTAAGATAATTTTGTCTGGTATTAAACACAGGCTATATTTAAAAGATATAACAACAACAACAACAACAGCAACAGCAACAGCAACAGCAACAGCAACAACAACAACAACAACAACAACAACAACAACAATAATAATAATAATAATAATAATAATAATAAAAAAAATAAAGTTGGAAGGGACCTTGGAGGTCATCTAGTCCAACTCCCTGCTCAGGTAGGAAACCACCATTTCAGACAAATGGTTGTCCAGTCTCTTCTTAAAAATTTCCAGTGTTGGAGCATTCACCACTTCTGGAGGCAGGTTGTTTCACTGGTTAATTGTTCTAACTGTCAGGAAGTTTCTCCTTAGTTCTAGGTTGCTTCTCTCCTTGATTAGTTTCCATCCATTGCTTCTTTGTCCTGCCTTTGGGCGCTTTGGAGAATAGCTTGACTCCCTCTTCTTTGTGGCAACCCCTGAGATATTGGAAGACTGCTATCATGTCCCCCCTTGTCCTTCTCTTCATTAAACTAGACATACCCAATTCCAGCAGCCATTCCTTATATGTTTTAGCCTCCAGTCCCCTGATAATCTTTGTTCCTCTTCTCTTCACTCTTTCTAGAGTCTCAACCTCTTTTTTACATCGTGGTGACCAAAACCGGATGCAGCATTCCAGATGTGGCCTTACCAAGGCATTGTAAAGTGGTATTAACACTTCACGTGATCTTGATTCTGTCCCTCTGTTAATGCAGCTGTTGTGTTGTAGTGGATTCTTGGGAAGCAGGAGGCAAGAGGTCCACACAGGAACATTGCTTTATTGAAGGAACAGGAACAGAACTGAATCAGAGGCTTCTACACAGCTATTTATACAGTTGGCCACTAGGCGGCAGCCAATAGGTTTAAAGGAACCTATTCCTGCCCCAGAGCCATCCAATGATCGTCCAGGAGACTGCATGTCTGGGCAGCCAGCGACCATTACACAGACACTTTAATTAAGCAATCTCAAGCAGCATTCAAAGACAGGTGAAAACAGTTCAAGTAAAAGACCCAATGCATTACAATACAATACATTACAATACATTACTGTGTTGGCTCTTTTGGCAGTTGCAGCACACTGCTGGCTCATATTTAAGTGATTGTCCACTAGGACTCCAAGATCCCTGTCACAGTTGCTACTATTGAGCAAGGTACCACCTATACTATACCTGTGCATTGGGTTTTTCTTGCCTAAATGTAGAACCTTACTTTTTTCACCACTGAATTTCATATTGTTAGATAGTGCCCAATGTTCAAGTTTGTCCAGATCCTTCTGTATCTTAAGCCTGTCTTCTGGAGTTTTGGCTATTCCTGCCAAGTTGGTGTCATCTGCAAATTTGATGAGTTCCCCATCTATCCCCTCATCCAAATCATTAATGAAGATATTGAAGAGCACTGGGCCCAGAACAGAGCCCTGGGGCACCCCACTACACACTTCCTTCCATGTAGATGCGGTTCCATTGAGGACCACACACTGAGTACGGCCTGTCAGCCAGCTACGAATCCATCTGGTGGTAATGCTATCTAACCCACATTTTTCTATCTTATCAAGTAGTAGGTTGTGATCTACTTTATCAAATGCCTTACTGAAGTCCAAGTAAACTATATCTACAGCATTCCTCTGGTCCACTAGTTTTGTCACTTGGTCAAAGAATGTAATAAGATTTGTCTGGCATGATCTGTTTTTGACAAACCCATGTTGGCTTTTAGTGATAACTTTGTTCGCATCAAGGTGTTCACTGGTTTGTTGTTTGATTATCTTTTCCAGAATCTTCCCAGGTATTGAAGTCAGGCTGATAGGTCTGTAGTTTCCTGGATCTATTTTTTCCCTTTTTTGAAGATGGGAACTACATCAGCTCTCTTCCAGTCCTCTGGTAGTTCCCCAGTGCTCCAGGATCTTTGAAATATATAGTTCAGTGGTTCTGAGATCACGTCTGCCAGCTTCCTTTATTATATCGGGAGCAGCCATCATTTCCAGACTGGACACCTCTTAAAATATTTTATCTTTACATTCCAGATAAAGTAGGATATGGGACTACTAGAATAGGGGTTGTAGGTAAATCTGGCTGTAGTTTCCTGGATCTATTTTTTTCCCCTTTTTTGAAAATGGGAACTACATCAGCTCTTTTTCAGTCCTCTGGTAGTTCCCCAATGCTCCAGGATCTTTGAAATATATAGTTCAGTGGTTCTGAGATCACATCTGCCAGTTCCTTGAGAACCTTGGGGTGTAATCCATCTGGTCCTGGTGATTTGAACTCATCTAGGCTGGACAGGTGCTCACTTATCTACCTTAAAAGATGTTTTAAATTTAAACCTTTAAAGATGTTTAAAGAGGTGGATAAGGGAAACACTGTGGACATAGATTACGTAAACTTCAGTAACAAAGAAGACCACAGCCCACTTCTTGATATGATAGAAAAATGCAGGATAGACAGCATCAGATGGATTCCTAATTGGCTGACTAACCACACTCAACAGGTAGTCCTCAACTACATTGACATGGAGAAAAGTATGCAGTGGGGTACCCTATGCTTCTGTCTTCACTCCAGTACTTTTCAACATCTTCATAAATGATCTAGATGAGGGGATAGAAGAGGTACTCATCAAATTTGCAGACAACACCAAGCTGGGTGGAATAGCCAACACTGTTTTTTTTTAATTTATTTAATTCCATTTATATCCCGCCCTTCTCTGAAGACTCAGGGCGGCTTACAAGCTTAGCAGTAGCCTTCATTCTATGTATATGCCTGCTTATTAGGGCTTTCACCCCCCCAAGCGGCATTATTACAAAGTCAGCTTATTGCCCCCAACAATCTGGGTCCTCATTTTACCTACCTCGGAAGGATGGAAGGCTGAGTCAACCTGTTGAAGTTGTGGGTGCTTCATCACTGGAGGTTTTCAGTATACTGGACAGCCATTTGTCTGGGATGGCACAGGTTGTCCTAATCAAGCTGGGGGCTGGACTAGAAGACCTCTGAAGTACCTTCCAATCCTACAATTCTAAATTCCTTAAGCCAAAGACACTTTGCATGATTGGAAATGTTTCTCTCCATCTGGGCTCAGCTGGCATTGAGGGGTAAATTGCCAACTGACTCTCCTTCTGTCTTATTTGTTGAGATCTGCTCTCCCTTCCATTTCTTTCCTGGCCTCCCACCCCATCTCTCTCCACTCCTGTTGGGAAGTCACATGTGGAACTACTGGTACATAAATCAGTGGGCCTCAGCTGTGGATGTGACTAAAAGAAAAGTGCTTTGGTGGTGATACACTACAGGTATGGTTAGCGAAACTGCTTCAGGAGAAAATTGGGGGGAACCGGTGGAAGTGCCCTAAATTCTCAGAATAGGGTTAGATCATTTGCAGCTCACCTAGTATTGCAGGAACCAGACATTGCCTAGGTAGGTTTGTGGGCCACAATATGGTTTGTTTGGATACAGGAGGAGTTGTAGTTGTTAGCCTTGGCTTGAAGTCTCCAGCCAAAGTCTAGTGTTGGAAGTTGTACCAATATTTTCCTGTTAACTGATTGCACTTTCCCTCGCCCTCCTCCCCTCCCCTCCCCCCCCCCGCCTCCTCCTCTTAATTTTAATCTTTTGGTTCATCACACAGTCAGTCAGATGTTCAGACTGGATTTGACATTTTTTTCTACTTATCAAGTCCTTTCCAAGGATGTGGGATAAATAGATCTGGTGTTTCAGATATCGTCGCAGGATGGAAGCTGTGCTGAGTAAAGCCGCCTTTTGCAATTGACTGAGGGTGAATTTGTCAATGCCGATGGTGCTCCAACTGTTTTGGAATTGCACCCAAGGCACCTATTATGATTGGTACTACCTTTGATTCTTTATCCTTATCCTTTTCCTTGTCCTTGTCCTTGTCCTGTCCCTGTCCCTGTCCCTGTCCCTGTCCCTGTCCTGTCCTTGTCCTTGTCCTTGTCCCTGTCCCTGTCCCTGTCACTGTCCCTGTCCTGTCCTTGTCCCTGTCCTTGTCCTTTTCCCTGTCCTTGTCCTTTTTTTTGTCCTTTTGTCCTTTTTTTATTAAAAAGTTTTGAAGTACATTTTTGAACATAAACCCCATCCCCCCCTACCCCTAACCCATACCCTAACCCACCCAATACCCCTACCTCCCCCAGCCCCCCCCCCGACTTCCCAAAGCAGAATGCAGGGTATTATTTTCACAATCTTAATCTAAAATATACTAACTAACTATAATTACACTTTAAATCCAGTTGCGCTTTAACTCTCCTTAAACATCATAATATATCTCCATTACAAATATTCTTCACATATTCAATAAATAAAATAAATACAAATGTTCTGAGTTGGAGGTAACCTTTGGGCATTCCGCCTTGAAGTGCGCGACATTCCCAGCACAGAGACGTTAAACAGCATCTACTAAAGTTGATCATTTTTAAATCTGCAGGACCGAAAAACTTGCCCGTAGGCGTTTTAAAAGACTTGACTGAGGAGCTGTCTGCACCCCTGAGACTGATTTTTAATAAATCTTGGAGTACTGAGGATGGTCCTGAGGAGTGGATAACAGCTGAACCCACTATAGCAGTGTTTAAAAAAAGTAGACGGAATGAGCGCGGTAAATATTAAGTCGATCCTGGTTGGAAACAATGAATGGAGGGAATGAAGCGTCAATCACCAGAGAATGATAAGATCTGAGATGGATAATTAGGGCTGCCTGTTGATTTTTAAAAAAATTCATATTAATTAAAACTTTAATTGATAATCAATTGCGTGATTAAAGCCTAATTTTGTGTATTGCTATAATCCATCAATGCTTCCAACAGTGGGGCTTTGTCGAAACTCTGCAAATGTATAAAATAAGTCATTGTTTGAAGGAAACGTCATGGGTCCATTTTTCTCAATCCAACAGCATTCCCTTATTCATTAAATCTGGCCTCATTCCTTAATCCAGGGGTGGGCAACCGGTGCCCCCTTATGACCTGTGGACTTCAACTCCCAGAATGGCTGTCTCAGAAAGTTCACAGGTTGCAAAGGGGCCATAGGATGCTAATATATGAATTAACACTGATAACACAAATCAAGACACTTGAATGGGGAAAGTCTCTCTATGAGTAGTCCTCAACTTACAACAGTTCATTTAAGGACTATTCAAAGCTACAACGGCACTGAAAAAAGTGACTTATGACCATTTTTCAAACTTACGACCGTTGCAGCATCTCCATGGTCACGTGATCAAAATTCAGACACTTGTCAACTGACTCATATTTATGACGGTCGCAGTGTCCCGGGGTCACGTGGTCCCCTTTTGTGGCCTTCTGACAAGCAACGCCAATGGGGGAAGCCGGATTCACTTAACAACAGTGTCACTAAATAACAACGATTCACTTAACAACTTTGGCAGCGAGGGTTGTAAAATGGGGCAAAACTCACTTAACAACCGTCTTGCTTAGCGACAGAATTTTTGGGCTCAGTTGTGGCCCTAAGAGGCAAGCCCTCTTAATGTGCCAACACATTTCTCAGAGAAAACTCTGGAGTGTTTGCAGGGTCTGTATGTTAAAAAAAATCAAGATGGTCTCCCAAGCCTTTTGGGCACATCGTCTAAAGTGTCCATCACCAACACTTTGACCATCTTGCTTGTTTAGAAACGGCCCTCCCTCCCCCCCTCCAACTTCTCCCATGACTTCTGGGCTGGTTCCCTGCTTGTGGCTTTTTCAGGCAAGGGGAATCTAATCTAATAGAGCCTTGGTGGAGCAGTGGGCTAATGCCTCCTGAAGTAACACCAGCTGCCTGCAATTAGTGCAGGTTCGAGTCCCACCAGGCTCAAGGTTGACTCAGCCTTCCATCCTTCTGAGGTAGGTAAAATGAGGACCCAGATTGTTGGAGGCAATTAAGCTGACTTTGTAATAATGCCGCTTGAGTGTGTGTGAAAGCCCTAATAAGCAGGCATATACATAGAATGAAGGCTATTGCTACGCACATTGATTTGTGCTTCTTAGATTGTAAGCCGCCCTGAGTCTTCGGAGAAGGGCGGGATAGAATAATAATAATAATTATTTTATTTATATACCGCCCTTCTCCTGGGATTAAAAAAAAATTCTTTCCTTGCATTTGACCTCCACTGAGCGTTTGACAGGTGTGATCTGGGCTCCTGGCTGTTTGGGAGCATCTCCTTGGCTGCTTCTGAAGCTTTCCTATACATTCCTTCCTGCAGGCTGGGAAGTCAGGCTCCCCAGCAAATGGCTTCCCGTGAATCAACAGGGTTCCCGTAATTAAGAGCAGCCACGGGGCACAAGTGGCGGAAGCCACGTTGCCTGCCTCCGTAGCAGACGCATCATAGGAGGAGGTGCAGGAGAGCCAGCATCTTCCCCTCCCAGGTTTTCTGCACCAGGGATTCTCAACCTGTGGTCCGTGGACCCTGGGAGGCCACGATGTTGTTACAGGCTTGAAGAAATGTTATGACTGAAATCTTAAGTCTTGGGGATCCATGGCCACAAAAGGTATCTAAAAAGGGTCCGTGGTGAAGAAAATGTTGAGAACCACTGTTCTACAACATAAAGGCCCCTCGTTCCAGAGTGAATTTGGGGCCTTCTGCCACCACAAAAACACACACGGATGCAGAAGTGCACAGACAAAACTTTATGGCCAAACTATAAAAAGGTAAAGGGTCCCCTGCACATGCGTGCTAGTCGTTTCCAACTCTAGGGGCCGGTGCTCATCTCCGTTTCAAAGCCAAAGAGCCAGCGCTTGTCCGAGGACGTCTCCGTGGTCATGTGGCCGGCATGACTAGACGCCAAAGGCGCACGGAAGACTGTTACCTTCCCACCGGAGTGGTCCCTATTTTTCTACTTGCATTTTTACGTGCTTTCGAACTGCTAGGTTGGCAGAAGCTGGGACGAGTAACAGGCGCTCACTCCGTTATGCGGCGGGCCAAACTATAACATCTCCTTAAAATGTTTCAAAGAATCATGCTTTGGCATCCAGCAGTTTGCGGTTTATTTAGACCTGCATATTTAGGGAATTGTTTTGTCAGGCTACGTTGCACATGTCTAAAGATTCTTCAGACAAGTTAAATAAAGAACTTTTAAAAAAAAGGAAGGAAGCTGGTGCTGATCAGGGCCCAGTGGTGAAATCAGTGCACAGTTGTCCGTCCAACTTGCCCAAGGTGGAGAAACACGGCCTTAAATGTGGCTTAATAGAGGTAGTCCTCAACTTACAACCACAGTGGAGCCCAAAATTCTGTTATTAAGTGAGATATTTGCTAAGTGAGTTTTGCCCCATTTTATGACTTTCCTTCCCGCAGTTTTTTTAAGTGAATCCCTGCAGTTGTTAAGTGGGCAACACAGCTATTAAGTGAATCCAGCTTCCCCGTTGATTTTGCTTGTCAAAAGGTCGCAAAAGGGGATCATGTGACCCTGGGACACTGCAGCCATCGTAAGTACGAATCAGTTGCCAAGCATCTGAATTGTGACCATGGGGATGCTACAAAGGTCGTAACTGTGAAAAACGGTCATAGGTCACTTCTCTTCAGCGCCGTTGTAACTTTGAAGGGTCACTAAATGAAGTGTTGTTAGGTCGAGGATTCCCTGTATAGCTTGTATCTGGTCCTATTAGATCTCTCAGCGGCTTTCGATACCATCGACCATGGTATCCTGCTGCGGCGTCTCAGGGGGTTGGGAGTGGGAGGCACCGTGCTACGGTGGTTCTCCTCCTACCTCCAGGGCCGCTCGCAGTCGGTGTTGACAGGAGGGCAGAGATCCGCCCCGAGGCCTCTCATTTGTGGAGTCCCTCAGGGGTCGGTTCTCTCGCCTCTCCTGTTCAACATCTATATGAAGCCGCTGGGCGAGATCATTCGTGGTTTTGGGGTGGGGTATCACCAGTACGCTGATGATACCCAACTTTTTCTTTCCACCCCGAACCAACCCAGTGATGCCCTCTCCGTGATGTCCCGGTGCCTGGAGGCGGTTCAGGTCTGGATGGGGAGAAACAGGCTTCGTCTCAATCCCGCCAAGACTGAGTGGCTGTGCATATCGGCGTCTCGGGTTAACCAAGTTATTCCACCTCTAATGATGGGGGGTGAGGTGTTACCCCCCGTTGATAGGGCTCGCAACTTGGGCGTCCTCCTGGATTCACGGCTCAATTTTGAAGATCACATAGGAGCCGTGACCAGGGGGGCTTTTGCACAGGTTCGCCTGGTGCGGCAGTTGCGTCCCTATCTGGACCGAGACGCCCTACGCACAGTCACTCATGCGCTTGTGACCTCCCGTTTGGACTACTGTAACGCTCTCTACATGGGGCTGCCCTTGAAGACCACTCGGAGGCTTCAACTGGTGCAGAATGCGGCCGCGCGAGTTGTAATGGGGGTTTCCCGATACTCCCATGTAACACCTCTACTCCGCGAGCTGCATTGGCTTCCGGTTGCCCTCCGGGTGAAATTCAAGGTGCTGGTTATTACCTATAAAGCCCTACATGGCCTGGGTCCGGGTTATTTGAGGGAACACCTGCTGCCGGCATCAAACGCCCTTCGCCCAGTGCGCTCCCACAGGGAGGGTCTGCTCAGGGTTCCGCCGGTGAGAGATTGCCGGCGGGTGACACCCAGGGATAGGGCCTTCTCAGTGGGAGCGCCTGCCCTCTGGAACCAGCTGCCGGTGGAGCTGAGAACTGCCCCCGACCTCCGATCATTCCGTCGGGGCCTGAAGACCTGGCTCTTTGAGCTCTCGGGCCCAGGCTGAGGAGAAATTTTTAATTGGGGTTTTAATTGTGTACAGGGTCAATTTAATATTTTTTAATATGGTTTTAACTTTTGTATGTTGGATTTTTTAATTCCCTGTAAACCGCCCTGAGTCCTCAGGGAAAGGGCGGTATACAAATGCAACTAAATAAATAAATAAATAAATAAGCGAAGGCCAAAGAAATAAAGCTGGAAAAGCAGTGTCTCCTCAACCTTGGCAAGTTGAAGATGTGTGGACTTCAACTCCCAGGATTCCCTAGCCAGCAAAGGATTCTGGGAACTGAAGTTCACACATTTTCAACTTGCCAAGGTTGAGAAACACTGTGTTAGAGCATTCCCACAACCTGCCAAGTTGGGTTGGCCACAACTCGGAACCAGAAATTTTTGACCCCGCAACCAGCTGGATCTGTAATGGATCCCAGCCAGTGAGAAGTGACCCTCTAGGTAGGCAAGCTGGCTCCAAAGGGGTGATTCCTCTAGCTGGCTGCCCTTCATTTGGGAAGGGAAGAAATGCTGTTCGATCTGGGCTCCAGGCAGAGGAAGGCTGGGTCTGCTGGGCCAGGCAGGAGACTCATGGCAGCGGTCTGAAGAAAAGGAGAAACAGGGAGACAGGATAGCAGTCTTCCAGTATTGAGGGGCTGTCACAAGGAAGAGGGGGTCAAACTGTTCTCCAAAGCACCAGAGGGCAGGACGAGAAACAATGGTTGGAAACTGATCAAGGGGAGAAGCAACCTGGAATTAAGGAGAAACTTCCTGACGGTGAGGAGAATCAACCAGTGGAACAGCTTGCCTCCTGAAATCATGGGTGCTTTTAAGAAGAAACTAGACAGTCACTTGTCTGTGATGGTAGAGGCTCTCCTGTTTAAGTGGGGGGCTGGACTAGAAGACCTCCAAGGTCCCTTCCAGTTCTATTCTATTCTATTCTATTCTATTCTATTCTATTCTATTCTATTCTATTCTATTCTATTCTATTCTATTCTATTCTATTCTATTCTATTCTATCCTATCCTATCCTATCCTATCCTATCCTATCCTATCCTATCCTATCCTATCCTATCCTATTCCATTCCTATTCTATTCTATTCTATTCTATTCTATTCTATTCTATTCTATTCTATTCTATTCTATTCTATTCTATTCTATTCTATTCTATTCTATTCTATTCATTCCATTCCATTCCATTCCATTCCATTCCATTCCATTCCATTCCATTCTATTCTATTCTATTATTCTATTCTATTGGATTCATAACAGGAGATCCTAGAAGCAACCCTCTGGTGGGAGATCTAGGATCTAGGCTTGGGCAGGAACAGAGAACAATTTTAAAAGGCTGCTGAGAATAAATGGAATTTGATTAGGTTGATGCCGGTGCTCATGTTTGACTGCTAGATCTCTTAACCAGTTCATTACTCTTCAGGCTTTCCGATGCATTCTTAAGGGCTAGGAACTTTAAAAACTTTCTAAATTCTCAGTATTTTCCATAAAGCTAGGGCTGATTTTTGCTCTCTTGCTTTTGGTGGGTTTTTTTTTTAACTCTTCAGTTTTTCAGCCTAGATGCCACCCTGGGAATTCCTGGCAGCCTCCACCCCAACTACTAACCAGCTTTAGACATTAAACAACATCCCCAGGATGTTGCCCTAAGAGCTGACTGAAGGCATCTCTGATGTGATGGCCTCTGTGACAAAGCTATAGATGCTGACAGCGTGCACATGATCCTGCATGTGTTTGTGTGCATCGGGATAGCTGTTGAATTCTTGCCCATTTCGCGCAGCTTCCAAATAATGCTAGTCCTCAACTTACAGCCATTCATTTAGTGACAATTCAAAGTTACGACAGCACAACAGCACTGAAAAAAGTGACTTCCGACTGGTTCTCATGCTTACAACCGTTGCAGGATCTCTACAGTCACCTGTTCAGAGCTTGGCAACCAGCAGGTATTTATGACGGTTGCAGAGTCCTGGGGTCACATGATCCCCATCGGCAACCTTCCCAGCCAGCTTCCGACATGCAAAGTCAGTAGGGGGGAAAGTCAGATTTACTTAACAACTGCAGTGATTCACTTAATAACTGTGGCCAGAAAGGTGGTAAAATTGGGCAAGACTCAGTTTACAACTGCCTTGCTTAGCCGTGGAAGTTTGGGGCTCAATTATGTTATACGTTGAGGATGGCCTAGGCCAGGGGTAGGCAACCTATGGGAGTTGAAGTCCATGAGTCATAAAAGCGCCGAGGTTGCCTACCCCTGGCCTAGGCCCTATGTTCTGCTGAAGATGGCTGGAACTCTTCCGAAGAGGTGCTTGAACCCAGGGCATTAGAAATGCTTCTCTGTTCATGAAGGGTTAATACGACTTTACAATGCCTTGGTAAGGCCACATCTGGAATGCTGCATCCGGTTTTGGTCACCACGTGTTCTGTACCAGCCTGCTACCGGCCCTGCAGAAAAGGCAGGGACAACCTCTTTTACAAGAAGGCAAGAGGCTGGAACTAAGCCTGCCAAATTTATGGATACAAAAGCAAACAGAACAAGACACGAACCATGAAACAGGAGCTATTCAAACGGTTGCCTTCAGCAAACCAGCCCTCCCACGCATTCCCCTTTTATACAGTTCAGGGCGTGGCTTCACTCTGCCTCCTTCCGAGGTGCCCCATTGCCTTCCTCTGTTTACTCCTGATTGACTGCCTCCTGCGTCGGGCGTCCTTGAACAGGGCCAGCTGTGGGTCATCTTCATCCACGCTGTCAGGCTCACACAGCTGGGTCTGCATCGTGACCAGGTGGGAGGGGCCTGGCTGAGGGCTCTCATCAGCAAGCTCTCCAACCCCCTCAGCAAGCTCTTCAACGCCCCCCTCCTCCTCTGAGTCGTCCGACCCAACTGCCGAAGCCACAGGCTGACCCTGAATCACAACACCATGATGTAAAAAAGAGGTTGAGACTCTAGAAAGAGTGAAGAGAAGAGCAACAAGGATGATCAGGGGACTGGAGGCTAAAGCATGTGAAGAACGGTTGCTGGAATTGGGTATGTCTCGTTTAATGAAGAGAGGGGACGAGGGGAGACATGATAGCAGTCTTCCAATATCTCAGGGGTTGCCACAAAGAATAAGGGTGTGTGTGTGTGTGTCAAGCTATTCTCCAAAGCACCTGAAAGCAGGACAAGAAGCAACAGATGGAAACTAACCAAGGAGAGAAGCATCCTAGAACTAAGGAGAAATTCCCTGACAGAACAATTAATCAGTGGAACAACCTGCCTCTAGAAGTTGTGAATGCTCCAACACTGGAGGTTTTTAAAAAGAGACTGGACAGCCATTTGTCTGAAATGGTATAGGATTTCCTGCCTGAGCAGGGGGTTGGACTAGATGACTTCCAAAGTCCCTTCCAACTCGATTATGATTATGATCATCATTATCATTATCATTATCATTATCATTATCATTATCATTATCATTATCATTATCATCGCTCTCTTTGCTCCTGCAGTGGAAGTGAAGATCGAGGTGGTGCTGCCGGAGAAGGAGCGCATCAAAGAGGAGACGTCGCCCAATGGGAAGGCCAGCCCTATCGTCTACAAGGCCAATGGCACCTCGCGGCATTACCAGCTGGAGGAGCACCCGGTCAACCTCAACCCTTACCGGAATGTGAAGGACGTGGTGGAGGCCTCCGTTTGCCACGTGAAGGACCTGGACAATGGACAGTCAGTGGGCCTAGGACTTCTTCTTGGGTTTGAAAACTGATCCGGTGTGTCTCAAGCTCAGCCACTATAAGATGTGTGGACTTCGACTCCCAGAATCCCCCAGCCGGCAAAGCTTCTGGGAGTTGAAGTCCACACATCTTACAGTGGTTGAGGTTGAGAAACACTGCTTTAATCAAAATGAGGTGGGGGGGGGAGGCCTGCCCCCTGCAAACTCTGCATGTCCCTCAAAAGATTACTTTGCTCCCCAAGAACGGTGTCTAAAAGACTTTTAACAAATGGCGATGCTCCTTCTTGTTCTCCCTAGGATGCGAGAAGTCGACCTGGGCTGTGGGAAGGCTCTGCTGGTGAAAGAAAACGGAGAGTTTTATGCCATGGGTCATAAGTGTCCTCACTACGGCGCCCCGCTGGTGAAAGGTGTGTTTTGCCCCCCCACTTTAATCAAGGGCCTGGATGTGACTGAAAGATCTTAGGCATTTTCCAGTTGCGTTTTCTGCACCTACAAGCACACTTGTTCTGTTCTACCTCTCAAATGCCTTAATGTGCATAAAAGTCAGAACGATTGCTTTGCAGATCAGAACTCTGTTTACTAACTTTCAGAGTGGCTTTTGTCCTTCAGTGGATCCCTAGCCCCAGCATTAAATCTGGGGAACTGAAATCCTAGCCCACCTTTGTTTTTGCAGCCTGTCTCTCCTTTTTCTAGTGTCCCTCCCGTTTACAACAGAGTTCGTTAAGTTTGGCAATTTTAAGAGATACGGACTTCAACTCCCCAGGAATTCATGCGTGCTGGTTGAGGAAGTCTGGGAAATCGAGACATCTTAAAGTTGCTAAGGTTGAGGACCACAGCTCTCCTCCTGCAATGCCTATCTCACCGGCAAATCTTATTTTCTGTTCAGCTACCTATTTTTGTTTCAAAGCAATAAAAGTCAAAGGTGTTGTCTACTTCCAGCTGAGAGGGAGACTAATTTTGCTGTTGCTTTCTTGGGATCCTCCTTCAGGCGTCTTGTCCAAAGGCCGGGTCCGTTGCCCGTGGCATGGGGCTTGCTTCAACATCAGCACTGGTGATATTGAAGACTTCCCAGGGCTGGATAGTCTCCCCAAATTCCAGGTGAGAATGGAATAGAATAGAATTCTTTATTGGCCAAGTGTGGTTGGACATACAACGAATTTGCCTCCGGTGCATAAGCTCTCAATGTACATACAAGAAATAGTGATGTCATGATAATAAACAACATAAAAATACATTCAGAGAACTCTGCATTTCAACAGCAGACAACAACAATCATTTGATGAAAACGTCCTCTCAATCCGTGCCACTGGGAATATGCAGCAGCCCCCCACCCTCACCCCATTTTGCAGGGCTTCAGACAAATGGCTCCTTCAGTGTATTGACCGGGGTTCCTGCCAGATATCCCAGCAAGTCTCTTTAATCCCTTTAATCCCTTGACCAGGGGTGGGCAACCTTGGCTCTTTTATAACTCGTGGACTTCAACTCCCAGAATTCCTGAGCCAGCTAATTCCTGGCTTAGGAATTCTGGGAGTTGAAGTCCACGAGTCATAAAAGAGCCACGGTTGCCTACCCCTGGTCTAGACCAAAATTTCTCAACCTTAGACACTTGAAGATATGTGGACTTCACTTCCCAGAATTCCCCAGGCAGCATGAAGTTCATACGTCATCAAACGTCCAAGATTGAGAAACCCTAAAAAGTCTTAGAGATTTGGACTTCCGTGACTGGGGACTATCAAAGCCCTTGGAGGGGCTTCCCCTTACACACCTGACCAGGTCTACTGAGGTTCCAGGGTGAAGTCAAGATGGGCACGAAGGAGGCAGTTTGGGCCCCTCCTCAGTAGCCCAGCTCTGCCCTATCAGTCCTCCAGGTCAGGGAGAGGAATTATAGAGGGGCTGAAAGGAAATGGGACTCTACACAAAATGCATGCGTGTGTGCATGCGCGCACGCACACACACACACACACACACACACACACACCGCCTCCTCGTCAGCAATCATGGACATAATGAAGCCTTACACAAAGCTCTGTCCGGAATAGCAGCTGATGCTGTCTCACAAGTGCCTAACCAACTCTTTGCTCTGAGACCATTTCTTTGGTCTCAGGGTTGAAAGGGAACTTAGAGGTCATGTAGCCAAATCTGGACAGGATCCCCTGGAGCAGCTGTGACAAATGATGATCTAGTCCCATTGAAGATTTCCAGGGAAGCCAAAGTCAGCCTGTGACCTGGAATCCTTGAGCTGGGAGGGACTTTGGAGATGATCTGAGCATCCTTCTCGACCATCTGCTTGATACTGTTTTCCCCATAAGACAACTTTGTTTTTAGTGGGGTGGGGCGAGGCAGCTGGTTTAGGATTATAATGATCAAACGCTTATTTGAACGAGAGTGAAAGTTGCATCGTGAAACATGATGATGTTCTTTCTTGTTCCAGGTGAAAATTGAGAAGGAAAAAGTGTACATCCGAGCAAGCAAGCAGGTGAGCTGTAGGGTCCCCGCTGGGCCATTCATTCTTCAGGGCAGCTTCCCTTGGGCTGTCAGGAGAGTTTGCAGGACCAGGAGGCTGGGGGGGGGCAGGCATGCGCTGGCCACTGTAGTGGAGCCCTTGGGGAGCAGGCTGTTCCTCCTTGTGGCGCCTTTTCAGGTGAATATCTCTTGCTTAAAAGGCTGAGCTTTCGTGAGCTGCCTTTCCTGGCCACGGGTGCCTTGGACTAACCTTGATTGGATGGAAAAGGTACTAGCAGACCCCTTCCTATTGATTGTAGAATTTGGAGCTAGGTTCATACAATCTGCTAATTCTAAACCAAGTTTTACAAATCACAATTGCTGTGTTGTCGCCATAACTTGCACTCAGTTCAATTCACAATTTTGCTGTGTCCAAGGCCAGTGTGGAATGGCAGGCAGAAAGAGGGTTCCCACCAGTCTGGCATTCCCTACAGAGGCCTCCAAATCCAGCAGCTTTAAGACTTGTGGACCAACTCTCAGAAATCTCCACCCGGCATGGGTAGTGTAGTGTGTTGCACGGATTAATCTGCATGTTGTTTCTTCCTGTCCTATTGAACTGGCCGGAAGGGCATGCTTTGGGCACCTAGGGAGCCTGTCTCCCTTTGAATCGTCATCCCCTCTAAGATTAAACTGGCCCCATCCCTGCTGGCCTTTCTCAAGGCCTCGAACACTTAGCTTTGTGCCTCAAAAGGCCTGGGAGGAGCAGGCAACTGGTCAGTGAATGCCCCGGTGCTATGCGTTTAATTTTTAGTTTCTATTTTTTCATTTGTGTATTTTAATTATTTGATTGCAAGCCACCTACAGTCACACAAAATGAACCTGGGTAGCCATATAAATCAACTAACTGAATGAATGAATATAAATGAATGAATGAATGAATGAATATAAATGAATGACTCAATGGATGGATGGATGAATATGAATGAATGAATATAAATGAATGAATGGATGGATGAATGAATATAAATGGATGGATGGATGGATAGATGAATGAATGAATGAATGAATATGAATGAATGGATGGATGGATGGATAAGTGGATGGATGAATATGAATGAATGGATGGATGGATGGATGAAAATGAATGAATGAATATAAATGAATGAATGGATGGATGAATGAATATAAATGAATGGATGGATGGATGAATGAATATAAATGAATGGATAGATGGATGGATGAATGAATGAATGAATGAAAATGAATGGATGGATGGATGGGTGGATGGATAGACAGACAAATGAATTAATGAACATAAATGGATGGATATAAATGAATGCATGGATGGATGGATGGATATAAATGAATGCATGGATGGATGAATGAATATGAATGGATGGATGAATATAAATGAATGGATGAATGGATGGATTAATGAATGAATGAATGGATGGTTGAATGAATGAATGAATGAATATGAATGAATGGATGGATAGATGGACAGATGGACGGACGAACAGACAGACGAAATTAATGAATTAATGAATATAAATGGATGAATGAATGGATGGATGGATGAATGAATATAAATGAATGGATGGATGGATGGATGAATGAATATAAATGAATAGATGGATGAATATAAATGAATGAATGAATGGCTGAATGGATGGATGAATGAATGGATGGATGTGTGTAGAACAGCCTTTCCCAACCTGGGTGCCTTCAAATCCCCGATTCCCCCCCCACCAGCATGAGAATTCTGGGTGCTGAAGTCCACCTTTCTGGATAGGGCCCCGGTTGAGGAGAATTGGCCCTAGGCGTAGGGATTGGGATGTTGCCTGCTTCCGTCCGGGACTGAGTTGACCTGACCCCTTCTTGCACCCCAGGCTCTTCAAGCCCAGAAGCGGACGAAGGTGATGGCGAAATGCATCTCACTCAGCAACTACAGCATCAGCAGCACCAACGTGCTCATCATTGGGGCAGGTACTGGCTGGTGGAGACAGGAAGTGTCCAAGGGGGAAGGTCTCAACTTGGGGGGGGAGTCAGAGCTCTGCTTGGATGGGGATCCTCCTGGTGACTCCACTAAGTGTCTCATGGAGCAGGGATGCCCACCCATCTCTTCAGAGGACCAAACTGAATCTGGTTTTGCCCGGATTTTCGGAGAATTCTGGGAAAACTCACAAGGATACCCCATTGTGGAAACCCGATTCAGTTATTCAGATCGATTTTCTCATTCTGAAAAATCCATTCAGTCTGGGGATTCTGTAGAACTGTTTTTGGATCAAACCGTTGTCCAGCCCAATTGATACCTCTGGTCTGGAGTGGCACCGTCCCTACTTCCTGGGAGCCTCAGGAGATACTCTGGGAGTAAGGTAGAGAATTCCCTAATGGGGAATTCTCAGCTGCGAAAAGATGGCTGCTCCCACCGACAGTCACTTCTTCTGGCAGGTCCTGCTGGGCTGGTGTGTGCAGAAACGCTGCGTCAAGAGGGCTTCTCGGATAGGATTGTGATGTGCACAATCGATCGCCATTTGCCCTATGACAGGCCCAAGCTGAGCAAGGTTGGTGCCCACCTAGGAATTTCTCCAAGGCTTTCTCCAGGGCGATGGGTGGCTGGTCCAATTTTCCTTCCTATCCCTAACCTCCGAGAGTCGAGCCTCTTTGAATGAAACAGAACTCCTTTTCACGCAGTTCATGGATGTCCATGTGACTTGTTCATCCTGGATTTAAGGGCAGAGTTAATGTGGAACCTCCGCTCTTTCTCCTAAAAGAGACCGGAATTAAGCTTCCACAATCTCTAACGAATCAGAATCAGAATAGAGCTGGAAGGGATCTTGGAGGCCTTCTAGTCCAGCCCCCTGCTCCAGGGCCCCAGGATTTTTGAAAGATGTGGTGCAGTGGTTCCGAGATAATTATATTTTACAGTTAGGTTTTGGTAGGTCGGGCTATAGTTTTTTTCCTGTGTGAAGACTGATGCGAAGAATGAGTTAAGCAGCTCTGCTTTCTCTCTGTTATTGTTACTTCCTTGCCTTCTTCTCTCTTTAGTGGATCGACTGTTTCCTGGACTTTTTTCTTGTTACTTATATGTTGAAAGAAACCTGTTTTTGGTTCTGGCTTAAGCTCCAGAGCTGGACTGACAAAGGTCTGTCCCTCTGCAGGACTCTCTTGGCCCAGGGAAGGCTGCAGAAGACTCTCAGGGGGTCCCCAAGCAGTCTTCCCAACGGTGTGTGGGAATGCCCTTGAGAGACAGGAGGAAGAACGGCAGACTAGACAGCAACCAGATAAGAGGCAGCTGAACCCCCAGAAGAAATGAGGGCGGGGGAAACATCTCAGAAGAGACCCTGCCTAGATTCTTGGGCTGTAAAGGCGAGTGGGGGGAGAGGTGTGCTTTCAGAGTCTGTTAATGGTACCTTACAATAAAGTTAGAGTTGGTACTTCTGTTGTGCTTCTTGCCTGGACTACCTCACAACAATCTGACAAGCCTGAAAGCACATCCCTCCCCCGTCACCTTTAGAGTGCAAGAAACTAGGCAGGGTCCCTTCTGAGACGTTTCCCCTGCCCTCATTTCTTCTGGGGGTTCAGATGCTTAGAAAAGAATAGAACAGAACAGAACAGAACAGAATAGAATAATAGATAATAGAATAGAATAGAATAGAATAGAATAGAATAGAATAGAATAGAATAGAACAGAACAGAACAGAACAGAACAGAATAGAATAATAGATAATGGAACAGAACAGAACAGAACAGAATAATAGATAATAGAATAGAATAGAATAGAATAGAATAGAATAGAATAGAATAGAATAGAATAGAATAGAATAGAATAGAATAGAATAGAATAATAGATAATGGAATAGAATAGAATTGAATAGAATAGAATAGAATAGAATAGAATAGAATAGAATAGAATAGAATAGAATAGAATAGAATAATAGATAATAGAATAGAATAGAATAATAGATAATGGAACAGAATAGAATAGAATAGAATAGAACAGAATGGAACGGAACGGAACGGAACGAAACGGAACGGAAGAGAACAGAACAGAACAGAACAGAACAGAACAGAACAGACAACAGGACAGGGCAGGACAGAACAGAATAGAATTCTTTACTGGCCAGGTGTGATTGGACAGAAAAGGAATTTGTCTCGGGTGCAGAAGCTCACTGTACCTGTAAACAGCAAGCAATAGGTTATAGTTCATAAATCATATTTACAATCAGTAATCATAAGTTAGAAGCAACATTTGATAAATTGTAAGAAACTAGCAGGAGAATAGAATAGAATAGAATAGAATAGAATAGAATAGAATAGAATAGAATAGAATAGAATAGAATAGAATAGAATAGAATAGAATAGAATAGAGCTGGAAGGGCCTTGGAGATCTTCTAGTCCAGTCCCCCACTCAAGCAGGAGACCCTATACCATCTCAGACAAGTGATTGTCCAGCCTCTTCTTAAAAGCCTCCAGTGATGGGGCACCCACAACTTCTGGAGGAAAGCTGTTCCCCTGGCTAATTGTCCTCACTGTTAGGAAGTTTCCCCTCAATTCCTGGTTGCTTCTCTCCTTGATTAGTTTACAACTGTTTAAGATATTAGAAAAGATGAGAAAAGATGAGAAATGAGACAATGCTGTGGGAATTCACTGTTCAGCAGAATGATTACACAGGGGAGAAAATTACCTTTGTGTCTGGTTGTTTTGGCATGTAATGCCCTATAGCGGCGTCCCAAGGGGAGAAGTTGAAAAATAGATTATGTCCGGGATGCAAGGGGTCTGTAGAGATCTTCTCAGCCCTTTTATCTGGCTGTTCCCTAGTCTGCGGCTCTTCTCTTGTCTCCCAAGGCCATTCTCATAGACCAGGGGTCTTCAAACTGGCCCTTTTATGACTTGTGGACTTCAACTCTCAGAATTCCTCAGCCAGGCAGTTGAAGTACACAAGTCATAAAAGAGCCAAGTTTGAAGACTCCTGTCTTAGACTGTAATACCTCCTTAGTGAAACCCTTCAGGTTTATGTGGGATTACAACTCTCAGAACACCTGGCCAGCCTGGCATACATCTGGAAGGCTTTTAATGAGTATCTAAGAACAAAATTGACTTCTGCTTTCAGTCAATGGATTCCCATGCTGACCAGATTGCTCTGCGTCCTAAAGAATTCTTCCGCACAAACGACATTGAGGTCCTGACTGAAATGCAGGTGAGGTTAGTCTCTGAGGAGGGGGGGAAGGGAGCTTCAAAACGGGCCTGGCTCTCTTTGTGGGATGTGGGAAGGGAGAGTCCATGTGCCATGTGGACTCAAAAATGGTCTTTGTTATTCACCCAGAGATGGTTTGGTTTAACCCCCCCTTTGGAGAGCTGCTCTACTAAAGCTGGACCAGTGGAGGCTTGGGTTCATCTCCTAAAATGGTGCAGGATGGGGACAGTTGACTCCCTAAATCCTGTCCGCAGAGTGGACTCTGTCTGTTTGGCTGTTGCTCTGATGGAAAAAAGAAACCGTTAAGAAATTACTGTTAAGGACCCATCCATATTGTTTCAGGTGGTGGCTGTGGACATCAAGAACAAGACTGCCATTTTCAAGGATGGGTTTAAGATGGAGTACAATAAGCTGCTGCTGGCAACGGGAAACACGTACGTGGGCCCAGGAGGTTTTGCACCAAGTGTTGGGGTCTTGTTTTTCAGGAGGGGAGGGGGGAGGTTTTTTGCATTCCAAATGTGTCAAAGAAAGACTGGCTGAGCCAGGGGGAGGAGTCAAGTGGGGAATTAGTCTGGAACCTTTAAGTAGGCAGAATAGAATAGATCTGGGCCTCTGCTTCCCCTGATATCTTGGCCTCGTGAAAAACCAGACAGGCTGCAGCTCCCTGCACCATTTGCTAAGGACTTCCCAGGACTTCCAAGGGGGGACTGGAGGCTTTTCTTCCGAGACAGAAGGCCACAGCAAAACCCACCGTGCATGTGAGCCATCTGCCAGTGTGGAACATTAGTCTTCTTGTGGTTTCTCAGTGCCAAAGGAAAAGTGACTGCGTTGCCCGCAGCGAAAACCCCTGGAACATTGGTCTGCATCATCTGGAAGGGAGAGAAGAGCTCTGTTTGTGGGGGGGACGCCTTGCAAGAGGGGGACATGGAATGGTCCATTGCAGGAGGAAAGGGGGAGGAGATAGGAGGAAAGAGGGAGATAGGGAAGGAGGAAGAATAGAATAGAATAGAATAGAATAGAATAGAATAGAATAGAATAGAATAGAATAGAATAGAATAGAATAGAATAGAATAGAATAGAATAGAATAGAATAGAATAGAATAGAATAGAATAGAATAGAATAGAATAGAATAACAGAGCTGGAAGGGACCTTGGAGGCCTTCTAGTCCAGCCCCCTTCCCGAGCAGGAGAACCTATACCATCTCAGACAAGTGACTGTCCAGTCTCTTCTTAAAGACCTCCAGTGATGGAGCGCCCACGATTTCTGAAGGCAAAGCTGTTCTACTGCTTGATTGTTCTCATTGTTAGGAAGTGTGCATGCAGAGTCCAGGTTGCTTCTCTGCTTGACTAGTTTCTTGCCCTGCCCTCTGGTTCTCTGGAGAATACTTTGACCCCCTCTTCTTTGTGGCAGCCCCTCAAATATTAGAATACTGCTATCAGGTCATCCCTAGTCCTTCTTTTCTCTAGACTAGCCAAATCCAAATCCTATAACCGTTCTTCATATGTTTTAGTCTCCAGGCCTTTGATCATCTTAGTTGCTCTTCTCTGAACTCTTTCCAAACTCTCAACATCTTTTTTATAGTTGGGTGATCAAAATCGGTTGCAATATTCTAGATGTGGTATACATATATGTGATTTTGATTCCATGCCTCTGTTTATACAACTCAGGATTTTATTAGCTTTTTTGGCTGCTGCTACACGCTGCTGATTCATATTTAAGTTATCATCCACTAGGACTCCAAGGTCCTCCTCACAATTACTGTTTTTGAGTCAGATTTCACCTAATCTGTACTTATATCTTCAATTTTTCCTTCCTAAATGTAAAACTTTGCTTTTCTCCACATTAAAACTCATTTGCTGGATAGGGCCCATTGTTCAAGTTTGTCAAGGTTTTTTTATGATCCTGAGCTTGTCTTCTGGGGTGTGGGCTATTCCTGCCAGCTTAATGTCATCTGCAAATTTGATAAGTTCCCCTTCTATCCCCTCATCTAAGTCGTTTATGAAGATATTGAAGAGTACTGGGCCTAATACGGAATCTTGTGGTGCCCCACTGCTTATTTCCCTCCATGTAGACATGGTGCCATTAAGGACAACTCCTTGAGTATGGTTTGTCAGCCAGTTACAAATCCATCTGGTTGTGATGCTGTCTGTAATGTATTGGCCTTATATGTTTAAATCACTTGCTTTGTGTCCAACTGTTTGCTTAATGGCTGACGTACTTTTGTATGTTATGTAACGGTTGCTGGGCTGAGCTAGACTTGCTGTCTCCAGTCTGTTAAATAGGTTTTGGGCAGGAAACTGCTACTTTAAATCTATTGGTCGCCGCCTAGAGGCCAACCATATAAATAGCTGCACAGCAGCTATTAGGGTGCTTCTGTTATGTTCTGACTTTGAATAAACTTGTTGCTGTTTGAACACCTCGTCTCGCTTAATGCCTGTAAGAACTGAATACTTAACGCTGTCTATTCCACTTTTTTCTAGCTTACCAAGCAGTAGATTGTGGTCTACTTTGTCGAATGCCTTGCTGAAGTATAAGTATACTATGTCCATAGCATTTCTCTGGTCTACTAGTTTAGTCACTTTGTCAAAGAAAGAAATAAGATTGGTTTGGCATTTTAACAAACCCGTGCTGACTACTAGTTATAACTTTATTTATTTCTAGATGTTCGCGGATCTATTTTTTGATTACCTTTTCCAGGATCTTCCCAGGTATTGATGTTAGGCTGAGTGGTCTGTATTTTTTTTTGTTCCCAGTGTTCTGTAGAGTTTTACAAATTTTTAAAAACCATGGTTAACCCTAATCCATTTTAGACCACATAGGAGGAGAGCTGTGTATGCTGCCCAAAAAACAGGCGGAGATTGAACTATTTTATTTATTCATTTTATTCATCCCACTTTTATTGTTTTCATAAGTAACTCAAGGCGGCAAACATACCTAATAATAAAAGGGATGAAAATGATAAAAGCCAGGAGCTGCAGTTCCCTTTCTCAGATCGCAAAAAGGGATGCCTTTTACTCAAATGGGGTAGCCAGGATTCTAGTCTTTTCCTAATCTAACTTGGCCTAAGACGTTTTGGAAGGTGGACCAGGGTGAAGGAGACTTCCTTCCTGGTTGTCCCACTTGCCCTTGTTTGATCTTTAGAGGATTCCTTGCCCTGACTCTCCCCTCTCTCCTTCCAGACCCAAAACACTCAGCTGCAAAGGCAAGGAAGTGGAGAACGTCTTCACCATCCGGACCGTGGAGGATGCCAACCGGGTGGTCAAAGTGGCCGCTGGCAAAAACGCCGTCGTGGTGGGAGGCTCTTTCCTTGGTGAGCAAAGGCTGCGTTGACGGCCTCGGAAGCTGAGCTGTTTCGTAACGTGGTTTCTTTAACCTGAGCTTAGTATGCAGTAGGACCCAGATTGTTGGGGGCAATTAAGCTGACTTTGTAATAATGCCGCTTGGGGTGTGTGTGAAAGCCCTAATAAGCAGGCATATACATAGAATGAAAGCTACTGCTAAGCTTGTAAGCCGCCCTGAGTCTTCGGAGAAGGGCGGGATATAAATGGAATTAAAATTAAAAAAAATAAAATAAAACCAACGGTCGTGGTTTACTACCTAGGGTTTACGGCTCAGCATGCAAAGCAAATCCTGCTGCTTTGTAGTTTATTGTACAAACCATGATTGATGGTTTAATACAATGTGTGAACATAGGCTAAATATCTCTTGAAAATTAAACTCTGGCCCCAAGATGGAGATGTGGGGGGGGGGGGCTTCCCCATCAGTTGTTTTTTTCCTCGTTTCGCCCAGTTGGCCCTGTTTCAGCAGCCGGGTCTCCTGCCTTTGCGCTGCACCAACCTGCAGGATCCCCACTCTCATCATGGCTGTTTCTGACGGCGCCTTCCTAACCCTAACCCTGCTCCCTCTTCCCTTTTGCAGGGATGGAGGTGGCCGCCTACCTTTCGCAGAAGGCTCATTCGGTCTCCGTGGTGGAGCTGGAAGAAGCACCTTTCAAGAAATCCTTTGGGGAGAAGGTTGGGCGAGCCCTCATGAAGGCAAGGCAGCTGCCCAGGGGGGGGCCTTTGGGGAGGGGCGAGCCTTGTTTTGAGGGGCCATTGGGGAATGTTGTTCAACCTTCTCTCCCCTCCCTCTTCCCTTGGACAGATGTTTGAAAACAACCACGTGAAGTTCTACATGCAGACTGAAGTGTCGGAACTGCGGGAACAGGAGGGCAAGGTAGAGCCGGATGGATGGAGACTAATCCAGGAGAGATGAAGGAGAAACTTCCTAACAGTCAGATCAATTGACCAGTGGAACCGCTTGCCTCCAGAAATCGTGGGCGCTCCATCACTGGAGGCTTTTAAGAAGAGACAGGACAACCACCTGTCTGAAATGGTGTAGGGCCACCTGCTTGACCAGGGGGCTGGACTAGAAGACCTCCAGGGTCCCTTCCAGCTCTATTCTGATTGAATTGAATGGAGTTTAGTGAGGCTTTGGGGCCCCTCAAGACCCTCCATTGAGCCTCTGGTTGGAAGAGGCAGGCTGGTGGGGGGCAGTCTCTTTGCAAGCTTTGGAACAAGTAGCCAAGTGAAAAAGGTGGGAAACCTGCATTTCTCCTGGGGAGGCCACCTCTGCAGACGGGATGTCTGCTTCATCATCTCTGCCACCTCCTGTTTCTTTTGGGGGGGGGGAAAGAAAAATACGAATGTCAAGAAGAGAATGGGGCCCTTCCCATCTCTGACAACCGTCTTCTACCACTTCCCCAACCCAGCCCTGTCCGGACATGACTTGACTGCCACCCCCATCAGCCACAATCCTTCCAGCCAATATCCTCCCATACCCTCCGCTGGACTCATTTTGAGAGCTTAGGATTCTGCCACAGTGGTGGAGGCACTTCACAAGACAACTGGTGACTTCCTTGGACAAGGGCAGGCGTGGAGGAGGGGTGGCTGCCTGACCACCTTGCCTTATTCTGTTTTCAATTGCCCAGAGCTTGGAAGGTGGCCAAGATCTTTCAAACAGCATCTTTCTGTTTGAAACAGCCCAGCCACATCCATCCACCTACGGAGGGTGGGAAATCTCTCCCACCCTGCAGTGCCTTGTTTTCTGGCTTCAGCCGTGTCTCAAACAAATCAATTTGTTTTTTTTGTGGGTTTTTTTTGTTTTAATTTGCTGCATTTGACCTTTCCCCAAAGCTAAAGGAGGTGGTGCTGAAGAGCGGCAAGGTTCTTCGGGCAGATGTCTGTGTGATCGGCGTAGGTAAGTTGCTGGAGAGCTTTGGGGGCATGGTCCGGGGCAGGGGTAGGCAACCTTGGCTGTTTTATGACTCGTGGACTTCAATTCCCAGAATTCCTGAATCAGGTTCAGGAATTCTGGGTATTGAAGTCCACGAGTCATAAAAGGGCCAAGGTTGCCTACCCCAGGTCTGGGGGCAACCAAGGTCAAGATGGCTCCAGGACTGCACAATCAAAGTTCACTCTCTCTTTTTTTTTTATTAAAGAGTTTTACAAAAACAAAATTTTACAATATATCCCCAAATCCCTCCCACCCCAAACCCACCCACTTCCCCCCCCCACTTCCCAGAGCTAAATACAGGATTATAGTTACAATAATCATATTCTAAATAAAAATTATGCATAATATACAATTAACCAAATTTATAATGCGCTTTAACTCCCCTTTAACATAACTACAAACAATGTACCAATAACAATATCCCACTAAAATCTACTCATAAGCTAAATGGTACTTTTTGGTCCCATATTTGTTTTGAATATAATTTATCCATCTCCTCCAAACTGAAATATATCTTTCCTGTGAATGATCTTTCAAATAAGCAGAAATCTTAGACATTTCTGCAAGATTCGAAACTTTAAACACCCATTCTTCTACAGTGGGCAAACTATCCTTCTTCCAATATTGTCCCACCAGTAACCGTGCTGCCATTATCATGTTCAACATCAAGTTAGTTTCTTTAACATCACAATCTACAACAATGCCCAATAAAAACAATTGCGGGGAAAACTTTATCTTTCTCTTAAAAATCTTTTGAATGTTCCACCAAATTTTAATCCAAAAAGCTTTTATATTTCTACAAGTCCACCACATGTGAAAATAGGTAGCTTCTAAACTACCACACCTCCAACATTTAGACTGTAAATTAGGATACATGTTGGACAACTTCTTGGGATCCAGATGCCATCTATAAAACATTTTATAAAAATTTTCTCTTAGATTTTGAGCCTGGGTAAATTTAACATTTCTGACAATCAAAGTTCACTCTCTTCATGTGTCACATGCTTTGGTCAGTTGTACTTGGCCATCTTGACCTTTTGGATACCCTCCTGGGGATGTTCCTGACTGCTCCTGTGTTTTGGAAAGCCTTCCTTGACCCTTCCCCACAATGACAACCCCGCCTATTGCAATCATACAGCTCTGTCTGTCCACCAGGGGGCAGCACGTAGCTGACAGTTGCTGCATTTGACAAAAAGCCACTTTGTAGATTTTTGGATGGGGGACCATCTGGAGATTCTAGGACTGTTACTAAGCTGGAAGGGAGACTATGGCAAAATACTCCTGTGTGGTTGCCCAGAAAATTGTCCCTGTAGTAGGTCACAGGATTCAGTGAGGAGAGTGAGAAGGGAGATTATATCTGACATTGGCTGAAGCAATAAACGAGACAGAGACACCAGAGATGAAGAGAGGCAAACACCATCTTGATGTCAAGAAATCCACATGAAATTCCCACTTCTTATCTGAAAAACATTTGTGTCTGTGGAAAAGAGAAAAAGTGAGAAAGTAAAGTTTTATCTATGACTGAGACACCCTTGCACGAGATAATTATTTGATGCGACAGAAACCGGGCTCCACCGAAGGCACGAGAGAGTATGAGAAGGAAGCGATGGCCTGACGGGGAGGCCAAAGAGTGCATGACTTTGGCAGCATAAGGGAAGGGAGATGCTCAAGGATGCTTTATTTTGTTCATTTAAAGCATTTTAATTTGCTTTCCCACCAAAAAGCCAGAACACTCTACGGGCCACCAAAGAACAACCACCACCTAAAGATAGTTACGAGCTAAAAATTGTAACTTGGAAGGGAAATAGAAGGAGGAGGAAAGGGGGGGGGGAACTTACAACAAAGCACCAATTAGTAATTGGGACTTAAAATTGTATTATTTCCAGTTTATATGGACAGTCTATCCTTCTATGATTTTTAAAGCAGATGGCGTTATCAAGGGTAGCGCGCTTGGTAATAGTCTTTTCCGTGGTTCAGATAAATGGGGCTGGGGGCCAAGAGTCCCTCCCACTGTTAATGCCCCTCTTCTCTTTGGTGCAGGGGCCACGCCGGCCACTGGCTTTTTGAAGCAGAGCGGCGTTCATCTGGACTCCAAAGGTTACATCGTGGTGAACAAGGTAGAAGCAGCCAACCAGGCCAAAGAGGGAGGAGCTGGGGGTTGAAGTGGCTGGTCAAACACTGGATATTTTATTTTATTTTATTTTACTTTATTATTTTATTTTATTTTATTTAGGGAAATTTATATAGCCACCTACTTGCTCACAGCAACTCTAGGTGGCTTACAGAAAATCAAAACACACACACCCACACCAATCCCCAGTTGGTTAATTCAGTCAGAAGACTGAGTGGAGTCCTTGATGCTCTCTGTGCTGAGTGCTTTGCCCGCAGACGTTGCAGTGCCCAACTAGGGAACATCATCAGTGCAAGGGAGGGTGGGGTGCACAAACCACCAAATCAAGGAATCCACAGTTCTGCCCTGTGGAAGTGCTTCAGGCAAGATGGTGGGTATCCATTTATCTATCTATCTATCTATCTATCTATCTATCTATCTATCTATCTATCTATCTATCTATCTATCTATCTATCTATCTATCTATCTATCTATCTATCCATCCATCCATCCATCCATCCATCCATCTCAAATTTAGTGAAATTTAGTCCCTGTTTCCCCCCCGCCCCCAACTCAAATCTTGAAGTGGTTCTGTTCTGTGTGGATCTCTTTTCTCTCCATTTGAAATTATCTGAGTAGAAACATGTCTGTGTGGGGGGTGGGTGGGTGGGGGCTGCAGCTGTGTAATCGAAGCCCCAGCCTTTTTATAACACAATCCTTGTTTGTGGATCCCCACAAACAGGGCGTCTCCAAATAGGGGACACACGATAGCAGTGTTTCAGTATTTGAGGGGCTGCCACAAAGAAGAGGGGGTCAAACTATTCACCAAAGCACCAGAGGGCAGGACAAGAAACAAGGGTTGGAAACTGGGTGCTCCATCACTGGAGGTTTTTAAGAAGAGGCTGGACATCCACCTGTATGAGATGATATAGGTTCTCCTGCTTGAGCAGGGGGCTGGACTAGAAGACCTCCAAGATCCCATTCTATTCTATTCTATTCTATTCTATTCTATTCTATTCTATTCTATTCTATTCTATTCTATTCTATTCTATTCTATTCTATTCTATTCTATTCTATTCTATTCTATTCTATTCTATTCTATTCTATTCTATTCTACTTCCCAAAGACTCTGCTGCAGCCCACCTTTGTTCATGCCTGACTTCAGTCTGGCTACCTATGTCCTGGTATCTTCCCTAAGTGCTACATAACTTGACCAAGTTGATCTCTGAGGTGGTAGGAGTAGGAGTCCTGAGCATTCTTTACTCTGCTTAGTTGCTCCCTTGTGCCAGGATTGTCAATAGTTTTGCTTTTTGAGTGCTTCTATCTCCCCCTTGTGTCACCAGTGGGAATATCTGCTTCTCTGCAATCAAATGAATCAGAATAGAGCTGGAAGGGACCTTGGAGGTCTTCTAGTCCAACCCCCTGCTCAAACAGGAGACCCTATATTATTTCAGATGAGTGGCTGTCCAGGCTCTTCCTCCCGTGATGGAGCATCCACAACTTCTGTTCCCCTGGTTAATTGTCCTCACTGTTAGGAAGTTTCTCCTCAATTCCAGGTTGCTTCTCTCTTTGATCAGTTTCCATCCGTTACTTCTTTTCCTGCCTTCAGGAGCTGTGCAGAATAAATCGACCCCCTCTTCTTCTTTGTGGGAGCCTCTCAAAGACTGGAACGCTGCTATCATGACGCCCCTAGTTCTTCTTTTCTCTGGACTAGACATAACCAGTTCCCGAGTGGTCATATGTTTTAGTCTCCAGGCCTTTAATTATGCTCTTCTCTGGACTTTTCCCACTTTCTTCCATTCACCTCTTTCACAACTGCCTTGGGTTTAGCATGGCTTCAGGGGGCCCTCAAGCCCCTCTGTTGAGCCCCTAGTTGGAGCAGGCAGGCCGGGGGGCGGGCGGGGGCAGTCTCTTTGCAAGCTTTGGAACAAGTAGGTGAGTGGAAAAACGTATTCTATTCTATTTTATCCTGCAATTCTATTTCCCATAATTCTATTCTATTCTATTCTATTCTATTCTATTCTATTCTATTCTATTCTATTCTATTCTATTCTATTCTATTCTATTCTATTCTATTCTATTCTATTCTATTCTATTCTATCCTATATTTCCATTCTGTTCTGTAATTCTATTCTGTAATTCTATTCTATTCTATTCTATTCTATTCTATTCTATTCTATTCTATTCTATTCTATTCTATTCTATTCTACTCTACTCTACTCTACTCTACTCTACTCTACTCTACTCTACTCTACTCTACTCTACTCTACTCTATTCTATTCTATTCTATTCTATTCTATTCTATTCTATTCTATTCTATTCTATTCTTCCTCCTTCCCTATCTCCCTCTTTCCTCCTATCTCCTCCCCCTTTCCTCCTGCAATGGACCATTCCATGTCCCCCTCTTGCAAGGCGTTCTCCCCCCCCCAAACAGAGCTCTTCTCTCCCTTCCAGATGATGCAGACCAATGTTCCAGGAGTTTTCGCTGCGGGCGACGCAGTCACTTTTCCTTTGGCACTGAGAAACCACAAGAAGACCAACGTTCCACACTGGCAGATGGCTCACATGCACGGTGGGTTTTGCTGTGGCCTTCTGTCTCGGAAGAAAAGCCTCCAGTCCCCCCTTGGAAGTCCTGGGAAGTCCTTAGCAAATGGTGCAGGGAGCTGCAGCCTGTCTGGTTTTTCACGAGGCCAAGATATCAGGGGAAGCAGAGGCCCAGATCCGATGATGCCAGTTCTTCCCCCGCCTTCTGACCACGAGGAGCAGTGGGGTAGAGAGAGAGGAGATTCTGCATCCCCTCCATCTCACTCACCTGTCTGCTCTTGTAAGGCCTCTTCTTCTCTCCCTTCCCAGGCCTAGAACAGCCTCTCTGATTCTCCTTCTAGTCAGATGCGGTCAGTTGTGCCCTCTCCAACAAAAGGAAATTTAATATGGAGAAAAGCAAGATTTTACACTTAAGTAGAAAAAAACAAAGGTATAAATATAGATTGGGCGAAACCTGGCTTAAAAATAGCAACAGTGAGAGGGAACGTGGAGTCCTAGTGGATGATTGCTTGACTGTGAGCCAGCAAGGGTGCTAATACGATCCTGGGTTGTATAAACAGAGGCATAGAATCAAGATCACGTGAAGTATTTTTTTTTAATTAAAGAGTTTTACCAAAAAAATTTTTTACAATACATATCCCCAAAACCCACCCGCCCCAAACCACCCCCTTTCCCCCCCCCACTTCCCAGAGCTGAATACAGGGTTTCAGATATAATAATCATATTCTAACTAAAATTATCCATTATAAAATTAACCAAATTCATAATGTGCTTTAACTCCCCTTTAACATAACTATACATTCAAATTATTAAAAACATAATAATAATAACTTAAACAAAGATCACGTGATCTTTGTTTAAGATCATCATTGCTTTTTAAAGCCTTAGTAAGGACACATCTGAAATATTGCATCCAGTTTTGGTCACCACGTTACAAAAGAAGATCTTGAGACTTTGGGAATAATGCAAAAAGAAGAGCAACTAAGATGATTAAAGGCCTGGAGACTAAACTATATGAAGAACGGTTGCAGGATTTGGGAATGGCCAGTCTAGAGAAAAGAAGGACTGGGGGAGACATAATAGCAGTACTCCAGTATCTGAGACGCTGCCACAAGGAGGAGGGGGTCAATTTATTTTCCAAAGCACCAGAGGACAAGACGAGAAACAATGGAGGGAAACTGATCAAGGAGAGAAGCAACCTGGAATTAAGGAGAAGCTTCCTAACAGGGAGGACACTTAACCAGTGGAACAGCTTTGCCTTCAGACATTGTGGGTGCTTCAAGACTGGAGGTTTTTAAGAAGAGGCTGCACAGCCACTTGTCTGAAATGGTATATAGGGCAGGGGTCTTCAAACTTGGCCCTTTTATGATTTGTGGACTTCAACTCCCAGAATTCCTCAGCCAGGCACACTGGCTGAGGAATTCTGGGAGTTGAAGTCCACAAGTCATGAAAGGGCCAAGTTTGAAGACCCCTGGTATAGGGCCTCTTGTTTGAGCAGGGGGTTGGACTAGAAGACCTCCAAGGTCCTTTTCGGCTCTATTCTGTTCTATCCCAGTCATATCTTCTCTTTAATTAACCTCCCTTCTGCTCTGGTTTTCAAGCCTGTTCACTCCTCCTAGCTCAGGGCAGATGCTTTACCGGCACACGGAGAGCACATCCACCTCCAGCAACAGCAGAACAGGGTGGTTGTTTAAAAAGACAAGGCTGCCATTACAACCACCTGTTCAACTTTTCCTGATCTTGTAGCTCTCTTGGTGCAGCTTAGGATTGCACTTGTCTTGTTTGCAGCTGCAGGACGTTGCTGGCTCCGGTTCAAATTCAGGATCCACTAGAGCAGGGGTAGGCAACCTCGGCTCTTTTATGACTCGTGGACTTCAACTCCCAGAATTCCTGAGCCAGCATAGCTGACTCAGGAATTCTGGGAGTTGAAGTCCACGAGTCATAAAAGAGCCGAGGTTGCCTACCCCTGCACTAGAGGATAACCAGAGACCTTTCACTTGTCCTGCTGTCCTCTAAAGTTCCTCCCATATTAGGTGCACATCTTCAGACTTTTTCCTACTTTAGTCTAGGACTTTGCGTTTGTGAAGAAGTCTAGAGCTGGTCTAGGCGATAAGGAAGGCAGGAGTCATCTCTTTAAGGGAGGACTTTCAGAAAAGATGACTTAGTCTTGAGGAACAAGAAAGCAGGAGAAAGACACTGTCATAACCCACTCCAATCCACGTCTTAGGAGAGAAAAACTCTTGGAGACAAGATTGCCCAGGCAGGAACTTTTACTAAGACATAGATGACAGAGGATATAATAGACAGGATCTGGAAACTGTCTCACAGATCGATATTTTTAAAGTGTCCCCGAGCAAAAACACCACCCTTCAGTCCATTTGGTCAGTTCCTGATCAGTCAAATCTCAGGTGTCCAAATCCTTGTGGGAAAGGGAGAACCATCAGTCCATTCGTAGCACAATCCCTCCCTCCCCTTCACATTCCATCCGGAGATGCAAGCCAGAATTCCCCCACCCCCTTTCTTAAAGGTAAAGGTAAAGTTTCCCCCGCACACGCGTGCTAGTGGTTTCTGACTCTAGGGGCCGGTGCTCATCTCCGTTTCAAAGCCAAAGAGCCAGCGCTTGTCCAAGGACGTCTCCGTGGTCATGTGGCCGGCATGACTAGACGCCAAAGGTGCACGGAACACTGTTACCTTCCCACCGGAGTGGTCCCTATTTTTCTACTTGCATTTTTACGTGCTTTCGAACTGCTAGGTTGGCAGAAGCTGGGATGAGTAACAGGCGCTCACTCTGTTACGCGGCACTCGGGATTCGACCCACCAAACTGCCAACCTTCTGATCGACAAGCTCAGCGTCCTAACCCACTGAGCCACCGTGTCCCCCTTTCTTAGCTGCTGGTAAATCAGAGAGGGAGAGGATTTCCTTTCATCGGCCAGAACCAGAATTCCCCCCACCCCCTTTCTTAGTTGTTCGAAGTTCAAAGAGAGAGGGTTCCTTTTGCCATGGCCAACAGGCCGGCTGAGTAAACAAACATTACATCTAAGGGAAAGAGATGGGGCAATAAAGACCCCTGTCTTCTCTTTCCTCCTTGGGAATCACAGAATCCAGTGAGGGGGGGGTGAGATTTGGGCTTGCACAGAGAGGGAGTTAGAAATGAAATATAAATGGATTCTGACAGACACGCCAAATGGTTACGGTTTTGTGTATGGGACAGGAAGATAATTGGACAGGCTCCCAGGTGCTGTTTCTCTGCCCTACAACAATAAAAAGCTCTGCTAGAGTCCCTCAAGATTTGTCTCAGAAGAAGGATTTGTTGAACGCAGTTTGCAAGAGCCAATGAACACATTGTCTGTTTTTTGACCTAGCCAAGCTCAAAAGGCTTACATCAGTGTTTTTCAACCATGGTAACTTTAAGATGGGTGGACTCCAACTCCCAGAATTCCCCAGCCAGCTGCTGGCTGGGGAATTCTGGGAATTGAAGTCCACCCATCTTAAAACTTGCCAAGGTTGAGAAACACTGTCTTATACCGTTCAAATAACAAACAAACACAGTTTGGATGTGCTCTAAAAACGCTCATTCCTATGCTTGGTTGACTTCTCTGTTACATTCCCTATTACATTGCTTCTCTGTTGCATCCCAGGGCGCATAGCAGCACTGAACATGCTGGCCTATGGGACCGAAATCAGCACCATCCCTTACCTGTGGACCGCCATGTTTGGCAAGAGCATTCGCTATACAGGTGAGGGGAAGAGAGGTTTAGGATTGGAGAGGGTGCCAAGACTTGCTTTTTGGTGGCCTTAATGGTTTGGCGGATTGATGTTCTCAGCTACTTTGTATTTCAACTTTGGCCTTGTTATTGTTTTTATTCCGCTCTGTTTTCTGCCCAGAGTCACTTGTTAATGTGGAGGGTCCATATCAATTGGATAAATAAGAGGCCCTTGGTGTTCTCTGAGCTGGGTTGTTTTCTTGCAGACGTTTCATTGCCCAAACTAGGTAACATCATCAGTGCTGGAAGGAAGTGGAATTTATGGAGAGGAGGAGGGAGGGAGGAAGGGAGGAAGGAAGGAAGGAAGGAAGGAAGGAAGGGAGGGAGGGAGGGAGGGAGGAAGGAAGGAAGGAAGGAAGGAAGGAAGGAAGGAAGGAAGGAAGGAAGGAAGGAAGGAAGGAAGGAAGGAAGGACAGACTGTGGGGTCCTTAGTGCTCTCTGAGCTTGCTTGTTTTCTTGCAGACATTTCATTGCCCAAACTAGGTAACATCATCAGTGCTGGAAGGAAGTGGAATTTATGGAGAGGAGGAGGGAGGGAGGAAGGGAGGAAGGAAGGAAGGAAGGAAGGAAGGAAGGGAGGGAGGGAGGGAGGGAGGAAGGAAGGAAGGAAGGAAGGAAGGAAGGAAGGAAGGAAGGAAGGAAGGAAGGAAGGAAGGAAGGAAGGAAGGAAGGACAGACTGTGGGGTCCTTAGTGCTCTCTGAGCTTGCTTGTTTTCTTGCAGACATTTCATTACCCAACTAGGTAACATCATCAGTGCTGGAAGGAAGTGGAATTTATGGAGAGGAGGAGGGAGGGAGGGAGGGAGGGAGGAAGGAAGGAAGGAAGGAAGGAAGGAAGGAAGGAAGGAAGGAAGGAAGGAAGGAAGGAAGGAAGGAAGGAAGGAAGGAAGGACAGTGGGGTCCTTGTTGCTCTCTGAGCTTGCTTGTTTTCTTGCAGACATTTCATTACCCAACTAGGTAACATCATCAGGGCTAGTCAGGAGTGCTGCCTGCTGTCAGTTTATATCCTGGTGTCTTGCCTGTCTGGGTGGGTGGGGAGTCTTAGGGATTCTTTGGTTGTGCTCTGTGGCTGTTTCTTGATTGGGGTCTTGCTTACTTGATCACTGATCTGATCTTGGAGTTAATCTATGCTGATCTGAGTGCTGATTACTGTTATACAGATCAGAGGTCACCAACCTTTCTCGATTGGTGGATGGGAGGGAAAGGGGGAGGGAAGCATTTTACATGGGATGCAAACAGGGCGGGGCTAGCACCTGCTTGATACTCACTAGCCCTGCCCCGTTCTTGGACAGCGCCCCATTTCTGCACACCGCGGTGCAGCGGTGGCCTGTTTTCACACCCCATGGCGCGTTGTCATCCAATCCTTGGTGGAGCAGTGGGCTAATGCCTCCTTAAGTAACACCAGCTGCCTGCAATTAGTGCAGGTTCGCATCCCACCAGGCTCAAGGTTGACTCAGCCTTCCATCCTTCCGAGGTAGGTAAAATGAGGACCCAGATTGTTGGGGGCAATAAGCTGACTTTGTAATAATGCCGCTGGGGGGCCCGAAAGCCCCAATAAGCAGGCATATACATAGAATGAAGGCTATTGCTAAGCACATTTGATTTGTGCTTAGATTGTAAGCCGCCCTGAGTCTTCAGAGAAGGGTGGGATATAAATGGGATTAAAATAATAAATAAATAAATAAATAAAAAATTTTGTGCCCCGAGGCGCAGTGGTGGCCTGTTTTCGTGCCCCACGGCTGCAGTGCTAACGTGAGTGGAGAGTTGTGCGCGCACACATGTTTGTACTTGCTAGCTTGTCCTGCAGCCCAGTGGCCAGCAGGCCATGGCCCCCTACCAGGCCATGGCCCACAGGTTGGGGACCCCTGATATAGACCTATATAGGCTATGCAAAAGACTAGCCCAAAAACGAAAAAGACCCCAGGACCTCTCCACCAGCAATCAGCACTCAGATCAGCAGAAATTAACTCCAAGGTCAACTTCAGACCAACAATCAAGTAATCAAGACCCCAGTCAAGAAACCGCCATAGAGCCCAACCAAAGAATCCCTAAGACCCCCCACCCACCCACACAGACATGCAAGACATCAGAATATAAACTGTCAGAAAACAGCACTCCTGACTAGCACTGATGACGTTACCTAGTTGGGTAATGAAACGTCTGCAAGAAAACAAGCCAGCTCAGAGAGCACCAAGGACCCCTCATTTCAACCCTGAGCTACAAATATTCTCCTTTATTGGATAAATAAAATTAAAAAAGGCAGATTGGCAAAATCCTCTGCTATCATGTTTCTTGCTTAGAAAGCTGGGGGAATTCTTGGAAGAAATGCAGAAGTCTTGTACCTGTGTGTGATTTGTGCTCTGGAATTAAGCCTAGGCTGGAGAAAGCATCTAATTTAGGGTGCCTTAAAATGTCTTCTTCACTCTTGACCAAAAGGGTGCTAATTCTGCACCCTGTCGGCTCACCTGCCTTTGCAACAAAATTCTCCTTGTTTTCTCCATGTGGCGATGCAGTGCTCCATAAAAATGTGCTGAAATACATTTTTAAAAAATGCATGTTTACTTCACAATGCTGCTAAATATATTTATGCATGCGTAGTATTGATTGGCTTCTTATATTTTTATGTTTTTTTTGAAAAAACAGATTAACATAGGAAAAAGACATTTGTATGCCTCCTACATATATACACATTGGTTTTGTTTTCTAGGTCATGGAGAAGGATTTGATGATGTGATTATTCGGGGAGACCTAGACGAACTTAAATTTGTAGCCTTTTACACTAAGTAAGTGCCCATGAAAAGCTTTAATTTATAAGCCACCATGATGTGTGTTGCAAAATTATACTGTGTCTTTATAATAAGCGAATACAGCAGCTTACATATTGCTTGTTGATGTTACAGAAGCTGACTGAATCTGTGCAATCAATTTTAGCTTCAAAGAATATTAGAACCTTTTTATTTTATTATCTTGGCCATGAAACTCCAGATTTACGGCATTTCTCAACTTTGGCAACTTTAAGATGGGTGGACTTCAACTCCCAGAATTCTCCAGCCTGCATAGCTGGCTGGGTAATTCTGAGATTGAAGTTGCCCCACCTTAAAACTTGTCGAGAAATACAGTACTAAAAAAAAAACAATGTTGAAGAAGCACACTGAGGACCTTTCCAGGCTTCCAAAGTTCAAAAGAATAGAATAGAATAGAATAGAATAGAATAGAATAGAATAGAATAGAATAGAATAGGAGTTGGAAGGGACCTTGGAGGTCTTCTAGTCCAGCCCCCTGCTCAAGCAGGAGAACCTTTACCATCTCAGACAGGTGCATGTCCAGTCTCCTCTTAAAAGTCTCCAGTGATGAAGCATCCACAATGTCTGAAGGAAAGTTGTTCCACTGGTTAATTGTTCTCACTGTCAGGAAGTTTCTCCTCAATTCCAGGTTGTTTTCTCTCCTTGATCAGCTTCCAACCATTGTTTCTCATCCTGCCCTCTGGTGCTTTGGTGAACAACCTGGCCCCCTCTGCCTTATGGCAGCCCCTCAGATACTGGAACACTGCTATCACTGCTAAGAATTTTGATCGACTTGAATATGGGGCTGCATCCAGTTCAGTGTCCATGTTCTGTGGTGAGAAATGTCAGGTTCCCAAGTTAAATAGAAACAAGATAGGCAGTTCTTGGCTTAGCAGTTGTACTTGCAAGAAGAATCTCCATGTCTTGATAGGCCACAGATTTCAAATAAGCCAACGGGCACACAGCAGCTGGACCTAGAAAAGGGCTATTGGACAGCATCATCTGCAGAGGGGAATTTGAAAAGCCATCTTGTCTTTCTTGACCACCCCCGAGAAATGCCACGTTGGCTAGCTTGTTCTTTGAGCTAACAATGTGGGCCATGCCAATAGAATTAGTCAACATTTATGCCATTCGTATCACCCCACTGCTGATCCCTTCACTTTATCGGGTCAGCAAAAGAAGCAAAGCACCTGGGAAAAACACCTGGGGATCCTCCTGCCTTGTGTGAAATGCGCCAAGGCCTGGTGGCAGCTGCTCTGACCTTTGCTTCTGGATCTGTTCTTCCAGGTGTGAAGAGGTGCTGGCTGTGGCGAGCATGAACTACGACCCGCTGGTGTCCAAGGTGGCCGACGTCATGGGCTCTGGCAGGATCATCCGCAAACGAGATGTGGAGTAAGTCCCGCTGAGTTGCTGCTGCACATATTCCAGCCTCCCTCCCACTCCCCATGGAGCAAATAGTTGGAACAACATCCTTCGGCAGACACAAGTGTGAGCTTCCTGCGGCTCTCCCTGTGTGCCTGATTGCCTGGGGGGCTATTTGCCCCGTGTAGCCAAAGGCCCGGATCAAATGATTTGATTTGATTTTATTAAATTTATATGCCGCCCTTCTCCCTGAGGACTCAGGGCGGCTCACAACCATAAAAATTAAAAAACATAAAGTAAAATTTTTAAAAAAGAATTAAACAATAGATGCAATAAATACAAGACAATTTAACCCAGTAAAAAGCCTAATTAAAAACCGTAGTCAGTCCAGGCCCGCTTGTTGGAACAACCAGGTCTTCAGGTCATGGTGGAAGGACCGAAGGTCAGGGGCCGTCCGCAGCTCTGGGGGTAGTTCATTCCAGAGGATTGGTGCGCCCACAGAGAAGGGTCTCCCCCTGGGGGTCGCCAGCCGGCATTGCCTGGCCAACGGCACCCTGAGGAGGCCGACTCTGTGGGAGCGAGCCAGGCGATGGGAGGTTGACAATGGCAGCAGGTGGTCTCGCAAGTACCCCAGGCCTAAGCAATATAGGGCTTTAAAGGTTATTACCAGCACCTTGAATCGCACTCGGAGGGTAACCAGAAGCCAATGCAGCTTGCACAGGAGTGGTGTAACATGGGAGTACTGAGATACTCCCATAAGCACCCGCGCGGCCGCATTTTGCACCAGTTGAAGCCTCCGGGTGCGCTTCAAGGGCAGCCCCATGTAAAGAGCATTGCAGTAATCCAGACAAGAAGTGTCTGGGTGTCTGGGCAAATGGGCTGGGCTGAAGGGCCAAGGGTGGAGGACCAGGGGCCCATTGGCCATGGAGAATGGCTGGCGGAGGGCCAGTGGAGGAGAAAAGCAGGCTGTAAATGGGCTGAGGTGGGTGGCAGGGGGTGAAGGAGGCACGGCTGAGAGTCCGTGCCTAAATGTCCCATTCCAATCTGAAATGCAAGTGCATCATTCTTGGGACATTAAACGGGGCTCTTGTTATTTTTTTTCCTGCCTGGCAAAGGACTCTCCACTTGCTTCTTCTGCCCGGAGGGGAGAGCCTGTCCCTGCGGGTTGGGAGGATGGAGATTTAGAATAGAATAGAGCTGGAAGGGATCTTGGTGGTCTTCTAGTCCAGCCCCCTGCTCAAGCAGGAGAACCTATACCATCTCAGACAAGAGACTGTCTAGCCTCTTTTTAAAAATCTCCGGTGATGGAGACCCAACAACTTCTGGTGGCAATCTGTTCCACTGGTTAATTGTCCTCACTGCTAGGAAGTTCCTCCTTAATTCCAGTTTTCTTCTCTCCTTGATTAGTTTCCAACCATTGTTTCTCATCCTTCCCTCTGGTGCTCTGGTGAACAACGTGACCCCCTCTTTCTTGCGGCAGCCCCTCAGATACTGGAACACTGCTATCACGTCTCCCCTATTTCTTCTTTTCTTTAGACTAGCCAAACCCAAGTCCCGCAGCCGTTCTTCGTATGTTTTGGTCTCCAGCCTTGGATCATCTTAGTTGCTCTTCTCTGATTTTTTTTCTGAATTTGAAGGCTCCTTTGTTCTAATTCTGAATCAGGGATGTCAGGGTGGGGTGGGGTGGGGTGGGAGTCAATTTGCCACGCCACGGCCAACCTGCCCCTGGATGACTCGCTGCGGGACAAGAGTTACACTAATATCAAAGAAATGATAATAAATAATAATAATAATAATAATAATAATAATAATAATAATAATAATAATAATAATAATAAAGTTGGAAGGGACCTTGGAGGTCATCTAGTCCAACCCCCTGCTCAGGCAGGAAACCTTATACCATTTCAGGCAAATGGCTGTCCAGTCT